>NC_138580.1:1680622-2280622 GCF_964289735.1 Phaethon aethereus | reverse complement strand
CGCGCCCACACCGACCGGCTGGCCAGGATACGTGCGATACCGATGGCCGCCGAGCAACTTCTGCTGCTGCCCTCTCAAACACGCACCGAGTGTGGTGTCATTAGCAGCTTTCCCTGCTACGCTGACGAACGTACGCGCAGCGGGAGCCGGCGCTTCCCGCCCCGGGAGGCGCCTGCCCGCGGCCGCGGGAGCACAACCGCGGGTGACCGTGCAAGCTCTGCCGGGCCCCCGAAATACTGCTGTGTGTCCCCCGCCCCCCAATTACCTAACGGAGGATCACTTCGGGTGGCTCCGACCGGCACACGCCACCTCCGGGAACAAAGCCTGGGGAGTGTGGGTTTGCGGGCCCCCCTCTCGCCCCCGCGGCGGCACTCACCGCCTCCGAGTCTTCAAATCCATGCAGGTACAAATTGTCGTACATGGAGGTCCGCTGACGCCGGGCGTCTCTCTCGGTGCGGAACCGGCGCTGCGAGGCGCCGCGGGGAGTGGGGGGGGTGGCCGGCGGCGGAAGCCTGTGCGGCGGCGGCGGGGCCGAGCCTGCCCTCTCAGCGCTGCGGACGCCCCAGCCGCGCGGCGCCGCCTCCCGCGCCCACCGCCGCCGCAGGTGCCGCGCCGCCCCACAGCCCCCTCCGCCTTCCCGCCCGCCGCGGCCCGCTCCCCGCGCCGCCGCACCCTATTGGCTGCGACGCGCCGCCGCCGCACTACCACTGGCTGCGGCGCGTCGCCGCCGCGCCACCATTGGCTGCGACGCTCCGCCTAACGCCGCTGCCGCGCGGGGCGCTCCCGAGCACCGGTTGCCCTCTGCAGCCGTCTCGGCAACCGCCTCACGGCGCCCGGCCGCGGCCCTGACAAACTAGCGATAGCCGCTGCCTGCTGGCACCGGGGGCACCGCCTGCCAGGCTGCCCGACCGGGCAGCAAATAACGGGGGCGTTTCCCTCCGTCTTTTCCACAGCCTCAGTTCTTCAAGATCCCAGAGAACAGCGGTTTGTTTCTGAGGAGAAACACACCCCCCCGTTCCCCCGCCGCCCAGGTCTGGAAAGAAACAAACCAAACCCTAAACACTAAGAATTAAAAGAACCTCAGTTTGGGCCTTATTTACAACTAAATTAAGAAATAAATTTCTAAAACGGGTCCTACTGGAGGTCTAATACTGAAGTTTCTGGTTCTACCTCTCATTTCGAATAGCTGCGTGTTCTGTGGAGCATCAGCCAGGCGCGCACGCTGTGCCTCACCGTACGGCGGCAAGCCTTATTCCCCAGGTGAAGAAACCACGTGCAGAGAAGCGAACTGACAAACAGAGTCAGTCACACAGCGAGGAAACTGCAAAAGCCAGCCCTTCGCTTGTATGTCTCTTGATCTCGTACTTCAGCACTGAATGTTTCTCCTTCCGAGAACTTCAGAACTTGTAGTGGGCACGCATAACACTAAAGAACAGTCCTATATGAACAAAATAATAATTCAGGAAAATAATGTACAATTTACTTCCTATCATTATCGAAACAATTATTTTAAATCTCATCTTCAGTGCGATCGGATCCAACATCTCTGTGTTCAACACCTCCTATCTGTCTTTTCCATTTGCTTCCTCTACTATTCCTTCCAAAGGCTTAAGCAAAGTTACCACGAATCACTTGGGAAATGTCCAACGGACATCTGAAGCAAAGCCAAAGGTATTATTCTCCCCATATTCACAATCTCTTACAAATTTCATTAAAGTTCTTCCACAAAGTTATGGTAAGTCTTATTCCCAATTTACTATTTCCCCTGTGCTCCCAGTGCATTCCTTCCTTCTGCCCATAAAACCTCCTGGTCTGCAAAAGCTTATGTATCTACATATAGAGGAAGCATAGTCTCACTGATGATCAAGAGAAGAATCTCATGGTTAAAGTAGGTCTTTTGAAGTGTTTTTCAGGATTGAATTCTCAGACTATGACACCTTCCAAGGAATAGCAACTTCATCCCTAGCCCCGTGCAACAAGCTCATCGCCAACGTCAACCCAACAAACAAGGCACCGCAAGTAGTTAATAATGAATCTCTCTGATGGCTTTTCAGTGGCCTGTTTCAAACAAGAGAGCACTTCTGTCAAACTGCTCCTGGTGGAATGGTTGTTTGGATGACAGAAACCACCTCTATGACTGATGCTAACTGGCACCTTCTTGGCCATCTCGACCAAGAGTGGAACGCCCCGGGAGACTGAGCGGCTCCTCCTCATTATCCTTCCAGTTACATCAGGGTTGGAGAACACAGCCAGCATGTTTTGAGACACTTCATGGTGGTTTGAGCAAGGCTGTTCGGACAGAGGAGGATTTCAGCTTCTAAGACTGCCTTTAAAATTCTCATTAAACTCCCTATACAGGAGTTAATGGATCAATTTTAGGGCCTGTGCTATGGAACAGGTCCCCTCCCCACTTTGAAGATCTGTGATGTTACAAACTCAAAGAAATAAATACATTGTTGGTGGGAGACTATTAAAATTTAAAAGGAAAAGGCATTTCTAAGTGCAACATCAGAATCATTTGTCAGCTCAAAATAAAAAAAGGCCATGAAATCACAAGAAGAAAAAAAAAGTCTCTGAACTTCACATAAATTTGTAATGAAATAATTTAATTCAGAAGTCAGGGGAATCACTATTGGATTTCCAGTAGTTACATTTCACACTGCCCTTTTAAGAGACAGAGGTTATTGAAAATATGTATTTAATGACTCAGCTTGAAGGGCTCCTAAAAGATGCTATAAAAATACACACAGCTCATTAAATAAGGATGGTACTTGAAAAAGATCTAAACATAAGGGACAGTCGCACAACCTACTTCTAGCATTTAGCTTAGGTGCCTAAAATACAGTGCTTAGGCCGTTCAGTTAGGGTAGGGGCTCTGAATCACCCTCGAGGAGCCTCAAGTTACTTCTTCCCAGTTCGCTTGAAGGGCTGTGGGCAGGTCTGGCAGTCCTGCCCCCCAACACCTCCGCAGGGCCACCGGCACAGGGTCCTGCCACCTGCCCCCCCGCCACCGGGAGCAGAAGGGCTGGGACGTGGGGCAGACCTGAACTGCTCCCTGCTCTCCCAGTGACAGAGCAACCCTCAGTCAGCCCAAACATACACGTCTAATGCCCGTTTTCATGGTCTAAGTTGGAGAAAATTACTAGAAGAGCCAAAAAAGTACAGGAACCCCTGTACTTAATAAGGTTTTTTTCTTTCCCAGGCACGTGCCTAAAATGCAAAAACATGAATACCTGTCATATAGAGAAACTCTAAATCGAAGACCCTTTTGAATATTCTGAGGTAATTTATCCACAAAACATGCAGCAGAAACAAACAGAGGTAGCACACCAAAGCAAGAGAGGAAGATGTCAAAGCAAGAAAGGAAGACGTCCAGGTCTTTGGAAGATACTGAAAAGTAATCAGGCTTTCAAAATACAGAATCATAGACTGGTTTGGGTTGGAAGGGACCTGTCAAGGCCACCTAGTCCAACCGCCCTGCCATAAGCAGGGACATCCCCAACTCGATCAGGTCGCTCAGAGCCCCGTCCAGCCTGACCTGGGATGTTTCCAGGGATGGGGCATCGACCCCTTCTCTGGGCAACCTGGGCCACGGGTTCACTGCCATCATTGGAAAAAATACACTGAAGGAACAGGAGGCTGGATGGAGCTTGGAAACAGGGAGCAAGGAAGGTTTGCAGAGGGGAGGGTATACAGGCTAAGGAAAATAACTCAAAATTTATTTCAGTGACGAGCCGTCACTATTTCATTGCTTTCTGTAACACAGATATATCTATACATGACTGCTAGAGTATGGGACACTATTCAGTAAAACCCTTGTTTTTACAGCGAGGGACACTCTGTTACGCTGGATATATGGGTCGTCATCTCTGTTGGCTTCCAGAAAGTCAAAATTCTTTGGTTTCAACTTACAGGATAGCTTAGCACAGGTGAAATGGAAAGAGTACAATGGCAGAGACAGTTAAAAGCTTTGTCTTTTTTAGGTGAGCTTCCCAAGGAGTGGTTCAAACGAACGACAGAAATCCACTACAATAAAAGATGAGGGTCACCCATTACTGAAGGTTTTGAGAGATCAAAATCATCCCTGGCATGCTTCCCAAAGAGAATACAGATGATCTGATATTATTAGGCAGGGAATTCCACTGCCTCAGGCCAGAGAGAAAGACTCTGGTACCTGTCACCTTCAGTCTGCACTTGGCTAACACTAAAGCAACTAGCATCCAAAAACACATCAGTTTGTGTGTGTGCACGTGCACAGCTCTGAGACACCTAGTGAAAACATGTAATGGGTAAATGAGCTGAACTGAGTCTTTTTAACATCTAATGCTTTAAAATACTTTTTTTTTTCTAGTGGTGTCAGTTGCTGCATTATACATTTTGTTTGTATCATTCATTTATGACACTAATCTTCAAAGACTGGTAAATAGACATTTTCAAGCATTCCAGTCTCTACTTTTGTTACTAGGATTTAATCATGGTGCATTGCAATCTCTGTAAGCATGTGGGATATTCCTCACTGAGGATGGCCATGCTCTGATGATGTCATCAGGACTGCTATGAAGTAGCTTTTGCATGGATTTACTGCAATATTGTATGCAGAGAGCGTATGTTGTCCTTTGATCTCAGCCCACAACTCCACATGTTCCCAAAAGCACAGGAGATTTTGAAGGAGAAGTAACCAAAAAAATACAAAACAAGCCAGTTTCTGTAGGACCTACCCAGTGCATCTGTCAAAACCCAGGCTGTCCCATTGCTGAAGATGCGTAAGGTGAGTTCAAGTGGCTTAACAACAAAGGTATCATTTGGCATCACCTTAAGGACTGTGAATTGTTATTGCTGGGTAATTAGAAGCCTACTCCTTCTCAAGAATTTTTACAGGCTTCATAAGAAGTCTGAAGTTAAAAGGACAGGCTTGCCAAAAAGGTGTGCTGGACTCGGAGCAGAATGGGAAACAACAGCTAGCAGTTAAACTCAAGTCAGCCTTGTTTCCTTCCCACACTCAGCAGCAAAGTGAAAGAGATCTCATGAAGAGAAATGCAATTACCCCGTTCCCTATTAACGCCAACCCTTGCTTTGCGAGCAGGGCTGTTCAGGGAACACAGGAGTGCCCGGGCACGTACCCGAAGGACTTTGGATCGTCTCTCCACTGAGTACCTGCGTGCAGGCAAATATATACTGTAGTGTGATCACAACTGGCTGAAAGTCTCTGGTCTCAGACCTGGTATGGCACCTGGAGGAAGCTGGTTTTCTGTGCTTCCTTTTAATCTTGGGGTTGGAGAATGATCCTGCAAACATGTACCATAAGATAGCACTACCTATAGCTGCTGTTTCCACTTGGCTACCTAAGATAATATTAGCAAAAGAGTCTTCTAAGCCCTCTAATGACTGATAAGTCACTGAGGATATAACACAGACTAACACATTTTCTTCTGGCCTTAAATAAATGCAAAATATGGAAATTCTGCATAAAACGAGAGCAAGTAACAGTGAATAACTATGCCTGCCCTCAAATACTACCTACCAAAAACTCCTCCTGAGCAGAAACAGGAACCACACAAGGAAACCCAGGAGTTATTGCAAAGAAAGAATTCCTCCTGAAGTTAGGGGCCACCTAAGACACTGGGCTCAATGATAACTACGCTGCTCCTAGCATTTTGAGCCAGCATTAACATTAAAGCCAAGACTTTATTGCACCCTATTGGGGGGTGGGGTAAAAGAAGGGACCGGAAGTCACACTATTTTGAGCATCCCACAGACCTCTGAAATACTTGGCTTCCTCCAAATACTCTGATCCCACTAGAGTTTCTTGATATTCTCCTTTTTTATTAAAGCCAACCCTTTCTGAAGTACAAAGGAGGTCTCTTTGAGACATGCATCCGTATATTCCCGACTATCAATTATTTAGTGACTTCTGAGCTATCCAAATGTGGGAATACTGTTTTTTCCCAGGGCATGAATTTTGTACAGAACCATAAGAAATTTTATTTAAAGACCAATCTAATGATTACACAATCAAATAACAGCACTTGTATGGTTCTTTTAGGAGATGTAACTCCTAAACTATGCAATGAACTATTTGCATAAACACACTAAAGTGCTATTTGAATAAATGTGCAGTAACTAGAGTGCCAAGTCAAGTAAATGCTTCAGCACTGCAGTGCGCAAAGCCAGAATGTAAGTCAGCAAGTTCTCTCTTTTTCATACTTTAACAAATTTCACTTTCACCGGGGATTTCGCCGTTACTAACTCACTGCCAGTCGCGCAGCAGGACTGCGGGCCTCAGTGCCTCTTTTCCTGCTACTGTGGAGGAGAGAAGGATCGACAGGAATATTAACCCTGAAGCAACAAAAAACAAACACCCACTCAGTGAAGGTCAGAAATTCTTTATGGCCTCTTCCCGTTCTGACAGTAAGGTTATGATCCTGGCCTCTTATTAACATTACTTAGGGGTAATGAGGGTATCTCCACAGCAGGCGAGGGCATATTAACAAACAGCATTAGTGGTTATATTAATAGCACATTTGGATATGGACCCACTCCTCCTAGCTGTTTTAAGCACATGGAAGACTCCAAAACCAGTTGTCTTCATCAGCATACTCCGTATGAAACATAAGCATTGGTTTTGATCTTCCATTGCCTGAATTCTGGGACCTGTTGAAGAAAATTGCTCTCCCCCATATAACGCTGCTCTTGTTGAAATCAGCAAACAGCCCAAGTAATATATTTCATTAATATAAAGGAAAAAGACCGTCAGCATTCTCCAGCAATCCACCTAAGGCACAACTTGTTTCCATCAGTTGGGTGGAGTCCAATTCCTCACTCTTCTAAGTTATTTGGCATAGGCAAATTGCTTACCCATTCTCCCTCTAAAGCAATTTTTTTTCTCTCTCTCCCCCGTCCTCTGTTTTATAACACAGATCAGCTAAGAACCTGCTTCAGTAACAACAGCTTCTGCCTTGGGGTGGAGGCACAAATAAGATAACCTCTTGAGATCCCCACTAACCCTGTTCTCCAACATCTCACAAGCAATGAGAACTGGATGATAGTGGTGGTATTTGGCAGTCCTCAAAGCTATCAGACGGATAAGTATGTATTTATATTTCAAAAGAAAGTAGTATTGTGCTGTTTGGGAAATGTCGTGGCACAGAGGACTCTGCACATTTAAAGGTTTTATTCAAAGAGACTACTGGATGGCATGCTTTAATTCTTTGAATTTCAAGTAATAAATTAGTCTGGGAGGGTCTAATTTTACAGTTCTGGAGGAAGTGAGGTGCCACCTATTCTAAAACACATTTATCTGACACTGTTATATAAAGGCTGCTATAATTAAAGAGAGTGTGAAGACTTCATTGTCACTTTCTCTTGGGTTAAAGCACCTACAATGAGAGAGGTAACTAGGCTACATTTGTAGGTATCCTCTATATTTAACTAGTTGTGAAATTTCTCTTTCCTGCAGGCACTATGGAGATTTGCAAGAAGCTGAGCTGTGGGGAACTTGAACCATAGCTACGGCCTTCCAGAGTGTTTTTGATAAAGAAGAGTAGATTATGTCCACCTCCTGAGGCAGATATGAATGTGCTCTGAGGTTTTAATAACTCAAGCCAACTCCACTAGTGCACAGTATTGAGCGAAGCAAATCCAAAATTACCTGCGAAAGGTTGCAAGACATAGCCCGTAGCCATACCACTGTATTAACATGGGTGTCCCTTTTAAAGACTTGGAACTTGAAATGAAGTACCTACGCTGCTACGTGGGCAGCTGAGCAGTCATGGTGATATTCACAGGCACTGAGCACGCAGACATCTTCCTCCAGCAAAACTCCCATCGATCAGCAGCTCTCAGCATCCACCAGGCTGCTACTGGCTGCAGGTCCAAAATACAGGTACCAACCCAGAAAGACAGAATGGTTTTATGGCTGGAACTGTGTTATATTTCTGTGTTGGAAGGAAGATAGGGGGGTTCTGTTTTCAGAGAAGATATACATTTTCATCTTCCCTGCCAAAAGCCGTCTGGGCCAAAGGATTAAGCATTTGTTTTATTTCTTATCTTAAGCTCCTCTTCTTTTCTTATGAACGTTAATCAATCTCCTTAACTGCTGTAAGTGCTGATGCTGGGTTGCTCTATACCACTTCAGACTGCAACTAATGAAATTATGGGAAACTATCAATAAAAGCCAATTACAAAGTTTACGGGAAGCTGGTGCTATTTTACCCAAGTAGAGAAAGTCCCCGCTGCATTCTGGAAAGCCTCATCAGTACTGAAACACACACAGACACAGGAGAGCACCAGTCATCCACCCGGGGCTGATAAAAGCAAAGTTGCAGGGAGCCTGTAGCAGGGGAAGGAGCACTGCGAGCGCACGGCCGCGGTGACCGGGAATGCCAGGTACATCACGTCCAGCCACGGCTGTTTGTTTAACATTGTGCTCTCTGCATATGGATCACCTCCAGATTTTCAGGAGTATATTAGCTGGTGGCAGTAAAACGCTGCTATCCTAAGTGAGTTGATCAAAATCCCAAACTGGTAAGGTGGAGGATGTTGCAGAGGCTACAGAGCATTAAGCAGAAAGATTTTCCAATCTCATAAAACACATAACAGTCCAGAAAGCTCCTGGTCAGTGTTAATTTGATGGTTGGACTTGCCAATCTTAAGCAGTCTTTTCCAACCTTAATGATTCTATGATTCTATAATTTCCCAGATACATTCAAATATTTGTAGTTTTATCAGTAAACATTCATAACAGGGTTACTTGAAATACATTTTTGATAAATTACAACTATCAAGTAATAGCTCTTTTAGAGAAAACAAAGCCTTGACTGAGCAGTTGGAGCTGGACAAAGATGACCCTGCTAGCTAAAATGAAATGCCAGCTTCTGTAAAAAACATTATCTCACTGGAGATTTTTTCTTTCCTTAGATAAACTAGTAAAACTACAATTTCTATTTTGTATTTAGAGTAACTTAGACTAGGACAAAGAGTGTCTTAAAAGGAGTCAGACAAAGTTTTGAAGTCCTAGTGCTAAGGAGAATTTATTGTTCTTGTTAAGAGGTTAAAGGAAGAAATAAATAAATAAAACTAGGCAAACATAACACAAACTTATGTATAGTTTGCTACTTTTCCTTAGAATTTTACAGGGATGGCCTGACTGGCCTGTTGAATTTGTTGCATTTTCATATGCTTTATAATCCAATTACCATACACCGCAACACAGCACTTAGAATTTCATAGCAGGGACTATAGGAAACTCTTCAGTTCCTTTCAGTAGATTTCCATGACACCCATCCAAGTGGAGAAACTGATCCAGAAACAACAGATCAATGAATAGGAACCACTTATCCAACCTGATTTCTTTAAATATTTAGTCAGGGTAGCTGGGAACCGAGTAGAAAAAAAACAAAAATTCAAGGGTTTGGCTCTGCATATTTAAGTTGAGTTCTTGCCTGTAAAGTCTCCATGAGACCTTTTCTTATGTACCTGCTGAAATGATGAGTTTGTGATAGCCTCACCATCCAGAAACAGAACACAAAATCCATGTAAAAGGTCCTGAAAATGATGACTGCTTATCATCGTTATCCTAAAACGTATTTTTAATGTGTCTCTGTTAGAGAGGTTCACCCCCTTCCATTAGTAATTCTTACTGTGAGTCTCCTTTTTGAAGGAAACAAACAGCACCATCTCCAGGAGGACTAAGCCATAGTCAAGCTTGCCAACAGCCACTTTGTGCTAGGTAGGACGGCTCAAAACAGACACAGAATGGCCAAAACATCACCCCTCTTCCTTCCACAGTCTACTCTCACTGCAGGGAGACCTCATGCCAGGTGGGGTCTGGCAGATCCAGGTACAGCGGTGACTTGGGACAGGACAAGAGTTCAGGGATCCCCAGGCACTGCCATCCTCTAGCAAAGTCAGCTGGGAATCTGGGACAAACTGAGTCATCTGTGCTCCGTTCAGGGTGATAAACACCTGCAATTCTCAATTCATTCAACATCTCAAAATACTCCACATGCCAGCAGCACTGTACGAGTCCTTTTACAAATCTAAGGCAGTTAGGAAAGACTAAAAATACCTTCTGCCTTTTCTTTACAAAAGAGAACAATCATAATATACAAAAATTCTTGCAGCAGCAGAGCCCATCTTCATGTTACAGGTATGAAAAGCCCTATGTGTAAAAGGAGTTTGATGCATGAGGTACTAAAATAGGATAGAATAGAAGCTGTTTCTCAGCTTTTTAGGCAAAGACGTTCGCGCCCATTGGTAAACCTTCAAAACTCTCAGTTTGAAATGATGCACCAATGCACATGATGTTAGAATGTAATTCTGTGAAAGCTCAGGTATAGTTCAGAAGCTTGATCAGATCAGGTAGTTTCTGATGCTCTGAACACTTATACAAATATGAATATTTCTTCCCTTGACTCTTCCATGAAGTTGTTAGGCATGTATTTTCCCTAATCTCTCAAACCCTATAGTCATGCATAAAAAAAGAACAGAATGATTAGTTTATTCCGGCCTTTGACAACATCCTTACAGAGGCTACTTAAAAAAAAACCCCAAACCCTAAATAGACTGCTGAGAGGAAAGTTCTGTCCTAGATCTAAAACTGCCTGTGAGACAGT
Organism: Phaethon aethereus; assembly: GCF_964289735.1. Classification (NCBI taxonomy): domain Eukaryota; kingdom Metazoa; phylum Chordata; class Aves; order Phaethontiformes; family Phaethontidae; genus Phaethon; species Phaethon aethereus. Next base: position 2,270,009 of record NC_138580.1, on the reverse strand, counting down.
AAACAAAAAAAAAGTAGGAAAAAATGCAGAAGGATCAATATTTAGGGTCTAATATTTGCTGTGGTCCAACAAAGAGTGTCCATAGCAATAGCAGTGTTCTCTCATGAAATGAAGTCATTTGAGAGCAAGCATGGAAAAATTCAGCTTGACCAGCTAAGCTTGACAGAGTTACAAGCAGAAAACAGAATATTATAATTGGAAGTGTTGAGAATAATAAATAAAGGCAGCTCTGCCATCCTGCCTATAATCATTACGAGCAATAGAGAAGCAGGTCAAAACCCCATGTTCTCAGAATTTAATTCAATATCCAGATGAGGGAGCACAGAATTAAAAGGTAATAACAATCAAAGTTTATAAAAGGACATATTTATCCAAACTGTAGAAAAATTCCAGACTATTAAAATCAATGATGGAACCAAAGACTTGTAAAGCTTATCCTTAAAAAAAAGGATTGGACATTTATTTGAATACTACAACTACTGTAGCAGCTCTACACATTCTGCTTAGCAAAATTTGAAGGGATATAGTCAAGCTTTGCTTTCAGCCTTGATGCCTTGGCAGGGACAGAATAGAACAGACAATTTCAGTTGGAAGGGACCTACAACGATTGTCTTGTCCAACTGCCTGAACACTTCAGGGCTGACCAAAAGTTAAAGCATGTTGTTAAGGGCATTGTCTAAATGCTTCTTAAACACCGTCAGGCTTGGGGCATCGACCCAGGATCAACTCTAGGAAGCCTGTTCCAGTGCTTGACCACCCTCACGGTAAAGAAATGCTTCCTCATGCCCAGTCTGAACCTCCCCTGACGCAGCTCTGAATTTGAACCATTAAGGCTTTGGAAGAGACCTAATATTGTTGACAGCTTACACGAGTTTTCCACTGCATTTTATTCTCCAGAAACACCTGCCATTGGCTGCTGTGATGGACAGAATACTAGATTAGACTTGTATTCACTCTGTTCGAATATGGTAGTTATTACTTTCTACAACACTGACCCCTGTGCAGCCAATGGTAACCCAACTTTTTAGGTCTAGACCAGAAACTTAGAAGCATTCTTTTCAGACACATTGGTGCAATAATTATTTTTATTCCAGTTCAGACTAGAAATAAAATTATTACTTGAACCCTCATTACTTCTATTAAACTTTATACTACAGTAAAACATAGCAAATGTCTTAGTAGTGAATATTGCTGCCACCTCTTGGTTGAGCAGAATAAAAATAGCAGAGTAAGATTACAGAGTAGTGTTCTGCAGATGGAGCGTATGTACAAGGAGCTTTCACTAATCTCTGACATGACTTGTACAGTCAGAAATTTGGCCCTTGGAAACCTGTGGTTTTAGGATGGCTTTCCAAACCTAGCTGGTACCGCAATACTCTGGAGTCACTTCTCTTGACCTTGACTGAAGTACAATTGGCTGGACATGGAGCAAATCCAGAGGGGGAAAAAGCCACATTTCAATTTTACTATTTTATCATTCAAATTCTCCTTGGAACTGCATTAAAGAACGCATCTCCTTCACATTCGGAGCGTGAATTTGGAAAGATGGCCACATTACAAGCCATAGTGGTATGCTGCTGTACCCAACGGCTGTTTCACCCAGGAAGCAAGAAAGGACTCATTCAGAAGTTCAGAGTAGACAGTGATCGAGTTTGACCTCCTGTAAGTCGTAGACCAAAGAATTTCACTTACACACCATAGCCCTTAACTGAGACCTACAAATCTGTGTTAGGAAAAATAATTTATACCAGGTGAACAGACGTTCCCAGGAAGGCATTTGGTCTCAATTTGAAGACATCAAGGACCGGACAGTCCACAGCTTCCCTTTGCTCCAGAGGTTAATCATCCTTGCCATTAAAATGCAGCTGATAGCTACCATTAGGGAGCTCAGTTCAGAGACTTTTATCTTTTGATTTTTGGGAACAGTTGTCTTCTTTCTTTTTAAGGTACCCGATGAAAGGTTACTGAAGATAGCTATTCCCTTAATATAGCATTGGGAGGTCACTAGTAAAAACGCCACTGAAATTTGCTCAGTTTTTCTAATTGTTTGAATAAAGAGACAAGATTTGGAGCATTAAAATGGCGCTTTCACGCTTTAACAAGAGACATGTTTCTGAGAAGCATAATGCATGTTTTATGCTCACCTTTGTGAGATGACTTCTGGCCTTGTTTTTCTCACCATCCATCTGTTCAATGTATGCTTACGATTACTCTCCTTCAGACTGTATTTTTGCAGCCGATTAGCATTTTATTTTCTACCCACATTCATAACTTGCCAAGATCCCTTTCAATTAGTCCTCTGTCCTGACAGGTAGTGAGACAGTGGCTGGCCAATGAACAGGACAATTTCAAGCTTATAATGAGATTTTTTTACCAAGAAACTGAAAATTTGGTCAAACAATGGTCAAACATTGGCATAGGCTGCCCAGGAAGGTGGTGGAGTCACCATCACTGGAAGTGTTCAAAAAACTTGTAGACGTGGCACTTGGGGACATGGTTTAGTGGGCTTCGTGGTGTTGGGTTGATGGTTGGACTTGATGACCGTCAAGGTCTTTTCCAACCTTAATGATTCTATGATTCTATGAAAAGACCATCAGTTTTACTGGATGCAGGTCTGGACTCCCAAGGTCTCTGGTTCACACAGGCAGTGCTCCCAGACCTACGGTCTGCCCAGGGAAGCTGCAGTGTGGTTCAATACCTGGTGCCCAACCTGCTGGACCTCCAGAGTCCCCGGGCTTGGGGAAAAACAGAAGCATGGTGGAGGGGTGCAGCTAGCCCCAGCAAGGGACCATGGCAACACCAAGTCCAAGCCACAGAGCAGTCATCCTGAGGAAGCTCTGGGACTGTGGCTATTATACAGGACAAGGAAGCACTTCCCAGTTCCTGGTCCCAGCATTGCTTCCCTCACTCTGACCGCTTTTAATCTGGACATCTGGGCACCATGATGTGACACAGGCTACAGCCACCACTACAAGTCTACACACTACAAGTCTTGGCCTGAAAGTATCGGATACTTGTCTCGGGAGTGGCCCACCCAAAAGCTACGCTGTCTTGCATCCAGCGAAACCCACTGGTCCTTCTGATCATCCGTTTCAGACAGAAAACCCTGTTCCACTGGAAGATTCAGAGTCTTTAGTTATGACTCCTCTCCATCAACACCTATCAGCTCTTGACTTGATCTTATGTATCACACGTGAAGGTGGACAGTCCAGGTGGAGGGACCTCTATGCTCACCTCAGTTACACACCACTCCACACGCTGCTTCACCCCTTTCTCAACGACACAGCATCTCTCCGCAGCGCAAGCTGAACTCCTTCTGCTTCCCACGCAGCCCGGATCATAGCTCAGCCAAGGGGTTCCAGCCTAGACCCAGGTGGGATGGAAGTAGGGCACCACAGAAGTAACGGAGTCAGGGGAAAGTGATAGGGAAGGGTGCAGCTATCATCCCCAACCAAGAAACACAAAGCAAAAATCACTAAATACTTGCAGAGTAACTGAAATTCGAAGGCAAGACATAGTATGCATTACAAGAAAATGAAACGGGGAAAGTCCACCATGAAAAATAAATAACTAGCACTAATCCTGCCTGATGGAAAGATGTAGCAGGGCCCACTGCCTCCTCCGGTGATTCATCAGAGAGGTGAATTGATTGAAACAAAGGCTGAAGCACTGCATGGCTTTGAGCACAAAAGCAACAAATATATCATGAGAGAATGCTGAATCAGCATTTTCCTGCTTCTTCAGCCGCCTTTGTGTGTGATGCTCCTTGTACTTCTGCGTCGGTATTCCAACACAGTTGGACCTTCATAAACCCCCCCAGCTACTCCTCTGAATGACTTGCTACTGCTTCTGCTAGCTGCCGGGACACGTCCCTGGCGCGGGCGGACGCAGCAGCCTTGCCTCACTGTTTGAGAGTGTATCATTTACGCACCTTCCCGCTGCGTGGGGAGGCACTGCTGCGACTTGGTGAAGGTAATAAGACGTAATTGCTTTGCAGATGTACGGGAAGCAGCGAAGTTAAAAATATGTTTTAAGTAAAATTCTGTGCAGTCATAGATCACAACAGCAACACAGCCGAACACCACTGACTCCAGAACAGGGAACGCTCCTTCAAGCAGGTGTTAACGCACAGCTTCTTATAGCTGAGGAATGTACCACAAGTTCAGTATAGCAGCCTTACAGACTTAGTAATAGAAAAAAAATTAAAAGATTTTTATTAAATGTCTTCAACACTTCTCATAGTAGCAAGAAGCAAGCATTAAAGATTTAACAGCTGCTTTTGTCAGTGGACTCATTCCTTCCCACACACACGCGCACCCGCTCTCCCCACTGAATTTGAGTGCCCTGAATTCTTCTTTGTGCAGCTAATTCAGTTTTATTCATCTTTTGAAGAACCCACCTAAAACTTGGGGGTGGAAAAGTAGGTGGTGAGGGCATAGATGACAAAGAAATAGCAGCAAGCTGAATTATGCTCTGAACTGTGAATATCTAGCTCAATAGGTGAAGCTTGATGGGTCTGATACATTCATGAAAACATTTTCTTAAAATACCAAATCTATTTTAATTCTATGCAGATTGTAAAACAGATGTTTGAATGCCTTTATCTTAAATGAGCAGTGACGTAGGGGTGATGAGTATAGTCCTACCTGCAGACAATTTTTCCCTTCCCCTCTGAGCATTAACAGACATTAGCTCCCGAAGTTTTTTCCATCTTTCTGATGTCCATAACGCAGACTAAACCATCAATTTCAAGACACTGAGAAGCTATTTCCAGAAAAAGTTTTTGTTGTAGCAAGACTCACATGCATAGTTTGCCAACCACAAATAGCAAACAGCCCAAAAGTATAGTCAGATGCCAGTATCACCTTCACAGGTAATTTACAGTACAGGCAACACATTCATAAGCCCCTTAAATACATTTAAGGAACGGAATAAGCACATTATGGCCATTTGTGGCACACGTATACTTCATGCGTACTATGCTCTCTTCTTGTTTCAAATGAGCTGTCTTTGGACTTGAAGTCCAACACCTGAAACAAGTGTCAACTAACGGTGGGTGCAGTAGTTACCAGCCCTAGAGACCTGGACTCTGATTTTCAGCATTTCTGAGAGGCCACTGAACATACACGTGAGCAAGGCAAACATGCTTACCAGCCTAGGCTGGATTTGGTCCAGTAACCCAAAAAACGAAAAGCTGCAGTCTTTGCGAGAACACAAAATTGCTAACTTGCTTCTGCTATTACAAAGCAATACAAATCACTTAAAATAACCTTATAGAATGAGGAAATGGCACCACACTATGTGTATCATGGGAAAAACAGCTTTATGCTTGCCCTGGTATTATTCATCAAGCAAATCCAAGGGAGGAAAGTATTTCAAGAATCTGTTCATAAGAAGAGCACCATGTGGTTTCAGTTGAGTTAGTAACTACAGATGAGCCAGCTTCCCCTTCAGTGTTTTAGGCAGACTGAAAACACACCCTGGACTTGAGTTTCGGTTCCGCATCAAGTCTCAGAGAGGTGAAGCAAAGGTGAATTTTCAAAGGCTTCATCGATTGTGTTCTATAACTACACCTCAACCTCACTGAGCATTTTCTGGGCATCCACCGCCTCAGACAGAACTGTGCAAGTAAAATAATTGGAGGATATGAAAGAATGCATTCCTGTTACGCTTCACTGATAGCAGAGGGATAGATAAATAAAAACACACCATAGAACAACTAAGTTTTCCACCATCTATTTTAAAGCTCTGGGTAATTCTGCTGCATTCAGGCTCCCTTCCACCCAGAGCTCAGGCTTACCTCTCCGACGGAGCCCGGCTCCCCGCAGCCTGCCTCCCAGGCCTCCCCACACCCCCTCCTCCAGCTCACTGAACGTCCCCCAGCACTACCACGTCTATCACTTCCACACTTTTGAAGAGCCACATCTGTAACAGCTGTTTTCTTGCCGGGGAGACTCTAGTTGCTTTGCAGCATGAAAGCCATGTTTATTTACGGGTTCAGTGCTACCAATCTCTCCCCATTCCCTGCCTGCCTCTCCATCATGGGGACTTTGGGTCCCACCATGGCACAAGGGAGTGATTCTCTGCATCACCTTCTGCAGTGGCATCCCCAAAGCCCCTGCCACAGCCTTTCACATCAGAGCTGGCCCCACCACCAGCAGCTCTCCTACAGATAACATCATTCTCTGTTGGGTCTGTACAGGCTAGGCTCATGCTCTTAACCAAAAAGTCAGCAAGGCATTACCAGGATGCCCTGAAACCTTCCTCTGCAGCTACGCTGGGGAATGACTCATAGCAGAAAGCTCATATTTTTACACCAGTGGTGAGTAAATTATGTACAGGATGGGAAAGTCTTTCAGTTTTGCCATGAGTGCTACAACATCATATGCTTTTCTTAACTCTTTAATTTCTGGAGAAAGATGAATATATAAAAAAATAACAAAAATCATAGAAACATACAATGGTTTGGGTTGGAAGGGACCTTAAAGATCATCCAGTTCTAACCCCCCTGCAACAGGCAGGGACACCTTCTGCTACACCAAGTTGCTCAAAGCCCCATCCCACCTGGCCTTAAATCTCAGCTTTAATTCAAAAGCTTCTGGCCAACACAACTGGGGAAAACAGCCTTCAAAAAAAAAAAATCACACCTGCAAACCACTTGAAAACAAATATACACCATATGCACAGGTATAAAGTGAATCCAAACCAGCTATTTTGAAAACAACTGAAGTCAGCTTTATTCCTGAGAATCAATACTTGACTCCTAAATTCTTGGAGTTGTCAGACCCTCACGGATTACATCTGCATGAGATCCTTTTAGCCCAATCGATCATACAGCTCAAGCTTCTCTGAGTCCAGAGCTACAAACTGGAGCTACAGGAAGAACTGCATAGAACTTAATAGCTGTGCCTTCAAGATGCACCTAAAAATAGGCTGCCTTGCTAACCTGGGAATTCTGCCTGTAACAGCCACTTGTCCTCCCTTAGTAATTGCCGTTAGTCAGAAAAGTCAAAAATATATAGCACGTGTTCTGCAAAGCAGAAGATTAGCTGTTCTGCAAGAGAGATGCTCCTACCAAGACCAGTCTTCACCTTTTCCTAGGAGGATTCACAGTGTTACAACACAACTGCAACTAAAAAGCGAAGCGCCTCCATTTTAAGGATTTATCAAAATCTATAGCATGGATGTTAATAAGGGATGAAACCCTGTTTTTCGTATGCTAAGTGGCCTTATACTGCTCTTTGGTATGTGGGTTACCATGGTAATCAGCAGAATCTGGAATGAATTTCTTTCGTCATAATTGCTGCATAATTTTGTGCCAACAGCTAAATACTATCTTACTATTTCTACCAGATCGACTCAGTAGCTGGAGCTTTCATGAAGCTCATGATTTAATGAACAAGCCATCACAAAATATGACGAATTAAAGCAATTATAATTATTTAGAACAACCAAGTCTGAGTACTGCAAGCGTGTAGGAGTGTTTATTAGAGTTTTCATGACTCAAAACAATTCCATCTTTAGAGCATCTTCAAGGTTTTCCCTGTGCTCTACGACGTCGAGGGATAACGCGGAGAGATTTGCACATCAGCATACTGCGTTTGAGGCTCCAAGAAGACAACAGCAAAGGATGAGCCAGCTCTGAGATCCCTCCCAGCCTGTCCAGTTCTACCAGTCCAGGACACAGAGAGAACATACCCCTACCCCACGCTCCCAGGAGATGCTGGAAACGCTACGGGCTGCCCTAAAAACATACAAACACACACAGCTGGAAAGCACTTATCCACAGGGCTCATGAATTCCCAATCGAATAATCTTTTATTGAAAGGACTAGTTGGTGCCCAAAGCAATAAGTTACTGAATTTGAGCCACCACATTACTCTGAGGCTTCAAGGCCGTGATATAACCCAGGACAGTAAGGACATAGATTTTTGTATTTAATTATAAATCTATAAAGTCATCATGCAGAAGACCTTAGGAGACCTTCTCCTCTGCTAGTTTCCATGTGCATTGTCCATGGCCCAGCAAGCCTGGATTTAAAAAATAAAAATAAAAAATAAAAACCACAAAAAACCCACAACAAAAAACACTGGGTCAGGAGTAGATAGCTAGCCATGGAAAATCTTGTGGTGGTAGGGGAAATCTGGGATTCAGACACAGCAACGTGCTTCTACCTCGGCTTCCAGGGTGAAAATAAGGCAGTGGCCTCTCCCCACAAAAATGCCAAGCACCGCGTGGTGGGAATAACCTCCTTTTCCCTATTAAAGAGCCTTCAGGACAGCACATCAGGGGATGGGCCTGCAGTCTACTGAGAAAAGTACGCCTGTTAAGTACTGTTTTTATCAGATTTCTCACAATTTTTTGTTTCCAAAACAGCAGAAACAGGGTCATTTGCATTAGCAAATCTGGCTGCCTTTACAATTTATTTTTTTACAAATTAATCGGGAAAAAAAGCCAAGAGCTTATAGTTTAAAAAAAACCCAAACAACAAAAAACTGTTTTTAATTTACATAACCCCACATCTCAGCAGTGCCACCATACATTACAGCTCCCTGCCACATTGCCCAGTGGGTATTTGTATATCTAAGCACATCGGCGTATCCCATTGCCATGAGCTAAACGAACAAGGCAAAAAAAGTGCTGCATTCCAGCCCCTTGCTTTTATGAGCTTCAAATGCAGAGGTTTAACGGTAAATTAGGTGTATATTTGTGGTCTGATAGCATGTAATTTTCTTCTAAAGCTGTGTGCTGTAATTCCCATCCCTTACTCTCAGGACAAATATCGTTATGAAACTGTGTCAGCACAGCACCAACGTGCTCGGCGCAGGCACTGTAATGCGGCGAAAAGAAATCAATAAGCACTTTTGAGTAAACCCCATCAAAATAAGACAATGGTTGTTTGTGATGTAAATAGAAAAAGAAATGCATGTCCAAACATTTGGCTTACGGAGGAGTACAAACCGAAAGATCATTCCTCAGTTCCCACTCATCAGGGGCTTCAACACCGCAGGGTTCTGCAAGCGAAGCTTTAGGAGGTCGAGAGCTTCAGGCAGCTGCTGATACAGATGTCAGCTGCCCAAAATACAGCGCTAGCGCTAGCTGGGCAAGTGGGCAGAGCGCTGGACACCTCATTAGGAGTGGGACTCTTGGCCACAAACGAGAGACGACAGACAACGCGGGGACAGGCTGCAAGGAGCCCTTGGCATGAGGACAAAGGTGTTAGATTTGCTTGGGACTGAGAAAGAGATGTACGCAGGAACGTGTGTCAGCGGAGTCCTGAATGTCGAATCGAAGAAGCAATTTTTATTGCATGCCCAAAGAATGCTAATTCATCACAGAAAACTTTTTTTTAACGCATCTCCCTTTCAGAGGACACATTTCAAAGAGCACACAGCGCCGATGTTTATTTGTCTTTGCACCTTTTAGAATGTCTTCATCAAAACAGAGGGCTTTTTTTGTTTGGTTGGTTTTAATCTGTGGGTTTGCCCAGTAACTACGGGAAGACAACAGAGAGTGCAGATGAGAGACAGGGAAAAAACGGAAAAAAAAACCCCAAACTTTTCTCTGTCTGGGAGATACACGACAGTCATCAGAATCAGGCTGCTTACCTGCTTGAGTTTAACTAGGACCAGCTTTCCTTGGCACCTAGAAAACAGACCACAGCTTATGTGATGATCTGTTGTGAACAGTGAGTACCTAGCAAGAAAATGCTCTTTCCAGGAAAAATACTTAATACGGAGAATAAAGAAGTGTAGAAGAGTCCACCTCAGTGGTTCAAGAGGACAGAAACTTTCCCATTTGTGTACCAACACAAGGTTTCTATCCAATGTCTAACCTGCAGGCTGGAGGAAATGGGCTTGGGATGAAGGCAGGCAAGGGGAAGAGGTCTAGCCTAGTGCCCAGCCTAGGCAAACATCAAATGGTTCCATGATCACAGAATCACAGAAGCATTAAAGGCAGAAAAGACCTTTAAGATCACCATATCCAACCATCAACCCAACACCCCCGTGCCCACTAAACCATGTCCCAAAGTGCCACCTCCACACGTTTTTTGAACACCTCCAGCGATGGTGACTCCACCACCTCCCTGGGCAGCCTGTGCCGATGCTTGACCATTCTCTCAATAAAGAAATTTTTCCCAATATCCAATCTAAACCTCCCCTGGTGCAACTTGAGGCCGTTTCCTCTTGTCCTGTCGCTGGTTACTTGGGAGAAGAGACCAACACCCACCTCACCACAACCCCCTTTCAGGTAGCTGTAGAGAGTGATGAGGGCTCCCCTCAGCCTCCTCTTCTCCAGACTGAACACCCCCAGTTCCCTCAGCCGCTCCTCATCAGACTTGTTCTCCAGAGCCCTCACCAGCTCCGTTGCCCTTCTCTGGACACGCTCCAGCACCTCAACGTCCTTCTTGGAGTGAGGGGCCCAACACTGAACACAGGATTCGAGGTGCCAGTGCCACCAGTGCTGAGTACAGGGGCACGATCCCTGCCTGGCTCCTGCTGGCCACACCATTGCTGATACAGGCCAGGACGCTGTTGGCCTTCTTGGCCACCTGGGCACACTGCTGGCTCATGTTCAGCTGGCTGTCAGGCAGCACCCCGAGGTCCCTTTCCACCGGGCAGCTCTCCGGCCACTCCTCCCCAAGCCTGTAGCGTTGCATGGGGTTGTTGTGACCCAAGTGCAGGACCCGGCACTTGGCCTTGTTAAGCCTCATACAGTTGACCTCAGCCCATCGATCCAGCCTGTCCAGATCCCTCTGCAGAGCCCTCCTACCCTCCAGCAGATCAACACTCCCACACAGCTTGGTGTCATCTGCAAACTTACTGAGGGAGCACTCGATCCCCTCATCCAGATCACTGATAAAGATGTTAAACAAGACCGGCCCCCAGAACCGAGCCCTGGGGAACACCGCTTGTGACCGGCCACCAGCCGGATTTAACGCCGTTCACCACAACTCTCTGGGCTCGGCCATCCAGCCAGTTCCTCAACCAGCGAAGAGTAAACCTGTCTAAGCCACGAGCTGCCAGTTTCTCCAGGAGAATGCTGTGGGAGACGCTGTCAAAGGCTTTACTAAAGCCCAGGTAGACAACGTCCACAGCCTTTCCCTCATCCACTAGGCGGGTCACCTGGTCATAGAAGGAGATCAGGTTGGTCAAGCAGGACCTGCCTTTCATAAACCCGTGCTGGCTGGGCCTGATCCCTTGGTTGTCCTGCAGATGCCCTGTGAACACTCTCAAGATGAACCGCTCCATGATCTTCCCTGGTACGGAGGTCAGGCTGACAGGCCTGTAGTTCCCAGGATCCTCCTTCCGGCCTTTCTTGTAGACGGGCGTCACATTGGCAAGCCTCCAGTATTTGTAAGTTGTGAGAGCTGGGGAGCTCCACGTGGTGAGAGCCAGAGCCTGGCTCAGGAAAAAAGGTCAAAGTGTTTCTCACGTGGAAACATGCACATGGCTATAAAGGAGCAGTTTTGGAGGCTGGTGGGGGTTTTGGTTTGTTTTGGGTTTTTTTGCAGTTCAGTTCACACAGCCACAGAGTGCTATGAATCCTACACAAACTATGACTGACGTCCCCCTTCTGTGCCTTAATGATACGGGAAATATTTCATTTAAGAGTCAACAAATGCTTTGTAGTTTTCGAACGTTCGCTTTGTCTTGTGCATCCTGCAAGGTCAACACCTACAAATGTAAACTCAAAGCAAGAGCAGGAACTTGCATCATTCTTACCCGGGCTACAAAAATCAGAAATTCCTGGAAGCAGCACTCCTTGGAGCTCCAGCTAGCTCCTCTCTCCCGAGATAACCCAGGCGTCTTACCCGCACTGCAAATCATTCCCCCAAAATCAGCAGGAGCAGCTCTTTGGAAATTAATTATACAGGGCTTGCGATGTTTGTGCCCGAGACAAGCTCTCTGCTGAAGAACCTGAACGGTATAAAGACGGCATTTGAATTACTAAAAGGACATAAAGACTTCCGGACTCGAAACCGGCTGCGCAAGGAGTGAAGTGTTACAGCAAGCCTTAAAGTAGCAACCCCACCCTGTGGCTTTTACCAGAACTGCAGATTTTTTAGCTCGCCTAAAAGCCCAGCTCCTGCTGCCCGGTAACTGTAAAGACACACGGCAGGTTTTCCTGCATGCAGTTCTGCTCGAAAAGTGTTTTTATATGACTTTATCTGAGATTATAAAGAAATGTGAGTTGTGTGTTTGATAAGCGATGAAACGCCTTTTCGTTCATCAAGCGGATCCTTATCTTCATTGATAAACGATGAAATGCCTTTTAGTAAATCAAGAGAATCTTTATCTTCATCTTAACACTGCCACAAGAATGTAAGAGTGCTCAAAACCCCAGCCACTTGTCCTGTGCAGCGGTAACTGGCACAATTACCCTTAGCAACTACATTCACATTTAACTATCAAAAACTGTGCTCCCCAGATGAGCCGGGATTTGCCAGGTGAATCTTGCCTGAAATACTAAGGAAGAATTTCGTGAAAGGAAGCTTTTAAAATGTAGTAAGCGTAATAATTAATGACTGACTTTGTAAGTGAATAGCTGGCTCAGAGGTCTAAAACTTACCTGAAACACTGTTCCTATTTTTTCTAGGATCAGATACTTCATTCCCATGAAATTCAGTGTTGTCTCTTCTTACAAAATACCTCGACCGACAGCGTTAGGGTGGAAGGACTACAAAAAACGCAAGTCAGCATCAATGCAAACCGCCAGCTGAGACCGTGCGCAGCGCAGGGCCGTGAGCTGACGTGCTGCCGACAGCACCCACCTTCAGCCAATCTTCCAGCTCCTTTTATCCACAAGATAAAAATCAGCAACAACAACAGAAAGAAACATTTCTGAAGCCTAAACCAAAATTTGATGTTTTAGACAACAGCCCAGCTATTTGTGCTCAACTCCTGCTGAAGATCAGAGTAACAAGGGCCTGAGAACACGACCACAGCAATAGCCGGTTGTGTGATCTATGAGCCCTTGCCCCGCGATTCTGCCTCCACAGCCCAAATGGTCCTAAGCCCCCGTTACAGGGAAGGCACGGGATTTATTTCTGTCAAAACCTTTCATTTTGGAAGGTTATTATCACTGCTGGATATCTGCCAGAAAAGCAAGGTCCTGTGTGTTCGCTCCCTTCGCGCACGGAAGGCCTGACGGCCTGCTTACGCCCCGGGAGGGACTCCTGCCGGCAGCTGCCCCCGTAATCCCAGCCGGGCACGGGCGGGCTCGACTCGGATCAGCCGCCGCAAGGAGAAGGCGTAAGGAGCACGGGCAGAGCAGCAAGGACTCCGGCACGGCCATCCGGTAAGTTGCATGCCTTGTAACGGAGCACGCGGCACCGGCAGCCGCCGCACATGCCCACCGCGTGGGTAAGGTGGTTGATGAAGTGCGGTACAGCAGGCGCCCGACGGAAGGTGGTAACCAAGAGTATGAGTGACGCAGCGTATTAGACATGTCAAAGGCTTGTAAAGGGAAGCTGGACTTGCAATCTTCCAAGCCCAGCTGCTGGATCAGCAGGATGCCACTGGATTTGGGGTGAAAGAACAACAATAATTATGCTGCCACTACAAAGAAACCCCAGTGGCAAATCCAGCCCAAAGACAAACGTGCCAAGGCAAAGCCAGGGACGTTTGGTCCTGCAAGATGGAGAACCAGGGCCGGGTGAAGCAGCCGTCGGCATCAGTGGGTGCGCTGCCACGCTCCCAAACCCAGAGGTGGGCCAGCCCCCCGGGACACCGGCGGTCGCCGATGCTACCCATGGTGCAGAAGCAAGACGGCAGACCCCAGAGGGAGCAAGCAAACCCCCTGGGGGCTGCTGTTTAAGGAGCAGCAGCATCTGTGTCTTGCTCCCCTTGTCATGTGAACGCACAGCCATCTTGCTACATGGCTTCTCCCTCCAGATGGTCACAAACTTCCAGTGATGTTTTGAAATTCTTTTTTTTTTCCCCCTTTGAACAGCATTTTGTTTCCATAAGAATAATGCAAGTTCATTTGACCCTAAAAAGTTCATTTTCCGGTACTAAAGATAAAATTTTTCCTCCTACAAAACAGTAACATGTAGGTGAACACAGCAGAACTAATTAATAAGCATAGTCCCAAACATGGATACCGGAGAGTCAGTAACCATCTGTACAGTGCATTTTGTTAAAATATATCGTAGCAAGTAAGTATTCTAATAATAGAACTGAATGAGAAAAAAACATGGCTTGAAACTGCTGCATACAGCAATGTTATCCATCTGTAAAAGCCGTGTTTAGCTGAACTTCAAAAAACCCACGGAATTAATGCTGTAAATTAATACAACGCATTCTCACTGCTCGTTAGCGGTTAGATCAGCAGAATTCCAGAGCCTGAACTTTATTTACACATTTGACAAGGACTAGGCTGGATGTGGAAGCGAAACAGCGCTGGCTGGCATCCCGCGAGTGGCCGTGCCCCCTCCTGCCAGCTGTGCCAGCCCGGCACGGTCCCAGCCCGGTGCAGATGCTTGCCGCGTGCCAGCGGCTGCCCTCCAACCCCGGCATCAAGCCAGAGTAAGACAAGAACACAACCACGTGAACAGCGAGGAGCGGAGAACGCTCAAGCCTGAAACCGCCCAAACCCCATCTTAGGCTGGAGACCCGGTCCAGCCTGGGGAGGACGGGGAGTGGGAGCAGCAAGTGGAGGCAAAGCAGATGAGACATCGTGAAACCAACGGCTGGGAGTAGAGGGAACCCGCACAGAGCTGCGGGCTGTAAGGAAAGGCAAAGGTACCAACTGGCCAACTGAAGTTTAAGAGCAATTTAAATGTATATTGAGAACAGAAATTTAAACACATTGTAAAAACAACTTAATGTGTAGCTTTAATAATAGTAAAAGTGGCAACGGTGACGCTGTGGTGCAATGGAGCCCTAAGGCAGGAAAGGTATGACTCTTTAATAAAAACTACTGTCTTGTATCGAGAGATATGTGATATGATGTATTCACATCACACGGTAATAAATTCTCTTTTTCCTCTATGAATAACTAGGAAAGGAGTGAAACAACATCTATTACTTTTTAGGTAGTTGGAAAAGACAATTTTCACTGAAAGATACTAGTAAAATTGGCTAAAGGCCTCTCTGAATTGTTAGAGGTTGACTGGGTTTTTTTCTTTTAAAGTAAGTCTTGAAATACTGAGGAACTTTCTGAGGACTAGGAGAAAGGTAGCATTGTGTAAATATATAAACAGGGATAATTTCCAAATCATATTAAGGGAATCCTGAGGTGGACCATTATCTCTGAAGAATTGAAGAGAATTGGCAAAATAATAGAAATAACTATAATTTCACTGGAAATAAAACAGACTTTGAATGGTTTTCACTGGACAATATGTACAAACAAGTTGATAACATTTTCTTTCAGATATACTGATATTTGATTGACAACTGCCTGACATTCTGGTAAAAGGGCTGCTCTATCCAAAAATCAGCAGAGTCCAATATTAAAGAGATTAGAAAATGGTTGATCGATAGATCTCCGTAACATTGCTGCTGAAAGTTACTGAAATGCTTATAAGCAGAGGTGCTGCAGCCACAGGATGGTGCAAGTCCAGAGCATGTTCACCTCTCCCCACCGCATGGAGCCCCCTCCCCAATGCATGGAGCCTTCTCCTCCTCATGCTCTGAGCCTTTGCCTTGCCTTTCACTGAGCACGCATGCTCCAAGTTGCAACAGACCTGCCCATAACTTCACTTTTTTAGCACCCTCTTCATTAATGATGGCCATACATCTTCTCTTTGTACTAAACGCAGGTTGTGACAAAAGTGTTATAATGTTCCATTGCACGTAAACTTCCATAAAATTGCTTAACATGAGTATCAAGCATCGGGGGAATGCAGTTTCCAAGTATATGTTTTCGTATGAGCATGCACAAGATCTATACGTCTTCAAGAAGTAATATTTGCCTATGTAAGACTGGAGACAAACTCCAAAACACAGTGACATTGAGGAGGGGGATTTGGGGAGTAAAAGGCTGAATAAACAGCTCCACAACACGGGGGAATGCAGCCCTTGGAGGCCTGAACACAACCACAAAAGAAACAAAAAAAGGAGCATCAAGTAGCCACAGAGGAGACCTGGCATGACCTTGCTTAGGGCATTGCTGCGGTCGTTCCTGGATATGCCATCTTCTATTATCCACACTGGGAGAAGGATGTTAACAATTGGGAGGAATCCAGAAATGAACTACAGAAATAATAAAAGCTCTGAATATGTGCCCTGAGAAGTGTGAAATACAGTTGGCTTAGTTTATCAAGAAATGTCTTTCTCACATGGAGGAGAAAAGCCACCTTAGACCAGATCAGAAATCTGCCTGTCCCAGTCCCCTGCCTGTACTGGTGACCAGCAGCGCCCTTCCAGAAGGAAGAGGGTAAGTACACCACCCTGTGCTCCGAGTGCCTGGGATGTGGCTCCATCCCAGAGCCAGGATTTAAAGCCAAGTACTTGACAGCCTGTGAAAAGACTTCCCTCCTGCTGGTTTGTCCCCTCCCTTTTTCTTTTTTTTTTTTCTTTTTTTTTTCTTTTTTTTTTTTTTTTTTTTGCATTCACAGCATCTGGTGGCAAGGCATTCCCTGCCTGGAAGACAGCAATGAACTACTCCAAAAGATAATTATTCTCACTACCTAGTAAAATGGTGTATTATCCATCCACATGGAGCCCTTAAAAGTCAAGTTGCAAGACCTGGCACTGTTTCTATCACACAGACCATCAGTGGAAGAGTTTATCAGCCTAGTGCTACCTAGAAAACCAGACTATATGAAAATTACTTTTTCTAACCACATCACTTCTGAAGTATGAAAAGCCTGCTGATGACATACATCATTCACTCAGGCCAATCATATTTCATTTTTCTGTTGGGAACCAAATTGGTTTTGGTGCTATTCCCACAAATGTTTTTTCTTCATTTATCAAAATGTAGATGTGCAGGGGCAGCAAACTTCAATTTTAATGACAGTGGCAGACAGGGGGGAAAAAATTAAATCTGTTTCTGTTATTAGCTCACGCAATCCTGCTCACGTTGCACATGGAAGGTCCTCACTGATTTCAGCAGGAGCAGGACAGCAGCAAGAGAGATTTGACCCCAAAAATGCAATCACTGTTTGCTTAGACATATCAAAGGAAGACAAATAATTATGCTTAAAAAATAACATAAAACGGGAAAAAAACCCACAAAAAAACCCCAAGAAAGCACATCCCCGAGACCAACTCTATATATATCCTAGGCAGGCTCCTAGCATGACAATAAAATATACGAAGTATCTCTCTTCAGCATCCTGAAATTCCTTTTTCCACATCCATGACAGAATCAAAATGGTCCTCCTGACTGCCCTCACCTTCCTCCCCACTAAAGCCTTTGCTCCCTCGCATCTCTGCTCCTCCGCTCCAGCCGAAGCCTCGTGCCACCCCCTCTCCCAGGCTTGCCCACGCTGGTCCACCCACACCTTTATTATAATGAAAATCACACTTCTCTCTGACTTGTTCTTTCCATAACATTCTGTATCCTTGTAGAAAGCTGATTTTAGGTCCAAAGCTGTTCCATCTTCTTATGTTCCAAACAACCATTCTCCACCTTCCAAATCCTCCTCAAATTACTTTTCTCAAAGCCCTTCCACAATTGCATCTTGCTGGTTGGTGCTCTGACCACCGCTGTCTCACAGACGGAGCTCCAGCTTTGCAACTGCTCCTGAGGTGAAGTTCAGGCCACAGTTATTACTCATGGCTAAGTAGCCAGGGCTATATGCAGTGTTCCTCTAACCATCCCCAAGCTTCAATAGCTTATGGCCAAATAAATATTAAATTTACATATGACGCCAAGCAAATATTATATGGTGGACAACATCATACTTTGATTTCTTCGTGCATTGTTTGCAACTTCTTTATTCCTGCGCTCAGGTTCAAAGGCTTTGCGTTGCCCATGACCCAGGTGAGAAGGCTGCAGCTCCAAGGAAGTCTGCAGCCATGGTTTGCAGGGAGATGACTGTACACAAGAGCAGGCTGCATCTTCATAACCACACATTTATTCACATACAACCTTACTACAACAGCCAAGGGATCTCTTCAGAGATCTCCGAAGCATAAGATGGAACTCTCACGTGGGAGGGCTCTGGGAAAAGCAGTAAATTTAGGAGGTCCTTTTCAAAACAGGGTCCTCAAGGAACAGGTCTGTTGTGAGGAAAATAAAGAAACATCCGGAACTGCACATTCCACAGAAGTTTACAGATGATCTAAAAATAAAGGTGGGGCAAAAGGGAGACATTTGAGTCAATGTATGTGCTGTAGAAATTTAGGGCATGATTCATTAGACAAAAAAATCTGAACACCCTCTGTAGCTATTTTCAAGGAGGTACATGCATAATTTATGTGGAACAAGAGTGGGCTGCAATTTCCCCCACACTGCTTCTGCATAAATTACACTGGCTTGTAATTCATCACACTGCTGTTTTTCCTGCATGTAAGTGGTAACCTCTCATTTAATGATCACTGAAAACAGTCATCTGCAGAAAGGAAGGTGAAGTATTTACCGGTGAAGCAGCTGCAGGGCTAACACATAGATGTGGTCCAGAGAACTGGAAAAGGTACCATTTTCTGGTGAGAGGTTGGCTAATGTGGTGACTTTTCACAGTTATTTCATTTTCAATGACCACAGTTAACAACAGAATACAGAAGTCTTTCTAAACCACCAGCACTAATCTCAGAGAGTACCCAAAGCACAAGATTATGCAGAATTCTAAAATATCAGGAGATTTGTCATGGAGGGATGTAAGCTGCTCAATTACTTGTTAATGGTCTAAAGCAAAAAAATCCTTAAGTGCATGAAATGAATAAATAAAACAACTTTGCTTTGAACAAGAATAAAACCCACACAAACCTAACACATAGAATCAACGCTCTGTTACAAGCAATTACCCAGTTGATTGAACAAGTGCAAAATGTACAGCCTTGCCTTGCAATATGAGCAGCACAGCCTCCGTCGAGTCCACAAGTTTTTCCTCTAAGCAAAGATGGGGATAAGAGAAAATTAACCGTGTTGCAGTTGTTCAGCAAGAAGCTGGCCATCAGATTGGCACTAAGAAGAAATACAAAGCTTGCACCAAGTTATACACTGGGAACATCAGTAACACATTTGTACCACTACACCTGACAAGGGGACAGTGCATTAGAAACGAACGGAAAGAGAAACAGATGAGGATGAAGGAGGCACACTGCACAGCAGGGACACACTGTGTGCACACTACTCTTCATACCGTTCTTTGGAAGACAAAATCAGCCAACATAGTATTTATTTCAGCACTTACCATCAGAAGCAAGTTCATAAGTTCATCATAAAAATCAGAAGGAGTCAAATGGATGTGCTCTGCTCTGTAATGCTTACATCTTTTTCTTTTTTTTTTTTTAATGTGCTTTTTGGGCTCTGAAAATCATCTTTTGACAGCAAATGCTGTCTACCTCCTGACTACTGAACAGGGCTAGGAATAAAGCACCCTTTTCTAATCAGTCTCCTCTCCTTGAGGCTGGTGTTTGGGGGATCAACATTAAGATTGGTAATTACAGAATCATTAAGGTTGGAAAAGACCTTTAAGATCATCAAGTCCAACCATCAACCCAACACCCCCATGCCCAGTAAACCATGTTCCAAAGTGCCACCTCCACACGTTTTTTGAACACCTCCAGCGATGGTGACTTCACCACCTCCCTGGGCAGCCTGTGCTGATGCTTGACCACTCTCTCAATAAAGAAATTTTTCCCAATATCCAATCTAAACCTCCCCTGGCACAACTTGAGGCCATTTCCTCTCGTCCTGTCGCTGGTTACTTGGGAGAAGACACCAACACCCACCTCACCACAACCCCCTTTCAGGTAGTTGTAGAGAGCCATGAGGGCTCCCCTCAGCCTCCTCTTCTCCAGACTGAACACCCCCAGTTCCCTCAGCCGCTCCTCATCAGACTTGTGCTCCAGAGCCCTCACCAGCTCCGTTGCCCTTCTCTGGACACGCTCCAGCACCTCAACGTCCTTCTTGGAGTGAGGGGCCCAACACTGAACACAGGATTCAAGGTGCAGCCTCACCAGTGCTGAGTACAGGGGCACGATCCCTGCCTGGCTCCTGCTGGCCACACCATTGCTGATACAGGCCATGATGCTGTTGGCCTTCTTGGCCACCTGGGCACACTGCTGGCTCATGTTCATGCTCATGCTTTCGCTTAAAGACAAAAAACTGCAAAAAGGGTAATACAAAGAACAACAGTTGTCTTTCACCTTCTGCATCTTACCATTCTGCCATGCAGCCTACTGCAAGTCATGCAGCTCACCCTGGGATCCTTCATGCCAGGACTGCACCAGGACAGTATATGGCTGGAATGGGCCAGGATTCTAGGATTACTGCAATAACTTTGTAAGAGTTATTCCATCTTCCATCTTCAACGTCTCTTTCTGTGGTAAATAAGGATCTTACTCTTGGCTGAGTGGTGACCTCCCTTCAAGAAGTGAAGTCTGTATGAAATAATTCATGTAAATCCTCAGTGATGGATCAGCAGCAGCACCTAATCTTTTGGGGCGTCACTCCTGGAGAAAATGACTTATGTTAATTAATAACAAGAGACACGTGATAAGGCAAAGAGCCTGAAGCAAAACCGAATGACCATCTTCATCTGAAAAGAAAAAAAGGAGACTTCTGCTCAAACCAACACCTGGCACAGTGAGCCAACATCAAACCACAGCCAAGAGGGACAGGTCCGAAGGAGCACATGAGGCATTGGAGTCATCCCAAGAGAACCTCATGGGGAATCTGGATGAGTGCCTCAGACGGTAGACATGCAATAAAGGCGTTTGTTTTGGAGAGGGTTGGCTTTGGAAAGGCTTTTGGACCAAGTAAACTTTGCTTTCTGAAGGTTTGGTCCCCAGGTAAACTTGTCATTACCACTGAGCTAACAAGACCACGTGTGCTGACATCAAGACTGCCAGGGAAAATCTCAGTGTCTTGCACAAGCCTTACAAACTACATCCCAGGCCTAGAAAAATACCTTGGAAAAAGAGAACGGCAGAGGTCTGACATCAAGAGTCAGAAGGCCATCAAGTGGCAGAGAGGCAGCAGATCACTCTGGCCTTCCTGCTGCCTCCTTGTTGCCAGTATTTCTACCAATCCTCTCCCTAAGTCTACAGGGAGAAAGAAGAAGAAAAGGGATGCAAAAAGAAAGAAAAGAGAAAGGAAAAAAAAGGGACAAAACCAGAGGAACCTGCTATAGTACCAGCTTAGTGTGACTAGAACACATCTAACTGCACCCTAAAGGAAAAGAGAAAATCTTCCTTCCAGAATACCAATGAGCAGGGCTGAATAAAGCCAGAGAAGACGACAGTCATACAAAAGTCACCCATTCTGGGAAGCCGCTACTAACATTTTTAGTTCATATACTCTTTGTTCTGCAAACCAGCTAGAGACATAGTCTGCCCTTTCTTTCTTAGTCTCTCCTTTTTCCCCCTCTTCTACTTCCCCCCGCCTTTTTCTCTGCCCTTGGCTTTTGTTGGGAGTTTTGGGGATTTTTGCATGTTGCTGTTTTGCTAACTTGATGGCTGGCATCCTGTATACTCATCAGCTCTCATCAGCCTGGGAGCGAGTGTCACAACACGCTGTGTCCACTGTCAGTTTTAAGAGAGAAATACAAGATGTGACATCCTGAATGTGTGTTGAAGAGATAACAACATTCCCAGGAAAAAAGCAAACAAAAAAATCCCACATAGTGTCCACGGTCAAATTTAAATAGTTACTTAAGTAAAAATTTGTGATTTCCCCTCTCCTCCTGCTCTTTTTGTCTTGTACAAAACTGGGTAACAAGGCGGCTGCTGACATTCAGCATTGAGGAGTGAGAAGCACAGGGGATGAGAAAGGAGACAGACAAGCCAAGGGCAGTGACCAACGGGGTTTTTGGAAGAGGACAGGAATGCCAACAGCAGAGCTGGAAGAGGACAGAGAGGAGGAACAGGGCAGTGAGCTGCACGAGGCAGCGCAGCAGCAGTGCAAGCAAAAGCAGCTCAGCGACAGGAGGTGAAACAACGGCAGAAGAGGGATATTAATTAAAAAAAGTGCGAATGTGGCAGGAAGGAAAGCATCATGCAAAGGTTTGTTCTGGCACATGGCGATGCCCATTTACTCGTACCTCCAGATTCTCACTTCCAAACTTGCTCAATCCTCCCTTCATCTCACGAACACCCTTCCTACCCACCACTCAACCCGTGCTCTGACTGCGTCCCGGCTCTCCCATCTCCTCTCCTCTCACCTTCCCGCTACCTTTTTAACCCCATCTCATTCTTCACTTCTCTGTGTCGCCAAACTTTTTCTCTAAGGAACTAGGTTACACTCAGCACTCCTAGATTCCCTCTTCTATCACAGTCCGCAGAAACGTGAAGCTCAGCTTCATTACTGCTGCCACCCAGCACCACCCCCCAGCTCTCCCGTCTAACACCCCCAGGTCGCACGGCTCGTACGTCCCCAGCCAGCCCATCGCAGCAGCTTGCGTTATCGCCCCGCGGGACGGCTGTTTTCTCCCCATGATCCCAACACGAGTGGCGAGGGGAGAGAGAGACGAAGATGCTCCTGATGGCCCAAGATGCACAAAACCAAACCAGGAATAGAATATTTAAGCCATTACTGCCACCAGGCAGTTTATTTGAAGACGAATGACTGGATTTTTGTTTAATGTATCTCGGGACATGAACATCAACTCATCATTAAGCCCTACAAAATGCCTGGTGCTGAGGTCATTTTTATCATTCTAAGATGAATAAAAGAGAGGGAAAAAAACCCATCAGCTTATGAAATGTCTCCTAATGGGAAAATCAGTTTCAATTGCTAAGAAGAGATCACCCAAGGAACGAACGTCCCTCCAGGCACCGCAGATCAGGCCAGCAAGTCTATAGTAAGAACTGAGCCTGGACTAGGTTTTCTTTCAATCCTCCACATCTTCTGTATTTAAGAAGAAACCATTCCTTTTGTGGCTCAGTGTCCACGACCAGTGCTGTGCTGCTGGCTGGCCATGGGGAATCTGCCACCGGAGAGGCTCGGGAGTATCTGACCTGTCATATTAACTGGAGGAGACAGGGGAAATGGATCTCCATTTCTACATATAACCACTTCACTTCTGCATTGTATTTATAGACGCATCCTTCATTTCTAAGCACAGTCACAAAAATGGCCCTAACACACAAAGATGCTTTAGCAGAACGTGCAGCCTAATTTCATCAGGATTTTATTTCAACTAAATCCTCATCCAAAATTTCCAGTCATGAACTTCCAGCGACATAGTATCTTTGTCATAAAAGGCTCCAAAAAACACTTCACAAAAACTGGAGTAGAACATGTATGTATGATGTGCGTGTTGTCACCAAGAAGGTCTTACACAGGACAAGGTACCAGTGAGCCCGTAAGGTAGGACATGAAGAACACTTATCACCACAAGAATTAGGGCAAGCAGAATCCAAATCAAAGATACAGTTTGGTTGGAAAATCATAAAGTAATCCACCTTTCTCTTCAGAAAGAGACCTGTAACCCTGTAGTTATCACGGCTTACTGAAGTCACAAGTGAGGAGTGTAATTTGAGTTCTCCATAACATGCTGGATGGGATTCTCCTGCTTTAGCTCAGGTGTCTAAGGTTGTTTCAGATGACCCAAATCCCTTGGGGCTGCAGCAGGGTGATGGTCTTCCACACGTGCCCACATCCTACCTCCTACCCGCTACTGCATGCTGTCCTTGGATGCTCTATGCCAGGAGAGCCTGGGATGTCCCACGTGGGACCAGACACCAGAGCTGAGGTGACTCCTGCCTGTTGTGTCCCACGACTGCAGAGCGCACCACGAAACAGCTTGGCTTCCCAAAGCCCCACCAGAAGTGCCACCTCCTCTTTCAGCGTACAGATGAGCACCCTTACAAGTCTCTCCTGCCCACGGCAATTCAGGTACAAGCTTGTTTTCGGTTCACAAGACCCGATGTATTCCCACCCAACGACTGGTATGAGAGCAGCTCTTCATGGAAAGCACAAGAAACAAAACCAAACAAGACCCTAAGTACAGTATTGCTGACTGTACATGTCCCTAAAGCACCCGTTAGGATGTGAGCTTAAGGCCACACAGAAAGCCCCAAAGAAGCATTTCCTTCCTGAGATGCTTATAATAATAAACAACTAAGTTTTCTAAGTATTACACAAAGAGAATCTACTACGTTGCCAGAAAACGCAGACCTCTACAACTTCAGCTGACAGTCAGCTCCCCCCCAAATTAATCCCCGCAGGAGGAGTGCTTCGGCAGGACATGTTTCATCCAGACCCGACGGGAATTTGACTACAGAGCTGCCCACGTGCAGCTTGCTGCCTCCCCGCACTGCCTCTTCTTCCTCCCAGAGAACAAACCACTCAAAATCTTTCCACAAGTGAAACGTGCAATGTCACTGGGTAGCAGCTACTGGATTATCCCAATAAAAGGATTATCTTGGCTTTCAAAGAAACAAGCATTTTCAAAAGGTGTTTCCAAAATTCTGACTTGCAGCATTATCTGAATCAGGGTATCAAATTTTGCAAAGGATATCGAAATGCATTAAGTGTATTAACCTAAAGAAATATTGAGACATAAGGACAGTTCCTGCTGTCCGTACGTATAAATGGAAGAATGATGTATTATGTAAGTTGGGAAAAAAAAGAGTTGCTAGTTAAGCACTGAAACCATCAGTCCGGAGAATGACTGTCATAAAAATAAAATACAAATGATAGCAGAAACAGAACACAAGTAAATCCAAATGAAGATTACAGCTAGAATATTACTTGCTCTGTGCAAGAAAAGATGTCATAACCCAGACCCAAGCAACACAAAGCCCTCAGAATCCAGGATTCAAAAGTGACTCTTACTTAAGGACATTAAATCTCTTATTTGGTTTCCCCCCAAATCCATGACGCTCGTCGTAAAACGTGTCAAGGAAACAGAGCACAAAGAGGGTTCATTATTAAGAGGGAATGTGACTGGAGTGTAACTACTAAGATGTATTTTTACCCTAGTACCTTAGAGCACTTAACACGCTGCGGCCCAGATCTCACAAAAAACACGTGCGAGCCGCTTTGCAAAAAGCGGAAACCACAGAGGCTGGTGTGGGAGCACGCCGATACAAGCAGGCACCCACGGGAACGCCCGGAGCAGCACCCTTTCGCAAGCCGTGCGACTCGCGGGAGGTCTCCGAGCTAGCGGCAGGAACGCGCTTCGTTTGTGCAGATCACAGACGACTTGCAGGGGCAGAGAACCGGGGCAGGCCGGGGTTGCCGTCCTTCCTCCCCGTGATTTAAGAAAGCTGCCGATTTTGACCAGCGGGACGGGGGAAGGCACTCGAGTCCTGTCTGTTACCCACCCCGCTTTGCCCCGAAGCACCAGGGACAGCTGGAGACCTCGTTACAATCAGCCAAAAATTAACGCAACAGCCAAGAGACACGTTGTTACTCGACTCTATAAGCACGTTTTTGACGTCTTTTCTCTATTGTCAAATTATCTGACATCGATCAACAACATCGCCTCCTGATTGTTTTTATTACATTTGGCTGCTAGCCCAAACCCGTCTTTAAACGGGAGATCTTTTTAACATTGCAAGTGGCTTGAAGAAGTTCCCATCTAAATTTTATTTTGCTGGAGTTCTGCTTTATTATTTTTTAAAGTAGAATTTT
The DNA here is from genome assembly GCF_964289735.1 of Phaethon aethereus. Classification (NCBI taxonomy): domain Eukaryota; kingdom Metazoa; phylum Chordata; class Aves; order Phaethontiformes; family Phaethontidae; genus Phaethon; species Phaethon aethereus. The sequence goes on along the minus strand of NC_138580.1, from coordinate 2,244,305 downwards.
GAAGATTATACACCTCAGGCTTTACCACACAACCCTGAAACCAACAGAAAGGAGTTAAGAAGCTATTTTTTCCAACTCTGCAGGTCACCCAAGCCCTGAGGCTTTTAGGAAAAAGCTATTTCTGTCCCAACCAGATTCTTTTCAAAGCAACGGAACATATTTTAGCAAATACAGGTTTGGAGTCCCATGTAATCATCTCTGCTTCTTCTATATTCAGCACAGACAATCGCATCGCAGTTGCGTTTGACACAAACCATCGGTGTCCATAGAAACTGCATGACAGCAAAGGCAGCAAAAAGCTCCCAAAAATCTGCTAAAAAGGCTCTAGCATGCGGCATCAACCACAATCACACAACCGGAGCTCTGCACATTCTGTTACCGTGCAGCAAAAATTATTGGGGCTGAAAAGACGTCAGCGAGACTGTCAGAAGGCAGCGGACGAGGGGAGGTGGGGATGGGGCTGCCCAGGCCCGGCTTAAACCCAGGGCTTAGCACGTGATGGAGCACTTTTGCCCCCAGCCTCCCTTTCAGAGAAAGGGGGACAGCAGGAGCACCCTGCATTTATATCGCTGTACGCCATGCGTGTTTATAACGATTTTCTTTTTTTTAATGGTTGCCTATTATGCATTTGGTATCACGCTCGTCTTCTGTTACCGTAATCATGTAAATGCTTCATTGGAATAACGTTGCACGAATAAAGAGAATTAATTTCACAGGTCATACGAGAAAAATACGTTTAAACAAACACCCACCGTATGTACAAAGAGACAGAGAACTCCCAAATGCCGGAAATTTTGGATGAGGGATAGCCAAATCCTATTTTTTTATTCGTACCTACGCTGCTTATGCTATAAATATCTGACATCTCTTTTGTGACTTTAGGCTATTTTAAAAACGAAACCTTGTTACCATGGAGACAATAAGCCGGTCAGCACATCTGCTGAAGAACATAAAATTTTTAAAGTGAGAATTTCAAAGGCTCAGACTTTTATGAATCCGCACCGACGACTCCATCAAACACACAAAAGGAAGCCTGTTAATTTAGGTAGCTGTCACCTACCAGGTTTCTGACAATCTTCTTAGCTGCTACCGTGCAGCAGTACCCACCAGCAGAGACAGCAGCACCACGAGCACTGGCACGCTGAGGAGATGAATCATGTTCCGCTTCCACGTGCTGCGCTGGCCACACTCGTGGAGCCGTGAGGACAACGGCGTATTAGGAAGATAACCTGGTGAACCTGCCCCAAGGGTTGATAGATGGCTCCAAACAAAAACAAAAGAAGTGGGTCATTCTTCTTTGAAAGAACGCAATCACGATCATTATTTGCTTGCAAACAGACACACACAAAAAAAAAAAAAAAATCTTTTTCCTTTTTTAACAGAACGCTAAGCGGGAACATAACTTGAGATTCAATTAGTACATTAAGAAACGTTCAATTAAGCTTCCTGGTGACACAGAGGTACACAGCTACACTCGCCTTCCAAATGAAGAAACAAAACTCGCAGAAGTCTGCTGACTTCTTCATGGTCAGATGAAGTGATGGCAGAGTTAAAGAGAGAAGCCAACTTTCCTATTCTTTGTTTTATAACAAAAAAATCCATCTAATTTTCCTTCTACTGTTATTTCAACCTTGTGTAGCATCTCCTCCTCCCAACCATGCAAGGAGAAACCCAATCAAGGCAGGATCTTGAGGCGCCTGGGATCAAAGCAACACGGTTAGATAGGACAAGGCAGCTTCCAGGAAGGCAGATGTGCACACGTATGTGTGACAGCCACGTGCCACCAGCTGTTACCAACAGGGAAGCCAAGAACGGGCGACACGCTCCAAGTCCATCGGCCTCTCAAGCCATATCAGAAGACAGCTCTGGAAGAGCCATCAGCTCTGTATCCCGTGACTCTGACTTCATCCGCACAGGCAGCATCCCGTAGGAAGTAACGGAGAGGAGAGATGTTACCCAGAAGTCATCAGCACAGATGGTTAGAAGCTGCTCAGCTATAGCACCCTCCATCACTGAAACACCCGCAGCAGTAGCAAAGCGTGGTTCTATTTGACAGCCTTCATCATTTCAGTATTTCTCCTAATCACAGTTGTCCTTACGAGCCTCACCAAGGGTTGTAACAGGCCACGTCTTCCAAACCCAGCTGTGCCCATCGGCCCAGTGGTCTCCCTCCAGCCTGCAGGAGACAACTCCATGCAGGCTCTCTAACCCATCGCAGGCAAATCCAGCTGTGGTGGCTCAGATTGTCCCGGTGCCACGCTGCACCACTCGGGACTACCTACGGGTACAGCCCCTACGTAGCACACAGCCAAGACGGACACAAGGGATGGCCTCATCTCTGTCCTCCAGCAGCAGGCTGTCTTCAGTAGTCACCTCTGTGATTTGGAAATGAAATTCAGGCCACAACATCAGTGGAAAACACCGATTTCCCCTGAAGCTCACAGGACTTTTTGTAAACTTACTGAATGGTGCTGCACACAAGAGAAAACTGCAAACCAGCCTCAAAGTCAAATGGCTGTTGGGGTACTAGAGCAAGATGCTCCAAGGACTTTTATTTCTGTTCAAGTATGCCTCACTCTGCCTTAGTATAAATCTGCGTATTTAGGTTAAATCAAAGTAAACTGGTCTTAAGCACGGTTTAACTTGAAAGATGCAATTGTTGTATTAGTTAACTACATCAGTTTAAGAAGAAAGGCAAGTTAGAACAATGTCACTCTGCCATGCAGACAAGGCTTATGTTCTTTGGAGAAAGGGTTGAATCTTTTATTCACCTGTCAAATGCTTTACCAGTTTCTAAACACTGTACGGAGAAAAACAACGATCCAGTCCTGTGTCTAAGAAATACTCATATTCTATGACAGTAAGTTATATTTTAGAAATTAATGACTCATCATAGAATTGAGCTCATCCTGGTAAATTACTGAAATTCCAATCTGCTCCTTTGCAGATACATATTTTATCAACTTAATCAGCATTAATTTTGAGAAATGCCTGGTTCACTGCATACCTAGGTTGGAGCGGACAACACTACTCAGCATCACCCACCTCCTGCGTACCAGAAAACCTGTATTACAGAAGACCAAAATCTCAAGAGCATCAACTGAGGTCTCATTCCATTCTGAGGAAAATTATTTTAAGGCAAAAAAATGCAGAATTGAAGGAAGAAATCAAACACACATTAAAAAGTTTGTTAAGAAATGGTCACCAAAGCTGCCTACATACATCGTTGACAAGACAAGACCAAATGTTGATTCCCCCTAATTCAGGTCATTGCTTTGCAGGACAGTGAGCAAAAAACATCAACTATAACCCTCAATCCTGTATTTCAGGCCATGCATTGCTCTTGAAAACATCACTGTACGTAATTAAGCTAACATCTGCCAGGGCTGGTGCATGACCTTGCCTGCTTCGCATCTGCGAAGGCACACCTGAGGTGGGAACTGGGCAGACGTGGGCCCCGTGTGCCAAGGGAAAGGAGTTCAGACCTTATAAATGACAAACAAAAAAGCTTCCCAGATCTGATCTAACACTACCTTTTCCTGAGTAAACAAGAAGATATCTGAATATAGATGCAACGCCCAGCTAGAGTCTACTGCTTGGTCCTGAAGGAAGGACACCACAATCCCATCTCCACACACACACAAAAAAACTCATCTGAAAACAAGGCAACAAAACTCTTGCAAAAGATTTTTAATTTTTTCTGGTCAGAATGTCATTAACTTTTTTAAAAGTTGTTACAGCTTCAGAGCTGGTTTAGTAACAGAAAATCCCATTTTTCTTTTTGTCTCAATATTACATAGGAAAAGACATATTTAAAAGGGGGAAGCACAAGCACTGCCAGAGATGCAACACTAGATGTAACTTTGTCTTAAGAGAAAATTAACTTTAACTTCGACTATCTCTAAACGTAAGCAGCGAAAACTTGCAGAAATAAACTGCATGTCTAAATATAATTTTATGTAAAGCTAAATGTGCTTGGACTGAACAGGTACGCTCGGTGGCTTTACCTGAAATCTCTGGCACCAGCTGGAAAGGATTTCCACCCATTACTGAAAGTGCTTCAAGAAGATTTTATTACAAGGCTCTGTGGGTATCAAAGAGCAGATAACTCGGTATTTCACTTCAAGCATGTAAGTTATGGTAACGTTATACAGCAAGGCAATCCGGTGTGCGAGCAGATGAGTAACAGCCCCGTTAGGGACCAAACCATCAGGTTTAGTGGGCATGGTGGTGTTGGGTTGATGGTTGGACTTGATGATCTTAAAGGTCTTTTCCAACCTTAATGATTCTGTGATCAATTGACTACTCGATTGCAATTCTGGTTACGTCTTCAGAAGCAGAGCTACTTGACAGGTCTTCAACACAGACCACCTCCTGAAAGTTAATTGCACAAAGTCTTCCTTAAATGAGGAAGGGCACGCCGAAGGGAGACCTAGAGTAAGGAGACGTTCAATCACACCTGCACTAAGGGCTGCAGTTTGGTCAACAAAAAGCAAAATGTATAAACAAACGTTTCACACACCCCAGGTCAGAGCAGGCAGAAGGACACCGCCGCGGGGAGACGCCCAACCGAGTTGAGGAGCACGGTGGAGGAGGACGGGAGGCTGAGCCTCCACCTCCAGCACCACAGGAGCCCTGCTCAGACCGTTGGCAGCCTCCGAGTGTAAAAGTCCCTCTCTCAGACGCTGACCTCCCCCTGGGGATCCCCACCCCCGTTACACAGACGGAGCCTTTCCTGTGCGGCTTTTCCCTCCCAAAACTGCAGTATCACGTGCATAAAAGGTTTTAATGACTTCTGGCAGACATACCCATAGCTGCAGCCCCGGCCCTGCTAACTCACCCGGGACCCTGCCGTAAGAAGCGGCCACCGTGGCGCTTGCTTTTGGCAAGAAGTGATGCCCTGACACAACCGTCGGGTGACTGGTGTTGCTCTTCACACGTCACTTTACTAGAATTTATTTCACTGAGAAAAGTTAACATCACCAGCAATGAAACTGATGCTACCAGAAGTCAAAGAAAAAAAATAAATTGCATATACTAGTATGTCACACCTTGACAAAAGAAGTGATGGAAATGTAAAATCTTCCAGCAAAAAGCAACAATGAATTATTATTATTATTACTACTACTCCTACTACAGCATTTTGTAAAATTAAAGTATATGTTTTCAGCTGACCTACTTATTGTCTTATAATTGACTTCTATCCCTTAAGGGCGTTCTTAAATATAATTGAGCAGCACCTTACTGCCACGTAAGAGGAACAATTTTGTACACTCGTTCCTTGCTCAAATACTGCACTTAACAGCTTCAGCGCCAGGCTTACTCGCAGCCTTGGCCATGCCACTGGAGACAAGAGGTGCTCATCCAAAAACCTGGGAACCTCCTCTACCCCAGGTCACTCGAGGACACAAATGATCTTCCTCATTGGAGTAGGTCTTATTTTTTATACCAGCCCAATCATTTTCAGCACAAACCTGCCTGTTCCCACTTGTACGTCACTCCATCCACGTCTTTCGCAGCAGCGTTTGCCAGAGCAAGAGGCAATCACGGGCACTGCCAGCTTCCCACGCTGGTGATGCTGGAATTGGTAGCTCTGACCTTGCTGACACACGCATGGGATTCGGCGCGATGGACCCTCTTTGCTTATCACCACGCGGCGTTGACAAAAATGTGAATTCAAAAGCTCGTCCAAACATTGTTCCCTTAATAAATTAGATTGACCAATGGACTGAAACCAAAAATTAAATGCAACATAATGAAAAGTCAAATAAAGAGTTGGAATGTGGGGGACCTGCACCTCTGCTGACACAAAAGGAAACCAATGATAAAATTTCCATCAGTACTTTGGACTTGGACAAGAAGCTGGTGCACAATTCTTAATGCGTACAAGATCTACAAAAGATTTAAACTCTTTTTGGACATTTATTGCAAGTCTTACTGACAGAATTTCTGTTTTTTTAGAATTACACCTACAGCCACCACGATGTTACTTGAAGTTAATCCCTGCTATTAGGACTTTTTTTTTCCACTTACGCTTCTAAAGCCTGATTGCTATTACAGAAGACTTCACAGCAGGAGGAGAGGACAGCAACACCGGGCAGCTGGGACTGCTCTGCCTCTGCGGAGCCACAATCCCCCGTTCTCAAAGGAAAACCACTAACCGCAAAGGTTGAGGAAACCAGCTCGGTGAAGCACTAACAGAGCAGCAGAAACACCGTTGTGCAAAGGAAACTTTGTCCTGAGGAGCTGACTCACCCCATGGCGAGGAACACCACATGAAGGCCACGCGAAGGAGCAGTGAGACCCTCACCCCAGCACGCCTCCAGCTCAGCCCCACCGCGCTCTCCCCCGGCAAGGGGCAGGCGACCCCAGAGTCGGTCCTGATGCTCAGCTCACACAATTCAAATCTTCTCACCGATCTCCCCACGAGAGCTACCGCGCTTGCCTGTTTAAAAGCCCTCATGGTAGTCACCTCAGAAAGCGACAGCAATTTGTCTGGTCCCCCCTCATTTGGGATAAGCAAGGTCCGATATGGATCAATTCATTTCGCTCTGTTTTAGCCGGAGCTGAAATTACATTGATGCGGTAGCTTCACCTGACGCAGCATCATCCTCTGCCAGGGCAGCGCAGACAGATGCTGGGGCGGGACGAGCCCCGGTGCCGGCGGCGGTGCGGATACGCTGCCGGGCCCCGCGGCTGCCATGCGCGGGTCTCACGGGTCTGCAACCGTGACCAAAACAAAAAGATCCCACCACCCGATCTCCCCGTTACTCTCTGGCAGTGCCCCTCAGATGGGTCATCTAATGTAAAGCGTGTTAACGTAAAGCCCTCGGGGGGGCGCGGAGCAGAAGTAAAAGCGAGACTCCCCTTCTTCCCAAAAAAGACAACAGACACTGAAGTGCACGGCACTTGCGGAACACGCCACGTCCCAAGACACGAGGCATAAAAAAGGCGCAAAGCACGGGGAAGGCTCCAGCGTGTTCTGCGGACGAACGAGGTGTGTGATGCCGCCTGCGTAACTCAGCTACGACGCCCAGCGCGTCTGTTTGAGGAGCCAGGCTCTTTCACACGCGCAGCAGCGGCCTTCCCAGGGCCAGTTTTCAAAACCCCACGTTGCATCCTCCCTCAGACACTGAGCGCTCCGCACGACGCCAATTGCCCTCCATTTGCCTAAATCCCAAGCCCTCGGTTTCCGCGTGAGCACGGCGCGAAACCCACCGCTTGAAACGTCACTTCTGACAAGCCGAAAGATTCTCCAGGACGTCTCCAAGAAGGGCCCTCAGCCGCCTGCAACGTCTCCTCAACTGCCACGACAGGCTGACGCAGCCTAAAATTGCCTTTATACTTATTTATCCCTGTTTCAAGTCTAATTTACACGGCTGAGATGACATTAAACATCAAATTCTTACCGCGACCGTCACATCTCATTCTGCCCGTGCTGGAAACGGTGACTGCCAGCCCGACGCCGCTGCGGTTCTGCTCCGGGATGGAGCGGGGACCAAGAGTCACCACAAAGCAAAAGAAAACTTCCCTGGGTTATTGAAATCCCCTTCTCTGACAGACCGACCTGGCAACTTCCACGTTCTGCACAAAGTACACTTCCACACACGACAAGTGCCCCCGAATTAGTTAAGGGCCCAGTTCTGCCTTCCTTGCGCTTCCTTAAATTTCTACTAAAGTCACTGAGGAATCTGGGGGTGTGTGGGATACACGTTCCTGCTCCAAGAAATGTTCGAACTCCTTTACTTTTAAAGTCAATTAGTAATATGGACTCCAAGAAGCACCTTTTAGGAGAGAAAGTGATGCTTCAGCGAGGCTGGGGATATTAGTCTTTATTTTACCAAGGGACAGCTGTCAGGCAAGAGTCTAAGACTGGAAATGGGAGGGGGGAAAGGGTAACTATTAGCAGGAGGTTTCATCTAGATCTACTCCCGCAGTGCCAGGGGAAGCAGGGCTGCTGCCTAATTAGTGCTGACGAGCCCGAAGCCCCAAACCGAGATGCCAATGCTCTTGACACCTTCACACCCCCCCCCTTTTTTTTCCCTCCCCCCAGAAATCCTCAAGTCAGCAGATCACTAAAATCTCAGCTTCCATCCTTTAAGAAAAGTGTATTTCTTCCCCTCACTGCTGCAGGGAATAACTGGCAAACCAGCCCAAGGCGTAAATCGCAGCCCGGGGGCCGAAGGCAAACACGCTACGTGCGTTTATCAGAATTCACGATGCCTTCAGCCGGATTTCTTAGGCCCCTCTCCTAATTCTGGAGCTCTCCGGGTTTATCGCTTTAAGCCCAGCTCTGGGCTCAAGTGCTCGGAGTGCGCCGGGGTTGGGAGCCGAGGGGACGGGCAGCAAGCGGGGCTGGAGCGGCAGCCTCACGGCAGCCCGCGGACGGCGGTGCCGGTCTGAGAAGGCGCTTTTCCTTCTTTCTTTCTCTCTCGGGCGAGCCCCCCGGCCCCTCACCTGCCGCAGGATGAAGCTGGTGGAGGTGGTGCTGCCGTCGGAGCGCTTCAGCCGGCTGCGCCGCGTCGCCGTGCCCCTCGCCACCTGCCCCGGGGGAGGCCAAGACATCAGGGTCGCGTCGCCGCCACCGCCACCGGAGCCCAGACCGCCCCGCCCCGCCCGTCCCCGCGGCCCCCAGCTGCACCCACCGCCGCCATGGCGGCCAGGCTCGGCGGCTCCCTCCGCCCGGCCGCGCGCTGCCCGCCGCTGCGCGCTGGGAAGGGCGAGGGCGGGCGCGGGGGGAGGGGGGGGAGGTGCCGGGCGGACCCCGGGGCGTGGCGGGGCCGGGACACGCGTGTGTGTGTGTGTCCCTCCCCGCGGGCGGCCCCGGGCCCGGCCCAGCCGTGGGCGGGAGCAGCCGTCGCCCCGGGGGCTGGCGCACAAGCGCGGCGGGTCGCGCGCGCGTGGGACAGCCGAGGGGCGGGAGGCGAATGTCGGTGAAACCGGCCGACCCCGCCCGGCTTCTTCCTCAGCGCAGCGCGTAGCGCACACGGGCCCCGCTCCCCACGTCGCGGGGGAAACTCCCGTGGCGGCTGTGCGGAGCAGGCGCCTGATTTTCAGGAGTGGGCAGTCGTGGGTCCCGGCGAGCACAAACCACCGGGAGCCCCCGGGCTCACGCTCCTGCCCTCGGTTTTCTGCACCGGTGACCCTCGCGCCCCCCCCGGCTCCCCACATCCTACACAGGACGCTCCTGCTGCGCCCCACGCGGGACTGGAGATGCGAGGGGGATGCTGCCAGCCAAGCAGCGGCCTCTGAGCCCAGTTTAATCTCCTCAAGCTGAAAGTGAGCCACAACCGCACCGAGCGCCATGCCGCCCAACGCTTCGCGCGTTGACCGTCTGCATCGCCTACCAGCCGCGAAGTGCTGTAATTCCTGGGGTACGGTGAGGCAAAAAAAGATAAATCAGGAGATCAAGCAACATGTTTGCAGTTAGAGAGGAAATCTGGGGAAGAATGGGAAGCAGGACCTGGATTACCTGCTTCCCACGCCTGCGCTTTAACTACAAGCGCGTTACACCTCCCACTGAAATGAGTAAGAGGAGAAACGTGTACATCTGTGAACAGACCTCGCTTTTCCAGCAGAAAGCGCCGAACACACACACACACACCCCTGCCGTGAAGGTCCAAAGTACAACAGAGCAAACAGTTCATTCTCTCTCGCCATAGACACAAACGGCAGCTTTTTTTTTTTTTTTTAATTCCTTGGATGAAATTAGGCAGCCTGGTTTCTTTGTCAAAGATGAATGTGGGTCATGAATGCTGTAGTTTAAATTAGATTATTTTTAAATCCAGTTTAATCATTAAATTGGTACTAGGCGGGGTACTTTTCTTTAAACATCAATTGAGCGTGGCTGACTTCCCAAGCCACGCTGCTGTCCGGCTGCTGAAGGCACCAGTGTCTCACCTTAGCAAGACACAGCAACATTTGAGATTCAAAATGAAAACCAAACAGGCATTTGCCAGAAATTCAGTGTATGCTTTGGCTTTGCATGGGCTTCGCAAGATTTCGGATCTGCAGCCAACCCGAAACCAACCCACTCAAGTCAGTACTCAAAATGGCAGGAAACTCAAAGGGCTGTAACTCAAAAGGGCTTAAATAAATGATGTGGTGATTTGTGTCTAAATAACCATTAAGTTGTTCCCAGGTACATTAGTCTGCTTGCACACATTTTTTTGGTGTCCGTCCACAGCATTGGCAAGTATCTTTAAAGCATAAGGATTTATTCTTGTTTTGGAGGAGCTAGAAATCTTTCTGGATCATTTGTTTAGTCTCTGTGAACACCGAGAAGAAGCCATAGGCAATCACGGCTCTTACTTCAGATGTGCGGAATGGGGAGGGCTGCAGCCCCCACGTCCACACTCCCAGCTGCAAAGAGCGACTCACCTAGAGCTCACAAAGAGCTCTTGCCTCATCTTTCTGGCAAGGACTTAACTTAGGCGGTAAACAGAAGACTCTTCACCCGTGTTCGTTAAACAAACTTCGTTTTATTCACACAAGGCAGCACACACATATTGCGGACAGGAGGCCAATCGGCTATTCCAATAAAACAGATCCCCTCTTCTTAATACTGCAAACTCTTTTAAGATAATTTTCTGTAAGAACCGTGATACACCTATTAACCAGTACATATTCACCTTAAATCCCAGACAAAAGAGAAGCAGAACCTGGGTCTGAAGTCGAAGCTCAGGTGTGCCATCCGTTGGTGGCCGGGCCACTCGCTGGCTGACGCTGGCAGAAGATGTTACAGAGCCAGCGATGGGAGCAGAGCCGTGACAGCTCAGACGTGCTCAGAACCTGCCCCGGCTGTATTTCCTTTCCTTCATTTTTCATTTTCACCAATTCAAAACAGTTTGAGTCAGCTTCATGTAAAATTTAACTGGTAAGAGCCATAAATCCTAAAAAGTTATTCATGTGTTCAACAGACACCTCAGAGTGTTCAACATAAGCAAGAGTAGTGCCTGTTCTTTCTTAGAAAAGATGCATAGATAAAAATAAGAAAAAAAAAATCTTCCTATCAGAAAATATTTCCTGTAAGAGATTGCAGCTGCAGCCACATCCCGCTCAGCTCTCCCTTCTGAGGGACAGCCGTCAACAGAATTACACTGTTCCACAAGTCCACGAACACCTACGGGCAAAACCTAAAGTAAAACAGACACAGAACATTATTTTTAAGGTTTACTTGTTACAGAAACCGTCTGATTTTAACATTGTGATTTCTGTACCAAATTAAATAGACAATGCATTTGTCACATCAAGGCTGTATGAAAGACCACAATTTCTCAAAATACGTCTCTGCATGGCAATATTACAGACAAATTCAATTGTTGCTTTCAGACGACGATAACTTCGACATAATAGGTCGCCAACTCATACGAGAAGAAAATTTATCTGGTACTGATCTTTGACACCCGTGAAACAAATACATTACAATAAAATTCTCATTATAAAGTTGCACAAATTTCTATGTTAACCATTCAGAGTTTATATGAAAAAGCAGAAGTTATCTACTGTTGATTCCTGATATAAAACAGTAGGTAGAAACCTAATGTAGAAATCTGAAGTTAGATAAATCCTTTGGCAGCATGTTCAGTTACAATCAGGCCTTAAAAATAAATATGATAATGTATAGAAGTATGAAGAAAAAAACCAGATCCTATTAACACCAAAACCCTCTAAATACACTATTTTAATAATAATTAAATTATTTTACACTATCTACAAGTTGTGTATCACAGAATGAGGAATACAAGAGATGACAGAATGGCAAATCCTGCTTTTATAAAATTTCAGGCTTTAACGGTATGCATATATGTAGCTGTGTAGAAAATCTCAGACAAATGAGTATATACATTATTTATATTTAATAATGAACTGAACACAATCAAATCACATCTCTCTAGCCATCTCAATTTAAGATACTCAATATTTCTGCTGGACCAAAGTTTTGAATCCAATAAAAACACCTATCCTTGGCCTCAACTTACTAACAAATATGGAGAATCTATCTAAATGATAGCAAGGTTTCGTTTGGAACAAAGTAAACTCTTACAAATAAATCTCCAAACGGTAAGAATTTTAAACAGCAGCATTGAAATGAATTATTCTTCTTGAAGAACGCAAGGAACAAGTTATCAAAATACTTCAGTATTGCTGCACATGTTATTTATACTACACTACTTCAAGGGGAAGGATGAAGACAAATTAAAGTCATGTCAAAAGCAAAGAAAAAAGCTTCCTTCCAATTGCACAAATTTAAATTAAAAAATTATTTAAAGAGCAGGTACGGAATACCTTATTGCATAAGCATGAGGCTGCAAATGAATACGGTCATGATAGTAAATAATTAAATAAAATGTAAAAGAAATGGAGATGGCGCCGAGTGAAGGGTGGTTTTTATTACTCAACAACAGCCTACAATCTAATAGATCTCATTTGGTAGAAAATTTATACACCAAACATACTTAGAGATTTGTGAGTTTCATGCATTTAATCAGGATGTTACCATCAGTGATTTGCTTCTATTATTTTCCCAATTTAAAGATTATTACTCATCATAAAATTGTTAAAATAGGTATAAATATGACTATGCTAAAGTTGAGTAGGTAAACAGTGATGGTTTTTCCAAAGGTTGAAACAAATAAAAGAAAAAAATCTCACATTCCAGAAAGATAATTCAGCTCATCTGCTCCTCTCGTACAAACCCCACCCATTAAAAAAGTGCATCAGGGAAGAAATTCTTAGGTTTCTTTTCTTAGCCACCAAATGCTACGCTTCCACAGTTCCAAGGCAATTCCTTTCCTAAAGACACGTCTGTCATTTTCAATATGCAACCACTCCTTGGATTAGCGGAGCACAATCCCACTCACAAAGCCTATACAGATAGCGCATTAAATACACCTTTTTTTAAGAGCTTCTCTGACTGCAACTGGCATTTACAGATGGAAATAGCGGCAGAGAAAGGAAATCCAAGAGAGGCAAGAACCCCCTGGTCCCATAAAGACAATTCCTGTTCCACACAGCTCCCCGTTGGAACGGGAACAAGGCAGATTCTCACAGTCTTAAGAGGCTTCAAACATTCCCGAGCCCCATCCTTTACTACAAGGAACTACAATACTCCTTCACTTCTAAATACATCCAAAAAGGAAAAGAGAAGAGATTCTGTACAAGTTTCTGGCTCAGCACCTTGTTATCCACAGAGTGCCCACTCAGTCAACTTGGAGCATCCCTTGCCTGCTCTTGGCAAAGGAGACTTTGCTCTCCGTACCACCTCTGCCAAAAGACGGGAGCGAGTTCTAGCAAAACCCCACCTGTTTTCTTCCAGAGAAACACATCAGAAGTTCTCTGTAGTTTCCAAAAAATCTACTAGGCAGCACTGTAAAAATCTCATTTCTCATATTTCTGTAGGTTACATGGTCCTCGCCGTCACAATATCAAATAATTTTCTCTTCCAGCTCTCCACTGCTGAACTCGTGCAGTTGTTCCAATTACGCAGTGCACATCATATTGTGAAGCTGACTACAGCAGCGCAGGGCGAAGGTGGTGTCTAAATCAGCAGAGACTCTCTAAAGCCACTGGGATAGAAGAATTGCCAGAGGAGGCAACACGTAACGAGAGCAACGCATAACAATGACTATGCATCCTCAAGTGTTCAGAAACACATTTAAAAGAAAATTATTTTTGGACAATCTTTTCACTTAATATTCACAAGTGGCATTTCTTGAAAGCACTAAAATAAGGGCTCAGAGTAGTCTGAAATTATTTTAAACCACCAGCTAATCTAGTTCAAACTATCTTTACACAAATGCTTAACAATCAGATCTGATGCATGTTTTCACTCTGCATCACTCTAATGCACTAAGTTGGGTTATTTAAAAGGAAAATGTATTTTGATATCCGTGACAGGTATTCATAAAAACCCTTAGATCAGGTAACCTTTTATTCATTAATTCAGAAATATGAGCTGGTTTGTTTCTAAAGGAGAGGCTGTTGGTGGTAATTTGTTTGTTGCTGTAGAACTGAATGAGCAGGAACGGCCACGGGATAACCTGGTCCTTGAGGCAAACTCGATGTATTATTCTGGTAAGTCGACATATCCACTGACATTCCCATCTGCTGCTGGGTGTAAGCAGCTGTGCTGGCAGCTGACGGAAGGCCAGGGTTCTGGCTCACGTACGTCTGGTTTAACACAGAATCCGGTCCTGGGCTGTAACCAAACAAAACAAATCTAATTCTGACAAGTTCATGTCTATTTATCTGATAAGCAGATTTGCAAATAAGAACATTGCTTTGTCCAAAAGCGATCTGTACATTTTCAAAATGATCAAACAGTATTGCGTGTCACTGTAAATATCCCAAGAACACACTACCTCTAGTCAAGTAGTAAAATTACCATCAGGAAGAAGGTATTTTAACAGTTTCCTGAAGCAATACCTTAAATATGCAGCTTGAGCTGGCTGAGTTGCTCCAGAAGAATTTATACTTTGAGGCAGAGATCTCAACTGCCCCATCTGATCAGGTCCTAGGCTATAACCTGGAGAAATGGTGACCTGGTGAACACCCTGGATCATGTAGTTTCCACTAGGCGGCTGTACAGGATATGACTGTAAATAAAAAAAACCAAAAACAAACAAAACATTGTACATTTTTTATTTTCAATTAAGTAGCAGCAAACGTGGCACAGAATACCACCACAACGAACAAATATGTTAGGGTTCAAAGGCTGAATGAACATAAATTAGTTTTTCCAACAAGGCTCTAAAACCAAAACACATAACTTCTCATAACACGTTTTAAATAGGCATCCTTTATTTCATTAGGAGGCAACTTTTTCAGAAATGCACTGCTAACGAGGTCAGTGCTTAATATTTGAAAGAACCATCTTTTGTACCACGTACAAGACCTCTGCCCCTCCCAGCAACCTGATTTCTTTCTCTATAATTTGCCTTGTCTTCAAAACGTTCAATCTTTAAGTATTTTGATGCACAGAGTGGAGTAGGAAGATGGGCACCGTATGAGATTTGTTATTTAACACATTTCAGAAATTAAAGCATAAGAATATTCTAAGACTGGAACACAAATGGAAAGCAACCACCTTAGTTTCTTGCATTTCTGGTTTAAGATAATGCAAGTCTTTACTCAAAATTCAGATAGAACAGGTGGTATAACATGCTTAGTCTACAGAAGTCGACGCTGATCATTGGTTTTGCACTAAGCTCAGCATGGTTAGCATTATCTTGTATTTTTCACCGCGGGAAGCATGCATCTTGGAAGAAACAGTAAACTCCAGTTGCCTTTTTGCTTAATTTTTTTTTAACCTCCAAATATAATGAATTTTCCATCGTTACCAGGAGTTAAGGACACAGAATTACTTTTAACTGACAATTTCAGATTTAGCAGTTGCTATGGCAACTATTCTTTTCCCATTGAAAAATTAACATTAACGTAAAATTTGCTTCAAGTAAAACACTCATTCTATGCTTTCTCCAAAAAGGATCTTTAACGTCCTTCTCTCCTCCATTTTTGTTTTGTTAAAACATCAGTATGGCCTATTAGAGATACTGTAAAACAGTTTAGAATAACTACACCCCCTAATACAACATGTTCATTTCTTAAGGAACAAGAAGAGACCTAAAATCAGACTAGTGTTTCTACATTTAGAAAAAGTACACTGCACTCATGATTAATGCACTAGTATTAAAGTTCACTCACATCCCCACTATTAGATAAGAAAGTAACATTTTACTTTAAGACTGAGGCCATGACTCACAGCAAGAATATCCACCACGCTGCTGAAACACACAATTCTAACTGTAAAAATTTAATCCTGGAAGGAATCTTTTAGTATTTTCAATACAGTAGCTTTCTGTTAAGTAGAGCAAAATTAACAACTATACCTTATTGTACAAGCAGATAACTGCAAACTGAAGTACTCTGTTCTAGTGCGTAAATGATATTTTATTCTAAGGGCTATAAAAAGTCACCAGGCAATGTCAGATTGTTCGTAGGCTAGCAAGAAAGCGTACGCTTCATTTTTGCTGTCATCTTTTTAAATAGAAATCTATATTAGGAAAGTCTCTATTTCCAGAAAAGGATACTGACCTGCACTGAAACACCAGAAGATGTAGGTGGGTATTGTGCAGGATGGTGGAGTTTTGAGTAGGCTGAATACATCGGTGTTTCATTCATCAGTTTGTTATAGAGCTCCAGAGCTTCTAGAACTTTCACATTCAATTCAGATAATTCTGAATGCTTTCTGTTTCAAAACAAATATATGCAAACACTAAGTTTCTCTAACATCTAGTGTTAGATGGTAAAAAAAGAAGAGTGGATCATTAAACAGTTTTTAATATGCAAGGAAAAAAAAACTTAAAAGGTAGATTGTGAATTTCTTAAAGTTTCTACGCTGTAAAATTGCCATTCTGGTTCTTCCACCATTCTGTTTCTTATACCAATGGGACTTACACCAATGGAAGGAGAGTCCAAGTGGTGAGTAACTATTCTTTCCTAGCTGCAATAAGGCAAGCAACTCCACGGGTGTTAGTTACCTTTTCACCCTCAGATATGCCTAGGAGGATGAGGGAGAAGAGGTAAAGGTAGCATTCAACAGATTTTCCTGTTAAGGAAGACAGTCAGCAGCAGAGTGAAAACACCAAGCTCTAGACAGATCACAAAAGGCTACAGTCAAAAAGTGCTAATATAAAATGCACCCAGTAAATTTTGGAGAGCAGCAATCAAATCTTAGTACACACACTGGGACCTTGGTACCTAAGCGTTAAAGGTAGAATTGTCAAAATTTCTTTCTTGCAAGGTTTTCTAGCTTGGGGGATGAAAGTATTGAAAAAAAATTAGTACAACTGCACAATTTAAAGTAAATCATATTAAATAATGCAGAAGCTACATTATGGCTCACCTATCTATCTCTTCTAGTTTTTCATCTATCATTGGACCCATCTGTTGACAAATATCTGTGAAGACAAAAGTGTCAAGGTAGTTAAAGTCTTGCACAATTAAGAGTTTAAATGCAGCCAAAAAATACTTTATCCAAGTACACTAAAATAGCACACGAAACCAGAGAGTGCACTTAGTTATCATGTGTGTCCCATTCCTCCAGCCCAAACAGAAAAAATACATTGGTTATTCTGGTTTGACATCCTCTCTCCTCTTTCCCTCTACCCTCTGAAACAAAAGAGTACTGATGAAACACATGGAAAATTTTGCATTTCTGCTTGCGCCGTGTGAGATCTATGACTTTCATCTCCTACTGGAATATCCAGTCTAGACTGCCTATGAATCTATCTGGATCTGCTGTACTGTACAGCTTCCTTTACCTTCACTTTTTCCATTCTAGGAACTCTCCTTTTTTAATTTTCCCCTAATTCTTACTACACACCTTGAACTAATTGGCTCTTAAGTGAACTCCCCTCCTAGCCAGCAGTATTTGAGAAATTTTGACACAAAATTAATTACTTATTTCAAGCAGAGGTTTGATAGGTAGACAGATCTTGCAAAACCAGGCATTGCACACTAGCTGGAAGTTATGCAAATTACTCTGTTAAGCATGGAGTTGGCTTGGCAACTATTAGAAAATGTAGAGTTATACATATAGTCCCTTGCTCCCCCTGTGAAATAAGCTATTCTATGGCACACTATTAGAATGGACCACAGTTTCTCTAAGCTTAAAATAAACTCAAAGGAATTGCCAGCTCAATCCACAGGAGGTAATTGTGAGGAAAAATTCAAAAACTAGCAAACTTAGTGCTCAAAGTACCTTCTGAGTCTAGAAGATCTGGAGAATCAAGCTTTAAGTCTGTAGGATCTATACTCTGAAGTACCTGCAGTGTTTTATCCATCTTATCCTGAAAGGTGAAGAGAAGATTAAAAACAGTTATTTCTGAAGCATGGCAGATACTGTTTTAATTTTCAAATTAAAAAAAAGTTCTTTATATAAAGAGTTTTCTGCTAACATTCCGTGACAAAATAATATTTCAACCAATGTAAAATCTCAGCAATTTTTTTTATATTGAAAGTGACTGCATACCTCATCTATATAAACTGGCTCAGGTTCTGCCTTCTTAATTTCTTCTGTAGTATCCTCAGGAACAGAATTTTTATCCACAGTTGCTGAAAGAACAAACATTAGTTTCTTTTCTGCAGCTGTGTTACTATGCTAACTTAAAACACGCATTTGCTCCTTGCTTGCCATCAGTTCTTTAAATAAGAAAGAAATTTGAATAAGTACTTTAAGCAGTGATGCACCTAGTTGCTGGAGAAGGGAAAATGGGTTTGCTTAGATAATGTTCTGACAAGCTGCTTCCTTTGGGCTGTTAGCCTGATTATGAACCTAGGCCCAGCAAGGGACAGACTCTTGAGTCATATTAGGATCTAAAACCACCTCCAACACACGTACAGTCGCTTTCATCCAAGTCGTAAGTGTTAAGATTTATTTTGGTATCATGGGCATGAATAAAGCTAACAATGTGATTCTTACAAGCCACTGACAGGGTTATGAATGTTATTCTACACGGCGTCTGATGTCTGAAAAGACATCAATTAAATTAATGTCAATTAAAATTGACAGTTTAAATGATAAGTTACTGGATTCATATGTAGTACGTTACTGACAAAGAACTGAATTTCTGTAATAGGAAAAAAGTTAACAACTTAGAGAATTGGAAGATGGAAATCGTTGAAGTGAGCTACAGCAAGCTATATGCTTGCTTGCTTGTTTGAAACAAGGGCAGGATTTCTCTCTCAATTCTTTCCTTGGGCTGATTTCAGAAAATTATTTTGCTGATGGGCTAATTAGTGGTTCTACCGTAAGGCCACCTTTCTAAAATAATCTGTCAGCTTTAGTAGCTAACTTACCTGCCTCAGGTTCCACATTTAAGTCAGAAGACACAAAATTAGATGGAAACAGTCCTACTCCTCTATGATTTTCACCTTTCCACCAATTGGTGTCACTGGGGAAATAAAGATGTATTACAAAACTCTGAACACTAACACTTACCGTCAGCAACATATTTTGGGCTTTTGACAGAAAACCTGTGATATCCAATACACTGTTTCCCTGTGTATCCAATAACAAAGGCAAAGGAGAACATTTGTAGAGATTAACAGCAAAGACTAAGAGAGGAGCTGGGGCAGAGGGGTGGGGAGGAAAGGAGGGATCAGGGGAAGTAAAATCATTCAATCACTCAAAAATTTAAACACAACTCTTCAATTCTTTAGATTGATTAGACAGTATCAACAATAATAAACTTAAGTATTTTTTCCTTAAGAAAATAAAAAACAAGGAAAAAATAAAACTAAGTTTTATTCTTAACAAAGTGATACTTGATAGCCAGAGATTTAACAATTTCTGGAACTAGCTGGAATTTAGCACTGTAATGTGTATTGTGTATTCTTACAACCTGTATTACCAACTAACATTTGTCTTAAAAACTACAAACAACTGGGACCTGCACCACAGAATGAAATACCCAATGTAATATGGTAAGGATGTCCCTGCACCAAAAATGTCTTGAGGTCAAATACTTGGGTTACAGAACGAATAATGGAAGATAAAGGGATAAAGATAGAGGGAGGCCAGAGTGACAATATACATTTCTGTGGGGAAAAAAGCATCAGAGGAAAAATTTGCTATCCTAAGACAACAACAGTTGTGGAATAAAGGCACCTTCACCGGATTATATTATACCTGTCATCCAAAACAAAAATAATTTCTCCACTTTTAAAGGTGAGCTCATTGTCCTCGACGGCTTCAAAGTCATACAGAGCTCGCACCTTCCTTGAGTTCTGATTGTTTTGCTGAATTTCTGCAGATGGGTACAAGGATTTAGTTTCCATTTGGTGCTGTTTCTGCTCTTGCAAAGACAATTCGATAGCTACAATTAGGGGAGGGGGGAAAAAAAAGAATTTGTATATTTTATCCCTGTATTAGGAAAGCAAACTGCCTTTGTATAAAAAAACCAAACCTATTTATTGCTATATTATAAATATGGCCTGTATCTGCTTCTCTAATATTTCAAGTTTAAAATCTTTGCTCCAAACTACTAGCCATATTTCACATTTCAACAGCTTTACTCTGCCCTGCAACAGGATTAAAAGACAAGATGTAATCATACACAAGTTATGAAACACTTAAAAAACCCTCTGCTTGTCATGGTACAGCCCACTAGAAGCAACGCACGCACTACTAATGTCAGTAGCATCATTAGCATGATCAGAAATACTGATAAATTCTTCACTATGACATCTGAACAACAGTAAATATATTCTTTCTCCTCTTTCTTGGATAAAACATTTAAATGTTCTGATTTTTTTTTAAAGTATCAAGATCCAGGCTCAAATAAAACATGTGGGTACAGAAGGAAAAAGACCAAGCTCTCTGGAGAGAAAGCAGTCACAAAACAAGGCTAAAGGCTATGTGGTGGGGAAGAATATATCTTACCCCAAATCCTCACCCATGAGGAAAACACCTTGAATGATACATACACTAATTCCCAACCTGCCGTGCCCTTGCTTTGAATTCTATGCAGCAGAAGAGAGTACAACTTCCTATTTCCATGCATTCTGACAAAACTTCTAGAGCACAAATCTAACCCAAGGCTGTGACTACCAATTTACCTTTAGCTATATCTTCATCTTCTTTGTTTTTACTTAATGATGAACCACTCTTAGCAGCATTTGTGGCAGCCTGCAAATGCATTAACAACAAAATAAGCTCAGGTTACGAAGGAAAAAGAAAGCTCTGTAATTATATACTTTAAAAAAAGTAATAGTAAGTCCTTCCTGGTTAGCTGCCTTACTGTAGCATTTCAATACTGAATCAGAATGACCTTCTTGAAGAAAAAAATACTACTCTTCAGAATCTCAGCCAGGTTTTACTTTGTCTTCAGCAAGGAACAAAGGAAAACAAATAATCAGATCTAATTTAAATAATGGATCTCATTTAAATGATTATTTTAGTCTCATTTAATAAAGTGAGACTACTCATTTAAATGACTGCTCTTTCCACCTTTGTCTGCCAGTCCTCCACCCCTCCCTTCAAAAGGGAAGAAAAGCTTTTTGGAGTCCTACATCTGCAAAGACCCAAGTTATTAAGCAGCATCTGGACTCGCTGAAAAGGGAGATCTCTCTCTGTATCAGAGCAAAAAGCCACCCTGTATCTCTGCTGGTAGGACAATGGGAAGGAAGAGCAAATGCACATCAAATTGGAAGCTGCTGACCTAAATAATACCAGTCTCCACAACAGCATAGTGTAATCCTTAAGCTTTCATTCCGACGAGGAAGTCTTCCCGCACATACCAGGAATGAAGAACCTCATTTCAGACACTAGCCATGTCTAGGACTTAGCAATGCTCCTAGAAAACAATTCTGTACAAGTGTACCAAATAATAATAAACCTCAGCTTTGCTTGTTTAAAGTGAACTGTATGAGGTAAAAACATCAAGATGTCATTTTATATGTAGTTGTAGGAAAGGAAGCATAGTTGTTTGCCAGTACTCTAGATCTTCCATGTTTCTGCCATATGTTTTAACACATATGCTAGATTTAGAAGTGAAAACATCTTTGTGGAGGAAGGAAAGATTGTAAAAGTAAAAAAACCCTCTGTGTTTAATACAGAGAAAAGTAAACTTCATATAAGGAATACGTAATAGAAGCTGCACTTCTCATTTTCAGGACTGATCTTCACCTGACTCATAATTAACATGAAAATATTTAGAAGCATCAATAATAAAGCATAGAAAAAAACCACCTGTCATCCTATCTGCCAGATAGGAGATTAGTCATAACACACCACCAGAAGTAAAATACAAAGGGTAAGGTTAGGGATTAGAGCACCCCACCTACTGCAGGGCCAGGACAATTCCTGACATGGACAGGTAACTGCATGAACAAGAAATGGGGACTCAGAAAAGGAAAGCATAGCACAGATCATCCTCAAAAGTGTCCCAATTCCAGATATTGTCCTTTGTTTTGTGAAACTCTGTGAAGAAAAATGAAGTTATGTGCTGCAAGTCAGCAATTAGAACCATGAAGCACCAACTACAAAGTGTGGGTGTAGAATTGCTTCAATTGCTTGTTGGTGACAGCTCAACGAAGCTCTAAAAATGATCGGAGGAAAAGAAGGATCTAAAATGAAACAACTCATAAAGGCATCATGAAATAGCCTTTAGTCTGTTCTTATTTTTCATAGGAAGGCAAGGACACAAAAAGGCAGAATGAATAGAAGTGAACCTCAGCATAAGGAGGCAACCAAACTAGAACAAGGATCCTATTCTCCTCTGATCAAAAGCAGAAAATGTATCATTTGGACAGCTTTTCATTTTGTTCACTGCCAGGAACAGTGAACCCAACAGTACCATGTATCCCAAATCAGCTTTTACCTGTGATCCAGCTGCAGGAAAAGTTACACCTTCTTCTTTTAAAGATTTAATAGTTGCAGATATTAAGCTACACTGTGGGTCTTTCTGAAATTCTTCAGACCACTCCACCATCAGAGTTTTTAGCTTTTCACATACTTTTGGATGAGCCTAGAAGACAAAATGCATAGAAAGGGATGCTTGTGCCTCAAAATGAACAGAAACAGTTATTGCCTCTCAGTAAACCTTTGTTACCAAAACCATTTTACTATAAATATCCTTAATAATTAATAATTGGCTTGATTAAGAAAATCTGGAAAACAGAGCTGAGAATATATGGTCTCTTATACACTGATTCCGATATTACAAGACAGAATGCTTAGCTTCTGGAGCATCATCCTTTCATTGGAAAGCTGGCGTAGTTTCCAACACCATTACCCCAATGCAGAAACAGACTGCAGGTAGTTCAAATTTCCTTAATTCTACCAAGTAACTGGTTATTTTACATCAGGGCTCCTTCAAGCCTTACAGCAATCCTCTGAGGCAAATTCTCTTGCACAGCCCAAGCTTAGATCTTGCAGGCAGCTCACCTACCTATGCTGCCATTATTTTAGTGGAGTCAATTTTAGGTGGTTAAGGAATGGTTAAGGAAAAAGACTGACAAACTTTCTGACTTCTCAAATGTTCACCGTTTCCAACTCAATAGTTTTGGAGAAATTCAAGCTATCTACCACACTTACCCCAACTTTTCTTCACCTCTATGTTAGTTAGCCTTCATTTTACCTCAGTTTTCTCTTCATTACTTCTAATTTGTATTGTTATTCCCCTCCCAACCGTGTAATTTGGTCTAATGTAAGATACTGTCTTTCCCTACAAGACAAGACTGCTTCCCCACCTTTTTTGACCTCTGTCGTCTTCTCCTTAGATGACAGAAGACATTTCTCCCTGCTGACTTCTCAGGTGACAGGATCTCACAAAAACCTGATCTTAGTACCATCTCTGTATATACATAAGAGTGTACGTATGTCTCCTTGGTCCAGATTCTCTCACAAAAAGGAATTACGCATTTTGCATTAGGTACAGTGCCAGCCAGCTCATGGGACAATTTATACTATCAGGTCCTGAATTAGGAACTGAGGTGCAGGGACACAGTCTGGTACAGGAAGATATTTGCTTGTTCATGCTCTGCCTGCAATTCCTCTGGCTCCCACATACTTCTCTAGCCTCTTGCATGAAAGAGCCTCTACCTTCCTCCTCCAAGAAGCTCCCCTTCCTCCACCCTCATCCACAGGATTTATGGCTACTCTGAATCCTCACAGGACCACTGATTTCATTCCACACTGCAAATTTTATGTGCTAACAACCTAACGCAAAGTGGTAATATACCTTCTGAAAATCAGGTCAGTCTCATGTATTACTCTACTGTATGGCTAAAGAATACCCTTCAGAGTATACCTCAGTCACATTAAACATCAGCTGCTGTTAATCCTGCAATAGTCTTAAAAAAACGTATTGGAGCAAAAAGACCAACACTTCAACAGAGCAGTATGTGAAGGCCATGCCAACACTACGCAAGAAAACAAACCAAAGCACTACAGACTCCATACACTTTCTGGTTTTGTTGACAGTGGATGAAAAGACTGTAGTTTAAACCCAAAGCATCCAAACTAACCTCAGGATACGTGCTGGTAAATAAGGAATCTGGGGCTTGCTGCGCTCACCTACATCTGCTTCACTTGGCTTATCTGGATAAGAGCCTGGGACTGCATAAATGCAGGGCGCGGCCAGGCTTTCTCATTTGAATGTAGCTGAGATCACATTGTAAGTCTGTGCCTCACATCCAAACATATGCTGAACAGTAAGAACGTTGACAAGTTTTGGCTCAAGTACGCATTTAATTGAAAGAAAAGATCTAGCTTGATAGTCTCAGTATCAGCACAAAGACATTTGTTACACTTGTCTGAACTAATTTTCTGTTGCAGAAAAGGGAGAAAGCACAATTTTATCTGCCCTCTGAAGATTATTCATCCAAGTGGGCCCGGGATGGCGTTAAAACATGTATTTTCTGACAACAAAATAAATTATACTCTAGTAGACCATTCTTCAGTGGGATTAAAGGTTTGTTTTTACGTCCACAAGTGCTGTCAGACCATGAAGGTCAATGTTCTATTTCAGAATGGACCACGGCTAATGAGAACAAAAGGGGAGGACTTTAAGACCTATTTTTCCACACAAAGAGAGAAACAGAAGAGCTGTGAACTCATTTTGCTTCCCAGCAATTTTATTAGTTTCCTTAATTGCTTTGCTCCACCTCTGATGATTCCAGGCCTCCCATATATTTGAAGACTTAACCCATTAGCCATTTTTGTCTTCAACTGGAGTGGTAATTAGGGGAAAGCTGTTTCTGCTTATTCAGTTCATTACATCCAGATTTAGATATCATCAGCTGCTTGACCCTAACCATTTACGTCTTCCTTTCTTGGTTACCTTCTCATTCAGCATTCTGAGAATCTCTGGAAACTAAGAAAGTTGTCTGAAGATTTTATCCTTTTCCTTGTAAAAATGTAGTTTAACTTTCTCAGAGTTTTCCCTTTGCACTTCAACCCATGAATTTCACTCAAACCAAGTAAAAACTCTCTTTAAGAAAAGTTACCTTCACAATTATCAAATTAATTGAGCTTAGGAAGAGTCACAGATTTTAATTAAAAATGCTCATGTAATTTTGTAATAATTTGGATTAGGTACTATCAGCCTGTCACTTCTTTAATACCTTATATTTTCATAGTAAAAATTAAACTACATAAATTTCAGTGATAAGACGAACAGCCAGCAGTTTCTGCAATTACACCAAAACTAGAAAATGCATATTAACTAGAACATTAGTTTTGTCAATTTTTTTCTATGCTGAGACAAAGCAAAGAAGTTACCAAAATAATTCTCACCAGTACTTGAGGTTATAAAAAATTACCTTATTTATTATACTTCGAGCTTCACTAGCAAAATCACGAGAACATACTTCTAAGTGAAATATTTTTCCGCAGTTTGATACACAGGCTCCTAAAAGCTGACAAGAGAAATACAATTGTGAAAATGTATGACAACAATGAAAATAATCCAAAATAAGAGCATACATAAAAAGAGTTAAATTTAATAATCTGTTCAGCATGCACACTCTGACTTCTACTGAAGATATATAAAGGTATTAATTGATCAGTACACATTTAATGCTGCATTACATAAAAGAATACAAAGTTTTTTGAAAACAGTGATAGTCTACTCACTGTAAGTGCCTGCAAAGCAACATGGGGGACTTTATGATTTACTCTCTTCATGATGGCTTTAAGGCAATCCTTCGCTCTGAAAAAGGAACAAAGAAACTAGTAGTGGTAAATGTAACTGACACGATCTGTGGAATGAATGATACCAGATACTCAAGCTGGGTAAGCAAACAAAACTGGGCCTATTGAAAAAAAATGTAACCCAACCTAAACTTTTCCTAGAGCTAGCCTGGAAAAAATATTTAAGAACTTGTTTGTTCTTATACATGTATTGGATTGTAACAGACTCCATTTTTACACTGGCATTTTGTATTAATTTCCATAAAACTGCTGACAGGTCACAAAGTTGCCATTAAGTTGACGAAATGGATTTCAAACAGACAATGAAAGAAACATCTACATAAGAAAAAAGAATGAGGAACAGTAATGACAAAACAAATGGTTATTTTACTGGCTACTGTAAAGGTTTTCTATGGATTTGATTTAAAAATCGTGCTCACAGACTGTCAGCTCTTGGATCCCATTTTCAAGATAGGACACACAAAGATTTTATAATTTGTTTCAGCAAAATCTGAGATAACTATGATGATA
Organism: Phaethon aethereus; assembly: GCF_964289735.1. NCBI lineage: Eukaryota > Metazoa > Chordata > Aves > Phaethontiformes > Phaethontidae > Phaethon > Phaethon aethereus. The sequence goes on along the minus strand of NC_138580.1, from coordinate 2,218,075 downwards.
CATAATTGTATCATAAATGATAACATTTAGCACTCTAAATGTTACTCTACTAAGGAGTTTCATACTTAAAATCAACATTAATGGCATGTACAAGCTACATGGGCTGAGGCATATGTAAGGCTTCATTAGCACTATTATTTTGAACCCACTAAAAATGTGAAGTCTCTATGTAAAGAGCTGATGCAGTATCTTTACGACTAATATCACTTGCAGTATACTTGAGCTGCTGTGTTATCAAAGCACAGAAATGCCTCTGGAAGGCTGCGTTTCTCCACATCGCCTAGCGATCTCAGCTTGAACAACCTGCGCTCTTCACCACTAAGGCTCTGGTTCCCTGGTCACCTAACGCTGGCACAAGTGAAAGCCACTGATGAAAGTCGTGGACCAAACACCTACCACCTCTTCCTACGGCGGCGCAGTCCCCTGCCCTGCCTGACTGAGGCTTTAGCAGTCACGCAGTGCCTGGATCAAGGAACTGATCTGGCTGAGCACTGCTCGTTCTGATTTTGTCACGTTAGTTTTCAGCCAGATCACTGCCAAGATCAGATTCACCAGGAATCCACCGCACAAGGGGCTAGAGGAAATATTTGACAACCATTTTCAATGGAAATTCTCTCTCCTGTCAATTTAAAGTCATTGTGGAATTGCAACCTTAGGCAAAGCTTAAAAAAAGCCTGTGCAGAAATGAAACAAAAATTGTTTCACTGTTAACATTAAAAAAAGTTTGTTTCACTGCTTGCTTTCATTTCAAAAGATGTCTGTTTCAATGTATTGTGTGTACAGTGAGAAAGATTTTACACCGCTACATTAAACAAGAGAAGAAGCTGCATCTAAATTCACATTTTGGTTTCAAAACAAATTTTCTGATTGTTCCCACATGTTGTATATTTAGTTCACAGTGGAGTTTTGCGCACGCAAATTAATATCCTTTTGGAAGAAACCAAGCCAGAAGCTCCTCTCTGCACACCAAATGTGCTCCAACTTCTCAAGGAGCCATACGAGTCAGAGCCAGCGACAGGATCCACAGACAAATTTGCACCAATGCTGGTGTGGATATTAAGTTTAGTAGAAGAGATCAAACCTGGTCTAAAGGGGGGCAAAAAACCAAACACCCTGAGCTGCAAATTGGACGGATGCAGTGGCTTCAGTACCAACTGCTCTGGTTTACTACTCCATCCCTATTGTGCCGAGTTACTTGGTAATGAACACATAGCCCGAGAAGTATGGGTTTAGTCCTAATATTGAGTATGTTTGGTCATAGTTAATACCAACAAGTCACAGAATCACAGAATGGTAGGGGTTGGAAGGGACCTGTGAAGATCACCTGGTCCAACCCCTCTGCCAAGGCAGGATCACCCAGGGCAGGTCGCACAGGAATGCGACCAGTCGGGCTTTGAAGGTCTCCAGAGACAGAGACCCCACAACCTCTCTGGGCAGCCTGTTCCAGGGCTCCGTCACCCTCACAATAAAGAAGTTTTTCCTCATGTTGAGGTGGAACTTCCTGTGCGGCAGCACGTTGATGCTCATTGCCCCTTGTCCTGTCACTGGGCACTACTGCAAAGAGACTGGCTCCATCCTCCTGTCAGGCACCCTGCAGATACTTATAGACATTGATAAGGTCCCCTCTCAGCCTCCTCTTCTCCAAGCTGAACAGGCCCAGGTCCCTCAGCCTTTCGTCACATGAGAGATGTTCCAGTCCCTTAATCATCCTCGTAGCCCTCCGTTGGACTCTCCAAAAGTTCCCTGTCTCTCTTGAGCTGGGGAGCCCAGAACTGGACACAAAACTATCTCCTCCAGGTGAGGCCTCACCAGGGCAGAGTAGAGGGGGAGGAGAACCTCTCTCAACCTGCTGGTCACACTCTTCCTAATGCACCCCAGGATACCATTGGCCCTCTTGGCCACCAGGGCACATTGCTGTCCCATGGATAACTTATTGTCTACCAAGTCAACATACTTCTTGTTAAGCTATATATTTATTTAAGGGTAGGCAACAATATTTATTATTTTCAGAAGGCGGCTCTTAGTGAAGGGCAGGAGGGAAGAAAACTACACAAAATTGAAGTAAAATATGCTAGCAGTAGTGGCATTTAAAATTCAGAATTTAGGATTTTATTGTATATACAAAAATATATATTGATTTAATTACATATTTTACATATATTGTTATATATTTGTATGTGTAATTAAAAACCCCACAACTGAATTTTTTACAATCTTCTTCCAAAACAAGTAGATTTAAAAGAGCTCTCTCTACAAAAGCCTTTTGACACTAAAAGAAAAAGAGACTTTTAATAAAGGACTCAAAGGACATGCTACACTTTTTTCTTCAGGACTAAAGATTCCCAAATTGAATAGATTTACTATTATTCCCTATGGGAGGTAATTAATTAAGAAAACCCAAACAAGACAAAACAAAAAACCCTTTCTCAGTGTAGTAATCTTAAAAGTTACATGTAACTGATAAAAATTCTACGATCACTTAAGAATTCAGCCTATGCACTTATTCATGTTTACCTCAATTTAAAACATGTTACCACTCAAAAAGATTACCTTAAAATTCAGCAAATTCTTTTGGCCATTATAGCATCACTGAACTACCACTTATGTTTCAGTATTACCATTTAGGCTGAACTGATTCAAACTGATCAGTGTTTTGATCCCAAACTTTCCCCTTTTCTCCTCCATCAGTTCCATTCTTCCTAGTGAATAAACACAGACAAATTTCTCATCATAAATAGCTAACTGACCTAGCAAGATAATTTTCTGCAAAGAAACTAGTTCACTTTTTCCTATTGGCACAGTTGCTTCTCGAAATTTATGCATGATCATGAAATACGAATAACTTGGTCTACTGTACTTTTGTACAGAGTTTTCTCTGTAAAAATTGGAATGCACTCAGCATATACAAATTGCTCTACTAGAAATCCTGTTGGAACATTTCTTTCCAAGAATTTTAAAGCCAACTACATATATTTGTAGAGCTTGCAGAAGTGTCAGATCGGTCGCACTTTTTGCATCCCTGAATACAATGAGCATTTTGAGACATGTTCTCTCTGAAACAGTGTTGTTCTTCACATGAAGATGAAATTACATGTTGTAATGCTGAGATACAGCTTACCCATTAGGAGTACTTCCAACTTTGTCACATATATCCATAATAAGACCCCAGTCCTCACTGGTGTTATATTCATTTGTAGCCTTTTCTGTAAAGAAAAACAAGATTGATTAAGTATAATACCCTATTAAGTTCAGATTCTAGTCAACAAACACTGTCTCAGTCATTAAAAAAGAAAAAAAGACTCCACATGCATCATACTGAGAGGCAGTGTCTTCTACAGATTAGCGCTAACTCTTGCTATCTTGTAAAGCGTTATGTACCAGCTTTCATATGGGAAGAACAGCACTGGACTAATAGATAAGTGTTTAAAAGATCCCAAAATATAAACAGTTCTTGAAGCGTAATGTTGTAAATGATGAAAAAGAAACTGCTTCTCTACGTTTTGTTTAGTACTCCAAGTTTAAGTCATAGCCCTAGTTTACAGTTTGCTCAAAGTCTTCTAACATTCACATGCCATTATATATTTTTTCTTTTCCAAGAAAAGAAAAGGAAAAAAAAAAAAATCTCTTTAGGACTTTAAAGGAAAACTATCTCCTCATTCAACATACTTATTAAAATATTTTTTTCTACTAGATTTTTCAGGAAATCTAAATGCCACAGTGAGCGTCGAAAAAAATAAATGGCATGGAAGGATTAATAATGAACACAGAGGGGGGCAATAAACCCGAGACTGCTCTATTGAAAGAATACATCCCTAATTAATATTTGCAACCTATCATTCTATATATTAACTGATAAGGCTTAATGTTATTTATTTGTGCTTTCCTTTTAAGTTTTTATTAGAGCCATGTTATTTTAAACATATGTAAATACTACAGTTCTATTAAAATAGCTGATAAATAGCAAAATAAATATTTTATACATTGCATTTGCTGCCTTAAGGATTTAATTTTAACCTGCCAATTTAATATTTTAACTAAATTCAAAGGTAAGTGCTTTTAGATTTTTGTTATATATTAATCCCATCAGAATGCACTTCATAATCATGGAAATATCCTAATCAGTACTTTTACAGAATTTTACTTTGGTAAGAGAAGCCTCTAAATCCCTTTGTGACTGAGTATTTTAAAGACTACTTAGTAAATGAAAGCAAAGCATAATGGTCACTCACTATTAATGTGATGATGTTCTGTGATAGCAGCCGTTCCAAAATTACGAGGTTTGCTGACAGCAATACTACTGCAGGATAAACCCAATTTCATGTACGCAATTAAGCATCTTCTCTGATAATGAGCTTCACTACTTAGTTTTGCAGTTAAAAGTTGCAACAATACTCGCGTGAATTCAGCAGAATGGCTTCCACAAAGAAAACGCAAGCATAGCGGCCAACAGTCCCCCTAAAAACCCTTTTGTTATGGGTGTAAAAGCAAAGCGAGAAGGAGGAATAGAAATTTGCAATTTTGGGCATAGGTTATCTTTCACATGCTTAGACTAACTATTTAAGGGAAGCAAATTCTGGGTAGAACGCATGTTCCTACAGCACAAACCTTCTTAAAAACTTACCCAGAAAGGACATAATTGTTAAATTTTCTTTTAAGTACATCAATATTTTTAGGCGACTAACAACAAATTCACTGCTTGTTCTTAAAAATAAATGAGCACCTGCAATTTTAAACACTGTAAACATCCATTTTATTAAAGAAAAATAAAAATCAAACCAAAACAATCCTCATATACGCACATTTCCTGGATATGTGAACCACAGGTACTGCACAATCACAAAAGAACAGCACAACGCAACGTTTGGTGCACAGAACTCCAGCCTGGTGTTTCCTGTGAAGTTCTGCCAGCTAAAACTGCTTTTTAAAAGCATTGTCTTGCATGTCTCCATGCCCAGTGGTGTGAATCCTCCCATCAAAACCCGTCAGTCAAATGAATCCATCTCATCAAATGACAGCAGCCATCAGTTGTGCACATAAAACCAACCTTCCAATGACAAACGGCACTAATGCCTATAAAACAGACTGGGCACATTATTTAATCCCATAGCCTAGTGTCAGCCTGATCTGAAACCCGTCTCCCTTCTGAAATTCCTGACATATTTTAGAGACGCCTCTTTCCACAGGTCTCCCTCCAGAAGCAGAGAGGAAGCAGCTAGCAGTAGGCAGTAAGAAATGATGGTAGGTGAACAAAAAGGCATGGAAGCCAAGTAAAATTGAGGTTGTGTTTCACAGCCAAGTCTTCAGAAAAGTAAATTGCCACAAACAGCAATGACCAACACTGCACTTGGACTCTTCCAGCTCTCAGCAATGTCGACTGACTCAGGAGTATGCAAGCTCAGCTGAGACACTGGAGTGCTTCGATATGGGTGGTTACAACTAGTGAAGCAAGCCTAAAGACAGGTATTGTCATACCTGTAAGCTTTGTTTATCATTTCATATGCTCCAAAATCCAGACCTCCAAACTCTCCTCTTCCTAGACTCCCTCCAAATGGGAAACAAATCAAATAAGGTAATTTACTTTTGGAGAAGTTATTAAAAAAACATAATTGCGTCCGCAAAAGCATAAAAGATGCTTTGAGAAATCACACCTATCTGATTTGCTAATAAAAAACACTCTCTTCTAAAATATCACAGCAAAGAAAGAAACTGAAATAGATACTCAGACATAAAAATATGTGGGAAGTTTGATTGTTTACAAGCCAGTCAAATGCAAGCTTGTAAACTGACCCTGCAGTGTAAACACTGCCAAACCAAGCACCTTGCTTTGCACATGCTGTCATGCAGATCCAGGAAAAAAAAAAAAGATCCCCACAAAGGGTGCCAGATAAGGATCTGGGTAAAACAAACGCAGTGGTGCAGGTCTGTGGGGCTCCAGCTCCTTCAGTTTGCCAGGAGGCATCAACAGATCTCCTCCCTTTATGGTGCTGGTTATGGAGACACAAGTGGCTCTTTGTCCTCTACAAAAGTCTCTAAAGCCCTTGAGAGAGAGTATATACTGAAGTTTTCCTGGACACTTAGAGGAAATCACAATCACCTTTGCCTGCCGTGGCAGAAGATGCCCCATGCTAACCTGATCAACTCTTCCACGGTCAACAGGAAGGCTTCATGTTTACCAGGCTTCACTAAGAACTCTTCAACTCCACACCTTTTACACCTTGAAGAACTGCATAGCTACCATAACAGTGCTACTTACTCACAGCTCCCATGCTTTTCCTCCTCTCCCCCAGCCAGCACGTTCATACATGGAGGCGTATCAAATGCAAACTTCCTCCTCTCACATCTACGCAGCCTGTTCTAGGAGCAGACGTGGTCCCAGTGAGAATATGAGAGTTTGCCGTAGGGCAGCCTTCACAACTTTTGAGGTTTTTTCCCTGCCAGCATGACAAAGTTAACAGCATCTGCTTTTTTGCTTAACATGAGCTCCAGCTGAAGAATAATCTTGAAGGATAACTACTTCACAGATGCTGAGACATGGACTTCGATCAGAAGAAACAGATGTGGGAAGATGTGTTTTCCAAGATTTTTTCAGTGCTAAAAGAATACAAACTTTAAAAAAATGCTATGACTTATACTCTGTAGTCCTCCAATTAATGAAGTAACATTAGACTTGAGCTTATTTTTATAGAAATAACAATAAAAGCAAAATATGCTTCTTTTTATTGCTGCTTGGTATATTTTTAAAAACCCACAAAGAATTGAAAAACCACAATTAATCATTTTTAACTGGATCAGTTCCCTGATCTGATTTGCCATGCAGCTGCACGAAAAACTATGCCAATCCAAGAGAGGAGATAGCACTAAAATGAGCAGCTGGGAAGGGGATGGGAACTGTTTACGGATATTACTGCCAAATGAAGAAATGCTTGTCAAGCTACTGCCTCAAAACACTGTCACCAGATCTTCCATGCTTCACCATGGCATGCTAAAGTCAAGTTTTTCAGTATCCTCTAAAAGGACTGCTGCATCTGAAAGAAAAGCTTTTCCACCCTAACTGTGCTAGTTCTTTTCCCCTTTTCCCACAAGAAAGGGGTGGGTAATACACAGAAATAACACCAAAAGACAGGAAAAAAAAAATACTACCGAGGACTGCAACTGGGCAACACGTGGCAATCCTCAAAAGCATCCCTGTTTACATCTTCTCAAACATCAAGTTCCTCAGTCTCTAAACACCCTGGCATAATGTCAAAGATCTGCATTCATAATGAAGTGTGCTACTGCACGTTCACTCTTACAGGCCTGGAAACACCAGGCAGAGCCCGCAGCCGCCCTGCCTTGCGGCTTTTGCACAGCGCTTCTCTCGAGGCCTGCTGCAATTTTCAGCAACGCACAACCAGCATCGGATTCCCTCAGGTTTGCAAATACAAAAGCAACACACCCCATTTCTAACACAACACTGAGAATTCTGCAGGTATGTTAGGATCCATGTTCACAATGGCAAGAAGCAAGGAAAATAGCAAGAGAGAACAGCTATATGAACGTGAAAAGGAAGAAAAGAAAGGGAATTGCGAGAGGCATAGAACCCCCAGAATTCCCCAAGTATCATATGAGCACCGCAAAAGTTCTGTGGAAATCTCTGCCACGGTAACCAATGTGACACTGTGATTCCTACCAGGAGTATATCACACTGTTACACTGCACAAAACTAACTGCTTGTGCTGGAAATCTATATCCCATTTAACATACAGCATTACCATTTGACACTGACACAGAAAAATAGGCAATCCTGGTCCGATGGCAGCTCTACCTCTATGCTGCCCAGCACTTATGACCTTCAAACTTGCAAAATATTTGTTATTTCAGTCCTGAATTCCCTTGAGTCAAGCTTGCCAACAATACCAAATAATATGTCAGTTAAAAAAATGAAAAACAGTAGAACGTAACTTTTTTTTCCCACCTGTGTCAATTTTTATGCTAGAAAAAGAGAAAACAAGCAGTCCAACACTGATTTAGCACAAAGACCTTTTCAATTTGATACGGCATTTGCTAAAGACTGTGATCACTAAAGTAAAAATTTTCTAGAGACTTATTTGGCCCGTGAAACTGTATGAAATAAAATCTTGTCTGCACATAGATATTTCAACTTTTATATAGAGCCATTCTACATACATAAAAACAGAGTTCATATATGAAAAGTGAAAGATAAAAAAATTGAGGACTACTCCAGACTGCTGTTTTTCAGAAGATAAAGCAGAACCACACAGATCAAAACCAGAAATTTCATCCCACGCACCTTCATTTGTTTACTCTGCGTTTGTATAGCCAAATTAGAAAATTCTAGCTTTAATTTAAGTAGTAATTATAGACACGATGTCACTATAGTCATGAGACTTGCATTTCCAGTAACACTGCATGGTCCACTTGGTCCCTGCTGAAGACAACCCTACTTGTAATGATCCCAGGTCCCTATTCATGTCACTGAGTATTTTATTCTAAAAAAATTGGATCGAAGTGGAATATTACAATAACTTTTTTGCAATGTAAATCCAGTTCACTGAGAAGGTTTTTTGAGATACAATTTTTGCTTAAAAAGCAAGTCTGACATTTTGTTTCATTGAGTCAACTGGCCAATAACCTCAAAAGCAAACAATTCCATTTGTCAGTCAATCTGCAAACTACAAGAAAAACATTGAAAAGGCTAGAGAGGGATTAATAGAGACTTGCACTCTAGAGCCTGGAAAGCACCAAAATGAAAGTTACCAAGTCACTTGTTACATAACAAAACATCCCTCATAATAATTAAAAACAAAAATAGTGAGGCTACAATATATTAAAAAAAAAAAAAATCAAGGCAGAGTGGGCAGAGCAGACCAGTAATAATCTCAAAAATGAGAAAGAAATGCCTCAAAATTGCACACTCAGGATTTAGGAATTTTAAATCAGTCAAATCAAGGTAAAGCCACAGACTGAAGACTGGAAAATACTGTCCCTACATTTCAAGGAAAAAACAAAAACAAAACCACATGAAACACCCAAGCAACACCCAAAAAACCGCCTCAATTAGCTTGTCCTCAAATATTTGAAAGACTTTAGGCCCAACACTGAAGACAAGAATTATGACAGAAGACATGAGACATGAAGGGGAAACCTGGTGAATTGTAACAGAAAGCAGCCACTCTTCTAGGCAAGGACACCTGGCCAAAGCCTAACCTAACATCAATTGGCTGTTCCAGTTGCAGAGAACCATTCCATAGGAAGCCTGGTGCAAGTTATTCCCTACAGTTCTTGGACCACTCTACAAGTAATGGGAAGTGCTCTAATGAGGGTGGGGATAGTTTACTCCCCCAGTGCCTCTAAAATCAGTATTAATATATCCTGGCTAACACTGGCAGTAACGGTAAGGGTCTTAGAGGGAAGTTAGAAGGTATCATCAATAAAAGGAAAGGTTAAAACAGAGTAAGGTGAAACATAAACCCTTGAGGACTGGATTAAGTAGAAAAAGTTAACAGCAAGACAAAACGCAAATTCACACAGTCAAAGTCAAGAAAAGAATCTCCTAGAAACTAAGTACTCAGCAGTTGGAAATGAGGAGAACGAGTACGCCAAGTTCCAGCATAAGAGGACATGGGCCACCAAAGTAAAGCAGCCATAAAAAGGCAAATACAACCCTAGAATAAAACACGCCAGGTAAACATTTCAGCAAAACACAAGGAAATGTGAAATGCTATCGTACAGCTTATCAGCGATCCACGATAGGGTGCCCAATTCTGGATGTCAGTCAAACTACACAGAAAAATACTTCCTAATCCCTTGATCACGTCAACAATCTCATGAAAGAAGGCTAACTAAACAAAAGATGAAAGGGAATAGGCTTGTACTCTGTTGAAAGAGCAACTACTTAAGAGATGAAGGTTATTTAAGAGGCAGGACAACCCTGGGAAAGCAACAAGTACACATGAACTAACTATGAATAGATTTAGACAGGCAATTAAAAAGCTTCTAACACTCTAAAGAACTGAAGTTTTGGAGTATGCTCTCAATAAGAAAACCAGATGAAAGAAATGACACTCCTCTAAACACTACTCCATAGGTTAGTCTTGCAACACTGCAACTATATAGAAAGCAACCAAAGCAAATACCAAGGAATTAAGACTCTGCGCAACTCTGCTGAAAAGCAAACATACGGGTTTTCTTACCAAGAAAGCAAAAAGAGCTGTGGCAAAGCACAAGTGTGTTTACCTACATTTTCTAAAGGTAACCCAAGAAAAGAGCAGTACTATATGTATGGTCTGAAGAGAGAGCTGGATCAACCTCATTGCTGGCTGCTAACAACAGTGGGGTCCTGTTCTTCCCATTAACCTCTGCAGGGGTGTCCTGCTCCTCTTTTCCACCACCTTTTCACAGGCTTTGCTGAGCTGATTCCAGTCACCAAACTTCCAAACTCATCACCTTTGCTGATGATCCAACTCATCAGTCAAATACCTTTTTCTGGCCAATTACTTTTTCTGACCAAAAAAAGTTGAATCAGCTCAATGGTGAATCAAAAAAACCCCCAAACAAACCAGGGTGGATGGGACCATGGAAAAGGATGTCTCCTTTCCAGTAGCATCAGGCCATCAGCTGGGCTCAACTATTTTCTTGATATGTACCTTTTTTCTTTTTTAAATGAAAAAGAAAACAAAACATAAGAAATTAAATCCTGACAGATGCATATTAAAAGCATGAAAAACCACTCGCATAAATACTGCGAGTTAAAGTACAGACCGTCCACATTTGATAATTTGATACTCTGGAGGTTCTAATTTACAATGGAATAATAACTTTTTTAAAAGCTCCTAATGGCAACCAGAATTTTTTCCTGGCAAGGGACTGTAAGTTTAGCCTCAATGATTACAAAGTTCCTCTTCTGCTGAACTTGTTTAATTGTAATAAGTGCAGACAGGTACACTCAGTGTATATATAAGGCAAAGTTTGAGAAATTGCAAGTGAACAGACTGTCACTTTTGAAGTACTATAGTCTTGAAGTTCTTGAAGCATTTAGGTTAGCCAAAGAATTCTGCACAGCTTTGAGAGTCCCCAGTTCAAAAAGTCTTCACTTGTGCAAATACATTAGTTAGAACCATGTGAAAGGTAAGTCTGGCAAAACACACATACAACTTCACAAGGTATTTGAAATAACTGAACAATGCGTAGCTGGCCTGGCCAGTTTCTATTTCCATTTCATTCACAGGTCAACATTAAAAATCTCACAATGGTTTGCAAAGAGATAAAAAGAAAGGTAGTGGTTTCATTACACAAACTTCGCAGAAACATTAATGGTGAAGAAAATAGTGCAACTTAACACAAAAGAGCTGGTGTGGTAATAACAGTACTCACAACAACCTCTTCCATCTGTATACATCCCCAGCCTTGACAAAAAACCCACAAACACTTAATTCTCCTATTAACTAAAGTTCCAGTGTAACAAGAAATGTAAATCTGACTCTGGTATCTAGCTTAATTTAATTGCTTTTTCCAGTGCTTTGATTTAGAACAGGCATGTTTAAAAAAAAAAAAAAAGGCAAAAGGCAAAACACAGAACAAGTTTGATGCTCAAGAAAGCACAAGACAGAGTAGAAGCACAAAACAACTGAGTCATCATCTTCATCCTGTCGATGGCACCAACTCCAGCCAAAGTTGCCTCATGGTTTTGTAATCGGAAGAACTGTCAGCTCAGGCTTAACTTGATGCCCCTAAATAAGCCTCTAGGCGATGCCTTAGTATCAGGTACTGAAAGAGACATAAAAATGGACTCCTATTGACGTTAATAGGTTTTCACTCTCGAGTTCTACACCAAAATGACAAGCTTTGCATACCACTTCACACCACGGAAGCCTAGTGTACCGAGCAACTCAACGTGAAAGGCAGGAGGTAACACAGCATCTCAGGGACATGCCACAGCTGTAAAACTTTAGAAGTTACCGCACGACCGGCCACAGAACGCCCCCTTAAACTGCTGAGCGCAAACGGGACTAGACAGAGTCTGAGGTCGCCGTGCTGGAGGACCCGACCGGCCCCGTTTCTCTGCGGAGGCCACAACACTGTCGGGGACCCCTGAGGACAAAGCAGGCAGGACAGGCAGGCCGGGCCGGCGGCACCGAGCGCTGGGTACCCAGGATACTGTCGCAAACGGCACCCCGGTTTTCCCCTGAAGCTTCGCGGTGGGACTGCCAGCAGCTGCCAGCGCCCCGGGGCCCGACTGAGCAGCTACTCACGGAGCAGGCCTGGAACCGCGGCTTCCACCACCGGCCGTCGTTACCCTTTCCCCCTCAGGAGCCCAGGGCCCGCCGCGGGGAGGAGAAGGAGGCCGCCGCCCCGCAGGCACCGGCCCTGCCGGACAGCCAGGCCCAGCCACTGCCACCCGGCCTCTCCGCACCCCGCCGTTTCGCTCGCTCACCCACGTCCTGCTCGAAGGGGTTGGGGGCAAAGAGCGGCATCCCGGCAGCGTCCGCCCGCTTCTCGGCCGAGACACCCCGGCCAGCGGCCGCCTGACCCGCCGCCGCCCGACCGCCGCCGCCGTCTCAGGCCCCTGAGGCCGCCCCGCCGCGCCTGACCGCGTGCCGGAGAAAGAACCGCAACAGCACCGCGACGGCACGCCGGTCAGACGGTGGGTGCGGGAGAGAGCCGGTACCACCCGGCGGGACGAGGAGGAGCAGGGCGAGCCGTGGCGCGGCGGCGCCAGGCGCTCGTTGGGCCACCCCGGCGGGATGGGGGCCTCGCGGGGGCGGGGCTACCAGCGGCCGCGCGCTGAGGCCCCGCCCCTCCTGGGAGAGGCGGGAACGGGGCGGGGCAGGAGGTGGAGGCATTGTGGCTGCTCGTGGCGTCACGGGGGCGCCATCTTGAGGCGGAGGCGGTGGGCGGTGCTCCTCCTCGTCTGTGTTGTTCGCGGTCGAGGTTTCTCTCCTGGGCGGTGTCAAGCTCCGATTTGAAATGTCTGAGGGCAGGAGCTTTGTCGCCTCAGTGGGTGTGAGGAGGGGTGGAGGGCGGGGAACAGCGCTCGGCAGCGGGTGCTGTGGGAGTGCGGCCGGGTGAGGGGATACGGCTGAGGGGGGTATGGGCTGAGGATGTATGGCTGAGGGGGGTGTAGTGCATCCGGGAGGGGAAGCTCCCCGAAAAGCCCCTCTCTAGGCACACCTGAGGGCCTGCTGGCCTTGTACCCGCTGTGGGCAGCCATCAAGAGCTGCCTGCAGGAACCGGGGAGCTACTGACCGCTGCCCGGTGTGCCTCCTTCTCTGAGGAGTGGCGTGACTCCAAATGAACTCCTGCCAGCCGGGGTGTGAGTCAGTAGTTTTATACCCAGTGCCATGTGCTTTTTGGAATATGCATGGTCATGCGTTTTAGTGCCGCGTCTCAGGGTAGTCATGAGCCTTAGTCATCGTCACAGTAGTGTCAGCGCATTAGTCAGAGCCTATTTTTGACTTCTTCCGCAAGAGAACTCGTGGAAAAGTGAGGCACAGCAGCGTTACAGTGGCTGTATTTCTATTATAAGGATAGGACTTTGAAAATACTGACAATAAGATTCCTAAAAGGTTTCTGTATGATTCAGTGGTATTTTCCTGCCCACTCACCTCAAGTCTATGGGGACACATTTATTTCCTCAGTTGTGATAGGCAAGTATAAAACTTAAAGATATACTAGTTTCACCTACATGTGTGAAAAATATTATTTAGAGTATATTGTAAGACATTTTAGTTCATTAGAATTTAAATTTTATTTGAAGAATACACTGATGTTTCTTCAAAAATGATGGTAGAGTTTATATTTCTTGACTGTTTTGTATATCAGGAGCATTTATTTTAAATCATCTGGGCCTACAATGTCACAGTTTTATCCAGCATACTGCAGTTTTGTTTGGTTATGAAGTTGCGTTAGCAGATCTCTGGCCCAGCTGGGTAGGCAGTCTGGCCGGCGGTGGCTGTGGTCCGGTCTCCGATGGAGTTTCCATTTTGTTCCCATTTTCCAGGGTTGGAGGCAGTCTGCAGATGGCACCGTTGTCTCACGTTCACAGCCCTCGTTGGGCGTTCTGCACTGATGAAATGAACTCTTTCTGTCAGATTTTTAAGGCAAAATGGAGCGCCTTTCCTTCAGCCTTAAATTCACTAATTACATTGAAACTTATAATTTCACTTAATGAATCAGACCGAATAAAAATGGCACTAATTTGTTTAATTGCTTTAAAAAAGAAGGATGAATCAATTTGTACAGAAATGCAATAAACACTAATGTTGTCTGGCTGAAATAGAAAATTTTAATGAGTTCTGTATAATTCAAGACAATGAGTTTTCTCTTTTATTAACTTCAGCACCCTTCCCTTCCGGAGTATCACATGTGGTGCAATAATCACAGCAGCTGCACATGTGAATAAATGGATAGTTTCTCCAGTTCTTCAAACCCTGTAGCGTTGTTTTCATCACTTTAGTGTTGAATCAGATGTCACACATTTCCATGTACGTTTGCTACATATTTTTATCCGGTTGTGGTGGGACAACGCGTCTGAGACCTCCTAGAGGTGAAGGACTGGGCAGGACCGCCTGTGCTGAGCCTAACCCCTCCCTGGTTCAAGGAGTTTTGTGGAACACATAGTCCAGAAGCATCTACAGAATCACAACCAAAGCCATGGGACACTTCCCAATGGAAGAACCTAAATCCCAGAGTAAATGATAAAATCCACAGTAATGATAAGACCCAGGAAGAGAAAATATTAGGCCACTGCCAGTTATTCCAAGTCCTGCAGGAACAAACTAAGGAGGACTCTTAGGAAGCCCTAGAGAGAAGGACAGAAAAACAGCAATTAAAAAAAGGTGATTTCTAAACCTACTCGCCCAGACTTCGGATCTGGCAATTTGCTTCGCCACCTTTCGGGGGCTTTACCGTCATTAGGACCACCTGCAAGTTCTGGTGTCCCTATCACTGACAGATCACTGGGGCTTTGGGAGAGGTCGATGCTTCTTCCCCCTCTTCACCGCCCTCTCACACATCAGAGGTGCCAACTCTGAGCTTTCCGCGTTACTTCAGTAACAATGTGTTGTTATAATATTTCATTTCAAGCCTTAATTTTTTTAACAGATCCTTTAAAGGATAGTTTATATTGTCCAAAGCGTTTGCTTTTAGAAAACTTGGGTAACTCTCAGGAAGCTTTTTCCTAGTGCACAGAAGCAGCTTGCTAAGGCTTCTGGCTTTGTTTTGTATCTGACAGGATTCTCTGTATTTCTCCAGCTGCCCTCTAGTTTACTTTGTGGTTTACTGAAATATTTTTTTCCTCTTTTTATAATGGACTCTCTCCCCTAGTGCCCTGTGTAGGAGTCATGCAGACAGAGGAACTGATTAAACAGAGAAATGCTGAAAACAATTCTGTGTAAAGCATTTCAAGATGTACACGAGGACTCTTCCCCTCTCAGTTCTTCTGGTTTTACTGTTGGGTGACGAAGGAAGTTGGTGAGAAGCACACTCTTTAAAGTGTTAATATTCTGTGCTTTTACGGCTCTCTGCTCAGCAGATGGACAGACTTTGTATCTGTCATACCCTCGCATGAGAAATGCTACTGCATTAAAGAAGTATGGAAAAGCTTGAGCGTTTTTAATAACAAATTTTACTGTACACACAGTCTGATGCCACTTAAATGGAACATACCCTCACTGTTTAAAGACTTTGATTCATTATTGTTAAGTTTTCTTTGGCTTTTGTTATTCAGCTCAGGCACTCAAGTTTCCTCATAAAAGCATCTCGGACACTTTTTAATGTGTGGCTATTGCAGCCCACTTGGAAACAAGTTGACATTAACTGGAATACATCTATTTTTCTAATCATAGATTTTATTTTCTGTACCTGTTGATACACAGTGGGATTCCTCTTTCTTACGTTAGCTGCCATGGAGGAGAAGGAGGGAGAGAGATTAGGCAGCCCAAATTTTGCATCCCACTTTTACCTGCTGCTTTCATGCACAGCACCCACCCAGCATCTAAATCCAGTAGTCACCCAAAGGCAGAGAGACAACTTCAGTGGCTTAGGACCTGGTTAATGGACCTTGCCCTGGGGTCTTAGCACCTCCTTCCAAAAATGGCCTTAGCCAGGGCAGGGTTATGCCAGCAGGATGGGTGGCTGCTTTTGGAGCAGCCAGAAGACCCCACCCTTAGACGTTTCCCAGTACGCTGCTTGGCCCCGGCGTAGCTTTTCATATGGGAGTGCTCCTTGAGCCACAACTCTTGACTCCTTATCTCCAGCAGAGAACTCTACAAAGCTGTCTAAGGCCTTGGTCTGTGAGCCTTTGGGAGATGCTCTTCTAGCAGTGTCGGCTTCTGGGGGTGCTTACGGCACTCCGCAGCAGTACGTGAATGCACAGCGCCTGTAGTGTCTGCGAGGGGTGGCAGCTCAGACAAGAGCACGTGCAGCCGGGACGTCACCTCCTCCTCTGTGCTGGGCTCGCCGTGGTGGAGGAGCTCCTGCCCACTTGTTCTTTCACAGCAGCACATCAGAGGCAGGTGGACCAGGCTGATCACGGGACTGTCTTTCCCACCCACCCGTCCCCTTCAGCCGGCAGTTGAGAGGAAATGAGTATTCTGGCGTGTAGGATAAGTGCTCCAGTAACCCAGTAAATTTGCCTCAAAGAAGTGGTTTTGTTCAGTGGCAGGTCGTGTGGCGAGTTTCTGTGCCCACCCCATATGGCAGTAGATACTAAACCAGAGTCCCAGGTTTTGTCAACAGATTTGCCTCCCTTTGGCACCATATGCCCCCCCCAGCCACGTCCCCTGTCTGAATAACTGTACGCCAGGGAGGAATGCGGCTGTCAGGCAATCCCAATTGTTTTACAGTGCAAGCCAAATTTTGGATCAGATGCTTCCTCTCATGAGCTCCCAAGTTCAATGTCCTTTCACTGTGAGCATTTATGCTCTGAATGAAAAATGCCGGTACGCTGCTTTGCATCTTGTTATCCGGTAACGGCATGCGCCCAGACAGCGTGTAAGCGATTCTTTCTGCAGGACCGGGGACGAGATTTGGATCTGTCTGTGTCTCTGTCAGTGGGATTGCATCCAGTGTACTGGGACATACTCCTTCATGATTGACATATCCCAAAATATGTAATTTTTAAGAATGCCTTATAAGTCTGGCTCATGCTTTTCAGAGCTGTGGCTGCAAATAGTCAGAACTCAGTGCTGGGTAAGAAGACTGCACGTTATTTTGGGATACTCGCCCTAAACAAGACGGAGTATCCAGACATACTGTGCCTTGAAGCATGTAATTAGCAAGACAGTCTAGAATATACAAATGCACATTTTTAATTAGTTCTGAATACATACAACCACCTGTGTGGATGTTCAAGTAGGGGAGAGGACAAAGCACCACAGCTGCACCCCAGGCAGTCAGTCATTGTGTCAGAGACACCTACGCCATCGTGTGCATTTAATGTATGCTCAGCAATCATCTGATTTCAAATTACAAAACATGTCCAGGCTGTGCTGCCAGTCTTGTCCAGTTCTTCCCCAGAAAAACAGAACCATGTCAAAAAGAGACTTGGGAGGTCACGAGACACATTAGCAAGCTTGACAAAATTAACCCCTGCAGGTAACTCGCAACACAGGTTAAAAATAAATGTGTCCAAAAAGTGGATGGAGTGGGAAGTGCGCAGGTTTGAATTGCACGGGCTGTTGCGTGGTGCCTGTCACCCTGGAGATGCAGATATCGTGGACTAAGGTGGGCCTCCTGTCCAACCCACAAGCTCAAATGCTGGGTGCACGATACTTCTCTCAGTGTCACCCCCTGAAGGTATGGAATTTGAACACCCCCCCCCCCACACGGAGGTAATTAAATGGGTTTCACAGGTTATTTAATAACCAAGGAATCAAAGGGTCTTGATATTACCAAGTTGAGATTTACTGAACTTCAGCAGTGGTCTCGTTGCAATGGCAAGGGTTTGTGTTTAACAGCTCCATAGAGGAAGGTGGCTTTACGGTCTTAGTAGTGTCCTCAATCAGTTGTACAACTGGAGAAGGTACCTTCTTTCCAACCCTAAACCACCTTCTGCCACCTAAGGGCTCTAAACTTTTCACTATGCTCAATATAAAGTGTTAGTTACAAACATTCAATAACTACATGTTTATCTATCTGAAAGCCTTGATATCGAATTTGAATTGATTTATATTTCACAGACTCCACAGCATGCTGATAATCTGTGCAAGAAGGTATTTCCGTTCCTCTAGGCGTTCTGAAATCACCAACAGGTAGCTGAGAAAGAGACTAATGCTGATGGCAGCAAATTTTAAGAATTAGGGGGAAAGGTTGTAAGCCCGAAAGCAGGCTTCTAAGAGAAGATGACATGGTAGAAACATCCCAGGTCAGGCTGGATGGGGCTCTGAGCAACCTGATCGCATTGAAGATGTCCCTGCTCATGGCAGGGGGTTGGACTAGATGGCCTTGACAGGTCCCTTCCAACGCAAACCATTCTGTGATTCTATGAAGTAAAAGAAATCAATAAATTAAGCACTGGATGATGCCCTCCAGGTATGATTTACAAATCCAGACTAACTCTTCTCAGCAGGATCCTGAGCATGACACCGACGTAGTCTGCTACAACAGGGCTGTGCGGGGAGGGCGAAATAGCTGTGTCTGTGCAGCCAGGACTTACGGTGAGGGCAGCAACGGCTCCCACTTCTTCAGCTGGTAAGGGCTCTTCTCCCTGGCAGAGCAGCATTCGGAGTTTTAGCTGAAACGTAGGACTTCTGCTACTATTTTAAAGTGTTGCCCCATCAACTCTTTTCCTCTTCTAAACGGTATCAAATACCTTTTTCTTTTCCCCAATGACAAGATGATTAAAGTGGGAGATACTTAAATAAAGAATTGCACAGTCCTCGCCCCAGTCCCAGCACCTATGGTATGTTTGAAAGCGGAGGCACCCAAAGCTCTGCAGCTGGGGTGCAGGGCTGGAGGACGGATCGAGAGGCACATCTAGAGAGGAAGACTCAAAGACAGGAGATGCTCCTGGGACTGACGCAAAAGCGTGAGAGCGGAGAGGCAAGTGCCTGCCTTTTCCCAGCCAGGGATGTTGGCTAGGACGAGGCCAGCAGCCGGCCGCACAGGGGGATGCCAGAGGAGCCCCCGGTCCTGCTCCCTGACCCCTCCGGCTGCGAACAGCCTGCCTTTGGGCTGTTTTCTACAGCATTCTGCTTCCTCCGGGGTTAAACCTCCAAAGGTTAACTTTAACGGTTCCTTCGGAAACGTCCTTTGCTCCCAGGCGTGCGTCCCACTCGCAGCAGGATCCTGTTGTACTTCTGCGTGTAAGAGCAGAGGTTTGCCCTGGTGCCCAGACGTGCTGCCGGGATGCTGCTGCCTCAGGCTCAGAGACGCCATGTCGGTATGGTTTGCAGTTCACACCGCACGGGAGAAGATTGCCCCAATTTCCCATTGTAGCAGCGTCTTTTAAGAAAATGTTGCCTTTGGTGTTCCTGTCTTGCTTTTTTTGCCTGTATTTCAAATCTGCCACAGTATGAGTTAAAGGACGTTCCCCTGATTGTAAGGAAATGTCCTCTCCTGTGCAAACCTGGGCAAGCTCTGTGCCTGATTACACACTTGTTGGACAAGTATGATAGGACGGGCCCTGCATGGGTGTTTTGTGGCTTCGTTCATGTTTATAAACTACTCTGAGATCTTCAGATGAAAAAGGATTTATGAGTGCAAAATAATAAGTTGCCAAACTGTTTCTAACCTCATAAACAGATAATTTTAAATTCAAGGAGACACCGAGGAGGGCAAGATCGCACAAGTGATCTGGGAACAGTTTCCATCACCCATCCTGGGAGCTCAAAATGCAAAATTCCCTTCATTGCTGTAAACCCAGGTGGAGTTTTATCATAAATTGAGAAAAGCCTTTTTAAATTTATTTTCTAAGCTTTAAAAGTGGAAAACTCATTTGTTTTTAGCTGGCCTCCTCCTTCTTTTGTTTCTCTATTTGTGCTGTATTCACACAGCGTTAGAACAAAGCTTCCTGTAAATATTAACCGAATTACGGGAATCAGTTCAGCTCGGTTTGACTTTGTTCCTTTATGTCACATAAACTGTGGCAAACATGTTTGTCGTGGGGCCATTCACCAAAAGAGCTAAATCAAACGATTGTGGAAGCCGAGCTGGGACCCTGCATCTTCCCTCCTCCTCCTCCCGCTTATGGTCGTGCACTCGGGGTGCCGAAATCGGCGGGCAGGCAGCCCGCGGGCCGCCGGGGGCAGAGCCAGCCACGCACCGTGCTTAGCAAGTGATGCTCGTGTTGGGGAAGTTTATGAGTTATTCACGGGCCGTTTTGCAACCAGAGCGGGCTGATCCATAATTAACCAGAGGCAGCGGTGGGCGCATGGGCTGCACCCGTATACGGCTTGGTGGCCACGAGCTGCTTGCCCGACCGCCCTGGGCTTCCCTGTCCCGGGGAGCGCTCGACCTCAGCCCCCTCACAGAATCACAGAATCACAGAATCACTAGGTTGGAAAGGACCTTTAAGATCATCAAGTCCAACCATTAATTCAGTGCCACCATGTTCCCTTTAGGTTTACCATGTCCTGAAGTGCCACGTCCACACATTTTTTGAACACTTCCAGAGATGGTGACTCCACCACCTCCCTGGGCAGCCTGTGCCAATGCTTGACCACCCTCTTGGTGAAGAAATTTTTCCTAATACCCAATCTAAACCTCCCCTGGAGCAACTTGAGGCCATTTCCTCTTGTCCTGTCACTAGTTACCTGGGAGAAGAGACCAGCACCCTCGTCGCCACAACCCCCTTTCAGGTAGTTGTAGAGAGCCATGAGGGCTCCCCTCAGCCTCCTCTTCTCCAGACTGAACACCCCCAGTTCCCTCAGCCGCCCCTCATCAGACTTGTGCTCCAGAGCCCTCCCCAGCTCCGCTGCCCTTCTCTGGACACGCTCCAGCACCCCAACGTCCTTCTTGTCGTGAGGGGCCCAACACTGAACACAGGATTCGAGGTGTAGCCTCACCAGTGCCCAGTACAGGGGCACAATCACTTCCCTACTCCTGCTGGCCACACCATTGCTGATACAGGCCAGGACGCTGTTGGCCTTCTTGGCCACCCGGGCACACTGCCGGCTCATGTTCAGCCGGCTCATGTTCAACCAGCACCCCCAGGTCCCTTTCCGCCGGGCAGCTCTCCAGCCACTCCTCCCCAAGCCTGGAGCGTTGCATGGGGTTGTTGTGGCCCAAGTGCAGGACCCGGCACTTGGCCTTGTTAAGCCTCATACAGTTATCCCCTCTATTCCTTCAAGGGACACGTCCCCTCCCTGGGCTGATGCGTTGCGAGTTTTTCGTCCTGCAAAGGCAGAAGCTCCCCCCAGCCCCGAGTAGAGCAAACCCCCAGGCAGAGCGTTCCCCCCGCAGAGCGCATCGCAGGCCCCTTCCAGCACGTACGGCAAACCTTCCGCGGTCAGCGGGAGTCCAGCGTGCCCGCGGGGAGGCCCCCGCCCGTGGGCGCTCCTCACCGGGGCCGACGGCAGAGGATGAGGAGCCTCCATGGAAGCCCTGGCGCTCCTCGGGTGGACGACGGGCCACAGAGCTCCCTTCCAGAAATGGGCTGTTCTCCGTGCGACGGAGGTTGCGCTATTGAATATTTTAATAGAAGGCAACGTACCTACAGCTTAATCTGATTAATGCATCACGATACGAGCCATTGTGATATTTCCTGTTCAATAGTCGCACGCAGTTGTTATTGGGTGCTCGGCACGGAGCAATGAGTTGGCACGCCAAAACTGGCCACCCACGGCAAGGGATGCTGCGCACACGCGGACGCGGTGGCCGAGCAGGGGAAAATGCCAAATAAACAGCATGGACGGCCATCTGCCACTTCCGAAGCAGCAGCCAACATTAACACCCCATTAGGACACGGACCAACAACACAAATCTGGTGGTTTGGCCACCGGCGATTCTCATTTTTCTACAGAAAAGGCTTCTGGCATTTATTAAAAAAGAAAAAATAAAAGAAGAAAAAGGAAGAGGGCCAAGGAGTTTGAGGACTTGTTTAAATTATAAAAAGGCTGCTGCTGCCCATTTTGTTTATGTCATCAGAAGAGGTTATGGCTTTGAACTTACTCATGGGCAACCACAGCACTGACTTAAAAATGCAGCAGATCTGCGATGTTGCTGGTTTGCTCACCTTTCTGGCGCGAGACTCTCCCGGGGTGACCGCATCCGAGCGGGCTGGTCGCTCACTCCCCTGCTTCTGAACCAGGGCTGCTGACCTCAGAACCAGCTGATTATTTGTTATTTTCAATACAGAAAAAGGAGAGGGCAAGAATCGTAGCGCTTCGCTTCCCAAAACATTTGATGTGCTACTCCTATATCTGTGAAATGCCACTGGAAATCCAATAAAGCACAAACCAGGGGGGAGCGTCACCCGTCCTGGCTGCAAGCGAAGCACATCCTCCTGGTCTGAGACCTCCTCCAGATACTGGGGCTAATTGATTGATTTTTAAAAACATTTTACTGTCTTTTGTAACATTAAGCCCTAAGGTAATGTTATAATTCTATAAATCTCAAATCTTTTCTTACGACAGACTTAATTTTCTGCTTACTGAGCTATCCGACATCCTCCCGGTTCCCATCTCCAGCCAGTGAGCAACTCCAAGAAAATGCATTCGCGCAGTCCCTCTTGTGTTTTACCTTTATTTTCTAAGTAAATCCAAGCTGGGTCATATACGTAGGATAAATGTGTGTGAAATAGCCTGGTGACCTAGCCAGCCCAGTTTCCACGAGACAGTGATTTATGGGGAGTTATTTAATTAGCAGGAAAAGCATCGTTTCTGCCGGCATAGCCCCTGCTCTGCCAGCTCCGGCCAGGTAAGGGGCTTGCCTGCTGCAGTCCCGCGGCTGCGATGAAGCCGGGCAGAGAGAGGGGAGGAAGGCTTCCCTGTACTGTCATTACGAGAGAAGAGTGCAGACGTGTGAATGCCTGATCTAGACATGTTGGTATTGTGTCGAATACTTCCTGCTTAACCACTTCTAACTCGCTGCATTTCCCCATCAAATACTGGATGGGTCATTTGAATACTTTTTTTCGCATCTCCCTGTCTCTTATTCGTGTTGAAATCCAAATTATTCTCCCTTGCCAGAGCCTCGAAAAATGAGTACAATGAGTAAATGAGTGTATGAGTCGAAATACTGTGTCACACGAGTTTTCTTAACGTTTAAAAAGATGTTATTTCATTGCTGCTCCAGAAGTAGATTTGCACGATGCTTTTTGTGGGACACACGGTGGGTTTGGCCGGCTTGGCTGGGGAGCAGAGCAGGCGCTGGGCTGTACGGGATCCAGCGTATCGGCACAGCTCCCTGCAGCGCCTTGGCCCAGGAGGGTGAACAACCGTGGGCTTCTCGGGGCTGTTGGTGTTATTCCTTTTACCCTTATTATTGCACTTATCCACCCGACTGTATCACAGAAGGTTGCCGGAAGGACGCCGCTGTTACAGCGGGGTTTTCTGGTGGCTTCATTAGGGCTAGTGCTAATGTGCAGGAGTGATTTGTTCAGGCAATAAAGTTTACCTTGTTTCAGCGTGGGGCTTGATGGGTTCACGACGGGACGGGGCTCTGGCGACCAGGCAGGTCCCACCGGTGCCATCTCCCATAGCCCACGGGGACGGCGGTGCCGAGGTCCGTTGCTGGGCCGTGCTTCGGAAAGAGCTGCTCCGTCACAGGGGACGCCGGCTCTGAAGATCATCTCGGTCAGAACGAACAGACGTTAACCACTGCTGCTTTATACGTATTTTAGAGGAGAGAAAACTCAGTTAAAAAAGCTGGAGGAATGTCACTGGCCGCATTCTACATCTGTTACATCTCAGGATAATTTATTTTAACCTCTGAAGATACAAGGGAAAATATTTGAAGGAGATGGAGACTTGCCAGTATTTCCAGTTCATTATAAGCAAAGAACTGTTGCTTATAGCACTTTTTTGGAGCAGAGAGTAGTCTGGTTTTAAATCCCTCAAGCGATGAGGAATCACATACTCGCCAATGGAAATTGTTCTTCAGTAAAGTATTTACTAATTAAAAAAGCTTAATTTTTAAATTCAGTCTGCATTTCCTCCCTTGACATAAATGTTCCGTCTGCTCTCTACGTGCATTGCTGGGTCCCCCAGCTAACCTCAGCTGGGCTTCACCCCAACGTGCTGCGTGTTCTCGGCACACCGGCTCACGCAGCGCAGCCAGCGCTCTGGGCTCGGCTGTGCTGGGAGCTGGAGGGCTGCGGGGCGCGGGGCAAACCCTCCAAACGTTGCAGTCAAGAGGCAGAGGTGAGGCCAAGGACAAGCGGTGGCCCGGTGATGGATCTGCATTTCGGCCGCGCTGGGGACCGGCAGACTGCGTGCCACCCCGAGCAAGGAGTGCTCCACGGGAGGTGGCAGACGTGGCCCCTCCGCAGCCCCCCGTGACCAGCCCACGCAGCCCCTGCTCCGCCACCGGCAAAGCGCAAATTAGCGATAAGTTGCTCTTTTTCCAGCTGCAGACTTGCTTGTTCGGTAGCGCTTTGCGCGGGACCACGAGCACGGGCAGAGGGACGCGCTCAGGCGCGATCAGCTCCGGTTGGGCTGTGCGAGAAGAGGGGAGCAGGCTTGGTGACGACAGGCCAGAAAACTGAATCGAGAAGACCCAGAGACAGAAATAGTGGAGCAGCTTTGCTTGCAGATGACACTGTATGAGCAGATATGTATGAGTGTTACCAAGATTAAAGTTTAATTAAATTCCTGCAAGATTTTTGGGTCTTCATAAGTTTCCTTTGAGCTGTCTGCCAACTAGGATATGCTCGCTGGCTTCAGAATATAAAAGCAAGTGTTGTTGTGTTTTGCAAATATATTTTATAATGCGTGCAAGTGCTGACTATGCAAAAGTCTCCCTGGTTTCCACGATTAACAAAATTACAAAAGCACAAAGGGTAGCAGTTCTTCTTGTTTTTGAGTATCCTTTACAAACAAGAGACGGATCAAAGTATCCTGTGATTAAGTTCATTAATCACACCCACATCATGAAAAACCATTGACTCTCCTGGACCCACTTTTCACAGAGGGAGGATGCGAGGAGTGGCCAGGGTGGATTCAGGTGTGGGTTGGTTGCTTATTTACTCGTTTTTCCCAAACGAGGACGTGGACGGGTTGGCACGTCCAGCGGGGCAGGGATGTCTCCGGCCGGGAGCAGCCGGGTGGGCGGGCAGCGGCAAACTCCCTGCCTGGCCCTCGGGGTTCGGGGTGCACAAGAAGCTTTGCTGCTTTTAGCCTGTTTGTGGGCAATCCCTAGCAGTGGGGGACTGAGCTGCAGGGGGAAGGGGTCAGCGGGCAGGATGGGCGCAGAGGTGTCTGTCCTGAACGTGGCAGAAGCAGCCCGACGGGCAGGGATGCACTGGAAACCCACCCAGCCCAGGCGCGGGACTCCCCCGCCCTGTCATGCCGCTCCCGTAAGGTTTGTATCTTCATTGCTTTTCATCCAGCGCTTGTCCTTGTCGACGCGGCAACAGCTTATCTAACGTGAAGACCTTTTAACTGGTGTATCTGGTAGCCGAGTGCCGCGCGAGCCTTCGCGAGAGGGACGTGCAGACCCTCGCCGCCAGGCTCGGCCCCCCCGCGCCCCCCACATCACGCTCACTCAAAAGGCTGCAGTGAACGTGCTCTCTCTGGGACCCCGCAGCAATCTTGCTAGACGCGTGTTAAAGCACTTGGAAAATTCAACAGCAAGCCGACAGTAGCGTTCCCAAGCTTGCAGATAAGCAAGAAAGGGCTTTCACGTGAATTCGAGCGAGGGCCACAGCTCCGTCCCTACGAGCGACGTCTGGCTGCAGGAGGTACGCTTGTGCTTCTCCGAGCGATGGAGCTGGAGGAGCTTCCAACCAGCTGGGAAATCACAGCAACCCATATAGGACGTAAATGTCACCTGCTGTGTTTAGCAAAAAACAGACCTTTTTTTGATGCCTAACAGTTAAGGGGACACCGAGAAGGACGTGTACCTGTGAGGGTCCTCCCTGTCCTGCAAAGGTAGAGCGGCCGGCCCTGGGTTCTGGCCAACGACATCCCTGCAGAATGAACTGCACGTCCCAGCACAGAGCCGGCAGTGACCTGAGCTACATCCTGCCCCTTCTCAAACCAGCCCACAGACGCATTTTTGACCAAATCCTACCTTTCTGCCCACAAGAGCCATCTGCGTCGGCTTCGATGGGTCAGGGGTCCAGGTCTGCCGCCTGCGTTGGCTGCAGGGGCCCACGGGAGCCATAGGAGGGGGGCTGGCGGGGGGACGAAGGGAGCGTTTTCTCCCCCACCCTCCAAAAATGTTTTAAGGTGCTTTACCAGTTCTGCGGCTGGCTGGTATTACAAATAATACCCATAGGGCTTGCTTGCCGATAACTGGTGATTTTGAGGTCTTTCCCTGGCCTGGCCGCTCTTGGCCCCAGCCCCTCCGGAGGGGCCGGCAGCATCCCGCCCGGCAGCGTCCCGCCCGGCAGCGTCCCGCCCGGCAGCCACGGCAAGGCAGGGCACAGGCGGTGACAGAGCTCGGTGCTGCCTGACCTGGCGGCGTGGGCTGCCTTCTCTGCCCACACTTAACGATCTGGGGATTTCCGCTGGAAAAGAGATTAAGATTTAAAAGACGGGAGAACCAAAGGTCCAGTGCGACGGATACTCTCGACCCCTTAACCAAACTAGCAGGCTCCAAAGGAGGCGAAGGCCTGAGCTGGCGCTGGGACAAGAACTCCTCTAGTTTCAACCTGTTCTCCAAAAACCCACAAAGGGACACAGTGACACGGTGAACATCCGTGCACAGGAGTTTGGAACACCAATCATGCAATTAACGCAAAAATAACAGGTGGCTTTTCCAAAACTCATTTATCAAAAAACAAAGCAAGTTGTGGGTACAAGGAGTCTCATCCCCACCTTTTCTGTCGCATGCGATTTGACTACGAGCCAACCACTTTATCCCGTAAATACGACAGCCCAAGTGAACCTTCTTCGAGCTCTCCCTGCTAGGCAGCGTGGCTGCGTGGTGGTGACGTCCCCTTGAGCTGGGACACCTCTCAAGGTTGCTCCTCAAGGCAGAGAGACCGTTTGCCAACGGCAGATCCTTGGACGAGCCCGATTTGAGCTCGCCCTGAATTGCAGCTACTCTGCTGCCAGGTGACTTTCCCCTTGAGCAGAGACATCTCTCAAGGTTTGGGATTCCTCACCTGAGACTCAGAGATCCTTCCTTGCCTGAGGCGGAGAGATCCTTTACTCCTTGAGGTTGAGAGATCCCTTACTCCTCAACGCTGAGAGATTCCTTGCCGCAGCAGACCCTTGGTCAGTGACTAATGGCTTGTTAAACTTCAGAAGTTTCGCCAAGTCAATTTTCCTTTGTATGTTCCTTCCACGCAGCAATTAATAAAATGAACCTTGCCATCAAACTTATTGAACCTTAGTAAACCACTGTCAAACTTCATTAGATTCCATCAAATTTATTGGACTCTGTCAAATTATTGGTTTACATCAACAAAACATATTGCTGCTTCGCTCTTCTGAGTGAGGTGCATTCCACTCCTCTGTGACAAACTGGCGTAGTCAGCAGGATCCTAAATCACTCTTCCACAGCACCCGCCTAGCTTTCTGTCTCTGGGAACGGCCAGTAGAGGATGTGTTGGGAAACGTATAAAAAAGAGAGATATTCTTCCTCTGATGATTTGCCACCTCGAGCATCCTGCAGTCCAGGGATGGGACCATCTCACTCTGAGGTTGCTCCACTGATAACCTTTCTCCTCCATGAACTAAGTCAGTGTTGAATCCCACGATTTAATAATTTTTGAGAATTTGTGAGCAAGCTCCCACAATTGCACAGACTTCGGTCACGTTCTTTGCCGTCTCCCCAGGTGGTGATATCCCACCTTTTACAATCTGTCTGCCCCAAGCTTTTCACCATCCTCCGGTCCCTCTGCTCCGTGTCTCGCGCTGGTCTCCCCGACACGGAGCCAAGCTGGGGTCCCTTGCAGCCCACGAGAGACGAAGGTGTCCGATAACGGAGCCAGGAAAGCCACCTGCCCAGCAAACGGCAGCCCAGGTTGAGCAAGAGAAAACAAGGAAGGCAAGGTTTGACTTTAACCCTTCTCCCGGGTTTAAGTGCCCAAATCCAGAGTGCCGAGCACTGTGTGGGATTCACAGCCCTCAGTATGTTTTGCTGGAATCGAGCTCACTGAGGAGAGAGCTGAGGGTGCCTCGCGCGCCGCAGTAAGTGGTCTGCTGCCGAGACACTGGATAAAAGACACAATACTCTCCTCCTCTGCCTGCTTTCTGGAGGGGACCAGGCCCAGCAATTGGGAAGATTTGTAATCTTGTAGATGTTAAAAAAATTTCTCCACCCACGCTTTCTGATTAAGCCACAACCAGAGATGAAAACACCTGATTCTGGGTGGATTTGTACCAAACTGTGTATTCTCTGCACAGAGAGGATGAGTTGCTTTCAGTGAGTGGCATTGCACCACCCTGTCATCCCGCTTGATCTGCCATTTGCCAGGTGCAAAAATAAGCCTTTACACGACACCACTATTTTTTAAAAATCCGAATTAATGATAGGGCAGAGACTGCAGAGTTTAAATCTCGGTCGGTGCAGCGTCGAAGGGGTTATACCGATAAACCAGCAGCTCCACGTGGAACAAAGCTGGCGTTTCAGGGAGAAGACAATGGATTGTATTTTCTGTGTTCATTTTAGTCATCCATTTGGCATTGAGACTGAGGTCACCCACCCAATCGTGCACTGCAGCATCTCTGTTCTAGCTAGCAAGGAGAAGCAAAACAAAGAGGAGCTGAGTCGGCAGGAATCGGATAGCAGTCATGTATGGAAAACTGCTCCGTTAAATGGCTTTTAGATAACGTTGTTGCAGTACATTTCAGGACACTGTTTAAAATCCTTCTGAATAAGCATTTTCTGACACACATCTTAGCACTTTGCATGGCCACTGGTCACACTCAATTCCTGTTTCGCATCCCAAACAACAATTACTAGCTTGGCCTGGTTTTGTGGCTGAATGATACGCTTTGCAATGCATTCAAACACCAGCCAAAAGGGTGCAGCGACTGCTATCCATCTGTAAATATTTTCTCTAGCAACAGCTTCATTTCCTTTGAAACATTAAAAAGGTTGTAGTTCCAACATGCATGCGTACGCAGGCGCGTGTCTTAAAAAATATACAACAGGCACGCGCGCAAGCACGCACACGCGCCTTGGTTTAGCCTGAGCTTTGCACCATGCAAAGAAGAGGCTCAGTTTGTCACCCCGTCCTGTTTTCTGGGACATGTGCTTTAATTATGTCACCAACGACTCTGAAACCCGTGTTCTCCGTCGGATGGCTTTATCCCCGGGGAGGCGGCACTGCGAGCTCCTCCGCCTCGTCAGCCGAAAGTGCAGACAGTCAAGGACGAGGTGCAATGCTTCCAGCTGCGCAGCTGCTGCTGCTAAGCAGAGGAGAGCATGCAACGGGCTCCAAAGCAGCGCTTTAGCATTCGTTCCTTGCTTTAGCCAGAAATAAATCAGGTGTGAGCCGGTACGGGACTGCTCCGTCACCACGCTTTTCGAAGCTCACCGAAGGAGGTGTCTTGGTGCTGGCTGGGTGCAGCTGCACGCACAGAGAGGTGCCCTACGGAAGGGGATGCCTCGAGGCTGCCGATGAACCCTCGCTACCAACACCGTGGGCATCCCCCCAGACGCAGGAGGGTTTGGGATGCAGCTTTCCCAGGCTGTGCTGGTGCCCACGGCGGTGTTGCCACACACACGACCGTAACCATCAGATGTAGCTGTACCGTGGGCCATAAAGCAGCGGGGACTTTGGAGGTCGTATCGGCTAGTACCTCCAAAACCACGCAGCTGATTCCTTAAAAAAGCTATTAAAGATGCAGCAAGTCTTCTTCACGCTCCCTGCATCTAACATCATTTCACTGTTGTTTGGGTTCAGCCAAAGTGAGCCAGTCTGCCTTCAGTCCCCTGTTTCACTGAGGCAGTAAATAATTCAGCGTGAACTTCTGTTATCCTTGTCTTGTAACAGCAGCAGAGATGTTTGGAGTTGGTTGGAATGAGGAAATTTTTGTTTTATGGGGAAATCTACATTGCTGACCTTTCATTTAATTTAGCATCGGAGCAAAACGTTGCACTGTGAGACCCGGAGGGAAACCACGTCCTGGCCCGCCGTGCCCCTGCCTGCCTGCCAGCCGTGGGTCAGGGGCAAAGCCGTGGCTTGCCCAAGTGTCCAGCTCCCAGCAAGCTCACTGGGCAGCCGAGGAACTCCAGATTCATGTACCTGAGCCGGCATGGCGGTGCTTTTTGCTCCCCGGGTAAGCTGTCAGCTGGGGCTGATGAACCTCAGACCAGTATCCACCACAAACAGGCCCTCAGAGGTGAAGACAGTCACGCCAGTTTGGTGAAAATCAGACCTGTGAAGCCTGTGACACCACTTGTCCTCCTGACGACCCTCCCCACACCGCGGGACCCGGTGGGACCTCGCAGGCTACAGCTACGCGCAGAGACCCCACGTCGTTACGCGACCGCCGCTTCGCCAGCTCTCAGGGATGCGGACATGCACGCAGCCAACTCTTTCACTTGGGAAATGAAGGAGAGTCCCTACGTTTAAAACAGAAGCAAAAAAAGGGCCGCGGTGCCGCCCGCCCTGCCTCGCCTTGCCCCGCGCAGCGCTGCGGGGACACCGGCCGCCCGGGGAGGAGGGGGCTGGGGGGGCCCAGCGCAGCCCCGCCGAGGGGAGCGCGGCGCCGCGGGGAGCTTCGGCCGCAGGGAGACGCCGAGAAAGGGAGAGGCGGGGAGATGAGAAAACGTGCTTTAAAACGCGGGGTCTGGAAAAGGTGTTTCCAGCGACTGCACAACTGCCGCTCCTGCAAATCCTCCCCCTCCCCCTGCCTTGCTGGGAGACAAATGTTATTAATCAGTCCTGTAAATGGAAATCCATATTTTTCTCATGAGTTCTGAAGCCCATTTAAGGCCTCTAAACAGCTTCTATCAGCTGAAAAAATTGAATTAATTTTATTCCTCTTGCCTAACCATCCTCGGGAGTTCTTTGTCAAGAGCCTTCGGTGGAAAAACAATGGAAACTTGTGCGGCATTTCTGTCCGGAGCCTGCGTGGAAGCACACCGAGCTTTTCTCCTGCCGCGGGTACAATGGCCGGCATTGTCCCGTGGCTGTCGTTCCGAGCGACGAGCCAGCTGAGGGCTGAGAAGCTGACCGAACTGCAGCCCCTCCATTCCCCACACTGATAACTGCTCCAGGAAAAAAAAGAAAAAAAAGAGAGCAAAATATTTTTGCTATCAGTAACAACAGTCCACAAAGCTTGGAAAATGTCCCTGTCTTAAAAAACTATTCTGATGCTCCTGTCCTAGCTATGGTTTTTACAGCCAGTTTAAAGCTGAAAGATAGGCACAGATACACATCTAGTCTAGCCTGTCTCCATCTGAGTTCAGAAAGTGCTGCTTTATGCTCAGATATAAGCTTTATTAAATATTGACTCATTCCCTACCATTATTTTCTGCTCCATTATCTCAGTTTCATTAGCATTTACAATTCTTTGCCTTTCTGGGAATACAGAAGTTGTGTTTTGTCTGCCTGCCTTCCTGCCAATAAATCACGAACGAGCTCCCGGCCAGGGTGCATCACACCAGAAAATGACGCTCGTGTTACATTTGCTCGCGAGTGAGACGGCACGAGGCTGAACACGGCGATCCCACCTCTTGCTCCGCCGCGGGCTCTTGTCGCCGCCGCGGTCTGGAAGGGCACGTGCCGGGGGCTCTGCCGGTGAGCGCTGCCTGCGGGCTGGAGTCCGAGCATCTCCCAGTCGCTGCACGTCCCGGCAGCATCTCTGGGGCACACAGATACAGGCTGAGTGAGGATCACAAACCTAAACCTGTATCCTCTCGTTTTCAGTGCACGGAAGATTTTAGCCTTAAATGGCATTAATCTCTTGAAGAAGTGTAACAGATGAGTGAGCACCCTGTGTTTGTAAGTGCCTCTCTCGGGGACATGTTTTAAAAGCAGACATTCTCTGTACTCCATCCCACTGAACAAATGCTCGTGCTGTTTTAGGAACTGATTTTTTCTCCGAAATGTGGTACATCATTCAGACTAGCTGTCCAGAGAAGAAGAATAATCTGAGCTTTGCTAAAAATGTATTGGACCGGGTTCCCCGCAGCCCATGGTGCCAGGCAGGCTTGCACTCCACAGAGGAGAACAATCCCGGTTTTGCTGAAACAGCACGTCCTCACCTTTAAAAAGGGACAGGATCCCGCACTGCCCCTGCCTGCCAAGATCGTGATCCGGCAGGGTGGAGCGGGGGGGCCTGCAGCACCCCCCTCTGCTGCTTGCTCGGAGGCAGGGGAGCCGGGCCTGCCGGAGGTGTTTTCCCAGGAGCCATTCCAGCCCCGATCCGGGGCTGGAGTGCTGCTGCTCTGTGCCCAGCTACAGACAGGGGAAAGCCGGGGTCCTGTGCGCATCCTTCCCAAGGTCCACCCCAACCGTACGGTGCCACCCAGGGCCACCTGGGTCTGCAGGCAAGAGGCGTGTCCCGTCAAATGCAGCTCTCCGGGTGTTGGTCTCTTCTCCCAAGTAACCAGCGACAGGACGAGAGGAAACGGCCTCAAGTTGCACCAGGGGAGGTTTAGATTGGATATTAGGAAACATTTCTTCACTGAGAGAGTGTTCAAGCATTGGCACAGGCTGCCCAGGGAGGTGGTGGAGTCACCATCACTGGAGGTGTTCAAAATACGTGTGGACGTGACCCTTTGGGATGTGGTTTAGTGGGCACGGGGGTGTTGGGTTGATGGTTGGACTTGATGATCTTAAAGGTCTTTTCCAACCTTAATGATTCTGTGATTCTATGATTCTCAACCTCTGAAGCCACAGGGTGTTTGCAAAGGTGGAAGGTGCTGTGAGACAGAGAGTCCAGGCAGGACTCATGAAAAAGCTGCTGCAAAAATCAGACGACCTCCATTGTGGTCTTGTGATCCTCCACCCGCTCCTCCTGCCAGGCTTCTCTCTGCAGGAGAGGGAAAGGGGAGAGGCTGTGCCACAGACCGCTCGCCCCTTCCCTTGCATAGGGGAAAAAGAAGGAAAAAGGAGAAAAAAAAAAAAGACCCCGCTGAATTTAAGAGATGGCAGCAGCACCAACCAGGACCAGGCACGAGTGTTTAAGGACAGCATCGGGCTCTGGGTCCCCGCCTGAAGCCATCGGTAACGCTGCGGTCCAGGCCCTGCCCTCGTCAGCCAGGCGGTTGGCCTGACGCTTCAGCCTCGTTAGCAGGCAGAAAACCAGGCGTGGGTCCCACGGGGAGACGGCAAATGAGTTTGGGGGCCTTACTTCACCTCCCAGAAATCCAGGTCAGTAAACCAGCAGTGGCAGAAACAGGGCTGTTTGCCATTACTGCAGTTTTTCTGCTAAACGCATCTCCTCAAGCTTCCTCTGAAAATCACACTCCCCAGGCTAGCGAGAGCTCTCGCTGCTGAGCCCCGACCCGCTCTCCTGGTGCCACGCAGCCCTCGCACACATGGCCCTCGCTTACCCGCTGTGGTGGGTTGACCCTGGCTGGGTGCCCGGTGCCCCCCAGAGCCGCTCTGTCGCTCCCCTCCTCAGCTGGACGGGGAGCGAAAATATAACGAAAGGCTGGTGGGTCGAGATAAGGACGGGGAGAGATCACTCAGCAATTACCCTCATGGGCAAAACAGACTCGACTTGGGGAAATTAATTTAATTTATTACCAATCAAAATAAGAGTAGGGTAATGAGAAATAACAATTTAATCTTAAAGCACCTTCTCCCCACCCCTTCCTTCTGCCTGGGCTCAACTCCACTCCCAATTTCTCTCCCTCCTCCCCCGAGCAGCGCAGGGGGACGGGGAATGGGGGCTGTGGTCAGTTCATCATATCTGGTCTCTGCCGCTCCTTCCTCCTCAGGGGGAGGACTCCTCACCCTCTGCCCTGCTCCAGCCTGGGGTCCCTCCCATGGGAGACCGTCCTCCACGGACTTCTCCAATGTTCTTCACTAATGGGCTGCTCCAGCCTGGGTCCCCCATGGGTGCCGTCCTTCAGGAATAGGCTGCTCCAGCCTGGGTCCCCCATGGGTGCCGTCCTTCAGGAACAGGCTGCTCCAGCCTGGGTCCCCCCACGGGTGCCGTCCTTCGGGAACAGGCTGCTCCAGCCCGGGTCCCCCCATGGGTGCCGTCCTTCGGGAACAGGCTGCTCCAGCCTGGCCCCGCGGGGTCCCAGGTCCTGCCAGCAAACCTGCTCCAGCCGGGGCTCCTCTCTCTCCCCACGGGGCCACAGGCCCTGCCAGGAGCCGGCCCCAGCGCGGGCTGCCCACGGGGTCACGGCCTCCTTCGGGCATCCCCCTGCCCCGGCGTGGGGCCCTCCCCGGGTGCGGGTGCAGATCTGCTCCCCCGTGGAGCTCCATGGCCGCAGGGGCACAGCCGGCCTCCCCGGGGGCTTCCCCGGGGGCTGCCGGGGACCCTCTGCTCCTGCCCCTCCTGCTCTGGGCTGGGGGCTGCTCCTCTCACATCCTCACTCCTCTCTCCGGCTGCAGTTGCTGCTGCCATTTTTTCCCCCTTCTTAACCCTGTTCCCCAGAGGTGCTGCCACCGTCACCGATGGGCTCGGCTTCGGCCGGCAGCGGGTCCATCCTGGAGCTGCTGGCACTGGCTCTGTCGGATGTGGGGGAAGCTTCAGGCAGCTCCTCACAAAAGCCATCCCTGCAGCCCCCCGGCTACCAAACCCTGGCCACAGAAACCCAGTACACCAGTTAAGCCTACATATTTTTAAGGAACAAACCAAAAGTCAGAAGAAAGATGCAAAATCATTTTGCTAAATATTTCCACATGGTATTTCTCCTCAAAGCTGAGAAAAAGCAATATCATACAGGTACTGTCAGGGTTGCAGTTAACCCGCTTGCGTGTTGCTGTGTGTCATCACACG
The DNA here is from genome assembly GCF_964289735.1 of Phaethon aethereus. NCBI lineage: Eukaryota > Metazoa > Chordata > Aves > Phaethontiformes > Phaethontidae > Phaethon > Phaethon aethereus. Next base: position 2,183,108 of record NC_138580.1, on the reverse strand, counting down.
CTCGGCGCCGGGCTCATACGCAACCTGGCTTCAGGCTCGTCAGTCCAGTACCTCCAGTACCAGGTGGCCCCGTGCCTCGGAAAGAAGCAGAGAGGCTGAAAGGATCGATCGGTCTTGGATTAAGCGGGCGTAACTCCATGCACCCTCCTGTAGGATCTGGGTGTGATGTTTAGTGCTCGCTGCGGGTAGAGGAGTTGTCCTGAGCAGAAGGTGGGGGCTGATCTCACCACTATTGACATCACTGTTTGCTTTGGTGAAGCTGCATCTGATCTACACAAACAAGTGTTGGAAGTAAGGCTAAGGACGTCAGCACAGTTAAACCAGAGCATAGCTGCTGCAAGTAAATCAGATTCAAAGCTAATAATTTAATTTCTAGTAGACAGAGAAAAATCAGAGGGTTAATAAGATATGAACCTAATAACTCAGTGTACTGGGACCGAGCATTTCCATCTGTTATCACAAGCTCAGATCTCGGCACAAGATGCAGAAATGGCAATTGTGCAATGAGGATGTGGACACAGGCATGAAAAGAGATAGTAGAAGACAAGCAGACATGCCCACCTGCGTGGCAGAAGGTAGGATCAAAGCCGATGAGGCTTTATGTGCTGAGGTGGAGGTTGTAGAAAAGATGTTGGTATGGCAATCAGCGAGGTCCTTGGAATGACTGTGAACTTTTCAGGTTCCAGGTGGTTTTTAGATTTGTATTTAATTAATTCTCAAACAAAATACGCGCTATTCTAAGATAACCTACAATAACACTAAGGCTAACCGGCCTGACCATTATTTTGCAACTTATTTCTACAATCTGTTGAGGCTAGATAAGGCAGGTTTCTGGTACATGTAGGAAATAGCTATAAATAAAGGACTAATAGGCACTGAAGTAGATAGCAGATATGTTGAACACGATGAATCAAAGTGAAGCCTCTTCTTCTTTAACAGTGGATGTGCAGGACGATAAAGACTATCAGGTATTTATTTCCCATCATCAGGAAATCCTTGCAGAAGCTGATTTTCCTTGAGAAGACTGTTCTCAGAAAACAATGTGGGTTTTTTTTTTTTGCATTTATTACAGAAGAAGTCTTCTGTAGTCTTCTAGGCAAGGTGAGCTGCTCATGTGCTGCAATCAATAATCTCTTCTTAAGCATACATTGCTGAGTTCTTGCAATGGAGTTTATGGTTGCACGACATCTTTATTATGAACGAATACTACCTTTGCCACTGCTGCTCTAGGATCTAGCTATTTATTAAAGCCTGACACTGACCCTCCAGCTTTAAGAACATTGTATCAGATCACCTGGAACTTCACTGAAATGTCAGCTCAGTATCTATTGGGAAATGCTGAGCACTGGGGGAAAAGGAGGGTTCATAAAACAATATTCTTTTCCCTTCAGAGTTTCTTCCATAGATAGGAAACTAGACACTGGTTTGGGGGAATTTAAGAAAGCCTCGGCCCCAAACTTCTAGCTTTGTTTTAATGTGGAGATTTTGGTGACAAACAGAGGTACCAGTTAGCTCAGTAAAGGCTGAGCAGTATTTGCCTCATTCCACCGGCGCTGAGGGCACGGAGCCCTTGCAGAGCTGGTACGGCCATTAACCCCAGTGCAGACAATGACTGCCCTGGTGGCATCCCCCAGTGTGAATGGCCCAGGTGCCTGGGATGAGCTCTGCAAATTAGGCATTGTGTAGATGGTTATTTATTTTAAATACATAAATGTAAAAGCGAAAGCTCTTGTTTGTTAATTTTTATCCCAGAATAATTTCTTTACCTTAAGTGTGAGACAGCTAAGTAGCTTTTTTATTTGGCAATGCTGCCATACTAATTTTGACATTTGCAAATGTTGACATCCCAGTTACAGACTACAACAAGTTGCTCAAAAATCATCTTATTCTCTTAAAAGAATTCCTCTCCTTTGCACTACTCCACTGATGTTAAACAGTCGCCGTGCGTACAGATGGTTAGTTTCATTAAAAATTTTGCAAGTCTGGTTTTGAACTGAATATGCCTTATAGCATGATTTAGAGCTGCCTTTGGCTTCTTGCCTAAATGTAAGCCAAAGAATCCAGTTTGCCCTGCAATTATCCTAACCTTTCCCAGGTATGTGTGGCTAGCAGCGGCTACCGGTCCCTGAGCGTATCCCTTTGTCCAGAGGGCCTTAAAGACACTGAGATGATTTCCCTTTGATTCAGAAAACGAAGGCTCCTGAGTGCTTCCATGGTGGGAATTACTGAGTGGGCAAGTGCTGTGTCTCCTCATACTGGAGTAAGTTTGTCATCATTGGCAATTAAAAGCAACACTCAGGTTTATTTGTAAAGCTGTGTCCTGTTCCCTTTCCCATACGCAATACCAAGCAAATAACACTTCACTACACCACGCAACTGCTGTGTCTGGGATCCTTAAGCAGCATGTTTTCTGCCGTGTTTGAAAGGGAGCTGAGGGTTAGTGGTGGGTCATTTCTGATTCGCAGTGCTCAGCTTCAGGCAGCTGGGACCCCTTTGGGGGGTCAGTGAGGTCCTGCTCCCCAACAGGAGCCCGGGGAGCAGGGCAGCACAGCTGGCAATCTGCGGCTGGGAGAGAGGAGGATCCTTGGCTAGAGACTGTCTTCAGCGCCCTGTACCCTGACCCTCATCTGTTATCTGTGATAGTCTAATGCTCCCTTATCTCACAGCAGTCTTGTGAAGCTTAATTAACTAATTAATCTTTCAAAGAATTGTGATAGACTTAGATAAAAGACATCAGGCAAAGTATCTATTACTATTCTTCACTATCGACAACAACATTGTTATTAACTCCCAAGAACTGTCTAGGGTTTTAAAACTTTGTTTATTAAGGATATTGCAGGAATTTTAGGCTTTTAACAAAGCAATTGTATGAAATTCTGACCTTTCCCTGGGGTAACGCCCTCCCCAGTGCCTGTGGAGCGGCGATCCACACCTTCAGCATCGCTCAGGGTCCTGGGCCAAGTCCTGCACGGGCTGAGGCTCCGTGGGCAAGGTGCCCTGGTGGGGTGTAAGCCAGGGCAGGGTGTGTCACTCACCCGACCCAGTCATGAATGTATTACATCTTTTTTTAATTAGAATGAGCACATTTAATTAGTAATGGGTTTAGAGCACACACAGCTCACCGTCTCTTCCTTGGGTTTCGACTGCAGCATTGCGTGTGTTGCAGCACATGGCTCCCAACACATGGCCTTTGTGGCAGCTTCCTAAGCTGTGCCTCTAGCACAACTGTCATCCTAGACAACGTAAATTAAGAAATGGTCATTTTCTAAACAGTAATGCTTATCTTCTTGCTTTTTTCCCCCCAAATTAATCTCCATGTCAATAGTTACCATCTCCTATCGGGCAAAGCCAGAAGTGCTCCCACATCCCAGTAGAAGTTTACAGATCTGGCCAAATCCCATTGCAGAGCACACTGGTACGTTTACTGCCAGCCGCCAGGTAACAAGCGTTAGGAAGTCATTGTGTACCTTGATTCATGAGATTCACTGGATTTCCTGAACTAGCTGGCAGCTGACAGAACTTCACAGATAATCACTGAAAGCCTTTAACAATGTTTGTAATTTTATCCGTAATTGTGAGGCTGGCACAATGCTGAGCACCGAAGCGGTGCACGTGTGCACCCCTCCGCTGGGACACCAAAGTTAGGACGGGCTGAAGGCAGCGATGACCAGGAAGAGAAACAGCAGTAGGTGTGTCGTCGTGAAGGTGAAAGCTGAGCAAAAAACATTCTTCTCTGGAAGGATAATTGAATGTTAACATAGGACAGAGGGATATGGATTGGTGGGGGGTGACAGTAAAGGAATTAGGTCTTGGACTGGAGAATAAAAGAGATGTAAGTGTGATAGAGCACAGTCACCAAGTGGGTCAATACCATCTTGAGTAGAGCTGCAGAATTTTCTTTGAACCAGAGGGAGGTACCGAGGCGCCGTGCCGCTGGGGCCGGCGTTTCTAGCACAGCACCCGCACAGCAGCTCAGGCTAAAGCATTATCAGGGTCCGGCTTTGACCACTACAACGCTTAAACGCTGTGTTGGAGAGAACTTTCAGGGAATGATTAAAAAAACTCAAAAACCATCCAAAGAGCGGGCGGCTTTGATACGCTCGGGAGAAGGATGATCCTCCCGATTCTGCCGAAGCGGCGTTGTCTCGATTACGGATTTGTTTGGGTGGTGTCATCCTGAACCTGGGGAGATTTATCATCTAGTGCTTCCAATTTCAGTAAATCAGGACGTGGGCTGTGAGGCGGCAAGCGGGGCCGTGACTCCTTGAGTGCCTCTCAGCGCGGCCGAAAGCTTCCCCGCGATTCGAAGCCAAGGAGGCCCCCGGGCCGCAGAGGCCGCGCCTGTCGCCCCGGCTGCTACCACCACCTCGGGTGTCTGGAGATGCACACACCGGGCCCCCCGCCCGGGGGTCGCCGGTGGCACTCTGGGTGGGGGAGGCCGCAGCGGCCGGCCCAGCCCACTGAGGTAAAATGGAGGCCGAGGGGGCGGCCGCCCCTACGGCCCCCGGCAGGTCCGCAGCTGGCCCCTTCCCCCGCCCATCCATCCCCCGGACGGCGGCGGGACTACGAGTCCCAGCGCGCCCCGGGCCGGGGGCGGAGCGGGGCTTTGTGCGGGCCGCGGGGCGGCATGCGGGGGAGCCGCCGCCGCAGCCGGAGCGAGCCCGCCCCGGGGGGAGGGCGAGGGCGAGGGCGGCGAGCCATGACGGGCGGCGGCGCGGCGTTCCGCCGTCGGTGCTAGAGGGCGACCGCGGGGCGCGGAGCCCGCCTGGCTCGGCGGCGCGGAGCGCGGAGGCAGCGCGGAGGGGCCGCCGCCGCCATGGGCAACGCGGGGAGCGTGGACTCGCAGCAGACGGAGTTCAGGGCGCACAGCGTGCCCCTCAAGCTGCCCATGCCCGAGCCCGGCGAGCTGGAGGAGCGCTTCGCCGTCGTCCTGGTGAGTGCCGGCCCCATTGTCTGTGGGGAGCGGGTCAGGCCGCCGGGGAGGGGGCGCCGCGCTCCGCCGGCCGGCCGCGGGCCTCCGCGGAGGGGCCGAGAGGAGCCGCGGGGCCCCGTGGCTGGCGTCCGCGGGGAAGCGGGGGAGCGGCGGGGTTGCGGCTGGGAACCGGGGAAAAGTTGGAGAGCGAGGCGGGAGCTGCCCCGCCGCGCTCCCCCCTCGGCAGCGGCGGCCGCCCGAGCCCCGCCGGGGGCCGGCGGCACAGGTGGGCTCGGTGGGGCGGCGCCCGCACCGCGCGGCCCGGCCGGAGGCGGCGGGACGGGGCTGCGGCGGGGGAGGGCGGGAGGGGAGCGGAGCGGGGGCGAGGCGTGTGCGCCGGCTGCGGCTCTTTGTCTCGGGAGCCCCCAAAGAGCCGCCTTCCCCCCGAGCCCAGGCGGTTTCCCCCTGCCGGAGTCTGCCCCGTTCTCGCGGGTGAACCTGTGAGGGATCGCCGGCAGCGGGAAGCTCGCGGCGGCTCGTTGGCGCTGCCGGCCCCGGCCGTCGGCGGGGCCAGCGGGCCGGTCGGTGCGGGCGCCGGCGGTCGCGGGGAGCCTCGGTGCGGCCTCGCCTCGGCCTCGCGGCTTCCAGGAGCCCGGGCTGGAAAGGGGGCCCGCGGCCTTCGGCCGGCTGTGGGGCGGTGGGTCCCCGCGCGACACGCCGGTCCTGCCGTGCCCACGTCCCCGGCACACGTGTGCGGTTCACCCGGGGTTGGTGGCGTTTCTGTCCGGCCCTGAGTTTTATTGCGTTCTTTTCCCCTCACCTGAGTAGCACGACGGACTCGGTGTTTGAGATGGCATTCCCTGGAGAGCTTCCCAAGGAAGGGCAGTGCTTCCCTTGGTGCCGCACGGGAGCGTTCGGGCAAACGTCCCGCTCTCTTTCAGGTACCCAAGTAGTGCAAATAGATTTTAACAACCCTTCCATGCCCCTCTTTCTTTTGAGCAACGTTTACGTGAAAAACAGAAGGTAGGGGAGAAGAACAAATAAACCCCATGCGTGTGCCGTGCCTGTGTTCCCCATAATGCCATGTGAAACCCAGCCGGGCGAGCTGTTGGGAGAGTAATTCCCATGTCGGGTACTAGAGCAACCCCCCTGGTATTTGGAATACTCCTGGTGCTGAGCAAAGATTCACAAACTGGTGTGTGTTGGGGATTATTTCCAATTAGATTATCACGTCTCAGAAAAGAATAAGCCTATTCAGTCAGGAACCCCCACTGACGAGCCAAATGGCGAGTGAGATGTTACGATTATTAGGCACCGTGGAAAAAGCCTGATCTCGCATTGCTCTTGTCAGGGAAACCCGTGGTAGTTTTGCAGATAGGAGATGCCCCCACAAGCAGTGCGTTGCTCAGAATCAAGTCCTGATTCATCTTAACCTACCAAAAGGGTGCCTGGCTAAATTTGTGTGCATAGTCTGTGGGAGAAAATTAGCGGTTTTCAGTTAGGACTGATTGATCAGATCAGTAAAAGGAAGAGACATAGTTTGGGAAGACAGAGTGTGTTAGATAGGTGTAATGTAAATATGGGAGATAACAGGACCACGCTTGTAATTTCTTTGGGTACTTGAAAGGAGTAGATGGCATCTGTTTTTAGATGATGGACTTAAATTAAGGGTCAGAGGATGAGTGCTGTAGCTTTGCTGGAGGGAGCGGCAGGCTGTGCAGATGCATGTCAGTACAGATGGAGTGTTGGATGGTCTGTTCCCCTCGGGAGGAGCTGCAAGATGGGGACCATACACCACTGCTGGAACACCCAAAAATTGCTTTCAGCCTGTTCTCGAAGCCAGCCGGGGGTGGCTGGTGTTTGCTGCAGCCTCCAGGAAACATCAGACCAGTTTATGAAAGAATAAACTCCTAGACTGTTATTATTTTGTTTTCTCTGTGGCTCTGAAGGGAAGATGACTGTGCCACTGGTCAAAGCCCAGAACGGGGTAGGCCGTAGAACAGCAGGGATTAATGAGAAAGGAATGGCGGCTGGGGGGAAAAAAAGATGAGGAATATTTCCTCTAGGGTGAGAGGATTAGTCAGGACATGAGAGTATGAAGAAGGAGATGCTGAAGGTTGTAGGACTGTCCTGGTTTCGGCTAAACCACGACAAGGACTAAATCTCACCTTCTTTACATGCTGTCTTAAGAAATCAGCCTGGCACAAGCATTGCTTGCACACTCGGAGAGTCCTGGTGAGGTCCCGAAGGGCTTTCCTGACAATAGCAATTTTCGTACTTCTAATGAAATTTCCAGGACTGTTTTTGACGGTGATGAATGTGCAGCTCGGCTGAGTTGCAGCCACGTGCAGGTATAGAGTCATCACGCTGAGTGGTTTGTCTCCGTTTCTGTATGTAAAGAGTGGGGCCACGGGGGAAAGGTTCCTCCTGTGCAGGCTCATGGAAGTATGTTAAAGTTTTATTCCTCTCTCCTTGTGCAAAACCAGCACAGTGACCCATAGCCCTCTAAAGCATGCGTGTATCCGTGAGGACCGTGCAGGTTGGTCACGTTTTTCCTGCAAGTACCGTGACGTTGACTGTTTTATTTTTTTTCTGCTTTGAACATACTCTCCTGATCTTCTCCAGGAGCTCTGTGGTCCCTTCAGCAAGGGGATGGATGAGTAGTGCTGTGCCTGGAGGTGAGGGATGTGTGTGCGAGCTTGCATTTGCTGGGTTGTTAGCAGCCTTAGTCTGGAGGAAGGTCTCCAGTGAAGTAGTTTGTCCACTTCAGACATACATAGTCACTGTACTGCCTCCTTGGTTAGCCTCGCTCCTTGAGGTTTGAGGTGCATAAATTGCAGGAGATGATGGGAATTGCTCCAGGTCACGCTTTTCCCATGAAGCTTTCAAATCTTCACTGCTAATGCGCTCCTCCAGTCTGTAACGGTGCCATCGGCGTTACCGAAGATGCGCTGAGCGTGCCCAACCGAGGTGAAGGACAGTGATGCCGGGTCTGGCTGCATCACACCTCTTGGTCTGCTGAGAAAATAACAAGAGAGGATTTTCCCTGTGGGTCTGTGTCTCCTGGTACTGTTTTTGGGAGTGGTGTAGTAAATGTGCTCCCCTGGCTCATTTGTTGTATTGAGATTTGTACTCGTCTCTGCTAGTGAGGACCAGGGTCTCTCTGTTTCAGGAGGACATCGTATTTGGTGGGATGTACTTCGAGGAGAAAAATGTGGAGGATAACCCAAGAGACATCCAGGTTTCTGTCTGTAGGCTGAGTATTGTTTTTTCCATCCCCTCAAACTGATGGGAATCTTCCCCTTTTGGTAGGACTTGTGAAAAAATTCCCTTAGCTTCAAGTTTATGCAAGAGTGTAAAGTCCAGGGAAGTGGCGGTGTGTTATTTACCACCAAGTTCCCGATTTGCCTGTGAGAGGTGCTGGATAAACTGAGAGCCAGATGCCGGCTGTGGTGCTGATTTTGAGCTTGCTGGCACTGGCACAGCCCCTCGGGTGCATGTCTGCAGGAGCCTCCCGCCGTTGTTCCTTCCCCAACACGCTCGCTTTTCCTCCTCAGCTGTGTTGGATTTTTTTCCTGGCTTTCTCCTACGAACACGTAGGGCAAGTGTGCATAAACCATGAATTCTGGTAACCAACCCTAGCTTATGGCATCGGAAGCCATCGTTCAGCGTGTGCGAGCACTGTTGCAAACCAAGGACGCTGAACGTGTCCGTAGACATTACGGCACCGCCATCCCACGCAGCGAGCCGCAAGTTTGGCGATGCGGGGGTAAAAGCCAGGCTTCCACCTCCTGCAGCAGGGTGGTCTTTCTCTGAACCGGTAAGGGGGTTGCACGTTTGCAAATGACACATGGTTTGGAGGAAGCAGCCAGGACAGAGTTGGCAGGGTAAATTGTTGCCTAATGAGCTGTGATTGACATAATTTGACTGCTGGATTACAAATCTGCGGTGAGGTTAACAGGAAATATCCTCTTACCCCCACCAAGTGCTGCTTCATTTCACAAAGGAGTCTTCTGTGCCTGGTCCCGTAGGGTGGAGGGAAGCCTCTGAAGGGTGAGGGGAGCGTGGGGGGGGGTGTGTTTCTGCCGTCCTGCTCCCGGCGCTGCTGCATCCTCAGTTTAATGTGATGGTACCTACCTGGAGGCAGGGCCTCCGCCCTGCTTCTGTTGAATGCACGCAAGCCTTTGCCGATAGGAACTTCTTCGTTCCGCTAGAATTTCCTTCTTCACCGTGGATTTTGTCCGAGCATCGTTTTCCATACCAGTCAAGGGAGTTTTAGTGTCTACTGCTAAAGAATTTGAAAGCTCCGTGTGAAAACTCTGTAATGTTTCCCAGCTGTTTTCCATTCTTCTTCCTAATCCTCTATCAAATATATTATGCATTGTTTTATAATATGTAGGGTTTAGAGCCTGCAAATCATTAAAGAGCATGACATCGTTGCAGGAGATAGCTGCAAGGTAGCATTAGTTCCCTCACTTTGGTGGGATTGGTGGGGCACTGTATTCCTTCTTGTAACTCCAAAATTTAACGAAACTCTTTTGGGATGAATTTCAGCTGAGATCCTGTACTCTCATATCAGGCGTAATTTGTACTGTTTTTGTGGAATTTGAAAGCAATACAGTGGAAGTTGAGAGAGACTAAATTAGATTTAGGAACCACTTTCAGGAAAAAAGAGATTTCTGAAATTCAGCTGTGAAAAAGACCTGTTGTGTTTTCTTGTTCAGACTTCATCTCTGGGAGGCTTCTGCCACCGGGCTCTTTCCCCAAGCTCTCTGATTTAAATGATTCAAGCAATGACACCTTTTGCTTGAAGAAACAATCTAATAAATCATGTTGTTAAATATATGTATTTCTGACGGGTTAAATTTACAGAGTGAAGTAGTGCTTGGTGGTGACACATCTGTCAAGCTGCCTTGTAAATCACTAGATGGCATTTGTAAGTTTTTCCACCTAGACATCACAGGTGAATATTTTTGTAAAAGCATTTTATTTATTTTTTTTTGAGTGCCTGGAATACAAGGATACTGTGGTGGGTATTTAGCTACTAGCAAGCTAGTCACATTCCTGAAATGAATTTCAGATCCTGGAAACCTGGAAGACTTAAAAAATGGCTAAGCTGATGTAGATGCATATATCTTTGTGTACCATTTTTTAATACAAAATAATCCCCTTAATTTGTTGGGCTATAATGATGCAGGTATGAACCCATTCTGTCAAACTGCGTGTGTCACTTGTTCTTAAGCTCCAAATAGCCTGAGAGAAAGTAGTAGGCTTTTTGTCTAAATTCTCAGGTGGAAGGGATCTCTGTTTGGTGCCCACGCAGTGGGGCTGGACCTGCTCCCTGTCCTCGAAGGGCTGGGCTGTCCTGGGAGGGGGCTGCTTCTCGGGGAGGCAGGAGCGTCTCGGGTGGGTGTGAAAGCCTGAATCTGCAAACCCAGTTACGGTAGTGATGGCAAAGAGGTTTTGTTTAATCCTTTTTGTGCTGTGTGCTGTATAAACCCATCCTCATGTCATACGTGCAAATCACGCTGTGCGTTTGTCTAAAGTAAATGACAGCAGGTCAATCAGCTGCTTAAGGCGGAAAACAAAACGGGATGAGAAATGTGCATGTCTGTGAACTTGGCAGGATTGTTACTACTTTTTTTTTTTTTTCTTTTAGGTGTTCATAGGGTTTTTTTGCAGTACAGACCCTGCTTTCCATCTGTAGCCCCCGTGCGGTGCAGGGCTCTGGGGAGGACCTCGCAGCCGCTGCAGGTGGTGGCCCAAGTCCCAGGTTTCTTCTGGGGAGAGGACAGGCCTTTGCATGGCGCTAGCTCACGGTGGGGTAAGGTCCTTACCCTGGCTGTGTCCGTGGCTGGGATGGCTTGTGTGCAGTGACCCTTGGGCTCACAGGGCGATAGCTCCTGTGGGTGCTGAATTCCTCCTGCTGAGTGCAGAGAGCTAGCAGACCCCCTGCCTTCACCCTTAACCTGCACTGTCATCTTTCCTCCGGTGCACTGAAGCTTTATCAAGCATCTCTATCAACTTCCTTAACCCCGCGTGCAAGATAAAGTTGTGTTTTTTATTTATTTTGTCTTCACACGCAAGGTCATGCAGAACTTGGCCCCGAGGAGTTAAATGGTCTCTTCTGCGATAGTGTAGTGGCTGATGCTAGGGAAGGAATTTGAGAGGTGCAAAACGAAATTCAGAGTCTACGAGACGATCTTAAATAAAATAGTAGCTGTTGAACTGTTCTCCCCCATATGTTTGTTCAAAAGTACATGGTGTTACTTGTTATTTTTATTATATTTTTGCATCGGTCAGCAAAGATTGTAAATTATTCCAAATCCTTTTTAAAATAAGAGCTCTATACCTCTAAGAGAGAGGTCTGGTGCTTCGTCTCGGATCAACACCGCCTCTGTTTTTAACAGGGTCCTGGCAGTCTTTTGCTCTCATTTTAAGGCCTGCACCTGCTGAATAAAAGATTTTTTTCCCCCAGTCTGTTAGAAAAGGTGGTTTAAATCTGTCACCTTGGTCTGTGAGTTCTTATGCCAAGGGAGTGAAAGACCCTACAAGAGTAGCCGGTTTTTTTTCCTCATTATTTGTAGCTTGGAATACATCCTGAAGTGAAACCAAGCTTTGACATTCACTTTCTGATCTTTTGTTTGGTCACTGGGGTGTTACTAAAAGGCAAACCTTGTGCCAGTTCCTGCCTTTTCCCCCAAATACATTTTTCGTCTTGAGATTTCAGCATTTCTGCTCATTCTTCAGTGTTGTTGCTGTTCTTCTTCCAACTCGATAACAGAGAATGAATACAGCCTACTGTTCATTTTTAGAAGTGGAAAATCCCTGTGACTGATTTCAGTTTTGCTTTTCTTTGCTGGCCCGACTACTGGACTTTCTGCAACGTGTGACACTTGCTTTTGAGCAGCAGCTTCTTGAGCGGGTGTGAGCGAGAGGTGGTTGAGGAAGGGTCTCACCGGGGCAGGTTTGTGCTCCAGTGGCACCACTGCTACTTCTGTCTGGATGAAGTGGTCCCACGTAGGCACTGATGCCCGATGCTGACTTGCTGCATGGGGCAGTTAAATCGACCTGCTTGTTTTTGCTGCAGGTTCTGCTGCACAAGTTATTGTCAGGAGTCAGTGACGTTCCTCGGTAGAGTTTAGTGCCGTTCACACCATGGCTCGCTGGTGTGCTTTGGCGTGCGAGGGGACGTGTCTGACAGATGTTGGTGAGCTGACTTGTTGCCTAACCAAACGTGAAGCTTCACGTGGAAGGGCATCATGAACTTGACTCCTTTTGAGTTCCTTTTAAATCAAGATGCTAACAGGGCACTCCTAAATAGAGTGTTCTGAGATAACAGAACCTGCAAATTTAAAATCACTTAAAAAATGGTAAGGTCTTTGTCTTGCTTACAGTTTTCAAGGGTGGTCTGCCAGGAGAGTGAAACAGGCCTGCAGGTAACACCAGCCGCCCCGTGTCTTGCTTGCAGACCTCCTCCTCGGCGTGATTCTGTCGGGCAGGGAAGGCTGATGCCCGGCTCTGTCTGGAGGAAGCCATGGAGGAGCATGTGCCTGCATTGCCTTCGTGACCTTGCATGGAGCGGGAGCTGAAGAGCTCTCCACAGCACGATGAAATGAATTATGCAAAACATGCTAATGCAGCACTGCTCTTCGGCTCCAGTTTATTTTTAAGCATCTGGTCTGCCTCTTGAGTTTGAATTAAGCGCATTATGATCAGGATCAAAATACTTTTCAGTGTAGGAAGCCATAAAGAAAACGGCAAGACAGGCGGTTGTTTTTCCTGGTCCCTTTTGGGTGCCGTGTCCTCGGGAGGGGTGTGCGACAGCAGAAGGCACGGCTATTTCAGACAGGCTTTGCAGGGTGACGGTTGGTCCCTGGGGATGCTTGCGGATGGAGTGTACCCCGCTCCGCAGGGTTTTCCTGCTGCTGGGAAAAATGGAGTAACAGAGGAAAGTGTTATTTTCTTTGATAACGGGAAGATTAGACCTTAAAACTAGCTGAGGAGCAAAACTGTACGGTGCCTGTTCTGAGAGGAGCAGTTTGAAACACACTTCCAGGCAGTGGCAGTGAAGCAGCCGTTCCAGCGGCTGGAAGACTTCCGCAGCGAGCAGTGTGCAGCCACATTTTAGACAAACTGAGCTGAATTATTGTTTGTTTTCTTCTTTGTTTGTTTGGAAGAGTCCGTTTGGGAATTTGGTATGGGAAACAAGTGACACCAACTCATTCAATTTGATTTATAATTGTGTTAAAAAAAAAAAATCTAGCCCAACCTCCAGCAGTGAGGAGCTGCAGCATCACTGGAGCCAAAGGCCTCAGCCTGCTAGTCAGGTAGAAGCACTTTCAGCTGCTGTTGCTGAAAAAAGCAGTAATTTCCCATTTATTGTACCCTGCCAACTTCGATTCTGAAGGGTCACTGTAGTAAAACCAGCAGTTTTTTAGTGCTTGGACTTCGTACGATCGCACCAGTTGACCCTGAGGGTCTGTGCTCTTAACCGACAGAGCATGGTCGCCGAGAAATGCCGTGTTCCCAATTACTTCTGCAAAGGGCTCCCGGATCTGTAGGTGGCAGAAGGTATGTGATGCGTACCCCTATTTTAATTGAATATTATTTCGCTTGCACTGATTATTTTTGACCTTGATCATCTGCTTTGTCGTTTTAATAACTCAAGATGCACAACTTTATACATGAGTATATTGGAAAATATAAGCATTAATTTGTCCCAGGCTTTGTCTCTCCCTAAAATAGTGTCTTACTGCCTTTCTCAAGTGTTTCATTGCATAAAGACTTGGATAATATATAATTTGCCCATACTCTGTTATAACTAACATACTGTAGAAATTCAGTGTGTGTTCATTTTCAATTTACCATGGGATCTCTAACAAAACAAGTGTTTGTCTTCTGTAACTGTGCATCGTTAAACATATATTTGGGGAGGATATTCATAAAGCAACATAATAGCCGTATTGTATTGGAAATGAATGGTCTTTAGATGAGTGCTGTGCGATGCGTGGACCTCCAGGACTCTGCATTGCAACTCTTGAGAGCAACTGTGTGTACTTGATCATGAGCTGGAAACGTGCCCAACCGCTTCCCGGTTGAAGCGTTGGAGAGGCAAGTGGGGACGCCTCCGCACGGGCACCCTGCGGCCATTTGCCCTGGGAACTGTCCTGCGGCGTGCTGGCGCTGCTCGGGTGATGGCAGTCAGCGCAGCCTGGTCTGTGCCCCAGAGAGAACTCCCATGTCAGAAGGATCCTCAGGGAAAACCCCTAGCAGATGTGACTTCTCCTGTCACGTTGCCCGGACAGTGCCGAGAGAGCAGTGTTAACCGTGGCCGGCCTCCTGCTCTTTCAGAAGTCTTACCCTGGTCCAGTGGGCAGAAGTGCTTGGTGATGGCAGGAGGAGCACACAGAGCTGCCCTTGCCTTCTCCAATGCTTGTGGCCGCTCTCTTCCGTGCGGCTGTTGGCTGAGGGCAGAAGTTGCTCCCAGACAAAAGATTCTTGAGGCCGTAGGAAGAAGTCTTAGGTTTTTTAGTGTGTGTTTGGGTGTTGCAGGAGATATCTTAAAATACAAGAATCGGTGGGGTGTTGTTTTTTTTTTTTTAAATATATATTATTTGGCCAGAAGTCATTTTACTATAAAAGGACTTGGGGTGAATATAGATTGTACATCTGTTACTTGTTTGTCTGCAAAACGACTGTACAGTTGAGGCCAAAAGCGAAGAATAGAGAGTTGCACAAATTGGCAAAGTTTCTGAAGTCTTTCAGAAGTCAGTAATTAAAATGAAGCAGCAAATTGTTCAATCCAGAAATTCTGGTTGTTCATCTGTCTAATGCTCTGGTATGTCCCTCTACTGACTCCTTTCATTCTGCTTTCCATCTTGTAAGAGAGGCAAATGAATAAGACACATCTGCCTCCGGCGGTTCCGAAGCCATTTCGGCCGTTCCGGCAGGGGTAGGTGGCACCGTTACCGATAGGGTCTGTGAAGTGATGGAGACGGCTCGGTGGAGTTCATACAGCAGTCTTCTGACAAACGTTTCCAATAATTTAGTGTGTTTGGGAGTGCTTCAAAGGGCTTTCTGCCCAGCTCTGTGAGCCTTGCAAATACAGAAGATCAAATAAATTAACTATCACAAATATTTAACTTAAAGTGTGCTCAAATAAGAGCTTTGATGTTGCATGTGTGTATGAGAGCCTCTGTGTATCTGTACACTCTCACAGATGTGTTAGGTCAATGTTGTATTTGTCTCTTCTCTTAGACATAATAAGCCTAATACTGCAAATCTAAATAATTGTGTTCCGCCTTCATAGGCAGGGATGTTACCTGGCGTCAAAATGAATACGGCGTACAGAGTTTTACTGGGGAGCTGATGGTAAGCAAATCATTGCATGGTGTAGTCATGCTTTTGAGGATTGTGGGGTTGGTTGGCATCCCACCCCTACAAAAAGCATTGGCTCATAGGTTATCTTCAGTTTTGTTTGCATGAGGTGTTGCTTGATGGCCAACAACACTCTTCAGGTAAACTGAGTAAGTCAATTTGGCATAGTGATAATTATTAAAGCGCACTGTGGATTGAGCCAGGAAGCGTTTGGTAATAATTTTAATCCTTTTGTGATAACATCTAGCTTACAGGTAACTCTCACGAATTGTTGTGAATCTTGTTCTCTAAAAATTGCAGCTTCTTAAAATAGTCTATATGTTGTCATGTCTTCTCAGCAATCCTCTCCCAGGGCACAGGGAAGTGGCAGTGTGTCTGCGAAAACGCGGTTCTGCTCCCTGTCAGAGCTTCAAATACAAACGCCTGTTCTCTTCATCATGTAAATGAATATCTAAGTGCGGCAAATGTACAATACTCTTTTTGGTAAATAAACCAAGAAGTTTAGTACTTCACGACGTTTTTTAATCCATGAATCTTTCACAAGCCTCACAGTGCTGCAAAGGAAGACGAGGAGTGAGAGTTACTCTCGTTACCTTTTGAAAAAGGAAGGCTGAAGTGCTGTGAGTCCCCAAAACTGAGCAACAGGACAGAGATTAGAAATAATGTCTCCCAACTTCATGGCACTTGCCATAACCCCTGGGAAAAGAGACTGGGAGTGTTGGCTGCTTCCCCCTGTGCACATGTGTTGGACACATTGGGAAGCCCGCTGTGTGTCTCCAGCTGGCGTGGGGATCTGGGACCTGGCAGCTGGCATTTGGCTCTTTGAAGTCACCTTTGTAGATCCATGTCAGCTTTCCTTTAAAGTCTTTCATTTGACTAGCTCAGTTACACAGAAGCTGAAGAGCAGCATTGTAGTTTGTTTATTTTCTGGTGTTTCAGGGCATCTTTTCTCTTTGATCTATTTAAAAAAAAAAAGCTCATTTTGTACTGGTTTTGGCTGGGACAGAGTTAATGGTTTTGTTTTCTTCTCACATGCTTTTCCAGTTTTTAATTTTCTGTTGTATTCTGGGGGTGAGATGAGGTTTTTGTCCCTCTTTGTGTACACACTTGTGTATGAATTGAAACATGGGGTTTTTTTGATGACTGCAAGGCTTATTTCCAAAGTTAATTTGAGCCTGTGAGTCCAAATTAAGGCGGGAGAGATTATATTCATCCACAGATGCTTCAGTCTGAAAAAGCTGGTTGGCACTGCAGTCTGTTCAGCACACCCTGCGAGGTGCTGTGGCACCAGTGCCACGCACAAAACCTCTCTTCTGGAGAAGTGAAGGCAGTATCAAAGCTGTGGTGGAGCTTGTTCCAGGAGCGAGAACGATGATGAATGGGGATTGTGAGGGTCTGAAGAATCACCTTGACTTGGAAATTAATTCTGTGTTTTCTATCAACAGAAGAAAGACAGATTTCTTCTTTAATGTAGGAATGTGTGAGCAGATGAATGATGTACACGAAACACTGGGGTGAAAATGCTTTCTTTTTTTTTAAATTCTTTTCTGTGAGAACCTGTAACACCAGGGATGGATAGTCAACAGTGTTTTCCGTGGGCATCTTTACCGTGCTGAATGCATTCATGAAAAGAGATTCATGTGACTTGGATCAAATGGCAAAAGAATGGGAGAACTTTGTACAGATTAAAATGACCTTTTCAGATCAGCGCACATGAAGGTTTACACGATCAGGTGTGGGACTTGATGACCTTTCCTTCTAAGTGAGGGTCTGGAGCCCAAGTCTTATGAGGAACAGCTGAGGAACTGGGGTTGTTTAGCCTGGAGGAGAGGAGGCTGAGGGGAGACCGTATTGCTCTCTACAGCTACCTGAAAGGGGATTGTGGTGAGGTGGGTGTCGGTGTCTTCTCACAAGTAACTAGCAGTAGAAGAAGAGGAAACAGCCTCAAGTTGCGCCGGAGGGGGTTTAGACTGGATATTGGGAAAAACTTGTTCCCTGAAAGGATTGTCAAGCACTGGAACAGGCTGCCCTGGGAAGGGGTTGAGTCACTGTCCCTGGAGGTATCTAAAAGACGTGTAGATGTGGTGCTTAGGGACGCGGTTTAGTGGTGGACTTGGCACTGCTGGGTTAACAGTTGGACTTGGTGATCTTAAAGGTCTTTTCTAACTTAAATGATTCTATGACTCTGTCTCTCTTGCACACAGTGAGTCTGCAAAAGCTTTGTACAGCAAATCATTGGTACTGTACCATATTGTCACCACAATTGTCCAGCTCTCTGTAGGCCATCGCTTGGTATGTGAGCAACAGAAATGTTTTCCAGAAATAAAGGTGTGTATGCACCTGTAAATCCAGACTGTTGTTCAGACAAGAAGGCAGATGGGCTTCCTCTGTACTAGAGAAGGATTTTGGCAGAAGATTAAGTGCTTCAATTAGAATATAGAAGAAATTGTGCAGGAGTTTACATGAGCTGAGTCCTTCCATGTTCAGCAGCAGCAGGATCCTTCATCAGCAAGTGTGATGCAAATGCATTTGTTGTTTCACAGAGCAGGGCAGGAAAACCAGCTCGCAGTTTTCACATGCTGATACTGCTCCTGCATCCTCAGATACTGCAGTAATTAGAGGGCAGTCAGCGCATCGTGAGCACGCTGCCTTTTCAGGTACGATGAGGAACTCAGATACCTATAAACATGAGTAAGGCAAAAATTGATTAAGCATGAAATTCTTTTCTGGCAGTGAATTCTTGGTTGCCTCAGAGACAAAAGGTTGCACAACGGAATGGGAAAAGTACTTTTACTTAGAAAGCTCAAAGCTATTGTTTGTTTGGTTTTGCTAATGTTTATTTTAAGTCTGATGGCAAATCTTTGTTAAAGGTGAATTATCCCTTCTGTTTAGCAAGTGGAGTGAAAACTACCCAGATGCACTTGTAAGGCATTCAGTAAATTGTTAAAATTGTTTTAGGTGCTATGAGGAAGTGGTGATCCTTGAGGTGCGATAGCCCATGTAGACCAGAGTATTGCTTGTGTTTCTAGTATAAAGCACGGTTCTTGTATTGAAACAACCCAGGCAGTATGCATAAATGAGCTTATAGATGTATAGATGCATTGAAACAGAATAAAAATATTACAGCAGGTATTCCTTTTAGTTAAGCCTACCAGCTGATTTGGGTACGTTTTCCCAATTGCTACTGCTGTGCCGAAACGTATTCTACAGAAAAGACATGCAGGCAGAAAGCCACCTCCCCTTTAACACTGAAAATTCCTATTTGGATTTATTCCATCTTCAGAAATGGTGGGTTTAGGAATTACTTATGAAGAAGATATTCCTTGTGCGACAGCTCTGCATCGGTGGTGCATGTGTTGCATCTGCCCAAGTGTCACCCTTCCCAGCAGGGCTGGTGGCTCACAGGAGAACCATGTTTTAATGCTTTGGTGAACCATCAGCACCTCAGTTTACTGCAGTCAGAGCTTTTCTCACAAAGATACTAGTAGAAAAACTGGGAGTCTTTTGCTGAACTGTAAGGCAGCGTAGCCAAAACACTAGTTAAGGCCTTGAATGTGTCTGTTCTTATCCTGCTGAGCTTTCAGCATCGCTGACCTTGTGCTGTGTGATACCATGTCCATGGACATGTCTGCCCTTCCTCTGTGGAAGCTGTACACACTGACTCTCCAATGCTCAGTGATGACCTAATTTTGGTTTCCGAGTTGCTGCTACTTACTCAAGGTACCGCAGGCCTGGCTGTGGGCTGCTTCCTCCACTTTCAATTAGTGGAGACTTAGTTTTCTGCATATTCCCTTGATTAGCAATTTTTGGGTAGAAACTTTCCCTTTCCTCACAGGAGCGGGAATCAGCAGCTATTGCATCATCTCAGTGTGCAGTAGTAATAATAAATCATAAAGATGATGATGGCTTTAGACAGTGGTTGAAAGAGAGCAGATCAGTAGGTTCATGGATTTTTCTGGCCAAACTCCACCATTGGAGATGTCTGTGTAGGTCCCCCTGCAGGGACTTCTCAGAAGGTAGCACAGCTGAGAGTGGAGTTTGCAAACACCACCTTTGCTGAGGAGCATCGCTGTTACTGCCGTGTTAACTGCCAGCACAGGACAGAGACCTTGTAAAATCATGGCGATCTTGAAGTCGTCTTTGTTTGCATCTCATGCTCCAGGAGATTTACCAGGTACCAAGTAGTGCTTTCTGGTGGGGTGGCCTTGGCTCCTGTTGAACTGCCAGGCCTGTGGGGCAGGAGAGACTCAAGAGGGCTCTCAGAGGGGTTGCAAGCATTATTTATTACCCATGTGGGAACTTTAAAGGCATTTTAGTGCTTTCATGAGTGCTGGCCTAAATACAGACTTGGCTTTGGGTTGCTGTGCTTTGTTTGCAGATCCATGCAGTGATGTGGGAAGTGTTGTGGTCTTTCATGGAAGAGTTAGGAGGAGCTGCGTCGTGAGTTGGCATGTTCAGTATGTTTATTAGAAAAGTGAAGGGCACCCTAACTGCATTGCGGGCATAGATTTTACATTAACAGGACACTTCAAACTCGGCTGAGGAGTTAACTTAGAGAGCATAGCCTGCTCCGTCTCCCCTCACTTATCTTGAAGGCATTTCTAACTTTGTGGGAGGGAATGTGGCTGAAGAAATATCAACACGCCATGAGCAAGTACACTTCATTAGGGAATACAGTTTAAAATTTTTTGCATTAGTAGGAGGCTGAACTGTGTTGTTTCTGTCTTGTTTGTGTACTTGGTGGTGGATGGAGGGAGGAATCTTGCATACTGCGCGTTTGAGTGGCAGGAAGCAATTTGACAATATAGAATAAAAATTCATCATCATGGTAAAGCTTAAAAAAAAAAAAAGGCCTGGGTTTGCTGCCCCACAGCCATGCCAGCCCCTGACTTGCTGGAGCAGCATGTCCTTGCTGGGGACCCTGAGAAGCACAGGAGGCTGGCACGGCAGCGGGAAGCGGTGCTCCTCTTCAGGGATGCTGCGGTTTAAGGGGGTGGCACTGATGCCATTATCTTGTGTGTCAGCTGAGGACGTGTGTCCTGTGATAAGCGATGCGATCTGTTATGCCATGTTTTTATCACGTTAGATTTACTTTTACACTCTTCATCCTCCTTATTTTTGGTCGGAGCAGCCTGTAGCTTACCAAACAGCTAGGCTTTTTCAGCACTGTCCCTGTGGTGTTGCCATGAGAACCTGGTGGTGGTTGCACATCGTCTTCATGGCGTGTGTTAGTGCAGCATACGTTTTTGCAAAACTCCCATGACTGCGATGCCATTTTTTCTACTTTTATGTCACATGGTGATCTCTGGAAAATGTCACCAAGTGTTTCATCTGAATAAGAAATCAAAAGACAAGACCTTTCTTTTTGGGATAACTGCGTGCCATTGCTGCTTCCTCCCCAGGCAGCAAAGCATTTGTACAGCTCTGCCTGGTGCAGGTCTGTATCCCACCGGCTTATCCAGGTGTTAAAATAGTCCCTCAGGTCCCCTGCAAGTGACCAGACGTGGATACAGGCTAACCCTGAAGTGTATTTGTCTTAAAAGCAAGATTTGTGTTTCCCGAACGCTTCCTCCGAGCCTGCTGGGCACAGGTCTGAGCGGAGGTCGGGCAGGCCTGGGTGGCTGGTTATGGGGCTGTGCTGCCTCGGATGGCGGGCACAGGAGACAGCGGCAAGGAGAGGGGACAGTCTTGGCCCCCGGCAGTGAGGACACCCTCCCCTTCCTGAGCTGGCATGGCCATGGATGGGGTCATGCTCAGAGACGATGTTCATCAAAAAATCAGCCTTGTACAAGTGTTTCAGTACACTAATGAGTGGGCTTTTTTTTGGAGTTCCTGGGAGACTGTATGTATCTGAGCACTCAGCATGTAAACAAGAAGGTCAGCCGAAGCAAACGTCATTTCCCTGATCTGATGGTATTTGCCCTCTGAAACGTATGGCTTGTTTGTAACATCTGGTGGATACCGCTTTTAAATTGAATGCCACTGATGCTTCTGAAAGATGCTTTTCAGTACATCCATTGGGCCTGATTTTGCTGGTGTTAAAGGCTCTTCCACTTCTAGAGGGGCGCATAGGTGTGCTGGGGGGATAAAAATTGGGCTCTTACTTTATTTAAACTGTCTTGTCGTGCTGGGGATGAGGAGCAACAGCAGCAAAAAGCACTAACTTGCAAGAAATCTCTGTATCTAGGTTGGCGAGGACTGTGCGTGGTTGTGCGTATATAGCTGCAAATATAATCTTTTGTCCTAATCTGACAAAGTTACGAGGAGTTGATGAGGTGAGCTCTTCTTTTCCTTCGTGGTCAAAAATAGTCTTCCTTGTAAGTACGGTAATTCTCTGCCCTATGAGATTGGACAAATTTTTTTTCTTCTCTTGTTTGGATTCATTGATGAAATTAATACCCACAGTTCTCTGAGAGCTTTACTGGTGTATCTGGGGGCACAGTTTGGCCTGTATTTTTTAGTTTTAATCTACAACAGTCTGCATTCCTAAATTCAAGAAGATTTGCACTAGAAATACACCCTGGGAGCATTTTGAAATAGCCTGAGCCTGGGGTGCCTGAGGTAGGGAGCAGGGAGTGTCACGGGGTGGCTGGTGCAAGTCCCTCCATCCCACGCAACGAGCGTGACAAGCGTTACTGCCCTCCTGCCCTTGTACTGTCAGGTAACGCACCGATTCCCCGCTCTTCTCTCTTCTCCTGCTGTTGGGTTTCCTTTGAAGGGGTCTGTGCCTTTTGCTGTGCCCTGGGCACTTCTGATGTGTGTAAAACAATGCAGTTTTCCTCGCCTGGCTCTTGTAAGAAACAAGAAAGTCTTGGGTTGAATATTCAGCCTGAGAGAGACCCAAAATAGAGACTTCAATGAACTAGTCAATGCTTGTCACAGTTAAAAACATCTGGAGATGGGCTGGCAAGAAGGACAGAATAATAAACCATATTGTTAGCCTAGCAGGATGGACTTCTGTATAACCCTAAGTACAAATTTAACTGGAAATTTAGGAGTGAAACCAACTCCTGGCTGTTTACAGTGTTATCTCCTTACATAATAGGAATAGCATGTATTTATTTCTGAATATAGCATATTATATATGAGCTCCTGTAAAATATGAAGGTTTTATTTTACTTTAGATAAAAGAATAACTGTACTTTTAGACTTCTAAGAGTAGACTTCTTTGGATAGTGTTTTACAACTGTATTCTTTACTTCCTTCTTTCTGTTAAGTGCTCAAACCTTCAGATTACATGAAAATATAATACTTTCATTTTAATATACAACATGTTTTCCAAAGACTTCTCAGAGTCCCTGGCTTGTGGTAGCGCCATATTGTGTGGAGGTTATGTTACACGAATAACCATTTCGCTTGTAATCCTAGTCATACATGATTTAGGATCTATAGAGGTTTTCACTGTTCTTTTACTTAGTAGTTAAATCATCTGGAAAACATATTTAAGTTTTTACGTTGTGTATTTTTTCTGATGTTTAACCAGTCTAAAAGTTGGCATAAGTTTTCTTCGCGTGCAGCCCTGAGCACTCGAGTGATGTCCCACCTCAGCAGAGCCTCTGCGGTCAGCGCAAAATACATCAGAAACAGCTTAATAATTTTTTAAAATTTGGTCCACAAGTTCCAGATGATGAGAAATTCTCTTTACCCAGTAAGATTTCAAACTGCTCTACCCGAATGTGGTTGGTGCTCTAAGCTTCCATTCTAAAACTGTAATGTTATAATAATCCAAAGCATAAGCCCATAGCACAGACAGGTTTTCCTCTCTCTAAAGAACCAGATAGAAGCAGATGTTATTTCAGGGGTATGGAATTAACAAAATCCTTTTTTTTTTTTTTTTTTTTTTTTTTAAAAATCTTGTGTGCCAGGGAGCAATAATTTTACATGAGGGTGTAGAAGTCCTGTTCCAGTCTGACCTGTCCCCCAGCGCTCGGCTCGGCCTCTGCAGCTGGCTTGCCCTGCTCATGGACAGCAGCAGGCAGGGTTTTGCCCCTGCCTTTTCTTTGCTCTCCGGGAAGGCAGGTGTGGAATTAGCTGGGGGGTGTGAACAGAGATGCTAAAAGGCTGCCGGGATGCAGTGACCTTGGCATCAGAGGGTGTTCGGGGTCCGTTTTGGTACCAGTGTGGTACCAAAACAGCCCGGTAGCTGTGCGTGCAGGTTTTCAGGCCGGGTGTTCCCCCCATTGAAGCGGTCAGGAGGCAGAAGCTGCGTGCTGGGGTCACGCAGGGCTCTTGCCGCTGCCAGCCGAGCTGCTGCCCTCCCGCACGGAGCGGTCCACGCTGCACCGTGAGCCACCGAGGCTTCGCCGTGACGCTCACGTCAAGAACTTTTTGTTGATTCACATACGGGCTTGCGGTTTTGGTAAATTGCAGTGTGGGTTTTTTTTGCCCCTGTTAGTTCATATTGTTAGTGAAATCAGTGTTGTGTTGCCGGGGCGGCTGTGGGTCTGGGCAGGCTAACACATAGGAGAGGTGCTGAGGGGCCTGGGAGTGGCTGACCTGACGGCGGTTGCTGGAGCAGTTTCTGTGCCGGAATGGTGCTTTCCCTTGGGAATAAGGAGTTGAAGTGCCTGTACTCTCTGTGCACCCCTAACCGCCTCCTCCCTGCTCGTGCTTCCATTTTGACCACGTAGAGTATAAATGTCCTCACTTGTGTTCAGGAAGCAGGGGCCAGCAGTGACTTGGGATGGAGGTGGCAGACTTACCGGTTTAGCTCCTCATTAAAATACACTGCTGTAGGACTTAAAGTGAAGGCAATATAGGAATTTTAGTTTAAATTATTTGGAATCAGAATTTCTGGCCATCCTGTTAGAAAAATCCATATACTGGCATCTACATCATACCCAAGTTCAGTGCAATCGAGGCAGTAGCTTGTTTTTGGTTGCCAGTGGATTGATTGTACATGTTGCAAATAGGTACTTTATCACTTCACATGTGAACTTCACTTTTCCTTAGAACTGCGTTGCCGCCAAAGATACGTTGTTATCAAACTTCACACACTGAATCCTCATAATCTCTTCTTCTAAACATCAAGTAATTTTTGTTAATTTATGAATCAGGAAGCCAGGAAAACCTCAAATGAGATTTAATAAAATCTATTCCCAATATTTATGCATAAGATGAATAATAGAAAAAACAAAGCTTTGTTCATGTTATTCCCTTTCTTCTTAGTATCCCGAAAATGAGTTAGGAGGGTTGAGTGCAATGGAGACAGTGCTTTGAACAGAAGAATTTATGCTAATTGACAGCTAATGGATCAGCTACTTTCCAAATAAAGACTGAGAGCAGGCAGCCTTACATTCTGCTAGGTCAAGTTTAATACTCATTTGGAGTAGAAATCCAGGGAGAAACAAAGCACGGTCACATTCAAATATAGCACTAGAGTGCTAAAAAATGCAAGAAGTTTGTAGGTTTTGGTAACTTGACAGTATCGTGCAAGCCATTGGGGATGGTCAGAAAAAGATACTGCCCCAAGTTCGTCATGTTTCTCACCAGACCAAAGAAGATTTTGTCCCTGAAAATGTACAATTTAGAGTGACTTTCAGCTCTCTACTTAGAGTGTTATTTTCATCTTAACGTATTAATATTAGAGCTTGATATCCACCAAAGGTGCAGCCAATTATTTAGATTCATGAGGGACGGACACTTGGAAAAAATGTTGGGTATTAAATGAAAAGGCATTATATTAAATGTCGGTATTTAGGGGAGAGTTCTGCAATCTGTTTTCTGGGAGGTAATCCAGGAAAAGGGATCCGGTGCTGGGGGAGGAGCTGGGAGTGAAACCAGACTGTCTTGATAGAGAGAGCTGATGGGAGCTAGGGAGGAGCAGGTCTCTTCATTGGATGCTCTTTGCCAGGTTTTGCCCTGCAAAATGCAGGGGAGAGTAACTGCAGATTGGGTGTAAGCATTACCTGTTACTCTTGGAAGTACTGAAAAGGTTGCTGCTAATTACAGATATGACCAGATAGTTTGCATTTTTCACATGCTTTTCTAATTTAATGGGGTTATTAATTTTCATTAGGATTTTAACGTTTATCCCAGAAAACAAATTAACTGTCTTAGCCTATGCTTCGTGCAGGAGCTGCGTTGCAAGTAACCCCACCTTAGTGGGCCAAAACCTACGTGTGGGGTTTGATCTAGGGCTTTCCAGACAGAGAGCAAGCGTGCCACCAGCTGAACCATGGGCACAGTGCGAGAACCCCGCTGGCGTGCAAGAACCCGCCAGCGCGCTTCTGAAGCACCGTCTTCAGTGCGTGCGAGGAGAGGAGCCACCAGCAGCCTGCCGCAAGAAAGCAGGATGCAGAAAAATTCAAGGCACTGCTGGGTGGATTCCAGCCTGGTTCTGGTCTCTGACCCAAGGCACTGGCTCTCCTGGTCCTGCGTCAGTGCAAAGGCAGAGAGAATGGGGATGAGCTTGGGGCAACGTTTGTCCTTTGCTCTCTGAGCCGGTTGGCGGGGGGCTGAGGGACAGCCCTGACACGGCCCTTTCCTGGTACGGCCTCCGCAGAGGAGCCTCACGCTAGTCCCCAGCCGTGGGCTTATCCCCAGCTCTTGCACTGGAGAGACATCTGTTCCCCATCCTGGGGGCAAGCGAGCATTGGGGAGCACTGTTGTAGGTATGAGGGAGAGGCCATTTAATTACATAGCCCATTTCTCCATGAAATTATCCAGTAGTGATTACCACTAACCAGTATGGTTGTGCATCAGTGGGATATTTTTTTCTTCCTTAACTGCTTCTCAGGATATTCTAAAGCTTTTAAAAACACGGGGAAAAAAGGGAATTCAATTGTTTCTAAACAGTAAATAACCTGTGAGTAGGTGGACCTGTTCTGTGTTATTTAATACTCATGTTGTTCATCACTTGCAGGTACAACTTCAGCAGTTTATTTTAAGGTTTGAGAAGTCTAGGAAGATATTTGCTATTGTCTGTTCCTTTTGTTGAATTCTCTCAGGTATATTTGACTTAGATACCTCCTTTTCTTTCTGTTTCTTTGGTGACTGTGAAAGGGTATCTCCCTCTTCCTTTTTTCCCATTTGGAGCCTGATGTGTTGCAGTCCATCCCTGCCTCATCTCTATTCTGCCAGGAGAATGTAGTTTTTCTTAACCTTTTAAAATGACTAGGACTCCTGAACTGTGAGTATTTTGATGCTATCTGCCATCCCTAGCTTTGTAAATTCCTTACTGATGATGAAATAACTTGGTTTTACTGTTGCATGTGGCATCTCTTGTCTCTTCATATTCTACATCCCAACAGTTTACAGACTTTTGTTCTTCCTTTATGCTTTGGTCAAAGCTTAATCTGAAGATTTGAGAGTTTAATTCATCAAATCTCAGTCTCATTTAGTCTAAGGTGGTTGGTAAGGCCAGCATGGTTTCTGAAAATGCTCCTTTACTTTGTATATTCTCTTCCCCTGACCGACTGGCCACCTGCCTTCCAGTGGTCCTCTCCCTCTCCATCCCAGGCTAGTTCTCCTGCACATGGCATGCTCATGCCCAGCTGTGAGGCTCCCAGCTTGTTATTCCTTCTGCAGCTTTTTATGTTGTATCTGACTCCTTTCATCTGGGCTGAGCTACAAGAGCTACTTTTCCATATCTTAATCCTCATATGTCTAAATCAAGCTACTGTTTTTTTCTCACAGATGATATTATCCCCTGGTTGTCTCCATTTGAATACTCCACAGGTTTACTTGCATGCCCCTGAAGTAGCTTATGTATAAAAATTAGGATAATTTTCTAGTAATTTCCTGGGTTACCCAATTAAAATGTAGTTGTTCCAGTAATTCAGTGCAAGGGCTATTTATAGCACAATCAATCCTGGAATCTGGGAGTAGCCTGGAGCGCTCAGCTCACTCGGCTCCACGACACGCTGGCCACGGAAGGAGCGACTGCACGCACCCGGCAGCAGGGTGCTGCCAGTGAAGGGACAGTCGTGACTTGCTTGGCTTCTTGCAACTACGTCTGGGTGAATGGGCAGAAAAGGCAATGTATTTTCTCTGTTTGTAGAAATGCCTTAACCTGTATTTTCACAGTGGAGCGTGTTGCAGAGGGGTGTTAGTGGGCTGCAGCGTGGCTGGCAACGTGTTGGGAGTTAGCAGGGAACAATGCGGCAAGGCAAACTGCTCTCAGCTGCGCCGTTCCCGCTGGATGAAGTGCTGGGGCTGGCTGTCGTTCCCCTTTTGCCAAGAGACCTGGTTGGAAACCAACTTAAACACAGCCTAATGTAAAGAAGCGTGGCTCTGGCCCGCAGATGTTTAAAATGAATCATGCTGCTTGTCTTTATTTCTCAGCTGGGGTTAACTCCTGGACTATGGAAAATAAAAATGGTCTTTTTATTGCTTTGGAGGCTGCATTGTTGAGCTGATGCCATGGATGCTTGGTGATGAATACTGTAGCACCAAACAGCTGTCTGTGAGAGCAATACAATTGTGAGGCAATATGCAGCTTACCCGTCCAGCGAGATGGTGTGATTGAATCGCAAAAAGATAAACAGAGCTTTGTGTTTTCTCTGTGTATTTTCTGAACAGGGGCTTCTCTTCCCCATGACTTCTAAAAGGTTAAACTTTACAGAAATGAGTAATATTTTAGCTAAGCAGCACAACACTCCCAGCAATACTCTTCCCTTCGAGACTTCTTATGATAAATCTCCATAAATTTCTTTGAAGGCAGTAGCATTAATGATATAATATGACAACTCAAAAGCAGTGCAGCAATAATAATCTTTCTGGCCATTAATTTAGGGCATGGATTGCAAAAGCTTAGGAGCCCTAAAAGCTGGGATGTTTCTAGGCTCTGTCAAACCCTCCCATTCGCTTGATGCTTTTGGCTCTCACCCAGGTATCTAACAACACCTGACCTTTAAAGTAGTGTGCTTTGACAGACCTTGACTGATGTAGGAATATATGCATATATATATATGTATGCTTATATGCATATAAACATACATAATTGAGCGTTGATTGACTAATACTTTTATTATGGTGTTTGTTGAGAATACTAGTAGAGGCGATTAGTTAATACAATTGAATGGTTGTTCCTGTGAAAATCATTCCAGCAAATGTTTTTAATGTAGGCTAAAACATATTAAAATACATGAAATTCATTTTAACTTTTCAATGTCTTAAAATTTTTGACAGCAAACCCAAATCTAGGCTTATCATTGCAAAATGATCCCTACTGAGAGCTGTTTATCTACTCTGCACTGTAATAAATCTTTTTTTGTAGTTTTTGGCAATCTCTGTCTAGACTCAGCTGTACAGCAGGGAGTAGCAGTTGTTAGGGAAGATGGGACACAAGTGGCTAAGGGCAACTTAAGAACTAAGGATTGAAGATAGAGAAGATACAGTAAGAAGAGAAGACGTTATTTTAAATACTACCCACACTTTCATCAATATAAAGCTTTAGCTGGTTTGGCCTGTTTGTAGAAATTGCTCAGTGGAGCTGATGGAGTGGAGCACAGCGAGGGAGATTTTACTGAAAGATGCTTATTGTTGAACATGGAAGGTGTTAATCAGGAAAATGGGACATTCTCATAGAGTAATTGAACTGCAGTTCAGATTTCTGTGCAAAGAGGGAGTAATCAAAGTAATTTCACTCAACTGGAGTACAACATGGAAAGAAATCTCTCTTTGGTAGGCAGTGTATTAGTGATAGTTCTGTGAGAGCAGCCTGGTTCAAAGAGTTTCTGTAGTCTAGTGCATGTTTTGCTATGCTTCAGCCATTAACACTTTGGGACAAAAATTTCACCCTAATTAGGCCTTATTTCTCAACTGACCATCTGTTTGTTGAACCCCCTCTAACTCTTTCTCAGCTGCAAACCCTCCTCTGGCTGCACTAAGATCTTGGCTGTCTCTCCTCTGCTTTTGTAAAGCGAAACAGACTGAGCTGAAACAAGTTGATGTTGAGTCTTCGTACCCCAAAACTGTGAGTAGCTTGCACTGCAGAAGTGTTTTCTGGGTGGACTTAATAAATGAGTCTGTCTGGACAAGAAAAGACCCAAAAGACACACATGACAGCAAGTTAACAAACAGCTATTGAAGACAATGGCCTTTTTCCCAGCCTCAGACTGCATGTCTCTCTTGCTCCCTTTTCTTTTTATGAAATGCCAGGGTTCTTTTCTCTGCCTCTGCTCCCCCTTTTAAACTCTGGTTTTCTCTCCAAAACCTTCATTTAACTCTCGTAAGACTAGTGTTTTTAGGATGTCTACTGCAATACTTTTTGCAGGCGGTCCATGCACTAGAGATTAGTCCAGCTGATCAGCTTTCCCGAAGCGTGGTGGGAAATCTCTTTGCTGTTGTTACTTAACAAAGAGAAGCTAGAAATCTGGGAAGGTTTCACCTTCCTAATCTGTGTTTTATGTGACAGCCCCCTAAGCCGCACTCTGTTTGGATGGATAGCCTGAGGTTATATGCTGAGGTACAGGTATACCTTCTGCAAATTCCTTGCCTGACCAGGTGTCAGAAACCTTCCTGTTGAGTTAGCATATTAGATCGGAATATACCTGCAATCTTCTGGCCTCAGGGGGCTCGAGATGTATTTAATAATATTTTTTTTAGTCTGTATAGTTCCCTTTGCCATAGAACGTTTTACCATGCGAGCATTAATACACCTTAAGGAGTGCATCCTCCCTGCAAAGGCAGCCCAGGCAGTTGCGTACGGTGCTGTGTCCAGTTCTGGTGCTTTGGGGGTGAAGTTTGTTGTAAACGCTCCCCTGTCTTTAAGGGAGTTCTCACAAATTGAAGGATAATACCAACCTTTCAGTGATCTTTTTTTTTCTCTTCGCCACCCCCCCTCCCCCCCTTTTTTTTCCTAGCAACTTTTCAGGTTCTTTCATAATCACTGCAGATACGAAAGGAAAAAAAAAAAGTTGAGTACCAAAAGGTTTGCAGGTTAGACTTAGTAATAGCTGGTTGTTACCTTCTTGCATAAAATAGAGTGGAGGGAGGAAATATAGATCTAACAAAGAAATAAAAACCATAAATAAAGCTTTTTTGACATTGGATTAGAGGACAAATTTCCATCTAGTCATGTTTGTTTTATATAATACTTGTTCAGTTGAGACAGCCGTGGTGCATGCACAGTGAAAAGCAACGTTCCAGTGCCTGGAACAGAGCATCTTCCTCTCCTGACGCTCGCACCGTGCCCCGTGTGATGCTGCAGTGTAGCTTTCCATGCACAGCACGGCGGCCGCGCTCTCCTTCACGGATGCGTACACCGTAACGTTTCGGGGAGTCCATGTGTGTCCGCCTCCGCATACCAGCATGGCAGATCTTTCTGTGGCATCCTTGGGTGAAACTTGTGGATCATGACCCAAAAGGCCCCTCCAGGCTGTGCCACCCCTTTTTTGGGAATGACTTGGATGAGTCGCTGTGCCAGCCCTGTGACTTTCAAAACTCACACAGAAAGACTCTCGGGGTCAGTGGTCGGGCTGTTTTCCTGCTGACTTGGTAGTGGGCACCAGCTGGAGCAGCCACCTGCTCTTACCTTGCAGCCAGTTTTGTAATTATCAGCCATCTATACAGACACGTTCCTGGGGGCCCTCGTTCAGTGCCGAGGGGTCAGTGCTGCGAAGGAGAGGGGCTCGGACGTAAAGGTGGTGGTGCAGTCCCAGAGCATCAGCAAGCTGCAAAAGAATGAGTTTTCATTCAAACTTTTCAGGAGTTGTACTGGGGTTTGGTGTCCGTACGTAATAAAAAGCACTTACTCTAAGTGAGTTATCTCTGAAAATATGTTAGTAATATCAGTTTAGACTCTTGGGGATTTTTCTTCTTGCTAACACTCAACAAGAGAGAGTGGAAGGCATTTGCCACTTCTGTTAAGTAAATGTGAGCCCTGGTTTAGTGATCCTTTATCTGGGAACAGTTTTACAATGGGATAAGCCATGCTTTGGTTAGTTTTGCCACCTTCTATTTGTGACCATCAAAGCATAAGTTAACGCTGCCTAGGGGATCCAGGCACACTTTATTTCATTTTATTTTATTTTATTTTTGGGTCTCTCTCAGCAATGGTTTGAGGTTAGCCTCTCTTTCCCCAGGCTGTTGCAACATGCTATCCCATTCTTTAGGACATGATAGATGATGGCATAGCGTAATACTTTTTTAATAATATCACTGTGTCTCTTATAACCATAGAGCTATATAGTAAGAACTTTAGGGATACATATGAAAGGTTTCTATTTTCTAGCCATTGCATAAAAGTTGGATTTGTGTATATGCGATTTATGACTTATTTTCAGGAAGGATGGAAATTTTGTCCCTGTGGTAGCTTCTCTTGAGTAATCAGTTTCATCCTTCAGATTTCCTGTGTTTTCTTTTTTAGCAGAATACAGTCTCTTTGGAAGAGTTCAATTTACATTTAATTCATGTTCAGTTCTGTGTATATTCATGGTCAAATCCTGGTTTTAGTTAACTTATAGACAACTTCATTGACGTCAAGACAAGCTGGGTGCATGTAACAGTATTGCTCTCCATGATTTTATGCATTTATTGCTTTCGTTTTGGCTCACAGATACAGATCTCTGGTGTCTGCCATTACAAAGAACAGATGCCCCTCATTTCAGACCCAAATTTATTCCTGTCCCACGCAGATCTGGTTAGTGTTCTTGCCCTGTTATTGTTGTATGCTGTGCAAATGCATTTGAAGTGGGAGGTCAAGGAACCAAGAGTACAAACAGTGCTATATGTTTAAATTTTGCAAGCTCACAATAGTAACAGTTTCTCACTTTGCTCTTTCCACATTCTTTGCTTGGGGTTTTTACGCTTGGGAGAAAGCTAGAGAGAAGCTAGAGAGTTGGTTCATGTTTGTGTACTGCTATGTGTTTGTATTTGTTGTCCTGTATTAGTGACGTGTTTTGGGGTGCTGGGATACACATTTGACACTTCCAAAAGGAGTGGCTTCGGAAGCATGGACTAAATCCTGTTCCCCGGCTAGGTACAGATTTGCAGGCTTGCTTAGATGCAGTTGAATTGGGAATTGCACCTTTCAGCTTCGATGTTGTCCATTTTCTTCGCGCTCAAGTTGCTCTTGCAGATGTACAGTGTCTGAACCTGCTGGCACCTGGTGCGGGTGCAAGCCGAAAATGGCACGTTGGTTTTCCTGGTGGCACGTTCTGAACCAGGAAGGAGAAGCCCAAAAGGAATAGCTCTTTCGTTGGCATGAGGGTAACAGCTTCCAAACTGAGTATGGCTGGATGAAGTATCAGCCCTCCAAAAAAACTGTGACCTTTTTAACACTGAAAAAAAAATTTAAAATAATACTTTGCGTCTGAGTTTCTGGAGAAGAACGGGAGGGGATTTGCAGCAGGTGTGACCCTGTTCCTGTTTGACCACCGAAAAGCTGTCCAAGCTGCTGGGTTCTGTCCTGACTCGACCCTCGCCTGCGTGGGCCGTGCCTGATGGATGCGGTGGGCCTTTCGATTCTTGGCTCCCGCAGAGGCTGCTGGCGGAGATGGCGTTAGTGCCGTCTGTCGTGCTGATTTCAACACAAACGCTCGTGGCTGTGGTACTGGAGCACGCTGCGTGCGCCCTCGCGGCAGTCGTCGGTGCTGCGTTCCTTGGGGCAGCGTGTTGCTGGCGCGGGGCTCTTCACCGGTCTCGCTGCTTCGTGCCCTTGAAGCACTTCATTGCTTCTGCCTTTGGAGAGGTAAAATGGGGCTCCCGGAGAAAGCGGCAGAAATCTCATCTTGGGAGCCGGAAGGTAAAATTAGATGTTAGGATGGGTGTAGCCGCTTCAGACAGTCTTGCATCCCTGTAGTGTGATGAAGGTGAAGATTTGGCAAGGCTTCTGCAAGAGATGGCCTGTTCCACTCCGGACATGTGTGCTTGCGAAGGGACCCCGGGAGTGGAGCAAGGCAGAAATCGGCTGTCTCCTTCCCTTCTTCTCTTTGTTACTAGGGGCAATTTATAGATGCTGATACAAAAGCTCTCTGTTGAAGCCTTGTTGAATTTAATGAAGTGAGTTTTCCGTGCTTGGAAATAAAACCCCTAACAAGTCAGTACCCTTCAAATGAACAAGAGGGTGATTAAAATACTTTATTCCAAACTGTCTCAGATTCTGAGCCATTTACCAGATATACTTGCCGTTTAATTAGAGTCCTAACTAAAAATTAAGGATCGGCAAAAGAAGATTGTATTAAAAAAAATAATGAAAAAGGATACTGATACCAGCGGAGTAACATCTTTCCTGAACCACTTTTCCAGGATCGCTCCATAGGCCCGTTGGAGCTTCCAAGTCAGACCACATGTCTGAACATGTACTTTTTGCATTTTTTGCACGGGGATAACTGTATATACCTGCCCGCATTCACAGAAAGGCGTTTCACAGGAGCTGCTTCTTCCTTCTGCGAGATTACAGCTTCAGCACCAGACTTGCCTAAACATATTCGTGTCCCCAGAGCTGCTGACGTCTCGCCGTGCCGCTGGCAGGGAGCTCCGGTGCCGAGCCCAGGGAGGGGGCAGCTGGCGCGGCCCTGGGATGCCGCGCGGCTGGCGGTGCCGCCAGCATTGCCGTGGTACGGCGGCACGGCTTAGCCAAAAGCGCGGGGCGGGGAACTGAAGGGGCGCGGGGCAGGTTGGAAATCCGGGCTCTCCGTCTGGGGATATGCTCTGGGAGGTGAACGCTGTAATACCCCAGCCTCGGGTACGGCTGAGGACCTTTAAAAAGTCTGGAGCATTAGCATATTAATAAATCTCAGCCCTAAAAATAAAAGAGGCTTAACCTTCTCTGGTTCCCCTCAAATTCAGAAAATACTGTAATGCACATATCCATCTTAAAACATTTAGAGATCTGAGGATGAAAAGTAAAATGTGAGTGCAAAATCACTACTGTAAAGTAAAATCTGAGTGCAAAAGCTTACTGCTGTAAAGTAGGTGTAGTCCTTTGAAAAAATAATGTGTTTTGTGGAGCCATTAACAGTGAACTCAGGAATGTTAATTTCTGTATGATTGTCATAGGCAAGGGATATTATCTGTAATAATTATGTGGATTGCACATCCAAACATGCTAGCAAGGAGCAGAAAGAATATTAGCCCAAATTCAGGCAAGCACGCTCTGATTTAACTTGATGAGAATGACATAGATTTAAAGTCTGAAATCAGGCCTTTGCGAAATGGGCAGCTGGGCTCGTGTTCAAGTCGCTGCCTGCATCAGAGCTTCCGTAGAGATCGCTAATTCTGGTTGTATTGAGGCAGCGTAAATGCATCAAAGCTGGGAGTGTTTTTGTAAAGAGCCAGTGAATTTCTGACTCGGGTGTTTGGCTGAAGCATCAGCCGCTTTTGAAGGTGTGTTTTAAGAGAATGCAGGACCTCTAAGTGACTTGAAGAAATGTAAACCACTTTGAATTTGAGTGACTTGAAAACAGTTTTGTGAATTCTTCTGTTTCTCCAAAGGATTTTGCACTGCTGGATTTTTGTGTGTTTTTAGATGCAAACTGCTCCACTCCGATGCCAAGAGGATGAGGCTCTGATGGGCTTTGATGTGGTTGCACAAACACGTGCTCTCATGTTTGCTTGCATAGGTGTTTGCTTTTTCGAGCAGATGAAGTGAAAGGAGGAAAGTGAGGCTGGACTTCTTCAACCCCTTACGTTTAGAGGAGATGTATAGTCAGTTTGGTTGTATTTCCTCTCGGACATTGGGAAGAACCCTTTTAAGTGAGTTTCTGATTTGTCACTAAATGTCTCCTTTGTGGAGGGGAGCCTGCAGGTGATCTGGCGTGGGGCTGGCCCGGCAGCGGAGTCTCCAGGAGATGTTGCTTTGACTCCTGGCCCAAGGCAGTTGATGCATAAGCTCCTGATCCAAAACCAGTGGGGAGATTTGCAGCGGCAGGCTGGGAAACTAAAAGTGAAAGAAAACCACAAGCACTTCTGATCTATAGAGGAAACTCCCCTTTGCAGGCATCAGGGCAGAGAGGAGTTGGGTGGTGAGGGAGCTGCAGGGAGTGCAGGCGAGGAGGATCTCCTGGGCTTTGCGATCCTTGTGAGCCCTTTAAAAAACCTTGATCACAGGGCAGCGTGTTGCTGGATGCTCACCTCAGAAAGAAGGTGCAAACCAGCCTCGTGTTGTCCCTCCTTTCCTTTGCCCAATTATCTGAGGGAGCTGGAGTTTGAGGAAGGGTGTTTTTTTTCCTTTGCTCAGCCTCTGTCCCCTGTGAGGTCAGGCGGGAGCAGCTCTGCCTGCCGGGGGCACCGGGAGCTGCCTCCTGTGCTGCGCGCCCACCAGCACCCCCCATGGCCCCCTCCCCGGGGCTCGGTGCGCGACAGCCGCAGAGTGGCCAAAAGAAGATAGGGAAGAGGGGGAAAACTCATGAATCGTCGGCATCACCGCCATTTCCCATCCACACTTTTGAGGTCTCTTTCTTCCAGTCAGGAGTAATTTTCGCAGCCGCACGGTGCCGTGTTGGGAGCCTGCTGACAGCTGACGGACGAGGCGCGAGACCGGAGTCTCTAGGTGGGAAGACATGGTGCTGCACCATAGGGGAGGGATTTCAACGGGTCAAGAAAGTTACTTTTTTGGTGGAAATGGTATTTAGAGGTTACTGCAATGAAAAAGTCCCCCTTGGTGCTTGGAATGGCAATTAGTGAGTGACTAAATTACCTTGCTTGCAGGTTTCATTAAACTGTTCAATGCAGTAGTTATCTGTGTCTTTGCAGCTTGCGGCAAACTGGGCTCCCAAGGGAGGGTGGGTGCTCCAGTGAATGTGGAGTGGATTTGCCACATCATGCAATAACTGTGGGTCAGAATTACTAATTATTCCTTCATTAGCTATACAGCCAGGGAAACTTCGTTACCTTTAAATTTATCATTTACGCTGCTGTTGATGACAGTGATACGGCTCCTTCCCAGTTGTTTCCTCTTGTATCTTCCAGTCCTTGAGTGATGTGGCTCTGGGTTTTGACTTATCCCTGTCTGAAGGCAGGGCGGAGAGACAGCAAAGCAGAAGGTCTTCTTGCAGTGTGTGCCAAACAGGCCGTGTATTGCT
Source organism: Phaethon aethereus (assembly GCF_964289735.1). NCBI lineage: Eukaryota > Metazoa > Chordata > Aves > Phaethontiformes > Phaethontidae > Phaethon > Phaethon aethereus. The sequence goes on along the minus strand of NC_138580.1, from coordinate 2,146,847 downwards.
GCACCGGCTGCGTGTTACGTCTCAAACAACACGATGGGCCAAACCCTGGGTTCAGCTGTGATCCTGTGCCTGCTCTAGAGCCAGCAGGAGATGCTGGAGCTACTGGACTATCGGCAGACGCAGATCTGGCATCCTGCGTTGACGTGAGGAAGAGACCAGAGTGGGAGCCCTGTTGGGTTGCTGTGTTGGTGCTCTCCAGAAGCGCTGCAGGTCTGCAGCGAGCGCTCGGCTTTGGAGCTGCTGAGACTATTTTCTTGCATGTCTCTGGATAAGATGGAAGTGAGGGAAGAAACACAACATGAACTTTCTCCCCCAAATTGCCCGTAAGGCTTCAGTAATCCCTTTAAAGTCAACTCAGAGGTGCTAGGTGTGACTCTGGTGGCTTCAGGAGGGCTTCCTGGGGATAGCAGAAAGGAGGTTTTAAGGGGGTAACTGAGGGGTGTGGGCTTTGTGCACGCTTCAGACACCCCTGCCCGCTCGTGCTGCGAAGTGTCAGGCCAGCCGAGTACGAAACGGCAGACACAGGCCTGGATTTTCTTGTTGTTTTAGAGATTATGCTAAGTGTTGCTTAAATGAAAAGGCTTTATTTTCTTACACCCACGTGTGTGTTTACTTCCTTGTCATACCTTCTGGAGTTGAAAGGGCTCTTTCATTAAAAAAAAATTCCCCTGCAAACCAGCACTCTTGTTGTGGTTTTGTATGGTGATGGACCAGTGAGTGTGCGTCTGTTTCCAGTAAGAGCTTGGCAGATCCCGGGGTCCATGGGCTCCTCTCTGTCCTTGTGCCATTGAGTCAACGAGTGCTGGTGACTTGATGATGGTTCCTATGGGAGCGGGTTATAGGTGGTCCTGACAAGGGGAGGAGGAGTGGGCAAGGGGATGAAGGCTTCTGCTGACACGTGGCCAGGTTTTCATGGAAAACATGATGGCACGAGTACTGGAGCATGTGTTTGTGCTCATTTGTGCTCCACTGAGCGTTGCTGCTCCTGTTTTTGTATGGGTTATCACTAATAGCGCTGTTTTTAAGTAAGATGAAAGGTGGTACAGACAGACAGCGATGCCAGCTCCTTGCTGGGTCTGGTGCAGGCTATAAAACAAGGTCAGACTCACAGTTTGGTTTCCAGAGGCAGTGCATAACGTGGGAACAGCGTTTTGTGTTGTCTGTCAAACCTGTCCTCGCAGGAACCCACGCTGGGTTCGGGCTGTGTAAAAATGCCTCATTACAACCTGACAATAAGTGCTGCTGGCACCCCCAGGGGACTTTTGCAAGCAGGCACTACACCTATCGGGCTGCTCCCTTCAAGGTGTCTTGACTAAGTTTTCATCCCTTGCTTCCGAAATGCCTGAGCAAACACAGGGATGGTGTCCACCGCAGGGTCAGAGCTTGGCACCTCGTGTCGCCTCGGCATCGCTCTGTGATCTGTTAGTGTTTTGCTGGACCCCCTTGGGGCTGCCGCCTGGGGGACGCCTCTCGGTGTCTTCACAGGTCATCGTCTTGGCAAGTGCTTTGGTCCATTTCCATGCAGTTGGTTTTTGGCAAATAAGAAAACTGTGACTTTAATAATAAAGATGTAAGCCCTCAGCAATACAAGACCCTTCCTGGTAGTACCTAAATGTTTGCTTCTATATTGTTTCAGAGAAATTCAAGTAAATTCTGGTCGGTTTGGAGGGTTTGCAGTGAAGGGCCTATGTCGATAAGATTTGCTCCTGGAATTTGTCATCATAAAATGCAAGAAAAAAGCTAAGGCATAAAGCATGTATCTGTGCTTGTGATGCAAATAAGGTACTGTAAGAAAATAGAGAAAGCAGGTTAGCGTTGATACAATTCTGGAGACAGTTTTGTCATTGTGTATGTGGGTGCATCTGTTGTTTTTATTATGGACAAGTCTCCTGTTTTAAAGGTTATGTCAGCAAATAAAGGGAAATATGGTTGTCTTAGATTTGTAAAGACCAAGTACCTCACTAACATCCTGCAGATACTCAGTAGTGTTCAGTGAGGATTGCAATACGATAATCAAATTTAGGATGGAAGCTGCAGGGTTAAGACCCATGCCCGACATCTCTCTCAAATCAGGTTTAAGCTTCAGTGATGCAGCGAACCCCCTGCATCCTTGTGCTGCCGATGCTGGTGGTGTGTAGAAGGATGCAGATCTCGGCCCGTGTGTTCCGAGGCTGCGGAGGCTCAGGGATTCGCGCTGGGGCTGGAAGGGACCCGAGGACATCTCTGGCCTTCCCGCTCAAAGCGGGGTCACGACTGAAATCAGGCTGTGAGATATTATCGAAGACTATGAGCTATTATTGAGCATGAGAAGAACACGGCCTTTCTGCTGCTGCTGTATTTGATGATACTGAGGAAAGAATGCAGACGGGGTCGGGGGGCTTTTCTAAAACATTATTATTATCTTCTTTCCCTTTGGCCCAGCTGCACATACAGCTTTTGGGGCTTGGGGATGCTTGTTCTCCTGGAGTTGTGACTGTGGTTTACACTGCTGCAGAATATTGCTTGTATGTAAACCTGTATTGCAAATGAGCCAGAAAACACATTTCCTTTTAAATATTAAAAATGCGTGGGGGGTAGGCAACTTTGGAATATGGCTCCAGTGGACAGAAATATTTTTCTTCCCCGTCTTCTGGTTACGTTGCAGGAGTCGCTTTCCCAGAGTGCAGGGGCATTAGCTGACGCAGCCTCTCTCGAGTCGTCTTTCAGTTTTACCTGTGGGAGCACCTTATGCATTCCTTTAAGAGTCTTGGTGTCGCTGGAGGTGCTTGTATCATGTCAGCGCTGGGGCCGCACGTGCGGCCGTTAGTGTGTTACTGGGTTAGTGGCACATCCGTATCCTTGGCTGGCAACGAGCGCTGCGTTGCAGCGTTTTGAGATTGTTTTGGACGAGTTGTGTGGCATCATGCCAGTGTTTTTTCCAGGCTTGCTGTCGCTCCGCATCGGTAAAGCCCTTTCTGGGCACTAGTAACTTCCTGCAGTATGTATGGAAGGACCGGGGAGGTGTTGGTGGCGTGGGTGGGATGGGGATGCTTCCCCGGGTTCACCTGTGCTCATCCCTTGATCCGCCCGTGTACGTCGCAGCTGCCAATGCGGGACGTGGCATGAAGGGGTCCCGCAGCAGGCGAGTGTGCTGGATGGAGGTGGCAGGGAGGGCAGAGCAAGAGGCTGCGTGAGTATAAACATCCGAAGAGGGCAAGTTATCAGCTGTCTTTCAGAAAGCTGTAAGAATGGACCAGACATTAATGCCCCTGCCATTAAGTGTTGCTCAGAGTACCTGGGGAGAAAATTTCAGCCTTGCATTTCCACAAAGTGAGCGATGCCTTTGCTCGGCTACCTCTGTGCCCAAACAGCCTTCTTGGGTTGGTTTGTAGAGGGTTTCTAGATGTCTGCCTGGGAAATGCTTGGCCCTCGAGGGTATAACAGAAAAATTAAGGGTTTTCATTTGAGATGTACGCCTCTCCTCCTTGCTTGTAAATTGCTGGCGATGCACTTTCTTATGGCTTTTAAGCCTTTGGGATAAAACAGGAAACAATCAGAGGTCAAAGTGAAAAAAGAAATAGTTTTGCTGAAGAAGTAAGGAATGAGGCCGGGATGTAGGTCAGATGCACACAGCACAGGACTTTAAGAGCTATTTTCTACAGCTAAATTGTACTTAGAGACTTTTTGAAGTTCACATCTGGTGAGCAGATTTAAGGTACAAGCCTCCAGTGTTTGCATAGTAGTTTCTTTGCTTGCTTTCTAAAAATATGACCTGGAGACCTCCCTTTTGGTGAAAATGTTGAGAATCTTGCTGGGCTTCTCTCCCTTCCACATTGCAGAAGTGACTGTGGAGGCTCCAGAGATGGAGCAGGCACATTAAGGCTTCCTATGTTCATATTACCAACCACCTGCTGCTCAGATTTTGCAAGTCCAGCCCTGGACAAGGGACCAGGGAGCCTCTGGGAGCATCCTCAGAGACCTTCGGCATGTCGGATGGTACAGTGTTATCTCCCCATGACCCAGCCACCCGGGGGGGTCTGTGGGGCTGTCCGCTGGCAGCCTGGTGAGGCAGGCGAAAGGATTTGGGTGAAGTCTTTGGGAGGAGAGGAGTGGTAGGAGATCGTGTGCTTGGGTTATATCCGATGCTTCCCTCGCTCCGATGTTGCTCTCGTGTTCGATCTCGCTGGAGTTGCTCCAGGCTTGCATCAGAGTAAGCCCCAGCTCTCCTTTCCTCCAACAGAAATCTGGAAGAGCTCTGTTTAAGGCAGCAGAGCAGCAGAAAAATATTTATAGACAGGAAGGGAATCTGGTCTCCTCCCACCCTTTGGCAGAATAACTATCAGTTTCCTTAAGATACATGCTTGGCAGCAGTGAAACGGAGTTCATCCCAGTGAGTACACTTCTCCTCAGTATTCATCAGATGTAAAATGTCGTGGATTTGTCATGTAATTTAATTTCTTCCATTTGGATATATGTTAGGAATGAAGTCAGCTGAGGAGATTACAAAAGGAGTATTGATTCTATGGTCCCTGCACATATTTCCAGGGGAGGAATGAAATGCCAGTCAGCTGGCAGAGCACGCTACGCCGCAGCCTGGGCAGCGCCTGCTGTGTCTGCCCGTCCCCAATGCCTGGGACTAGTGAGTTGGACCACCTGGGACTAGCGAGTTGGACCAAGAAATGGCATGTGGACACCCCAAGAAATGGGGAGATGCAGATGTTTATTCAGCTCCCGTGCAGGCTCTCTCTGGGCAGCCCAGGGAGAGCTGTATTGCAGGTGTCTCACCGTCCCAGGCAAGCATCCCTACTTGTGGCCTGCAAATGCTGGTTTAAAAAAAGGTTTGAAAGAATCAATAAAAGCATCTTACGGGTTTTTTGGGTAGTTTGGAAACTGTCATGTTCCTCCTATAAACCGTGGCTGTAGGTTCAGTTTTATTCTGCCTTTGTATTTAAGACAAGACAGGCTGTGACTTGATGGTGGTTCTGTCACCACGTGTAACATTTGAGGAAAAACCCTGCATTGTTTCTTCACTTTTAATAAGAACATTACTCACCTTGAAGCAATGGCAATAATCACTCCTTTCGAAACAGATGAGAATGGAAGGGACTTTATGGGAAGAATTAGAGCAGTGAAAATACTGTTTTATATGTAACAAGGATCTGGTTTGCAAAGGGAGATGCTGTTGCCTTCATGCATAGAAATTCTTGGCCAGATCTGTGCTGCCATCAAGCCTGTGGGGAGCTGGGTGCGGTGTCTTCCATCAGCTGAGATCTGTATGGCGCCAGAGGCAATTTTATCTTTTGGCTGCTGGAACTGGGAAGGATACTTAGTCCCTGCTCCTCCTCCGGCTTGTCTGAGCCTTAGCGAGTGCGTGGAGTACCAGTTCTGCTTTGCAGGAGAGCAGTGAGGTTTCTGAGCTGCCTGGCCAAAATGTGCCTAGCTCCAGCCTTTGAGGAGCAAGTGGTGCTTCGGAGAATGAGATTTGAGGCATGAGCACCCTGGGGAGGAAGGCACAGAGGAGTAAAGCAGAACACAAAGCCCTGATTTGGGCATATGGCTTGTGGGGAGGCCCGTTCTGCACCACCGCCGTGGGTGCCAATACCTGCCGTGGGTGCTGGCTTGGCTCTGAGCTGGTGGTTGCAACCCAGACCTCAGCGGGCACTGTGGCCTCCCAGAGTGCGTGGGGCTAATCCCAAGCAGATGTGGAGGCAGCAGAAGAGGGCTGTTCCCCTGCGTTGGTGGCACTTGGCAGGGGTGGCTTTGCGGGACCCTGCCCAGGACAGTGCCGTGCGTTCCTGGCGTTCCTGCGGAGAGCGGCTGCCCTGCGTGAGGTCTGGCTGATGGAAGCGCCTGTGCCAAACTGGTTATTCCCCGTGAAATGCTCCATTGATGCTTTCCTGAGCCCGCTGCGGCTGGCCGAACAGCACGCGTGTTACTCCTCCGTGCAGGGAGCCTGGCGGCAGGGGCAGGTTGGGCAGACGGGCATCGGTCGTGGAGGTGTGTGCCAGCCCCAGAGAGATCTGCTGTGCTGTGGGTCAGAAAATACGTGGTTAGGGGGACGAGTATGGGCTAACGTGGACACGCGAGGACGCACCAAGTACTTAGTCATCGCAGGAACAAGCAGTATCTCACGGCATGGTCAACAAATATGCAGTACTTTCTATGGAAAACTCAAAGGAAGTTATTTGCTTTCCTGACTCACAGGAGGGGGAACAGAAGTTGTGAAAGATGGGGACCCACGCGGGCTGAGGCATGGGGCAGCCTTGGCAGGCTGGTGGCTGCCAGCTAGGAGGCAGAGGATGAGCCAAGGATATGTATCTATTTATTTACGTTTGTAATGCAATTCAGTCTTTGGCATAAAGTTGTTTTGTTGGTTTTTTTTTAATATAAATAGCTTTAGTGGGCTTCACATGAAGGCAGAATCCACTTAATCATTGCAATCTCCTCCGTGCCTGCTTGATGCTCAGCTTGCTTATTTTCTGGAGTCTCTGCTCTGGGGAGCTGGGGCTTGGGCACTGCCTGGATGTGGGGGTTTCAAAGAGGGAGTGGGCTGCAAAGGTGAAAGGTAGATCCCCCGGTGTGCACTGTATTTGCTAGAGCAAAATATTGGTTACCCTTCTGGGACAGATTCTCATTTGGTAGGAATCAGTGTGGTTGCATTTGTTCCAGCGCATCGTTTCCTCTTTACACCAGATGGGCATCTGGGTGTGATGGTCACACACTGCATATTTAATTGGTGTAGCTGCAGCACTGCAGCAGTTAATTAATTACTAGCTTATGACCCCCTTGAGTTGCCCCGGCTCCTGGCTTTGACCCATCATGTTACTGCTCCTGATGTGGGGTTTTCCTGGTGTCGGGGAGCTGCTGGGGCAGCAGTGGAGACATGTGATTGGGGTCATCTTCTGCAGCAGGAGAAGCTCCCATGCCCGAGGAGCTGCTTGGTGCCCAGAGGAGGGTACGGTCCTTGAGGTAAGAAAAGGGCGACAGGAAATATCTACACTTCATGAGAACACCCAGCTGTGGGAGTCTTGCAACAGCAACCTCTGCTGAGGGCTGCCGGCGGAGCCCATCTCGGGGGAAAGTGATTTCAGTGCCGTGGCTCCTGCCAAGTGGATGTGGTCACTGCCGACAGCAGCGGCGGCAGTCTTCCCCCAGACAAGTGCACAACCTTCAGTCAGCGGTGCCTTTTCACATGCTGGTAGGCTAGTCGTGTCTGTTTGTTTATCATTTCTCCTTTTTCTAATTGTAAATAATTCAAAATATGTAGCAATTCTTATGCCTGAGAAAGTAGAAAGACTGGGAGTGTCGGTGCAGGCGACCTTGCACGACGGCACTGCGGGATCCAGGGCTAACCAGACTCCCCAGTCCCTCTTCCCTCCCCCATCCCTGCTTTTTCCTGCGCGGCTCTTGGGAAGAGATTTTAATCTGTGCCAGAACGTGCAGGGATTTTGTGCTTGGGATGCATATCCCCCCTGGGATTAATTTAAGGCTTGTTTTATTAGTGACCTAATCCATATCTGCATCCATTTTCCTGGCCAGTGGGTGCACTAGCCAGGCCTCCTAACCGTGGTTTCTTCACCCTGCAGCTCTGCTGTAGGAGACGGCTGGACAACTGGTGCGGCTGTCTGTGACTACCACCGGCGAGTGTATGTAGACCTGCTGCTGCTGCCTGTCTGTCAGACACGATGAGGAGTTGAGGGAATACTGGGAATGGGGATGAGAAGACTCCTACCCTGCTGCCTGTGGTCTTACAGCGCGACGGCCATGAAATAAGAGAGCCCTGTAGATACAATGACCTGCTTCCCGTTGTGGGCTGTACCCCTTGACTTTCTTCCTGGGGAGCATGCATTTTTTTGAGCAATGCTACTGTGCGTATCGCTGAAGGTAACACTTGCACAATCCTTCCCAGGAAGGGAAGCTGAGTGCAGTTTGCCTGATGGAGCCCCTGTGGAGGAGTTTTAGATATTAAATACCTTTTAATTAAAGGTGAGGAAACCAAGATGTGGAGAGATTAAGGACCAGTTTTCTAAAGAAGCTCAGTGGCTAGTCAGGACTAGATTTTCAAAAGGGCTCAGCTCCTATTGAAGTAGTAAATGAACAACCGGATTTTCAAAGCACTCGATCATGTTAGATGCCGAGCCCTTCCAGCTGGGCTGTAATTGCCGGTGGGAACTGCCCACCCCGGGCCAAGGGAGGGTGTTCCTTTCCTGCTGTAGCCAGTAATGGGGTTGTTTACATCTGAACTAGCCCCTTGCAGCATGGGGAGAAACAGGCGCTCGAGGCTGTGAGAGGTTTGACTGTATTAGCTTTGCATGGGGGAGGTGGATGCTGGAGATGCTCGTTCCTCTGCATTGGCCACAAAGGACCGTGTCGGTAGAGGTCTGTATGGAGAGGGCAAGTCTATAGGGGAGGTGAACCCCAGGGCTTTCTGTTGTGCTCTGTTAGCTCCAACATCATCTACGCTGAAGTTCAGCATCATCTGTGTCAAAGCTCCCAAGTGTTTTGTGGGTGAGAAGGCTGTGTGGGTAGTCATAGCAGATGTTAAACCAAGCATCTGTGAAATAAGGCATTAAAATTATTGAAGATGCTGTAATCTAGTTTGGTGCCTTTATTGAATTAGTACTGGAAATGTCTTCTGTTTTCCCTGAAAGCCATTGGATTCTATGAAAAGTAAAGGGACATGAAATAGGCTGTAAGCAGTATGCTGGATTATTGCTGTTAAAAATACTGAACCTGAAGAACAGAATGGGATCGAGACATCATGAAAGCTTTTCTTCTCCAGTAATTACCTAGTTTTGAGTGGAGACCCCAGTGCGGCAGAACTGCCCAAGGAAGAGAGGAGGAACGTGGTGTGTATAGTCCCTTTATATTCTAGAAAAAAATGTGTAAGAAATTAAAGAAAATGTATTTTCCTGTGGAGATGCTTAAACCCATGCTGCGTATGCATGAAAGGCTGCTGCAGGAAGCTCCGCATCAAAGGGGAATGACAAATGAGCAGAATCTTGCCATTATGCTCAGAACATGCATCCGTATCCCGCATGTGTTGTGGGGTGGGGGGGGACGTGGTCATCCCTGCCTCTCCCTCGTGTCTGTCGTTCAGAGCAGCCGCGTGGCAGGGTGCAGCTCAGGTAGCTTCTCCACGGGAAGCGAAGTTCCCCTCTCTTAATTCTTCCAGCCCTTTTCCATGGCTCTGCTGTGGACTCTGCCCGCCGCAGCCATCCTTGCTTGATGTGGCTGCCTTCACGTGGCTTCCATCAGCTCTGCTAATGAGCAGTGCAGCTTTTTTTATTAAAAAGCACATGAAAGATGCCCACGGAAGTTACTGAATTCCCTCCCTGGCCTTTTCTAAAATCATAAAATGAAATCTTGGGTTGTCTGACACGGCACAGATGTCAGCAGTAGTTCTGCGATGCAGCTCCAGTGCAGGCACACACTCAGCGCTTTTGAGAGACTACTTTTTTCTTTTTTTTTTTTCTTCTTTCCTTTTTCTCTTTTTTCTCTTTCCCTTTGCCTTTTTCTTTTTTCCCTTTTTTCTGTTTTCTGTTTTTCCTGGGATTTTTTTCTTTTTTTTTTTCCTTTTCTATGTGTACTTCCTAAATAATAAGAAATTGGGGAAAAACTAGTACGGAGAAAACCTGCGTTATTCTCCTAGTTTCCATGCCAAGGAACATCTTGCGCTGCATTTTTACATCCGTGGAGCAGAGTCTGTGGCCTGCAGCTCTGCAGCGTGCAAGTGGTCACCAGCCCAAGTGCAGCAAAGCTTCTCCTGCTCCAAAAATTGGTTCCCTCGAGTGGAAGCGGGCAGGACTGTCTCCATCCTTTGATGGGGACATGGTGCAGTGCTCTGTGCTCACATAATTAACGAGGCAAACTGAAAAGTGGAGCTGCCTCATTTGGTCCAGGTAGCTCTTGCTGCCGCTTTGCGCAGTGGGATGTTGGAGCTGTGAAAAACAGCATCATTGCCCCTTCAGCTAAGAAGGAAAGGTATACGGTACTCGTGGAATTACAGTTTTTGGGATCTGGCAGGACCACAGCAGAGGGGTTTTGGGTGAAATGGTGTCTGGGTGAGCCGAGCTCCTCTGGTGGGAAGCACGGCCATCGCGCGCTGCTGAAGGAGAGCTGCCTTGTTCCCGCGGCCAGCGTAAGGCCGAGGAAACCGAGGTAACCAGCCGCGTGGTTTGCCATACATTTCCGATCAGTATTTTTTTGGGCGCCTCCGAGAATTTGCTGGTCTGACGTCACTGCGGCGCGAGGGCCGGGAGGAACAACGCCGCCTTCGCCCCGCAGCAGCGCCCAGCATGGCGTGCCAGCCCCCCGCGGTGCCCTGCCCTGAGAGTGCCCTGTTCCCTGTACTGCATGATGCACCAAAAACCTCACTGGAGAAATTATTATCGGTTTTTGTAATTTCTGTTTTACTGCCCGGAGAAGACGTATCCCCCCGAGGCAGTACGTTAGCCAGAGAGCGTTGCTGTTCTGAGGGACACGGCACCACAGATCGCTGCTGCTGAAGGTCCCAGTGAAGGGGCTGGTTTGCTCCATCCGGCACAACCCGCTTCTCTGGGTGAGTGATGGAACGAGCTTGATGGTGATCTCGGCAAATCCTCCAAAGAGTGGAGGGGGCAAGGACAAGAGGAAATTCTCCAACAAATTGGAAGTTCATAGCAAGTTACTGCAGATGTGTCAGAAGCCAGAAAAGGAAGGAAAGCCTTTTTCATCCATTTTTTTTGTTTGCCTTTCTTAAACTCAACCTTTTATTTGATGCAGGCGCACAACCAGCAGGAGCCCAGCACAAAGGGGTGGAGGGGACCTGAACCCCCAAAATGGAGCTGGGTTAAAAAAAACACCAGTATGACAAGACTTCCCTTCATATTTAGAGACCAGCTTTTTCTGCAGGGCAGATCTTAAACTGACTTGCAGAGTCACCTGAGCGGGTTGAGCAGTGCAGTACTCTTCTCATCAGCCTGGATGAGGAGCCGGGGGGGAAGCGGAGGACCTGAGTTAGCCCGAGCGGGGTGAGAGATGCCAGCCCTCCTCGGAGGTTGGCTCCCTGAACCGCTGTGGCCGAGCGGCCAGTGGAGCACGGTGCGTGCTGGTGGGACTGGGCTTGCCATGGGAGAGCGGAGAGGGCAGGAGCAGGAGACTGCAGGGAGTCTGCCTTCTTCGGGGAAGGAAACCTGGTCAAACTTCTGATGGGCTTCTGCAAAACCACCCCCAGACCCATTCCAGCCAGCTGGGAGAATAGTTGAACCTGCATGTAGGGACTTTTAGAAAGATGGAAGTGAAAGCGATGAGGTAGTCCTGAAACGATGGACGACTCCTCCTTGTACCTCATCCCGGATAGGCTTGTTAGATATGTTGGGTTCACAGGTGCAGACAGTAATCATGTTTCCCACTGAGGAAGGCATTGAAAATTTTTTTTTTTGCGTTATTATATTGCAATTTTTAACTGTCACCGCAATAACATTTTAAACAATATGTAAAACAAATCAACAGGAGGTATTTTCATGGGTCTGGATTAGGAGATGAGGGACACGGGGGACCTGAGGGACAGCGGGACAGATGCTGTTTGGTTATCCTCAGCAATGCTGTTGGAAGGGTGGCTAGATGCACAGCTGCAGTGTGCTTTAGGAGTAGATCCAGTGCGCAGGATCTGACCTTTCTGAAGGCAAGTGGAAGCCTCACTGCAGTCAGGAGCTGCCCAGCGCCATGGCCGAGGCTCCTGCCACCCTGGGTGTGCTGTTATGGGTAAATACTTAATTTCTGCTTAAAGTACCTGCAACCAGAGTGGTATGTCTGGAAAATGCTCAGAATATCGATGGGAAAGGCCGAAAATCCCTTAACTACTGCCTGCTCTTGCCTTTTGTGAGAAAGGAGAGAGTGACTTGCTGCCTTCAAATATTAAGGAGCCGCTTGCTCTCCTGCATAGGAGGCTGTTCGCTGGGAGCGCCAGATCCGGTGTCTTTGGTGAAAGCGCGTCTGCCGCCAGCTCCCCCCCGCGCAGGGCTGCGGCCACGGGTGCTGCTGCTGGAGGAGAGCTGCTCGGGGATGGTTTCACGCCAGAAACGTTAGCGTGGGCCAAACCAGTCTGACCGGCTGCGGTGCGTAAAGGCAGATCCTGCTCTTGCTCTGTCTCCTTAGCTGTGATTTAGCCTGGTCTCTCCAGTCCATGGTGCCGGACCGGTAGCCACCACCTTTCCAGGCACCCTCTGAACAAAGCAGGTGGCCACCGCAGCCTCGTTACCCTCCGCTCCGGCCGTCGCAGCTTGTGCTGTCCCTGCAGCATCCCCCGGTCTCCAGCGGGGCACCAGCTTCTGCGTGCCTGATCTTGCCTTCCTCCGTTGCGCCGTGACCCCGAGGGGCTCCGTGTGCAGCGCTCTGCTTTTTAAAAAGTGCTTTTTAGCATGTAGCGCTTACTGTTTTCTTCTTCTGGGCTAGATAACGGCACGCAGTCCTCTCCTGCGTGGTCCCTGCAGTTACAGAAAGGGTTCTTAGGCTGAACTCATGACCCAAAGCTCTCGTGGGTGGAGGACGGGCTTGTGTGAATTGGAGCGCACGGCAGCGTCCAGCTTCCCCCTCTGCAGCGGTTACTTGCTTTTACTTTGTGCGCAACTGCTGGCTGAACACTCGTTTTCAGGTTTTAAATTGGAGGAGGATTTCTGAAGGTAGTGTGTGTTTTGAAGGCAGGGCTGACGTGTCCAAGAGTTAAGTGATGCCTGGAGTATTGAAGTACTGGGAATTTTCCATAGCTAATAAAGGAGAATTTATCACAAGAACAGCTGTTATTAAAAACAGTCACTAAACAAACTGTCAGGAGATTTTTTTTGTATCTGATAAGGAAAGTAAGAAGATAGAACGGTTAGATCCAGGCAATGAAATCTTAGCTTAATTTAAGCTAAGTGAGTTTTTTGCTGTTTTCTTCTCAACGGCCAGGGTTTCAGTTCTCTACTCAGACTTTTTACAAATTTCCAGGCTCGGTTATAATTTAAAGGCCACTTCCCATCTTGCATAAGACCAGTCATAACTTCACCGAGCAGTTCCTGCGTCTGGGTGAGCTGGACGGCGTCTGGCAGGAAGAGGTGTCCCGCTCGGCGATGAGCCTGACTTGCAGTCCTACGCAGGAAAAATTCCCAGTGACATCAAAAGGAAGTGCATGGAGAGCAGGGAACACAGCATCAAACCCAAGAGATTATAATTTTTTATGTAAATCTGTTCTGATGAGCCACTGAAACACCTAAAAGCAATAAGCCGGCTAAATAGTCGTTTTGCATATTGTGTTTATCTTGTAAGCGGCTCGCCAGTTTGGAAGGAGGACTGTGTTTAAAATTAATTTGTATTGAGAGCCTAAGGTTGCTCCAGTTGCTCCCTACCCTCTCCTCACCTTTTGCCATCTGAGGTGGCAGTTTAATTGGGTCAGGAACAATATTTTTGTCTTAGCTGGGGAAACAATGAGCTCAGGCAGCAAACAGCAGCCATAATAAAAAGCCAAATTAATTCCTGATGAATTTGCATCACTTTGCATCGGTTGTGGTTCTGGCAGTTTGGTTCTTGCAGAGCACAAATGACATGTAGGGATGAGTAAAGCTGCTCAGCTCCAACCAAGTCGCTTTGGAGGTTTTTCAGCCTTGAGCTCCCTGGGAGCACGAGCATCGCCCGTCCTGCTCGCGGGGTTGTGCCCCTTCTTCAGCGAATGCAGACGGGGGGTTTGAGCTCCCAAGATGAAAAAGGCCCTTGTGAGCGCCAGGAGTTGTGATGGTCACTGGCGGGGCGGCGCGGCACCTGGAGCAAGATTCGGTGGAGCCGAGGTAGCACGGAAAAGTAAACAGCATCTCGCCCAGAGCTCGGTCTCGTGTCGCGAGGTTTTGCGGTGCTCGGTGCTGGGAGAGGCACGGCCGAACAGCTTGGCATCGGGCCTGCTCCTGCTTCAGCAGGCAGAAGTGTCGGCAGGGTGACCGCCGCAGGCGACTCGCCGCCTTCAAATAGCAGTAAGACGGCAGTAGGGTTTTAGGGTTGCGTTTATAAAGGGTATAACCACCTAGCTGGATGTCTTCAGGTGCTCCTAGAAAAATACAGCACCTTGCCACTGAAGGGAGTTCATGGGCACAAGCGTGTGGTGGGCAGAGCCCTGTATTCTTATACAAAATTCTTAATATTGCAAGAACAGGTTTACTTAAAACAGCTTTTATTACTTTTTTTCTTGTTGCGCTCAATTTTCATTTCCACAGTAATTTTTTAACTGCAGATTTGTGTTTTTGCTGCATGAAGAGCTAAATAAAAGAATGTCAAAAGCCTAACTTTAAGTTGTTATTCTGATTTCTGTCCAAAAAGTAATTGTTTACTTTAGCATTGCAAATGTGTACACATGGTACCAGCAGCTGGCTGAAATTATTTTGGGCCAGATTCTGCTTTCATTGAAAGTTGTGTAATTTCGAAACAGTCTCTTTGTCTGGATTTTCACTGAGCAAAAGCTCTGAACCCAGGAGGGATGCGGGTATGTCTGTTGTGCGTGTACGTACTCAATTTTTGTGTTAGTATATGGTAAGCCAGCAAAATATTTTGTTCACACTTTAAAATGGGCTTGTCAGCATTTTTCTGATATTTTACTGAAAAATAGGACAAAATAAAAGCCCTGTAGTCAGACACAAAACCCCTCTCTGTCTTCTCTTTGACCCAAATGCCTGGATCAAATGGGGTTGCTGCTTGGGCTGCCAAGGAGGTCAGAAAGTTTGCAGGATTTATCTAATGGAGCAGCTGGGACACAGCACACGTACTCCATGTACTCCTCACACACGGCATATAGGAAGTAGCTAACTGCTTGAAAACTGAAATACTCTTCTTGCACTCCTCTTGAACAAGGTAGAAACAAAGTGATCGGGGTTAGTTGCGATGAGAATGAGGAAATGCATCCTGTGAGTGAAAGCTGGTGCTGGATTTGGAGTCCTCCAGAATAGCAGGTTTGCTTTTTTCTGGCTTGTGGGGAATGCTTTTCTCCTGAGCACGTTTGCGTGCGTGGCAGGCATTGCTCTTGGAACCCGGGTGTATTCCAGAGTTGGATGTATGGTGCTGTATAGTTAGTACCTGAGGTAAACTGCATGCGTGCCACAGCCAGCCAACACGTGCTAGTCCCGTTGCCTTCAAAGAAGACTCTATTTCTTCGAAGACCACACAAGAATACAGCGAGTGTATATTTACAGTGCTCAGTTTTGTTTTGTTTGTTTTTTTTTTTTGTTTGGGGTTTTTTTGTGTGTGTGTGTTTCCCCCCACCCCAGTCCCTACAGTTTTTGTTGTCTCATGCATTGGTGGAGGCGCGGGATGCTGTAGTCGGGTTTATCGACGTGGTTCTTGCAGTCGGGACTGCGGCTGTGGAAGCCTCAGCCGCCAGCCGCGGCGAGCAGAGGCAGTCGGCAATCGCCGCCTGCGCTGCACACTGGAGCCGGCGGTGCCGCGATGCCCCGCTGGCAGCTCGTAGCATCCAGAAGTGACTCGGAGCCGTCCTGATGCGTTAGCTTTTAAAGCTCTTTTCAGAGCCTTAAGGATTGTTAAACTTGGAAGGCTGCAAAACTTGTGCGATGATTAGGCAAGTAGAGTTAGGGAGAAGGTCTAACTGCGGGAAGGAAACGGAGAGAAATACATCTTCCTTGGGTGGTGCCAGGGCATGAGGATGTATTGCAAGTATATCCCATGTTTTCATAGTTTTCAGCATAAATTTAAGACTTTTTGAAACATCCTACTGAACCTTCAGTGATGCTGAATAACTAAATAATCTTCAAAGGAATATTAGTATGTGTCCTCTCAAACTCTATTTGGCAGAAAGCTCTGCTCGAAGAAATATTAACAAAATGGTGCGTGATTCACAGGCTTTGTGAAGCTTAGTTGATTCAGGTTTATAAAGAACTTTGATCCAAGAATGAAAGGCATTCAACAGATGTGAGCAATTTCAAGTGACAATTATCCTTTCTTTGGAGGTACTCCCTTGTTTTGCTGTAATTAATTTGTATTCTTCATACACAAGCAGTGATGGGGATGATTTTTCCTAGCTCGGGAACGATTGCTGTTGAGTTCGGGCTCTCGGGGTGAGTGAAACGAGCGTCTGCCCTTGCTGCACCTCTCCCCTACACCCACACTGTCTGCTCGCCTGCACTCACCAAGCGTGTTAAAGCTTGACATCACCGTTCAGTCCCATCCCGATTTCGCAATAATAAAAAGGAGAATTTGGAGAGTGAACTGCCAGTTTTAATAAGAACTGAAACACGCCCAGCCAAGTTTACTTTATTGTTCTTGGGATACACAAAAAAAATAATTGTTTGTACAATAACATATTTTGGAGGGTTTGGCTGACTCCAGCCTTTCCTGCCTCCTCCTTTGTTTTCCGGATGCATCAGCAGATGTCCATGAAAGTGCTAAATCTGCACCCTGCCTGACCTTTACCACTGAGGAAGGTAAATCACTTTTGGCAGGAGGCTTCCCAGAATATCTCCAGAATGATACTACTGCTATTGTAAACAAATCTAATTGAAGAAGAATCTTAAGAAGGTTTTTGGTTTGTGTGTTTTTGTTTTTGTTTTTTTTTCCCCCTGCTAATGTTTTAATTGGTAACCTACATCATCGCAGTTGCCTACGTGGAGTTTTACGCTTTGGTGCTTTCTCAAGAGGTGAGAAAACTTGCTAATGATTTGAATTTTAGGGTTTTTGGCTGTTGTTTCTTTTAAATGCTTTTTTTGGGGGGGCAGGGAGTAACTTTAAGATTAAGCCACCAAAATGAGAAATAGTATTAGAAATATGACCTGGAGCAAGATGTTTAAAGTCTTCATTTGGCACATGTGGTAGTGCTGGACTCCTCTGGGCTCTCCTAACCTGGTCCCCAGAGCTTCAGGGCTAAGAGGAACTTTAGTGGGAAGGAGTAGAGGATGGGAGCAGTTATCCAAGCATGCAGCCTCAAATCAGTGGATGCCAGGTCTCTGGATACATCTTGTCAGATGGATCTTCTGCTATTGCTGTATGTCCACGGATTGTTCTTCTGTCAGTCCTATCACTCCTATGAACAATTTGGCTGCTACTTCATCAGCAATTAAGAAAAGCTGCTGGGATCTAGAGGTAGGTTCCTAAATCCTATATGTGATCATCTTAATAAGCATAGTCCTTTCCGAGTGGTGTGTCTTTTAGGTTCTTAAGTACAGATCTGGTCCTGGTCCTAGTCCTAGTCCCGTCCCTGGATCACGTTCAAGTGAGTTTTGCAGAGTTCCCCTGAGCAGGAAGAGATGGGGAGCCCCCAGTGCCCAGGTCCCGTCTTCTGCAGGTGTGACTCTGGCTGTGGCTGGGTTGATCTCCAACAGGGTTCATCTGGAATATCTTACAAGTCAACTTGTCCAGTGTATATGTGAATGCAGGTTTATAAAGTGAGTTACAGCAGAATGAGTTGTTATATGAGAAGGGTAGGGAATCATGTTCATCTGAAGTGCTGGTTGGGAAAATGACCAGGATGGCGAAGACTTCCTGCTGACTTTCATGGGAGTTGTTGGCACATACGGTTTGCCAGATAACTCTTGACTCTAAGAAATGTAATAAAATTATTCCATTGATTTTTTTTAATAAAAATAAACCCACTATTTTTAAGTTGTGACATGTACTTATTAGCAACATGAACCCCAGCATAACTATGAGACTTTGTACTTTGGCTTAAAACAACTCATAACAGGAAACTAATACCAACGCCCATTTCAACAGATGTCGTGTGCCAGGAAATCGATATAATACATTTCCAAATAAGAGCCACGTTCTGCATGAGTAATGAAGTCATGACTTAACACACAGATAGTGTCAGAGCCCTTCAAAGGTGTGAATTATTTGCCATGGGGCAGAGCAGCGCATGCAGGTACGTGCATGGAGGGTGTTGGAGCTGATGGGCTTCATGGTTGGTCTCCACCTCCCCTAAACGCTGTGTCGCATCGCTCCCCCAACTGGCGTTTCATCTGAAGGTCAGTTCCCTGCCCCGCGATGGGCAGGAGGAGTCTCATGGGGGCTGTGCCTGCGGGAGCGTTGGATGTGTCTTCTCCTGTGGATCATCTGGGGCAGAAAACAGTCTAATTGTTGATCAGAGAACTCACACTTAAATATCCACGGGGTGTTGGGTGGCAGTCCTCTTTCTTGACCCAGGGTTGTTACAAATACTCTCTACCTTTGCCTCAGCACTGCCTAATGGCAGCTTTTCGCTGGCTGCCAGGAGCTCCTGGGCTCGACCGCTGCAGTAACACGTTTTCAGGGATGTGAACGCCTGCTTGCGGCTCCCATTAAAGAAGCTGTGCAGTCCTACGCTTAACCCCTAAGAACAAAAACGGTCCCACTGGATTTTGGGACTGAACTGGGTTTGTGGTGTGAGGAATGCCTGTTCCCCCTCTGTGTTTGTAGATGTGCCAACCCCATAGGTATGGGACGGAGAAGGAAGGGTCTACGGGCACGCGGTGCTGTGCACATCCCTTCTCCTGGGTGAGCCTGGCTGTGGCTCCGCAACACGGGAGCTCGCTGAGCAACGTAGTGATCGCTTCTGTGAAAGACGAGCCGCGCTGGAGGACTTTGGGGAAAAGCGAGCAGAAGCTTTGAAATGCAGACTGAAGGCGAGAAGGGTGTTGGGGTGCGGTATGGCGGCTGGAAGTTTGGGGTGCGATAGGTGCCTTGTTTTTGCTTTGCAGGGGTGGGGGGAGTAAGGGGTGTACTTCCTGGGCATGCCGAGGCCTCTGTGCGGTTTTGGCTCCGGATCCCCTCTTATGGCACAGCCGAGATGAGGGAGATACGATCAAGACGCTGTGCTGCTTTTTTTTAGTTGGTAAGGCTGGCCAAGTTTGTTAAGATAAATACACATGAAATTTGCATAACTGGCAAAAGAAGACTGTTTACTGGATCCTGAGAAAATTGCCTGTCTTTTTATTAGTAATGCATTAAAATAACTGAAGGCACAGCCAGAGCTCCCTCCAGGTCAGCTTTGGTGTACAGGATGGGTCCCTGGGATGTGGTCCCTCCCCGCGCTGACCTCCGCCTCGGGACCACTCCGGGCATCCTCCTTGCGTTGCCCTTCTTCCGGAGGCCGAGGATCCCTGAGCCTAGCTGCAAAACTCGGGACATCAGAGAACCCTAAAAATGCAAAGAGTGGCTGCGTGCAGATTGAAATGTCATGGGTGAGGATTATGGAGCTTGTTCTACCGCTCTGTTTTGAGGGTGTGTTTGCACCCTATTGCTGCTGCTGTTCCCCGGTGTCGGGAGCTGCGCTGCCGTCTGCCCGTGCCACCCCCTGAACGCCAGTGCTGCTTGTGCTGCAGTCACCGCTTGTGCCGTTCGTCGTCGCCGGCACGGTGCCCGCTTTGCTGTCTCACCGCTGGGCTGTTTTGTCACAACTGTGTGATCAGTATCTGGCATGTTTTTTGGACAGAGATTGACCTGATAAGTAGGTGCTGTAAGAGCTTCACCGGTGTGGCTCGGATCGAGAGATCAGAGAAGGAACATGCTGAAATGGATTCGCATCTTTAAAATGCTTTGGGTTTGAGGTGGGATGGGTGGCTGTCCCGTCTGTACATTGAGGCTAAAAGTTCAGTAAGGCTGTCAGACTTCAGTAGGAACAAAAGCAAGCTAAATGCTGATAAATATATCTCCCGTAAGACTGCGTTGAAATCAGGTGACATAAAAGACTGTATAAATCCGTTTTAAAATCTGCTGGGTAATGCCATTAGGTGTGTCTTCCAACTTTAGAAGAAGTCAAGAGTCCTGTTGTGTCCTGACCTCCCTTATCTGCTGCAACCCCAAGGACATTTGCTATTTTGGTAATTTTTACTGAGGTACTATCAAAGCATTTAGAAATGGTCCCAGATGTACCCGAGATGTGGAAGCAAGGAGCATCCTGTGCTCTGACACATTTACATGCAGAATCACTGCGGTCGTTCCTTGTACCGGGCAGAAACAGCCGTGGCTGCCAGCATGGAGTCAAACTCCGTGAGCTTGTTAGGCTCCATTGAATAGCACAGGGTGGGAAGGAGTTTTTGTTTTACTAATGGGCGCCGTGGTTTCCATTTTATGCTAATGAAATCATAACAGGCCTCGATCAATGCTAATATCTCTGCATTATTCATAATTCCCTAATATTCTTCCTTTAGCAGCCTTTGCCAAGCGCCCGCGTAGATGTTTGGTACGGAAGCCAGCCATCTCCCTCCCTGGGCAGCTCTGACGACCCAGAGGTTTTTATACCTTTTGGAGCAGAAAATGGCTATGGCAGGGCTTATGTATGGAAATCTGCAACAAAAGAAAATCCTGGGATGAAATAGATTAATGAAGTTTTAAACATAAAGTTTTAAACATACCTAAACAGGGAAACAGCATGACTTGGATAACAAGAGACTGTAATTAATTAAACCCACTTAGGCAGACTTCAAGGGGTTCTGATGACAGTGTTGCAGCCAGGAGAAGAAAGGACCCGTGGCTAGAGATGGTATCTGTAAAACCCCGATACGTGTGTCGAGCTTTATTAATGGCTTCGCTGTGTTGTGTTGGATGTTTTGATGGATATCACGAGGCCCTAATTGGTAAAACATGTTTTATTAAAATAGCCCTCTGCCCTCATGCTTGGCTTTCTGCAGAGACAGTGTTTGTCAGAGAAGATGGGAAGTGCAGGAACGCTGAAATCCCCGCAGGGCTACGCCTGGATTTCACTGGCGTGAGGTTTGCATGGGTGTATCTGCGAGGAGCTCAGGTCCAGCTGGACTCCGGGCTGCCGTCCCAGCCGGCCGCCGCGCAGCTCGCCTCGCTTCGTTTGCAAGCCACAGGCTGTCTTGGCTAATAGGCTGTGAAAGCTCCACCGGGTTTTTCTCACACTTGCGAAGTCACGTCCTTGGCGGCAGGGCTGGCAGCACCGGGAGCTGCAGCAGGTACCTGGGCAGAGGCTACGCCGGGAGCTGCCGTATCCCTCAAACACTCTAATGACCTCGTCGCTGGTCCTGTGTGACTGTAGAATAAGCGTCTTCCTGGGCACCTGGTGTAACAGCACAGGCTGGGGCTTTCTTTGCTCTTTGTGGTTTTCTAGCACATTCTGGAGGTCCTCAGCCTCTTGCCCTTTGGGGATCCTGTAGTCGCAGTCGACGTGTGCCAGCAGTCGTGCTGGCTGCTGGTGGTCTGTGGTGGGGAAGGGAACACAGTGTCAGGTTTAGAGATTCACATGCAATTTCATTGTTTATTTTATTTCTTGTAAAAGTATTTTTTCTAGTGCAGCAGTTGTCTTTATAGACATAAGTACTTGTGATCCTACTTCTGGAGTGGTTTGTAAGCAGCAGTAAGTGTCACAGTCGGTTTGTATTGGGTGCTTTTTACCATAAAGCTAAGAAAACCCCCATGCTTTTTAGGATGTTTTCCCTTTCCATGGAAGGTATCGGCATAGCATAACTCCCACTGTCAGCTCAACCTCTGCTTGTTGGGAAACTGTGTCTTGCTGGTATCAATATTGTCAAACTGCAGAAAACACTGCATAAATCCCTCCGCTGGCTTCTTCATTCATTAGTTCTTGGGCATCTCGGACTGCTGTTGATTAAGACGTCCATCTCTGTCGTCTGCTGCTTGCTTACCCTTTCTCTTTCTTAAGTAGTTGA
Organism: Phaethon aethereus; assembly: GCF_964289735.1. Classification (NCBI taxonomy): domain Eukaryota; kingdom Metazoa; phylum Chordata; class Aves; order Phaethontiformes; family Phaethontidae; genus Phaethon; species Phaethon aethereus. Next base: position 2,125,251 of record NC_138580.1, on the reverse strand, counting down.
GTGATGTTCAATTTTGGGTGGTTCTGTTTTTCTTCTGACAAATGCTTTTGGACAAAGGCGTGTGTTTCTCCGGGTGGTGGTGAACTCTGTTGTACAAGCTGATTAATCACCACCGGCAGCAGGGGCCCGAAGAGCCAGACCGGGGCGCGGGGCTGTGGCTTCCCAGGGCTGATGGCTGCTGGGTCGCGCCGTACCCCATTCCTGCTTTCCAGTTAAACTGAGTAGTGATCTGAAGCGGTGTCCCTTGTGCTCTGTTGCCAGATGTTATCTGATTGCTTCTTTTCTGGTATCAAAAATAAGGATTACCTTATACCTGGAAACTCAGAGCACTTGCTAAAAATGTTTTAATGAAGCACTATGAGAGAGGTGTTTTCACAGCCCTGTTACAGAAGCACAAAGGGAGGTGCAAGAAATACATTAAAGAACAGTATTGTATTGTTTTTCCCTTTCACAGATGGTTGTTTTTTTGTCCAATGTGACCTTTTGTGTCTGATCCTTTGTGTCTTCTGATACTTCTTTGTCGTTTTAGGGAATACAGGCTCTTCTTTTGCATGTAGATGCTCTTCAACTGCAGGCACGGCTTACAGCCTGCGGGGTGAAAGACTGGAAGCTGTTGTTTCTCAGCATACCTTCTCCGGTTTGCTGTACTACTGCTCTAGGAGAAGGAATTTGCAAGCGCAAGTGAGCATAGCCACATCTGTGATAATACTAAGAATGCTGTCGGAGAACTGTGGGTTCCCCTGCTCAGGAGAGTGCTACTCGGGGGTCCCTGCTACTGCTCCAGAAGTCATTTGCTGCAGACTGTTGACCATTAGCTCCCTAACGTCTTGGGAGTGAATGTGTCTGCATGGAAGAAGCATTAATTATGATATTTCAAGTTATGTGATTTGGGAATTTATCATCTTTTCTAATCCCATAGCGCTGTAACGTATCTGGTTGCTTTGTGTTTTTCTTGGCAAAGTGTTAGGATGGGCATTAGCCAGCCAGATCCTACATTTGCTCCTGCGGAGAGCAATTAAGATGGATGTGGTGTTCGGAGGGTTTCACACTGGCTTTATAATACTCTCTTTCTGTCTCATTTTAAACCAACAGCCCATAATTTTAGCTGGTATTAATTGCATAACTGAGCAGTAAAACTACCCATTTTAGTGGTATGAATACTTGCTGTGAAAGCGTAACATTTACGTTCCCTTTTCCTAACGACCTGGCTAGTGGGCATTTTGGGCAAAGCGATAGATAGTCAGGAATTCAGTCTTGCCTGGCCCAAGGACGTTAAGGGTTAGCTGGAATGAGCAAATGGCTTGAAATCAGTGCCCCTTCAGGCAGAGAGGTAGTAAGGTACCATTTCTTTGCAGAGCATGGGTGGTATTCTTGCTTAGCTGCCTGGTACTCAGTGTCTACACAGCCTGGTAGCTCCGGGTTTTGCACGGGAGCCGCTGCAGCGTGCACAGAGCGGAGCATGCCCTGCAGTTCCAGCTCCGCCGGGAAATAAAACTGAGCCAAGAAACTGAGAAAAGCGTTAGTTTTCATGGCAGTGCCAGTTTTGACGTCACGAGGGCACTGGAAGAGCGACAGCGTTTGTTGTTTTGGAGGAACTCCTGAGGGAGGAGGGGACCCTGTGCCCCACTGGTGTTTTTAAGGACTGGTAGAGGTCTGTGCTGGAGGATTGCCACTTCACCCTAGGGGTCCGAGCTTTGCCCCTGGTCATACCTTTGCTGATGATATCAGTTCATTTGAGAAATTGCCAACTAGGAGAAGCTGACCCTGCTGCCTACGAAGAAGTGTACGTTTGTCCATGGTCGGTAGTGGTGGGTGCTTAACGGGTGTTGGGTATTTAGTACAGTGCATGAACTGTCCTGAAAGTGGGGTAAAGCTGATCGGTGCTGATGTCGTGCTCTTCCCAACCTCTTTTCCTGCAGAGTGGCTTGAAAGAGGACCTGACTCATGCACTTGTTTTGGAAGTTGATTTTTTTTAATGATCAGGCACTCAGAAAGCAGGATTTCATATTGTTCTTTTCCATTACCATTTTTCCTGGGACAGCCTTGCCTCTCCTCACCCTTACGGTGTTGGCCATGCTTCTGCACTTGTCTGGGGTGTTGGTGTGGTAGCCCTGGGTCTTCGAGGTTTTGAAGCTTGGTCCTGTTGGCTTGCTCGTGGCTGAAAGCTGATGGGCAGGGTATGAGCCTGGGAGGGGATTCTTGTCATGTAAAATTAAATAAAGCCTTATGAGCATCCAGCACATTTTTGTGTTCCTGCAAATCACAGAAATTCTGTGTTTGGTGTTTTTGGAGTGAAACAAGGTGACCTGCAGCCTGACAGTGCCCCGATGGCTCTGAGCCTGTGGCAGCCCCACACACAGCATTATCTGTGGGGTGAGCTGAGGCCACCCAGCATCCTGGCTTGCAGACTGGTAGCATCCTGCAGCAGCATCTGGGACCTCGCTCAGGCACGTTTTGGGAACAGGGGTGGTGTTGGAGACTGCTCCCAAGCAAAGCGTACCGGGATGAGGAGAAACACAGTGTTTTGGAGCCAGTCAAGGTCTTGCACACATGGGTGAGTGGACAGCAAGTGGCACGGGTCTCTTGGAGTTTGCCAGCATCCTCCGACTGCCCTGGATGCGGTGCCCGAGCGCTGCTGTCACAGTGACACAGCCTCCTGCTCCGTGATGGTCCGGCGGAGCCATGTGTCCATCTGGGTGAGGGTGTTCCCATCTGCCGCGCAAAGGGTGTTGGCTAAAGCCCAGCACAGCAGCGCTCCAGCCACCCACCTGCCTCTGAACCGACACAGAGCAGTTTTGCCGCTCCTTTTTCTCTGTCCTAATTTTTCTTTTATCCGTGCTTGTTTTCCTGTCTGTGTTTGGACAGAGAAGCTGGTTCAGCATCCACTTTTTGCTCTGAACTTATTTAAGGAGGGTTTGCATTTCAGCGTATGGTGTGTGCGGTGCTCCGGTTGTTTGGGTTTCAAGTGCTATGAGAGTTTTGATTGCCACTTTCTACCAGGAAAAAACGGTTTTTAATATTTCTGTTGTTATTAGGCTTGGCAGATATTTATAAAAATAACATTTTGGCCTCGGTCTTTCCTGAAATGAAACAGGGAGTGTTCCCCTGGCCCCCTCCCAGGAGGGGTGCTTGTTTTCCTTCCCAAAGCATGAAGTGGAGAGGAGGACGGGGAAGCCAAGAGGCAGGTGAAGAGGCAGAGCAGAGCCTCGGCATGCCCGGATTGCAGAGGTCCTCCAGCAGCCGGGCAGAGGGCCTGCCGCCGGCTCCGCGGGCGCGCGTGGCTTCGTTCCCTGCTCCCCGTGCCTGCCGGCGGTGGGCTGGGGCTGCGAGCGGCGGTGGAGGGTGGGCACCGAAAAGCAAAAATGAACCAATTTTTTCTAAATACCAGATTTGTTTTAGCTATTTTGCTGCCCTAAAGAAAAAAGTGGCCAGGTATTTAGGCTCCAGACGCTCTGTCTTGATTATATTACAATCTTATAGGCAAAACCAAAATATTAGAGACATCTGCAAAATGAAGGCTGTGTTGGCTGTCAGGGGAGCACAGGTACAGTATGCCGAACGCACTCCCTTACCGGTGCTGCGATACAGATCAGTCTGGATGCGTGCTAAGCCCCTAGGACATGCAATATTTTATCTTTTATCCATGCAAAATTTTCTCACTTCCCATTAAAAACAGCCGTGTTCACAAGTTGGCATGGCATGGAAGCAAATAGGTGTGCCAGCTGCAGAGAATTCCTGTGCTGGGGAATGCTGGGGTCGGTGCTGAGGCTCCCGCTGCTCCCATGAGCTGGTATTTCTTTCAGGGGATGTAAATCTTGTTTCAAAGCATGAGCCAAACTCCTGACTAATGACTGCGAGTCATAAACATTGCCTGTGGGCAAAGGCTCCTGTCTGCCTTCTGCAGAGCTCCAGCCAGCCGCTGTCCTCCTCCGCTGCCCTGGTACTGGTGGGCGTGGGAGGCAGGACCCCCAGCAGCCCGAGCTCACAGGCGGTGTAGGTGTCTGCTGCTCTTCAAGGTGCCTGGGTCCCACCAGCTGCGCTCATGCCAAATTATTTTCATGAGTTCTGCTCATCTTCTGCCTCACTGGCAGGAAGGGTGGCTGCTCCGCAGCCTGGTGGCTACTGCTGGTGGTTTCAGCCCTTCCGAGGAGACTAATAAATGCAGGGCTTTTAATTGTGAGCTAAGTCCTGTTTCGGTGACAGATTTCCCAGCTGGAGCAGTCCCAGCTGCTCCTCTTGTTCCTCTGTAGAACCTTTGTAGACTGACAGCTCTTGTGTCAAGTGAGCGTGGATTTGTATACATCACCGTTTCACTTTTGAGGTTGGATAAAAACTTGCTTTTTTTAAGTGTTGGCAGTAGTTGTGGCAGAGTCCTTGTATTGCTGGGTCACTGGCGTTCCCCGCGCTCAGCCTGGGAGCGTTTGCTGAGTTGGTGTCAGACGACAGTGCAGAAAATTGCATATTCTGGTGTCTGTGATATTTGGGAAGACGGCCCGCGGTGTAACTTTCAGGACCTCGACTCAATCATTTCCTTAGTTCATTATGTTTAAATCACAGCACTTCTAGTTTGTTAGAGAAAGAAAAGACGGCCACTGCATTTGGAGATGCAGCCAAACTTCCCCAGCGTTTAGGTGATGCTGAGTCTGAGGTTTTGGGTTGGATTCCCTGAATGCTGCATACATTTGAAAGACAGAGAGTTCTGACCATCCCTTGTCGGAACGTGCCGTGCTGGTGATTTGAGCTGCTGCCCAGGTCCCCCCCTTCGTTGGTACACCTGCATCCTCAGCAGCAAGCTCCATCCATCCCACCAAACTTAGCTGTCAATATATATTTTTACTGGAATCTATTTTGTGTATCAGCTTCCACTGTTTTGCTCAAATTTAAGGATTTGTCCTCACCTTGAACTGTGAGGAGTTCCTGGCATAAACCCTTGTCCATCAAATCAACCTTGTACCTTAGCGATATAAAATAAACTACTGTTTAAGTCCACTGTATCGGCTTGGATCCCCCGAACAGCTGCTGAAAGTGTGGGAAAAGGCCATGTCCTGGTCCTTGCCTAATTCGATGATCATTATTTGTGCAAAGTCAGCGTTGATGCCACATAATTTTCAAAGAAAGTTCAAAGAAAGCCTGTGGAAAGGAGGCTTTCTGCTTGCTGCCTTTCCTTTCATCTGTCCATCCTGGGTTCCTACTTCTCTAGCGTCTTTTATGGGTGACATTTGAAATAAAGGTGTCCTGGGGCTGCCCTGCGTTCTCCTGGTTGGTCTGGCTGAGGGTGTCCGTCTGCGGAGCAGCTGGGCGCTCATATCATACACACCAGCATGAGCTCCTTTGAAATGCAGACATTTAAGAGGGATTAAAGGTGTGGCTTTATCTTACGTTATTTAGAAGGCTAAAATACAATCAGAGAAACATGGAAATAAAATGGATTATGCAAAATCATATTAGGATTGAGCCACTGGCCTTTTAAAGCTATCGGAGACCTCACCGACCAAAGGAAGTACCAAGATGTGTATTATAAAATCGACTGCTGCTTTTATGTGAGGTTTGGTTTGTGAGGTTTGGTTTGGCTGTGTTTAATAAATTTCCTTACTGATAGCCCCAAATGCCCTCACTGTGTACCAGCTCAGTTGGGGTACCTTTGTCTGTAGGAAAATCATCTTGATTGGGCATCCATGGTAAAGAAGAAATTATATCTCTAATTCAGGACTTGTCGTCCCTGCTGGTGTTAAGTGATCCTCTACCTAAGGGCAGCATGTTTAATTGCTGTTCACTACTGTCATCCTTTGAAACACAGTGAGAGAGGTTTGCTTCACTCCCACGCCTGCGCCTGGAGGTGCCAGGACCCGTCCCCTCTCGCCGTGCCGAAGAGACTTACCCCAGTCCTTTACTCAGCCGAGCAGCTCGGGCCGGGAACACTTTCACTCAGCTGCCCTGAAATACAGACATCACAGTGACAGTGCGGTGCTGGTTTCCCACCCTCATTAGCTTAGCAGAAAAGGAAGACTAATTAGCCCATGCTGTGCTCAGTGTGGGTCTGCTGTGTGCTGTTCCTAGCAGCAGAGCCAGCCTCCCTCATCGGCGTTGCCCTCCGCTGCGTGGCTCTCTGGGGATGTTTGGGCGGGCTGCCCTGAGCCGCCTGCGCACCCATCCTGCGCCGGTGCGGTGCTGCAGCTTCCATCGAGCGTGCTCCCTCTGCTTTGGGGGGGTCCCACATTCCCCCATCCCGATTCACCCTGCAGGTAGTGCCCCTGTGTGTTTATCAGCATCCCAGCGCAATTCAGCCGTCATGGGGCTGCAGGCACTCGAAGGCTCTCTCTGCACTTCTGAATTTCAAGTGGTATCTGTCAAGTACGTGGGCAGGGCCGCACTGGGGGTTAAGAAACTGGGGGCTTAGACAGGTTTACTCTTCACTGGGGAAAGAACCGGCTGGATGTCCAGGCCCAGAGAGTTGTGGTGAATGGCGTGAAATCCAGTTGGTGGCCGGTCACAAGCGGTGTTCCCCAGGGCTCAGTTGTGGAGCCACTCTTGTTTAAAATCTTTCTTGATGATCTGGATGAGGGGATCGAGTGCTCCCTCAGTAAGTTTGCAGATGACACCAAGCTGGGTGGGAGTGTTGATCTGCTGGAGGGCAGAAAAGCTTTGCAGAGGGATTTGGACAGGCTGGATCGATGGGCTGAGGTCAACTGTGTGAGGTTTAATAAGGCCAAGTGCCGGGTCCTGCACTTGGGCCACAACAACCCCATGCAACGCTCCAGGCTTGGGGAGGAGTGGCTGGAGAGCTGCCCGGCGGAAAGGGACCTGGGGGTGCTGGTTGACAGCCGGCTGAACATGAGCCAGCAGTGTGCCCGGGTGGCCAAGGTGGCCAACAGCGTCCTGGCCTCTATCAGCAATAGTGTGGCCAGCAGGAGCAGGGCAGGGATCGTGCCCCTGTACTCGGCACTGGTGAGGCCACACTTTGAATCCTGTGTTCAGTGTTGGGCCCCTCACTCCAAGAAGGACGTTGAGGTGCTGGAGCGTGTCCAGAGAAGGGCAACGGAGCTGGGGAGGGGTCTGGAGCACAAGTCTGATGAGGGGCGGCTGAGGGAACTGGGGGTGTTCAGTCTGGAGAAGAGGAGGCTGAGGGGAGCCCTCATCGCTCTCTACAGCTGCCTGAAAGGGGGTTGTGGTGAGGTGGGTGTTGGTGTCTTCTCCCAAGTAACCAGCGACAGGACGAGAGGAAATGGCCTCAAGTTGCTCCAGGGGAGGTTTAGATTGGGTATTAGGAAAAATTTCTTCACCAAGAGGGTGGTCAAACATTGGCACAGGCTGCCCAGGGAGGTGGTGAGTCACCTTCACTGGAGGTGTTCAAAGAACGTGTGGATGTGGCGCTTCAGGACATGGTTTAGGGGACATGGTGGTGCTGGATTAATGGTTGGACTTGATGATCTTGAAGGTCCTTTCCAAGCTTAGTGATTCTGTGAAAGGGGTTTTTCTTTACACTTGACTGTATGACATGCCTCCATACCCTCCTTGCAATGTCAATGATAGTAGTCAAAATACTGAGAGATCTGGTAGCTTGTGCTGCTCCTCATGAGGACCAGGAGTTGTCATCTTTTATGAAAGTACACAGTTGTTATTTGAAGCATACTTTATGATGCTTGCTTGAGTTTCCAGTGCTGTGCATAATGTGGAAAGTAACTTGACCACAGGAAGATCGCAATTCACATTGGCAACGTACAACCCAAACTCATTCCTGTAACATATGGATTTCAACTGATGCATAAATAGACATACAGAGTGGGTAGGCAGGAGACTGCACGATCAGAAAAGCTGAGGTTGTTTTTGTGGTCGTTGCCCCCAGTGTGTTGGCCTCAGCTTCATTCTCTGCTGATGTTATTTCTGAATACTTGGTCAATTAAACCTTAGGATGGGATTTGTCTCACCTCTCTTTAGTTTTAAAGTCAAGTATTTGGTCTCAGCTCTCAACAGTGTTTCACGTTGGGAGTGTGGAGTCCTGTTTGTGGGACTGCTGCTGGTGCTGTTCTGCTTCGTCTGCTGTCAAAGCCTACTTTGTGGGTAATGACAGAAGGCTGAGCATATGTTCAGAAGGGGCGTTATTAGGAGCAATTGGTTGCAACCATGGTAATATGGGGATTTACAGTCTTCCAGTAATCTCTGGTGCCCATCAGGGTTGCGAAGATGCTCCCGGAGGCGGCTGAGGAGTTGAAGCCTTCTGGAAGGCTGTGTCTGGCTGATGCCTGGCTGTCTCCGATCTGGGATGGGGCTGCTGGTGGCACCACACTGGCGAGGAGTTTGGCAGGGGGCTGGTGGTGCCACCCTGCCACGGGCTCTGTATCCTGCTACCCTGCTGAAATGCCACCCCAGAGAGACGCTGCCATCCGTGATTGCATCTGCATTTATGACAAAGGCTGCCGCTGTGCCGTCACTCCCCCAGCCCTGCGGGATTTCGGCATCGCCGCCCCAAAGCATTGGCTGTGTAGGCTGGTGGGTGCCAGCCGGACTCATGGCTCCGTGTTTGTTTCTGGTGCTCACTTCTTTCCTGCGTCTGTGTGCTGCAAAAGTTAACCTGCAAGTCATGCTGGCTGGCCATCCCTTCGAGGTTCCCAAAGAGCTGGAAGGGCAGGTGAGGAGCGTGGGGGAGGCTGGGCAGGACGGAAGCACCAGAGTGAGATTTCCCAAAGCTCTCCATGTGCGTGTCACACCGTGTTGCATGGGGCCCAAAATTCAGGTCCCATGGGAATACTAGAAACAAGGCTTCCAGACACTGTCACTTGGTTTTAAGAGGTGCAGAAGTCACGGGCTGGTCCGGTTCAAGCACCGGAGCTGACACACCACCCCGATGGAGAGCACATGGCTCCCAGGCAGGAACCGTCTCCGTCACAGGCTGGGAGCTTTTGTTGGCAGTAGGTCCTGTGCCAAGGCTTGGAAAGAGAGCTCACCCGGCTGCTTTCAAATACGCTGTATAAAGCAAGTATATCTGAACTCGTACATGTGAATTTTACTTTTTTTTTTTTATATTTCTTCCCTAAGGCATTGTCAGCCGTAGAACTGCATAGTAGGGACCTGGCTGATAGCATCTTCGAGTTTTTGCAGATAAGGCTAATGAAGCGTGAGTATGATAAGGATGTACGATTTCTGGGAAGAATGTATTTTTTCTTGCCAACTCCAGCTAAGGGTAAAGGCTGTTTGTGATCTGGAGCACAGAACTTCCTCTGGGTCGGTCTGTCAGAGAAAACGTGCTTTGCTGTGGGGTCGGCACTGCTGCTCCCATCGCCAGCAGACCCTACGAGTTTTCCTGTGCTGGTTCATCTGAGTCGATGACGGGCTGAGGTGGTCCCAGCGCTGGCGCAAGGCAGGTTGCTCAAGACTGGGTCCTGTTTGGCCCCCGAGGATGAGGGCTACACAGCCTCTCTAGGCAGCCTGTGCCAGTGTATATTTTACCATATAAAAGGTGGGGGGTTTTTGTTGTGTTTTTTAATGTTTAAGTGGAATTTGAGGTATTTCGGTCTGTGCTCATTGCAGCTTGTCCTGATGCCAGGTTGGGGACTGGTTGCTGTGGGTGCCAGTGCTGGTGTGGGATTAATTCTGCTGGTCATCTCAGTCATATGCTGGCTGAGAGCTTTTGCTTGCACGCAGGCTTGTTTTCATTCAGCGCCATGCTCTGCTTCGGCGTGACCCTGCGAGCTGTTTAACCTAATTACCATCCCAGGAACAGCCTGAGCTCCCGGCGTGGGAAGCAGAGGAAAGCCGGAGCTCGATTTAACAAAGATATCTTCATTTCAGCACTTCTGAAGAGCTCTGGCTGCAGTGTGTGCCCAAGTGACTTAGACATTAAAAACCAGACTTCCACTCGTGCGTGATGGTGCCCTTGCACTTGGGGTGTGTAGCAGGCTGTACGGGTAATAAATAAACGTGCCTCCAGGTGAAAGAATTATGCAGCGTGCAACAGGGGCTAAAATCTTACCAGAAAACAGCCTCCTTATAAATAGCTTTTTTCAGCTGTTTCTCTCTTTTGGTATTTTTAAGCTCAAATCTGTTAATTTTCCTGATTTTGCTGACAGCAACTTCTGGCTGGGATCTGCAAGTCAAGGTCCTTGGTTATTTAGTCGAAGACTGTGAAGCATAATTGAACGCAGCTTCCTTCTCTGTCACCATCCTGACTCTCTAAGTAATTAAGAGGCAGTTTATAGTCAGCAATGAAGGGCAGCAGCTCTGGTTTAGAGAAGCCGAGGAAGAGCAGTTATGTGGAGTAAGTTTCCCGTTTCTGTGCCGTGGGCTGGGGCTGTGGTGAAGCACGGCGTGCTGAGCCTTCCTGCTCAGGTTTCCACCCTCCCTGCTGGTGTTCAGTGAAAGCTGGGAAACTTGCTCAAGCTATTTTAAAAATTGGGGTTTCTCCGTTCAGTAGCCGGCTTCACAGGCCGATAGACACAAACCCGTGCAACCTCCTCATGCAGAGCGCAGCTTTTTGGTCACTTGTGGAGCGCCTGGAGGCTTGTTTGCTGCTCCGTAAGAATTGGGCTGTTGAATTGTGACAGCTAGGTTGGCTTGAGGTTTCTGCTGGTAGACCTCATCCTGGCAGTGCTGTACTGGATAACTGATTTTAGGGATGATTTAGGGAGGAAATGCTGGTTACATATTGGAGATAAAGACAGGATTATTATTAGCTGGGTTTGCCTGACTTGTTTGAAGTGTGCTACTGCTGCGTAATGCTCACAGCTGTGTGGCTACTGCACAGAAGAAGATGGTGAGGAGGTCTGCTAAAAAGATGGGAAGCTGTTTTTCTAGGACAAGTCTGTGTGCTTGGGTGTGTATTGCATGGGCAGCATGTGTCTATGGGCCAGGGAGAGCTTGCAGACCCCCCCATGTCCCTTTTGCCAGAAGCAATAATGCAGATGCCTTGGCAGTAAAATAGAATCACAGAACAGTTTGGGTGGGAAGGGACCTGTCAAGGCCATCTAGTCCAACCCCTTGCCATGAGCAGGGACATCCCCAGCTTGATCAGGTTGCTCAGAGCCCCGTCCAGCCTGACCTGGGATGTTTCCAGGGATGGGGCATCGACCAGCACTCTGGGCAACCTGGGCCAGGGGTTCAGATCGGCGCCCGTTTGCACAGTGTGCAGGTCTGTGACCCCTCTCTGGTTAGGGGCGCTGCTGAACGAGGCCCTGGCCTGAGGAGGAGACCCGATTTGGACAAGAGGTAAGTGGGTGTCCCTTGCTGTCAAGCAGCATCGTGGATGTCAGCTGTGCCCACGTGCATCAATAAAACCCCGCAGGCGTTCTGCTTCCCGCTGCCCTGGCAGCTCCTCCTGTGCCCTGCGCAACTTGGGAGGGTTCACATACTGGTGTGGCCACTGCTTAAATAAACTTTATTCCTGTATAAAGGAATTGGGCAGCGCGTCTGGATTTCCGGCAGTTTCCTGAGCCAGCAGGGTGGCACCTCAGTGAGAGAACAAGTGGTCCGGAGGCGGCCGCCGTCTCCCTGGGCCGGCGCGCGGCGAGGGTGGGCAGGCACGGATCAGCCCCTCGCCCTCCTCCTTCCCTTGCTGTTCTCAGGTTAGTGGGGGTTAATCAAAAGAGCATTACCACTTAATTTGGGGCTCTTAAAGAGCAGCAGAGTCTTCTGGAAAAGCATTAGATAGCTTAACCTCCTTTTTTTTCCTTCCTCTTCTTTTGTTGATATTTACAGTGTCAAGGTCATAAAAAGAGAATTACGGGAGGGGCAGGGGAAGGCTGTGTGCTCTGAGCTTTCTTTCATAGGGGTGAGGCATTTGCCGTTTGCCTGAGAGTATTTCCCAGGAAACCCAGTCTGGTTCTCCCAGGATGTCCTGTCTGGACAGTTGTGTGGCAGCCTCACGCTCGCCATTACCTGATGTAGTTTTTCACTGCAATGACAAAGCATGGAGGGCTTGTAACACGGTGGGTCGGATTTTCGGATGTCCCCATGTTGGCGCCGGGAGCCCGGAGGAGCAGAGCTGTGGTGCTTGCTGGCAGCTTCCAGGTGACGCTGGGAGCTGGTAACGTTGCCACGCGCTGTCGGGAGCCCAGACAAAGCTCACCCACGGCTCCATCCCCATGGAGGGAAGGCGGCTGGTTGCTGGGGTGGTAGGTGCTGGCCGTTGCAGAGCGCCGAGCTCCGCACCGAGGGTTTGTACCAGCCGGGCTGCCTCCCCGTGCCCCTGCGCCGCAGCAGCGGGAAGGACCGCCGCATCTCTGCGCGTCTGGTCAGACCGCAGGCTTCACGGCTTCTTCCCCGGTTAAATGGAAAGTATTATGATTAGCTCAGGGAGAGAGGCTCATGGTCAAGCAGGAGGCAGCTCCCAAAGCGTAAGCTAGACAGTGGTAAACTGTGTATATATTCTTTTACTATCCATGTGACCCGAGTTTTATGAACGCCTCTGGATTTGCTTCAACTTTTTGGCAGTGAGGGATGGATATTAAGAGGATTCAGAGGTTTGGTCACCTATACGTCTTTTTAAGCACCATGAGTAACCTGCCTGGCTTCCAGCTCCTGCTGCACAAGTGCACAGCGAGTTTCCTACCTGCCCACCCCATGCTGGTGACCTGGCAACTCCAGGGTGTCCCTAACAGACAGCGTCAAAGTGACCCAATACGTAGAGTAGAGTAGAGTAGAATAGAATAGAATAGAATATTTAGGCAATTAATCCTGCCCTTGACAGCCAGCATCCTCGGTGTGCTCCAGGCAGGAGAGGTAAGCATGCGGCATTGCAGTGTCATGCTGTGTCACGTGTCCGGTTGCTCTCTAGTTTATAAACGTTCATCAAAGGGATTTTTGATGAAATACAATTTATTCTGTTTACAGACTTCATGTGGTGTGCAGGGAGCATCAGGAGGTGGATATCGTGGAGGGTAAACGGGTTGAAATATCTCAAAGATGAAAAGATGAAATTAGAAACAGATTTGTGGATAAACAGAGGCCATTGTAGCACGTGTGTTATCATCAGGTGAGAAATCCTGTGGGAATTGGTAATAAAGATGACCCTGGGAGCATGACTGGAGCTAGAGGGAAGTCCACCGGCTGGCGTGTTGGAGTAAGCGCTTTAGGCAATGACTTTTCTCTTTGTGCCCTGGCACGTCCTATCGACGAGGAATCAGATGATAACTTTCTTCCTGCCGTAAGGAATGAAGGTAAGAACAGAAAAACAAAAAAAAGAAATGTATCCATTGCAGTGGGTGTGCCATGGATTTAATTTCTGTACAGCGCCTGCACGGAGTTAAGCCCTGATTGAATACATGGAGCAGGTTTAGCTATTTGTACGTCGCACGTATAAAGAATTAGACCTGTATTCCTGTGTGTAGGTATCCTTGTGCATGTGGTACGGATAAGAAATTTCCAGAAATTTGGTGTTCATCTTCTCACAGAGATTAAAAACAGCATCCGAAATTGCCTCATCATTTTCCAACATACGCATTTTGAGCAAGTACCTTTAATGCGCAAGTCTCTGCATTAACAACGCTTTGTTCGGTTCATGCCTGCGCGTGGCATTAGGTAATGTGTATCAGAGATGACTCGCTGACTTTCTGTGAGAGTTTATTAGCCGTGAGTTAGAAGCCGTGCAAGGAAAGCTGAGGTCTGTGAAGCGTCAGTGACTCCGGTGCGTGCTGGAAACTTCAGCACGCTGTTCATAAGCAGGAGCCCAGAAAATGCGGTTAGGGCTTTATTTGGAAAAAGTAACCTAGTAGAAGCTTTTATGGGGAAGTTCAAACATTTATTGGTCTAGCACCTACCTTTAGGACCGGTTTTGGGATGGCTGCAGTAAAAGCCCTTAAAGAATAACCCAAGTGTGTTTCCTGAAGTGCAGCTCTACGGGGAGGGTTTTGTCCCGTGCCCCGGAGCTCAGCAGGCTTTGCGTACGGCTGCGACCCTCTCGGTACCGCACGGCCAGCTCAGCGTGCTGATGCCGGATTTCGGGGAGGAGCACAAATGAAGCACCGCCGGGATGAGGGGAGTCAGCTGTGAGCACACTGGTCCTTAATGCCGCTTGTATTGCGAAGAGCAGCCTGAGGCTTCGGGGTTAAAGCCCATGCAGGATGCGTGAGGAAAGTTCACGCTTGTAAGAATTCATTTACTTAACCAAAGAGCTGGCAGCTTTGTAGTATCTTGGGTCACTGTGTGAACTCTGCTTGCCTGCTACGGGAGCTATTAGTGTGGCAATAAATACTTGTAAAAAAAATGATGGAGACTGATGTCATGCACGTGTCTGAATTCCCAATACACCGTTGGTTGGTTTCGTACGAAATACCGTGTACCGTGACCAGGTAGCAACGGCGGGTTCTGGTTCTGCGAGAGGCAGGAGCATATTTGTGCCGCACGCGTACGCCGTTGTGGTTGCTTTTAGGACAGCGTGGTGCGTGCCCTCACTGCGGAGCTGCGCGCAGCAAGCCGGCGTTTCGGCAAGCCTGCGCGCAGCGCTTGAGGCCGTTTCCCCGCTTGCAGCGACTCTTCATTTGTGATTTCAAGCCAGTTGTTTGGCAGGGCGCGCGCGCCACGTCAACGCTAACGTATTTGTTCAGTTTGACATCTATACATTGTAAAACGTCCGTCTCGAGCAGGGAGGATGAGGAGGAGGGGGCGGGTGCTTGCTTGCGGGGGCTACCCAGGCGAGACACGTGGAGACGGTGGGGATTAGGACGCAGCAAGGGCAGCCGGTGTCCATCGAGGACGGGTTTCCTGGGAAGGGAACAAAGGGAGCAGAGAGAGGTGTTTGCTCAGCCACCACGTGTGACTGTTTGGTCAAATCCCGATGCCTCATACTCGGCAAGGACTTGGAGCCCAACACTTGAACGCTGGAAGGCCGTGAAAAAAAAACGCTTCGAGAAGGATATATGAAAATGTGACTGGTGAAACAGCAAGTATCAGGGCTGGTAGTTTGAAGCTGCGTAATTTTTAGGCTCTTGAAATTATTCGTATGATGCGCATGCGTATATGTGCGTGCTCGCGTGTCACACGGTTTTACTGACTCGTTGTCCGCTCAGGCAGACATAATGTAAGGGAGCCTTGGGGGACAGTTATAACAGAGTGAAAGACAAAGCAGTCTTGCTGTATGAAGTATTTCTCATTATGGCTAGGAAGTCACACGTTTGTGGTTTGCTTTGGCTTCCTGTACATCTCTTCTGTTGGGTTGCAGCGGTGCCTGCAGTAGTTAGACCTGTAAATATTTCCAATATAAACCAAAGTTTATAGATTGCCTTCAAAAATTCACTTGGGATTGGAGCTTGGCATACCAGAGCCTTTTCTTGTTTTTACATTTTTATGCATAACAAACTTGCAGATAAATTCCTTTCACTGTTCGTCAGGTACTTGAGTGCAGAAAAGAGGAACGTAAATAATTTGCGATTTTTAATAAGTGCTTGTTGCTTATCTACTGCCTTCTGGGCAGCATGAAGCAAGCCTCAGAGACCGGCACTCGCCGGGAATCCAGGAGGACCGTCCGGCAGCGAAGAGAGCTCAGCTATGCACAGGGAAAATTAAAAATAGGCGCTGAAGGCTGCTTTTGCTTAAGTGAACTCTGAGCATCTGATCAGTGAGTTCACGTCTGCTTCAGAAGCAGAGGAGTTTTGTCGGAGACGTGGTTTTGCGAGGAGGGCTCGTGCTGACATCCGTCGGAGACATAAAACCTGGGACCGGGACTGGGGCCAGGCTTTTTATCCCTGAGTTCATTTATTTTTCTTGGTTTATTCAGGCCCTTAATATTATTCAAATGAAGATTTTGTTTCTAGACCGACATCGATCAGGGAAGCTGCCAACCTACACTGTTCCCTCTGTGTCCTAGGACTAAAACGTGGTGGCCCCGTGTGGGTTTTGTTTGTTTTTAGTTTTTATTCGTTGTCGGTTTTACATGCGTATCAGCTTAAGCAGGAGCAGAAGGGTGGGCTGGGACAGGCGAGCAGCCTCTCCATTGCGCTCGTGGGTGCCGGCGCGCTCGCCGTGGAATAGCTCAAATATCGGCGTGCATCTGCGTAAGAAACTCCCTCTGAATAGGCTATATGTACTTATACCCATATGTGTATAGGGGAAAAGGTGCATTCACGTACGTGAAATGGTTCGCGCTTTCACTGAATTTCGGCTTTTTTAGTTGTGCTACCATACAAATCTAGCTGTGCAGTTATAATCTGCGATGGGATACGTACTCTTAAAGTGGTAGGCTGAGAAAGGGAGTGCTTTCTTTTTTCATTTAGCAGAAACTAGTGTGAAAAATAGACGCCTAGATGGGCATTCAGTGGAGCAATAACACAAGGGCGTGAGAGGAAAAAGAAAGTGCACGTGATAACGCAAACTCCACTTTTTCTTATTATTGTTTTCTAATTCCAAAGCACTTCTTTCACCTTATTTTTGCCGGGAAGAAGCTCCAGTGATATTTTTACAAACGCCTTCAGCGCAGGCCCAGTGCTAAATCGGAGAGTTTCTGGGCAGCAGCCTGCCCTTGAGCGCGGGGGGACCGCGTGCCGCGCCCGGGCAGCGTGCTCCGGCTTTGCCGTTTCACCCGTCTCCGCTGAAAAAGCAGGATTGCTGCTTCCCCCGGCTTTCACCAGGGGTGTTCCCCGCTTGGACACGCAGACACGGCCCGTGTGAAGAGCGATGGGCTCGGGGCGCAGCCGGGATTGCTCCTTCTCTTGTTTCCCCTTGTTTCTGGGTAAGGGAGTTGTCCCTGGGTCGCGGCGTATGGCTGCCCTTCGAGCCCTGCGGGCTCACCCCACATCACCTGTGTATTTATGGTGGGAAAAGGCTTGTTTTTTCTACCAAAGAAGTGCACGTAGGATAACTTGTGATCATCAGCTGCTTTTAAAATTGCAGTTCGATGAAGCTTAACTGCTGTTTCTCTGAGAGCTTGGAGCTTTTCCCCAACGAGGTTGACTTTGCGGACCGTCTGTGACCGGCTCATCGCTTTAGGTGGTGGGGAAGTTAGGAGCCCCCCGTGCGGGAGAGGAGGTCGGAGGTGCGCTGTGCCACCCACCCTCTGCAAACCGCTCCTCTCATCCTCAGGGATGTGATATAAAATGGTGCTGTGAAGCGTTCAGGCTGCGTACGGGTAGCACCCTTCTCGCTTCATTGCCCTGCTGGCTGGGTCGTCCTGCCTGACTCCCACCCCGAGGCATCCCCTCGCCACCCGAGCTTGTCCTGCAGCCTGCTTGGGGCTGACCCTCCTCCCCTTGGAATCAAGCGGCTGTCGCTGCAGCACCGCTTTATTTTGCGGATGAGATTTACACCTTTGGAAAGAACGTGGCCTTTGAACCGGTTGTTCTTTGCAGCTGCTTTTATGCTGAAATTCTGCAATCTTGTGTGCACAGATGGCAGATGGTTTTTGGCAGCCGCTGATAGGTGCTGCTGCCCTTAATTTTAATTTTCTTTTCAACAGAGTGATCGATGAGCAGCAGTTTGGTTACGCAGGTAGCTCTGCAACATTTGCTCTTTATTTCCATAGGGTTTGTGGTGAACAGTGTCACAAGGGGATGGTTCCTCTGGTTTACAGTAAAGCCTTTTTCCAATGAGATCTGGATAAAAGTTTAAGAAAACAACCGAAACCCATCGGCATATTTGGGATAATTGTTGGTACGCCCAGACTTTGCCCCTTGTACTGCTGTGTGCCAGTGTGGGATTGGAAAAGATGTAAAAATCGCCAAAAACCCTTGTCTGCATGTTTTCCGCCATGTTGTGGTCCTGCGGCACCCAGCAGCCGGGGTGGGCACCTGGTGCCGTGGTCGGCCGCCCCACGGCGAGGACACCTCTCACCCCGGGCGGCTGGGGTCGTGCAGGCTGACCACAACTCCGTGCAAGTCCGAGCACAGCATTTAGCATGTATATTTTGGTTCTTTGGAAGACACTTTCTCAGACGTCTTGCTAAAACAGCTTTAATTTTGGATTTTGTGGTTTGCCTTATCAGTAACGAGTGCCTTTGAATGATTTAATAAAGCCACGGGGCTTGCTTGGAGCAATCTTCCAGGCCGGGTGAGTCAGCGGTGAGTTGGGCTTTGAAGCTTTTGTAGCATGAAACTATTTTTCAGTGGTGAATTAATGAGGTTTCAGCTTTTCCAAGATGTGAAACACATTAGGCCGAGTCTGAATTTTTGAAAGGAACAAACAGCTCCGGGGTAGCAGCGGTCATCCTTGGCCGCCAAAACCTGCGGGAAGAGGTTTCCCAGGTGAAGTTGCAGCAGCGGTGTCGGAGGCATCGTGACTGCCCAGCGAGACCCCACTCGCCGCCTGCTCCCCCGCCGAGC
The DNA here is from genome assembly GCF_964289735.1 of Phaethon aethereus. Classification (NCBI taxonomy): domain Eukaryota; kingdom Metazoa; phylum Chordata; class Aves; order Phaethontiformes; family Phaethontidae; genus Phaethon; species Phaethon aethereus. The sequence goes on along the minus strand of NC_138580.1, from coordinate 2,107,012 downwards.
CGAAGGGGTTTTGGCCCAGGACACGAGCGGTGGCCCTGTCGGCACAGGGGCGAGCCCGCAGCAGCAGGGGGGACGCGCCGGGATTCCCGCTGGCACCTGCAGCTTCGTGCGCAGCAGCATCAAACGTCTGCGCGCCCGTGCTTTCATCTCCCGTGCTAGTACTCATAGCGGGGGGACTAACCTCTGTGAGGGCTTCGAAGTTAAATGCTAATTTATTAAAAATATGCAAACAACAATGGTGATGAAGCAGAGAAGCAAAGCGAAAAGCAGCACGTGGAAGCTGAGAGGAGGGGTGATGAGTGCGGCGTATTTGGAGAGGCTCGGGGAAGCCACGGGGAACCGCGGCGGTGGTAAAACGCAGGGATCGAAACAATCCTCTTGGCATCTGAGTGTCAGCCTTGCACGTGGATGTCGCCCACCGCTGCGCTGTGGGGCAGGGACCTGTCGGCGCTCTCTCCGGGAGCGTCTCCGGGCTGTGCTCCGGCAGGATTCAGGGCTGATGTGCTGCCAGCAGAACCGCTGCTAGCGGGGCCGCTTGGCTGCAAACACCCAGGAGGTGACTGACCTCCCAGGCAGCATTTACCCTTCCCTGACGCTGGATTTCTGGATGGTTTAGTCCTTCCTTGTCTGCTGGGGAACCACAGGTACTCTCAGCAGTTTTCTGGATCCCAGCTTTCCCCTTCGATGTGTAAAGTAGACGTTGCTGGACAACCTCATCAGGCCCACTGAGGTGTACGTGGGGGATCACAGATCCAGAGTTAAAGAATTTGCCTTGTTTGTTTTCTCCCCCCCCCCCCCGCCCCCCGGTCATGTTTGTGAGGGTGAGCTCTGTGTCCCCGCCGCAGCCCTGGGCCGCGATGTCCTCTGAGCGGGGACGCTGCAGCCCTCGGCAGGTCACCCCGTGCTGGCGAGTCCGATCCTGCTCTTCGCAGCACTCTCCCTGCAGCGCCGGGGTGTGTTTAGCAGGAGAAGGGACTCGTGCAGCGAGAGCATTGGTATTTTTAGATCAAAGACCAGTTTAATAAAAAAGAAAAAAAAAAAGAAAAAAAAAAAGGAGGATTAGAACAATAAGTACATTTAATTTTAGCGTAGCTTGGATTCCTCGTAAAGTCAACGAACTTTGAGATTGCTTCACTTGCCTCTAGCTTTCCTAAATAAACACACCGTAGCAGGACTGATAAGTTAAGTAGGACAGAAAATTACAAAAAGTTAAATTTTAATATTGTAGAATATTAAGGGTTGTTTTACGGCCCAGGTCCTGGAATTAAATTTTAATACTGTACAAAAATATCGAGGGTTGTTTTAGTAGGCAGCTACTGAAGTTAGCAACAGACTTTTTTTCTTTCATTGCCTTGCCAAAAGGGTGAGAGTTAGGGGCAGGGGGAGGGATGGGACAAGGGGCTTTCCTCCTGGGCACTGTGGTGTGGCAGTGCTGCGAGCTCACCTTCTGAAGTACGGCGAGTTTGGGGCTGGGGTCTAGTTTTTATGGAGTTTTACCCCAGGCTAAACAGACCTGATTGCCACCAACCTCCTGCATTGCGGCGTGGGGTGATGTGGTTGGTGTGTGTTTCACCTGGGGAGTGTTTTGAGATGAAGAACGGCGGTACCAAGGCCTTTGGATGTTGTAGACCTTTAGTAGACCTCAGGTCAGGAGTGACTTGAGAGAGTGGGATGAGTAAGGAGGTCTCACTCGTGACAGCTTTATGGCCCTGAGTCAACATCAAACAGCCACTGTGTCCTCTGGAGCTGATTATCCCAGCAGAGGACAAGAGCTGAGTAGGTGCGAGTCATCCTTCATCGCTCAGGCCTTAAAGGATGAGTACAAAACCCTGGCTCGCCGCTGCTGCCTGTGCCATCCTCTGTTCAGTAAAGAAGACGTCTCTTTGTAACACTATAAACTGGCTTCTTTTCACACCAACTAAATTTGGAAAATGCGAAGGAACATTTACAAACTCAAAACTCATACGTATCTGACAACGAAGGGTGACAATGTCAGTGTCTTTATGAATATACATGAACAGATCTGAACTGCATGTTATGTTGCTCTCCATTCTCTTTTTATTATTTTTGGGATTTGGTTACTTTTGAATCCTGGTTTCTGGGAAGATGTAGGCACCTCACAGTGCCAAGAAGTAAACCTGGATCCACTCAGGAGCCGGTGTTTCGTTCTCAGGCTTGCTCTTGCCAGGAAGGGGGCTGCTCTTTCTCAGTTTTACGAAGGTGGGAGGTATGGATTTGACTTATGAACCGATTTTGGATTTACTTTGTAAGAACTCACTAGATATTAATAAAAGCTTAAAATAGTTCAGGCTGTGCCTTAAAACGGCCCTGACTGTAATGCAGAATAAATTAAGATTGCAGCTCGTCATGGTGGAGACAGTGGAGATAAAACCGAGCGAGCTGGAGGCAAAATGCAATAGACGTGGCTGTTGTGAAACTGTGAGGAATGGAGAAGTTTAACTGATGAGCTGGAGAATAAGCTCAGATTAGGAAATTCCAGGTGAGGATAGGGGGTCCCTGAAGTCTGCAATTTCTGGAGTAACGAGCAAAGCTTTGATGTCGGTATGTAACTCTGAATCTAATTTACAAGGCCAAGAATATTGTTTTAAATGTATTAAAGCTGTGATCTTTTTCATCGATGCTGTTGTGAAGCCAAAAACTACCCAGGTTTGTTATTCTGTCTCTGGTGGTAGTGCACATGAGGAATAATACCAAGCAGAGGAAGCACGGGAGGAGAGAGCGAGCTGGGAATTAGGTCTCAGGAATATAAACTACTCTGCCACGCCTCAGAGAGGAGTGGGTATTAACCTGCACCCTTCCCTGCCGCGCTGGAGATGCTGTAGTTGCGCATAAGGTTCTCTTGGGATACCTTTATTTCATTTAAAGTCAACAGTGCCATTGTGGAAGTGGGAAGTTTAACTCTCTGCTGAAATGGTTTTTAAATTTCGTTCTCCTCTAGCTCTGAAGTTTGCAGTGTTGGCTGACGTGCCTTGCCTTGCCAGGCTGAGCTTTGCTGCCGTACCAGCGCCTGGAGTGATGCAAGGCTGGCTTTTTCCATCACCATCCGGCGGGTAGGAGTAGACTGGTGGAAACATCTCGTATTTTAGGGGTACATGTGCTCCAGTTGTCTTACTAATGCATGCAGGGCCGTTCATGGGAACAAATGGATCAGGAGGATGCTGTCATGTTTGTTGCTAGCACGTGAATGTCATGATTCATAAATAAAAAGGATTTAGATTTAAAGATGATAAGATTAATAAGAAAGAGCAATGGCCTAATGCTATTAATTAGCAATGATTATGCTTTTTCGGTCAGTCAAGTTGCTGCTACACTTGTTTTCCAAAACATTAAGCCTTTTAATTCTCATTAAAACAAGGAATAAGTTAGAAAAAATACAGCTCAGTCATCACACCACCAGCTTCTTGCATGTGGTGCTGACGCCGGTGCGACCTGGTCTGCAGTTTAGACCTGTAGTTAGTTACGTGCTGGCCTTTTCCTCACTGAAACCACAAATGCTGCTGAACGTTGTGGTATTTCTGCACCGTGAATCATCCCAGCCAGTCAGGTGCACTTGTTGGTTTGTCTTCCCCAGAAGTACTGTGTCTCCCAGGCTTTATCCCTCTGCGGTGCCTGGGCTTTTTTAGCATTTTCTCTTCTTAATGCTGATAATACGTGGTGCTGCGGGAGCGCTTTGCCCCTGAGGCCTGGGGCCACCACGCATGGCCACCAGCGGCTCCGTGGGCCGAGCCAGCGGCCCCCCTTTTCCATGGAAGGGGGTGGTGTGCAGATCCCCGAGGGCCAGGTTGGATTCCAAGTGAAGCCAAGTGCCGTGGCGATGGTGCCCAACTCTTGCAAATCGCTCTACAAAACTAGGTTTTAGGGCCAAAAAGTGGAAATGGAAGCTAAGCAGTTTTCATAGCAAATTCAGATGCTCTGTCATCTCAAAACCTAACTTGAAGCTGCTTTTCTGTGGAGACTTCTGGAGGACAGAGGTAAGAAGGTTACAACTGGCAAGCCAGCCGGGCATAATAAGCAGCACAAAATTTGGTCAGTTTTGAACGGGGCAGCCAAGTGCAACCCACAGCTTTTACCTTCCGCTACGGTGGAGTTCGGCCCTCGGCGACGAAGCTGTATTTACAGTCGCGCTTGTCTTTTTTTGGGGTGGCATGTGAAGTGCAAAGCTGAGATGCCTGTGTTAGTGTCCTGCTTTCCTCCCGCCGCTCACGGCCAGAAGATAATGCCGCTGCATGGGAAAGCGAGCGCCTCTTCCTGCCCCGCGCTGGACCACTGCTCTCGCTGTCACGCTGAGTCGGATGAAATCATCTCCTCGGGATGAGGCTAAATCTCGATGCGTCCCGGTACACAGCGGCGTTACCGAGTCATCTGGCTCCGTGCTTCAGAGACGCTGTCGGGGCTGCCAGTTTGGCCGGAGCTGGGCTTGGTTTCATAGGTTAAAAATACATATATTTCCTTGATGCACTGTTGGTTTTATTTTTAACTCTTAAGCAATTTAATACTTTGTATGTCTGCTCTAGTGTTTTCCCCATTTTTCCATCTGCTACTGTGATTAATTTAAGTTCTAGCTTTATAATGCCAACCCGGAGCAAACGGAATGGAAACCTTACCTATATTATTTGGCACGTAGTGGTAGACATGAATAACTTCGGAATTTGTGGGGAAAAAGAGAAGTTATGTGTTTCTGGAGCCAAAATATTACTGGAAATGGGCCCTCGCAGACAGCACGATTCCGTGTAGGATCTAGCTGCAGTTACTTTTGAGTGCAGTGCTCCAGATCTGTGTTTGTAGGTGTTTCTGAGGAGTCGGAAACATCACTTGGAGGCTGTAAAGCAGCGATGTGCACCTATTTCCTATTGCCTCGCAGTCATCGAGGCAGAAGTTTGCTTTTTTTTTCCCTCTTCAGTCCAAGAAGTGGTGTAACATAGTGGAAATTTGCAGTATGGCGAGGAAGGTGGGATTAATTTCCTAAGGCTATGGATCTGTGGGAGGAGGGAGTGGAGCAAAGCTGCAGAGCTCACCTGGGCGCAGATGCTTGCCTGGGGCCGCTGGATGCCAGCGTTTTGCGCAGGGCTGCGTGACCCAGAGTAATGACAGGGTGCAAGAGGCAAAAAACCCAAACACAGGGAGTTTGTATCAAGGCTACTGCACGGCCCAGCATGGGAGCTGTGGTATGGGCCTGGCAGCCTCTCAGTTTGTGCCACCGTCCAGCTTGCTGGACTCATGGCACTACTTGAATTAAAAATAGCTTGACCAGAAACATTTATTTTTAGTCTAGTTCACATTCAGTACGAGCCACGCAGGTGTGGCACAGGGTCAAATGAGGATGGGGATGCCGAGCCGTTGGCACAAGGAAGTGGGGTACTTCAACTGCCGTTGCCACTGAAAGAAATGGTCTTTTATGGCCCACGATGGGATCCTAACGGAAGATGGGTATCCAGTATAAAGGTGCGGTTCCTCTTCCTGAGCTGATCGGAGTCTGCTCTGCTGGCAAAGGGCCTCCAGCTGTGTAAGTGCTGGTGGTGACATGGGCGACGGTAAGGGACGACCTGTCTGGGGACACAAGCAGGAGAGGAGAGAGTGGGGCCATCCCTTCTGGCAACAGCAGCAATTTAGATGGTATCGGGAGTGGAATAGTTACGCTATCAAAAGCCTTCAAAGCATGAACTCTAATTAGGGTACAGATGGAGAGAGAAATCACAGATCATAGACCTGTAGTTAACTAAACGATGCTGGTATGTATGAAGTCCATAGTCCTAAGACCTGGAAGTGGCCAGAAGACATTTGTGAGTCATTTCGCTCATCCACAGAGAACAAGAAGTCCAGGCTACTAATGCACCTGGTTAGTTAGGACTAGAGTCAAAACTATTGCAAGTGGTAAGGCCAGGCCAGCCAATTCAGTAGCCGCCTTTGCCATAGTTACTGATGCAACAGCTGAAGGTTATGCAATTAGACATAGTACACTTGGATTTCAGAAAGCCAGTTGGTATAGTGCCGTGCATAAACGTAAAGAAAATATATTGCTTCCCGTTTAAGTAAAAATACCATGGTTTGGAAACTAGTTTTCCAGCAGGGGATGGTTGTTAACAGTAAGACCAGCTGAAGAACATTAGTCCAGGTTTTAGAGAAGGTAGGACCTACACCTGTGTTACTTGTACGAAGAAACAAGGGTTATTTGGTACAGCTGCTGATGAAGGTGTCCCTTGAGCGGGGTCAGGCGTGCTGAGGCACCGGCCTGGAGGCTGCAGGAGAGCTGAGCAGGGACAGGGAGCTCCCGGGGATCGGGGGATCTGATTCAGCTGACGTCTTATAGATGGGGAGAAGGGCATGCGCGGTGCAGAAATAAACCCGCACGACAAGCAGAGAGCCTCGGATTGTGAGTGAGAACATCGTGCCATAGTTTCCAGTAAATGAGTGCAATTTGATCCAGTTGCTAAGAAAGCCATTCAAACTGATTTACATATAAAACACGAAAGTTCAGGTCAAACTGACTCTGCCAGCATGGAAAGCCCTGGTCCAAGCGCATTCCTTCCTGGTCCAAGCGCATTCCTTCCTGGTCCAAGTGGATTCCCTCCATACTGCCTGAGTGATGAGGCCAGAGGGGCAGCAGACAGCAGAAGTAGTAGTTTCCTTCCCAGCTCCCTCCAGAAGAGACGAAGGAAGGGGCCAGAAGGGGTGACCTGCCGTGGTTTGCCTCAGCGCAGGGTCCTGTCCGTAGCATGGTAATGGACTTGCACACAGGCAGGTTTCAAAACTGCTTTAAATCTGATACTGAGAAGTGAGTCGGTACAAATCATCCACTGCTTGCACGCAGGGATTGGAACCTGGTTGCACACAACGTATTCATAAATGATTTTACCTGTTGGACCAGGGTAGGGGGTTTCTGAAGTGAATTGCAGTAATTGTTGAAAGGCGTGAAATGTTTGTGTGCAGCAAAACGACGCGGAGCGAAGCAGTTCACGTTTCAGAATGAGATCAGATTTAATTCATTTTGAAATGAGATCACTGGAACCTGCTGCCTGGGTCTTGTTTTCCCTGTTTCAGGCTTTCATGTCTGCTGAACTCTTGCCATGACTGAATTCTTGCAAGGGTTTCCAGGCAGGTTTCTTGTCTGAACGCCAGCCTGGTTGGGTAAACTGATTAGCTATAAGAAGATCAGAGTTTGACAAGGGGTGTGCTGCAGGTAAACAGCGAAGCTTTTCCTACAGCTGAGGTTTAGTGTAGCTATGAAATATGTTTGCATCCTCAGAGGTAAGGAATGGTGCTTGAAGAAGCCCTAGGAAAAATACCAAGAAGTGCATTAAAATGGTAAGTAGAACTGATAAGGTACATGGTGAGAGACTGAGAGGAGAATCAAGTGCAGATATAATCACAGCCTATAAATACTGTCAACATGACAGCACAGATGAGCAAAAGGAAGAGTATTTGTTATCTGATGGAAAACAAGCTTTAGGAAGAGCAGTCGTCACAGCAGCAGGGTGGTGGAGGGGATCTCCAGGAGCGGGTGACGCTTGTCAGCCGGCATGGGGGGAGATGAGGTCTTGTGGGACAATACCAAATAGATCTCCAACGAGCAGATGGTGAGATCAGCTGGAGACCCACGCTGTCCTTGTCTCCCTGCATGGCCCTGTGTGGACCGGGCGGTACAGGTGCACCAGAGGGGTCCCTTGGGGTTCTGCAGTGCTCCCGGTAAGGAGAGGCATTTGCTGTCGCACCAAAGATGTGGAAGGACGGTGTTGAGGGCGTGCGTCGCTGTTTCTGCCTGCGCTCCCGTGCTCTCAGGGAGGGTGCCGGCAGGGTGGGGAGGTGGTGGCTGTGCCGCACCGGCCTGCCCGGGGATGCCCTCGGGCGAGGGGGATCCCCGCACCGAGCCTCGGGCAGGGCTGCTCCCTCTGGGTGCAGGGAAAGGAGATGGCTGCAGCAGCCTCCGCTCCTCTGCCCTGCCTCCTCCCAGCTATCTCTGCCGGCGGGCAGGAATGCCACATCTGCTCCTGGATCACGCCTGAGCCCTCCTGGTTTCCAGCCCCAGCTGCACAAGTAAACCCAGGGAGAGGGAAATCTGACACTGTGGCCACGAGGGAGCTGCGTCAGGAGCAGCCTCGGCCCTGCGTCTGCCTCCCCGCTGGGCTGGGTGCAGGCTGGCAGCCTGGCCTGTGGGTGAGCAAGGAGCTGAGATGTGAAAGCCCCGGGGAGGTGTAGGGGAAGGCAGTCCTGCGTCGTACCCAGCGGCGAAAGCCTCGTCTCTGCAATGGGGACGTAGCGCTCAGCCAGCCAGAAATGGTGCCGGAAAGCTTTGCCGTCGATGGCCCGCCGCGGCCAGTTAGCCTCGCGGCTCTCCGTCAACAGCCGGGACCCGGCCTCGCCAGAGCAGGCATCCCTGTGCCGCTGCCTGCGAGTCTCTTCTGTACCTGGAGCTGAGTGGGTTTCTGATGATGTACTTTAAATAATTCCGATTCCTGATGCATGACTACTCAACATACGCGTTGAAATTCTTTAATTATCGCTCCATCTCGTACGCCGTGTGTGCTGTGTGTCTGCTTGCTTTCAGGTGTGGTTGCTGTGGTTGCATTATCACCCTGGGTCTCAGTCAGCCATTTCTAGGACTCGCTTCACTTTTGGTTTTGTAGCGTGCTATTCAGGGTAAGCAGGCTGGGCAGTCAGCAGGCTCGGCTGGTCGTAACAGATGCTGCTGTTGGTGTTTGTGGCGGCTTGGGCTATCCCCATCCCTCCTCTTTCGTTGCCCGGGACAGGGTTTGTGCGAGGAGACGGAGGAGGTCTGCGCCCTGGGCTGTGCAGGCCCGGCTGTAGCGGAGTGAGGTGCGGCAGCGTTTCTGAGGATCCCCAGGACAGCCTGCTTTTCGTAAATCTGTACAACTGCCTGTTGCACAGGTTGTGAACGTCTGTGCTTCCCGAGCAGAGTGTTTCGGTACCTAAACGCCGATTACTGCTTCACTGATTACTGCTGCGCCGCGGGATTGTTTCACAGCCTTTGGTTCTGGCCTCTTTCAGTGCCTTCTTAAAATTAAACGTGGATGGGCGGTGCCCGCCGGCGCTGAAGATGTGCACGCCGCTGGCCTGACCCGCCTGCGGCATGCGGTGCCGCAGTGCCCGGCCGGCGCTTCGCTCCCATCCCAGCAGCAGTCCGAGATGGACTGCCAGAGGCTTGCGGTCCTGAAGGGTTAATTGGGAATAATTTGGCCAGTCTGGGAATTCGAGCTGGAGACTGGGAGGTGCTGGAGACCAAGAGGTGCTTAACGGGTTTTTCATTCAGCCACTTCACCCTGTTGCAAACCGTTGGGCCGATGGGGTGGCTCTCCAGACTTGGTGTTTGCAAAGCTCTCAAGGCATTCCTGGGTTCTCCAGGAGCGTAAAGATGGCGGTGATGCTGTGCATTTAGAGACACGACTCCTAGGAAACCTGCCTCGGGAGCGAGGAGCCAGCCTGTGCCGCCCTACCCCAGGCAGCTGCCCATGGGAAGGTATCTCTGCTGACATCAAAGGAGCCAGAAAATGATAGGCATCATCTACGTGCTGCCTCTCCCTGTCTTCTGACTCGTTACTGTAGGTTGTCATTCACAGTCTCGGGATCATTATCTTTGCGTGTGCGAGTAGCATGGTGTCACCGGGCAGCAGCGATCCTACCTCCGGGATCTGTATTATCCAGATAAGGTTGCATGCGGTGACATTTAAAAACCGGAATGGTGTCCCGCTGTTGAAATAAAATGAAATGGCATTTCAAGGTCTTGTTTGGAGAGAACTGGCCTTCTGCAGTCCCCAGCCCGCAGCTGGAGTGTGCGTTTCCCTTAGGAGCATGCTCAAGCAGGGGCAGGCGAAGGGAAGAGGGGACAGGGACACGTCTGGGGTGGAAGGTGGCTGCTGTGCCTTGGCAGCATGGGGAAGCCTCGTCCACTCCTCTGGATGGAGGTGGCTGGTCCTGAGCTGTAGCCGCTCACCCCCTCCTGCATCCCAGCATGGCTCAGCCATCCCGAGCCCTGCCCTTGTGATTCACTGGCGCTTTTGGGGCCAAAGATGACATTTAGAGGGAATGTTTCTGAATAACCCTGTCAACGGGAATTCACACAAAACAATTAAAGCGACCGCAGTCGCGTTGCCTCGGTTTGCTCCTGTCTGACTCCGTGGGAGCCCAAGCCCTCTGTGGTCCCTCACGTTTGCTTTCTCTTTCTCTGCAGAATGCGATGAACTTGCCGCCCGACAAAGCCCGGCTGCTGCGGCAGTATGACAATGAGAAGAAGTGGGAGCTCATCTGTGACCAGGTAAGGGTGGCCGAGAGGGCTTTTGGCAGACACCCCGTTGAGAGCACAATCCGGGGTTCATCAGCAATGTCCCCAGGCTTAGAAAGCAACCTTGCAGAGGATGTGTGTTTGAACAGATTCAAGCCCTCATTTCTTTGGCCTTATGCACCTTTGTGAGTAACAACTCATAGAAGCCATGTAACAATAATTCCCTTTTTTGCCACAGGGTGATATTTCTTGCCCCTCTGATGTTACCATCACCCCTGTGCCTGTTTCCTCTGGGCAGCAAATGCTGCTTATTTTGCCTGGCACAAACTCGAAGAGTCTGAGGTGACCTTCAATCATCTCTTGACGAGTGCTTCGAGTTTGATCTGTCTTGACCTGTGTAATGTGAGTGAATGGTTTTGATCCCGTGAGTGTTTGGCTTTCCACATCACGAGCCCTTATCGCAGTTGGCGGTAGCCGTCGCCTTCAGGGAGAGGCGAATAATGATGAAGCCTGAACTCCTCTTCGCCTCTAGAGGCTGAACAACAACCTCGGATTAAGCAGCACCATATGCTGAGGCATCTTTTGTGCATGAGCTCTGCTGTGGCGTGCAGACTTGGCAGCAATGTAGAACAATTAACAGGTTGGCTCTGCTGTGGCAAATGAACAGAAAGGGCATTATTTAGAGAAGGTGAAGGATGCGAAAGGTAGGATGTGCATTTGTGAGCCAGCAGCAAAATCAGGTTCTGCCGTAAACTTCAAAAGTAATCACTAACAAAGGTAATTGATCCAGGACTGAGAAAGTAGGATGTTTCCTTGAAATGTAAACACAGTGGTACGAGGATGAGAGTTTGGCAGAGGATACAGTCATGCTGTGAGGTCGGGAACATTTTAATAAATAGGTTTGTGGGACATTTCCTATTTAGTTATTACAGTGGTGGAGCCTGTGATAAAATTCAGCTACCTTAAAGTAAAGTTGAATAAAATACTGCTTGCTTTTTTTTCCATGAGTTTTCTGTGCAGAGAATGTAAAATGTTGAGCTATTTAAAGTTTCAGTTTAGTGAGACACTGAACAAATTGCTTAATCTACTCTGAGTGATTTGTTTCGTGGATGTTGGCTTAGAGCACGCACGTATAAGTGTGAGCTTTGCGCTGGAGTCTGCGTGCTGTCCGTGCACTGAGTTGGCAGCGGGGCAGGCAGAAGCAGTTAGATCACAGCCTCGATGTGCAAACTCCCACCTCGCAGCGGACCCACCCTTTGCAACGTGCAGCTGCTGCTGATTCACTCCTGAACGCCGCAGCAAGATAGGAGGGATGAGCAGATGGAAACGCAGTGAAGGAAATCTGCAATCTGGAGTAATCACGTATCTTAATAGCTCCTTTCCCAACACCGAGTCCACCCCCGGGTTGGGATGAGTCTGCTTCCCGTCGCTTGGAGAGGGGAGGCAGGGAAGCGGCACAGGACTGTTGTAACCAGCACTGCGGAGCCCGACTGCGAGAATCCCGAAGGGGAGAGGAGGTGACAGTGTGCCACCCTTCCAGCTCTGGCCATCCCAAGGGACGTGCTTGGGCGCTAAGGGGCTGTGTATCTGTGATCTGCCGCAGCTCCCTGGCTGCCCTGGCATCCCCCCGGCTGCCCTGGCATCCCTTGCCAGCTGCGGTAAATTAGAGCAGCGTGAAGCAGGTGTCTGTAAAAGCACCATAATACAGCATATGGTGTGTGAAATATTTATATCTGTCTGCATAATTATGGTGCGTGGCTAAAAGTACTTCCAGGAATAGATTTTGTACAGAATATGTTTTCAGCGGGATGCAAATTTTGACTGCTATTTTCTATTGTATCCACCCATTACAGCATTTTCACCTGTTTCTGCTTAGTGAAGGACTGAGGATGTAAATTAATGTAACAGCTTGAGGAAACTCACTCTTACCCTCCTGTGCTGGTTTCCAACTTGCATCTGAAAGGAGAAGGGGTCCAGAGGTTGCTCTTAAATGATATTTTCTAAATAGCCTTTAAAGCAGACCCTGGCAATTTGTCTGTGAAATATTTTGAGAATATTAGGGAAGAGATTCTGGCCCCCAGAAGGAACTCTCACTTTTGCAGAAGTGAGATTAATGGAAGTGGGGAGCTAGCAGTCTCGTAATAGCAATAAAAGTAATAATAGTAATAGTAGCAATACTAATACAGTCAATTACCATCATCATCTGTCATGAGTAGGATTGTGTGTGTTGTAGTGAATCGTTGTAAGGGTTGCTGGGGACTCATCCCGTGTGGTATTTTCTGTTCCTTTGTCTATAAACCTTGCAAGTCATCTAAGCATTGCTGCTGGTGACCTGAAAGCTTGCTCCCTACCTCTCTGGCTTAGCATACAAGGAGGAGAAGGAGAGCAAAGCTAATGATGATGATGATGAGAGAGCAAAGCTGCTGCTGCTGCTGCTAATAATAATAATAATAATAATAATAATTATTGTTGCCCATCTTGGAGAGGGCTGAATGGTGGTCATCCGGGGGGTGAGCGCTGGGAAGGACGCAGGCAGGGAAGAGGATACCCTTTCCTGGCATGGCGAGCCTCCCTTTTGGTGTGCCCTGTGCCTCTCCATCCCGCCACCTGCCATGAGGTGTTACAGAGCGGGCACGGGTGTTGAGGGAGGTGGTTGGGGACATCTTAGAAAGTTCTTCGTTGCCCTCTAATGGCAAATTGTGGCAGGGGCATCACCATGTCCTCACCTTTGGAGACACTGGAGGTGGTGTGTGGGGAATAATGAATGAAGAGACCTAAGATGAAAGTTGGGCAATTTAAATAGGCTCACTGAGGTGTTTCTAGAACTCTCTCCCTTTCCTGGTTAAACTCCAAATGAAGGCAGGTGCCGGCCGTTTCGGAGGCTGGTGGCCAGCGTGGAGCTCGCTGGGGTGACGGTGGGTGTCTCCAGCAGCCTCCCCGGGCAGGTGGTCCTCTGCCATCCCTCAGCTTTGCTTCGAGGGGGCTCGGGCCCCTCCGCGCTTCTCTTGGGGGTAATTTTACCTGAAACAAGGCCACATGTGTTGTGCCGTGTTCCGCTTTAGGGTTCATTTGTGACTGACAATGTGCAGGTAGAGGCCCTGTTGGAAACACAACCCCAGGTGAGAAGGTTGTGCTGTGACAGTCCCCAAGCCCTCCAGCTCTCTGGGTGAAACCCCGGCTCCCCAAGCCCAGGGTGGTGTTCCCCTGGGAAGGGAGGGCGACCTGGGCTCGCTGCCTGGCGGAGCATCGTGGTGGAGGGGGAGCCCGAGCACGGAAACCTGGTGTTGTGAGGTTGGGCTCTCAAAAACAGACAACGCTCAAGGTCGCCTGGAGAAGGAGAACATCTGAAACCACAGAGGGACCCTTGGACTTGTGTTCGTTTTCTCTTAAGTTCAACAAGCGTTGACTGTAGTGGTTAGATAGTTCTCTTAATGAGGCAAACGTGTTAATGGCTAAACTCTCTGTTGTATCATAAAAGAGGATGGTGCACACTGGTGTGTGCCGCATGCCTGCACGCCCTTTAAACCAGGCTTGCTTCTGCACCCCTCCCTCCTCCGCCACTGTTCATCGAGCTCTGTGAAGGGGAGATGGCATGCAGCCTTCCCAGCCCTCCCATCCATCAACCGGCTTTGGCAGGAGGCAGGCTCGTGGTGTTACTTTTTGTTTTTAGTTTTGGGGTTTTTTGTGAGATTGGGCGCTACGGCCTGATAGAGAGCGTAACGGCACAGAGCCGCAGTCGTCCACGCCTGCTGCTTTAAAGTCCAGAGCATGGGGGAGTGCCGACAAATATCTGCATGTCCTTCGGATTCGGGCTGGGAGTTACTTCAGAGGCAGGCTGGGCCAGGCCGCAGGCAGCGGAGCGGTGCAGGCAGCCCTCCGCGTGCTGCCCGTGGGTCTCGGGTGGTGGCTGGTGAAGAAGCGGGCAGGCGGTGACCGCTGGATGGAACTGAGCCGGGACCAGGGTTTTGCGGGGATGCTGTGCTAGTTGTTGTTTGACACAAATATCTCGGGGGAGCCCCAGACCTTTCCTCAGAAGTGTGATGAAGGGACGGTGACTGAGAAGCGGCATCTCACGCTGCGTGTTACCGTGTGGTGCCATTGACCCTTTCGCAGCAGAAATCTGAATTTTTTTGCCAACATACCACCAAGCATTTTTCCTACCTTTGTACATGCAGTAGTAGTAGAGCAGTAGAGCCATTTACAGCTCTGTTTTGAGAGCCTTTGCATTAAAAAAAAATGTTTTGTATACCAGTGAATCTCCCCCTTCGTTTTTATTTCAAGAACCCTGTTGTAGGTAAAATACAGGCTAGAAAAATCCAGTGTTTTACTGAACTCACGAGCAGCTGAACGGTAGAGATGCTCACGGCATCATTTATCTGACTGGCTGGCCCTGAGAGAGGAGGCTCGTTGAGAATGGGACAGTGAGTGCCAGAGCATGGGGATACGGGCATGGGGCACGAGGGGTCCAAGGCTCAGCGGCGCGGGGCGGGCAGGGGTCGGCATCCCCGGCTGCTGAGGGAGCGTCTGCGGCTCTCGTGCCTCTTGGCCAGCTCCCTGGCAGAAGCGCTGGTGACCTGGTTTTGCAGAAAATTATTAGTGGTGGAAACGGATCCCTCTGCCCCCTAATTAGTGCAGAGATGAAGGGCTGCTGCTGTTTCATTCTATAAGTTGACATATAAAGTGACATACTGTCCTGCTGGTGGGCTGGCTGTGTTGCTGGGGCGAGGACTGAGCCACCCTCCAGGTCTGCGTGGGGTGGGGGACGGGTGGTGGAGACGTGCACCACGTCTACGCTGTGTTTGTGCCTCGAGAGCGAGAAGGAACGGGTCTCCAGCCCCGCGTGTCCACCTCCTTTCCCCAGCCGTCGCCGTCCGTGTGCTTTACGCCCTCCTCGCAGTACTGCCTGCCTGCTGGGCTTTCTGGCAAGCCTGGATACCGAGTCGGATGCGCTGTGTGCTTACCTAACGTGTATGAATCCTAAGAACGGAACAAGTTAGTGAGGGTAATAATAATAATAATAACAACAACATATGTCACTAGCACAGAAAATGTCCTGAATGTTTTTGGAAGCAAAAAGATCTCTGGAAAAGCCACAATTTCCTGATTACAGAATAAATACGTTCTCCAGATTTGAGTGAACAAGAGATGTGTCGAGTTCTTCGTAGGATCATGTGGAAGAGGAAATGCAGAAATCTGGCAGTTCCTCTTTGCTGCTGAGGTGAAGTCCCCCAGCCCCCTTTTTTTGGTATCCATCAGGAAAAGAAAGTGCTAATTCTGGAGATTGCTGGTCAAAGCAGCACAGGAGCAGTGTTGTGCTCCTCCGTTTGAGGTTTTTCCCTGATTTCTTGTCATTTATTACCCGAAAGGGAGGTGCTGGGGACCAGGACATCTCACTGCTCTCCGGTCCAGCGCCCTTGCTGCTGGCTCCTTGTGTGTGCTTCTCTACATTTGTCTGTCCTTCTGGCTTATAGCCTCAGTGGTTTTTCAAGTAAGAAAGGGCCTTTTATCCTTGAGAAATTAAGTTAGCTTGCTTTCTAGGTGGCTGACAAAGACAGGGTCGAGTTATTGCTGGTCTGTGCCTTTCTCCTTTCAGGGCTGTAGATAGTGTTGGTGCTTACATGAGTCACGTACTGGAGATAAACCAGGTTTCATCGGGATTTATTAACTTTGTTGTGTCTGAATGGCCCAGTCCTGGGGTGACCGGGAGGGGAAACCACCATGGCCCGGTCGTGGTGTCACCCACTGGCTTACGCTTTTTGCTCAGCAAAGTTTGGAGGCTCAAAATACGGATTTTAAACTTTATATGTGTGTGGTATAAATCCCCAGCCTCCTCATTCAAATAGTGTTAAACCCCTTGCCATATAAATTCCTATTTTGAAAGCAAATTTGGCCAGTGAGCGACTGTGAATTGCCAGAAGTGGAGAGGAGGAGCAGACAGGAAAAAGCAACAGTTTCTAACTCATTTTTTATGCTATCTAAGGCAAGTGGATTGCGTGTGAGCAGCAGTGCCTCGGTGTTGGCCGGGAAGCGTGTTTGTCTCTGCAAGGAAGTAAAGAAGAAGGACCAGAAGGACCTTGAGAGGAGCCCGGGCTGGCCAACCTGCACAGCCACTTACAGCACTCACAGCAAGCCAAATACCAGACTGCAGGCACGCTGTTCCGATGAGCACCGTGCCTTCCCACCCTGTGTGAGCTCTGGCAGAGCATCAGCTTTTTGGGAGAACGATGGCTGCAAGCAGACGTTCAGGGTGTCCCGGAGGCGTCGGGGAGCCTTGGGCTGCTGTCGCTGCGCAGCACCGAGCCCTGGTTCTCACAGCTTGTGACATATCAGCCTCTAATATAAAACAGTCAAAGCTGGGTAAATTGAGACAGTAATCATAGCCAGGAAAGGGCAATTTTAAAGGCTAATCCTTCATGGCTTTCCAGAGCAGAAAAAACACTTTAAGGGGCTGTAAAAATGTTTCCAGGACTAGTAGATGTTTACTACAAGTGGTTCTTGGCCACTAGTTAGAGAACAGCGTTGCTGATATCTGCTGTTCATGGATAATGTCTTTAAAATCCTTCAACCCAAATAATTCTACTATGCAGTAATGAGCAGCATCTTTTTTAATGAAGTTGCTGTAGAGATTATTACATAAATACATAATTACAGCTAGGTTTTAAGAAAACAAACAAAAACATATAGTACCTGCATCACAGGCTACTAAATGTGCTCTTTGAGTCTCTTTCATTTTGAAGACTCCAGATATTAAAACTGGCAGTTAGGAAAAGCTCCTGTCTCTTTAGCAGGTGATGGCTGATTAGTTGGTGAGAGAAATAAATCCGTAGAGCAAAATAGCTTTTCTGGAGGATTAGACTAAACACAGCAGAGCTACATCAGCATGAGAGAACCCTCAGAAAGGGGAGGAATAAATGTGGGAGCTAACGCGGAGCCTTGTTAGTCTGGGACTCTGCTGTCAGGAGGAGCAGGCTCCTGCTCTGCTCGCAAGTGCTCTCAGGTCACCCACCGCTCTTCAAGAGAGGACTTTCGGCTTGGTGCTCCACCAGTTGGCTCCATCACTTGCAGATGGAAAGATTAATACTTGGACAAGGTTCTCAAGTGGCACAGTGCAAACACTTCTACCTTTGTGGTTTGTTTGTAGAGAAGGACATGGTTATTCAAATGCTGTAATGTCTCTGGAGCTAATATAAATCTGTTGAGGGGGAAAATGAGAAACGATGGTGGTCTCCAAGGTCCAGATACCTCTATAACTCGTTACTAGTCTACAATAGGCCAGATTCTCATTCACAGCAAAATGCTTTTTTTGTCTGTCAGTAGTATGAAGAAGTTTTAAAATGAGTCGGTGGATGGAAATTGCTTCTAAACAACTTACATTTATGTCCGCTGTAAAGCCGGGAGGGAGCTGTAAGTCTGAGAAACTGGCCTAACAGTGGACTGTAAAAAGTGCAAAATTTACACTAGCAGTTGCAGTACTTTGAATATTGACATCTTATTCTTTTAACTGATTTATGTTATGTGCATTTACTTTTTTTTTTTATTTTTTTAATTTCCTTTAAAGTCCTTGTCAATATCTGTGAGTGTTCCTGCTCCCTTTTTCCGGAGAGTTGGAAGCTGGGGCTGACCATTGCTCACCTCTTGGGATGTGGCAGATGATTTCTGCTTGTGCCGGTGGAGCTGTGGGACAGAGCCTTGACACACTGTGTCCAGACTTGTCTGTAGCTCCATGCATCTCTCTCGTGTGTCTGTCTTTCCCAACACACCGGTAGCAGTTCCAATTAGCAGCAAATTTAATTATGGGGGTGTGAAAGAGAGTGTCTGACCAGTGCAGGCCAGCTGAGATGAGACTGGCTCCAAGCATCCATGCCTGTAGAGCCGAGAGGAAGCCATGGTGGTGAGCATGGTGGGATGGAGTGGGACAGACACTGTTGGCGTCACTTTGGTGACAGAGGAGCTGGCAACAAGGAACTTTGCATTTTCGGAACTGTTTTTTAAATAAAAAGGAAATACCAATTCCAGGACTGTGTTTGGCCCATGCTTGTGAAGGTGCATGGAAAAAAAATCCGTTTGTAAAAGAGGAAAGAAATGTCTGCTCTCTGTCTTACAGAGCTCTCGGCTGGGGCTGATGGACCACAAGGCAGACTTTTTGGTTCATTTTTTCCTTCTGACCATGATGAATCACTTTTTTTTGACAGCAAGCAGCAAGATAATAACAGGAACAACTTTTGGTGTTCAGACAGTACGTTCTGGTAACTGGGCAGCAGTGTCCTATTCATTATGAAATAACTTTCAGATAATGTAGTCGAAATTGCATCCTGACCTAATAAAGGGAGGTTTCAGATATCAGTTATAAAATGCGAAATTTCAGGAGGAAATTGTTATGAGATCTTTCCTCAAGGGAAAGGGCAGAATAGTTTTAAAATTCTTCCAAGATACAAATAGCATCAGAACTTTTGGTAATGCTCTTAACAGGTTTGGACACAGCATACTCCTCACAGAACAACTCGTGTTTCACAGCGGCTTTGTAGGATAAATTTCAAGCTGGCCATGCAACTGGTAAAAAAGCAAGCAAAAATCAAGCAGCTCTCAGAATACGAACCTTACAGACCTTATATTTGTCATTAAAATCTTTAATCCGATTCTGAACATGCCTGATGCTGGGTTGCAGGTCAAGTGGTGTCCCCTGTAAGGTTGGGCATTGGGAAACCTTCAGGGAGAAACGAGTCTCAAAGGCAAGTGGGAATTTCTTGGCACCGGACTTGCAGCAGGTGAAGGAGATGGGGAAGGGCAACCAGGCACGCTGCTGGTGTCTGACAGAAAGCAGGAAAGCGGGCGTGAGTAATGAGATGTTTTACATGGCTAAAACCCATGATTGTGGACAACCTGCCTTCCTCCGTGTCCTGAGGTTGATCAGACTCGAACCTTAGCGGTGCGGAGAGGCACGTGGTGGTTCCCGGGCTTTCCCAGCGGGATGGCGATGGGCATCTGGTCCATCGCTTGCTCGGTAAGTGTAACGGTGGCCTCGGTAGTACTTTCTGGCTTGCTTCCCGCCATGCTGGAGATCCCCCAGCTCGGCTCCCGTGTGACACAGGCGCTGAAGGAAACCCTCCAAATCGCTTGGAGCTGTGGGTGGCTGGGACGAGCTCAACCAACGACACGCTCCCCATGCAGGCGGTGCTGGCAGAAGTGGTGCGGGGAGCTGACCCCAAGGCTCCAACGCTTGTTGGCGCTCAAGCGTTGTGTTGATGTTGGAAGCGGGATGCTGCTGTGATTGGGTGTGTTTACGTAGAATAAACAAACCCTCAGGTACCAGCCGGGTAGGGCTGGTAACGAAGTCTGCATCGTTAGCGCCAGGAGAGCTGGCCAGCCTCACGCGTGCTTTGTGATGGCAATAAAGACTGAGCGCTGGTCATGGTTCACGTATGGGGCTCCACCAGCATGAGCTGACCTCCCCATAGCCCAAATACTGTGTGCCCACTTTGTGCCCGCGGCAGGGGAGGCTTTGCCTGAGCCTGTGTGGCCCTTTCCCCTCGCCAGTCCGGCGCCCGTCCCTGTACACGGGACCCAGCAGTAAGGGTTGGGCTGGAGCCGCTGCACCACTTACAACTGCAATCCAATTTAATATCATGGAGTTAAAATATTGCTTGTTTATTGCTAATGTACTACTCTTGCATTCATTTTTCTGGAACCTGAACAATGAAATAATGTGACTTCTCCCATAAATAGACCACGTTATGTGTTTTTTAGACTTGTTCCAAATGATAAAAAGGGTGCCTCAGCTTTTGGAGCGATGGCTTTCAGTTAAACATGGACACACATCCACTCTTCTAACGCTTCTCTTTCCCCTCAGTACACCTGGCTAGCAGAAATCCCATTATTTCGGATGTGTATGTTTGTAACTAAAATTCAGAATTGTCATTGAATATGCAAAGTATATTTTTATGCATCCTATATAAATATCAAATTTCAGAATATCAAGATACATGTAAATATATTTTTGCATGTGTATTTTATATGCATAGATTGCCTATTTATGAATATAAGGTATGTACATAGAAAACTGTATTATAAATATAGACTGCTTAAATATATTTGTGTGTGCATGCATTTTATATATACAGTAAGTAAATACAGAAGATGTTATAAAATGGCTGTTGTTTGTTCTTGTATCCTTTGCAGGAAAGATTTCAAGTGAAGAATCCTCCACATACGTACATCCAGAAGTTGAAGGGCTATCTGGACCCGGCTGTCACCAGGAAGGTGAGGAGCGTCCTGTTTCCTCTCGCCCGTCCCTCGTTCCTCTGCGAGGGTGGTCCAGGGGTCCAGGTTCCTTCCTGTCTTTGTGTAAAGGGCCCCGTAAAAGTCTCTGAGAAGAGTCTCGGAGATGGAACTGCAGGGAGAAGCAGAGAGAAATCAGAAAGACTCTGCAGTTTTGACAGCTCAGAAAGGAGAACAGATGTTGCAAAGAACAGATTATCAAAATAGTTTGATAATCACTCATGAAAGACTCAGGCACTTCACTTGGCCTTTCAGGTGAACTTCGTGCACCCCTGAATGTGGCTTCTGGACTGGGATGTATTTGTGGCTGGTTCTGATATTTCTGTACTGCTCCAATGGGCTTAGTAATAGCCTTCAGGATTTTAGAATAACAGTAAACCTACATCCCATTTAGAAGACCATCGCTGAACCTTTGGTATTTAACTGCTTTGGGTATCAGCTCATATCCTGTGTCGATAATTATAACAGCCTTTAAAAAAACCCAACAAAACAACAAGAAAAGGCAGTGAGAGCATAGCAGATCTTGCTGTTGACTGGCTCTGCCTCATCCTCCACAATCGCTGCTTTGTGTTGCCGGTACAAGTAGCTGTGGTTGGTGCCCTGCAGTTAAATACGTCTCCTGACACAAGGCTTCCAGGCCAGGGCCGGCTCCAGCCGCGGCAGAGGTGCACCTCCGACCCTGCGAAAGGCGAGGGGTGAACACTGGGCGCCCTGTGCTTCCAGCGCGCCGTCGCTAGCTCGTGTCTTCAAGGCTGCAGTAATGTCTTCTGACAGTGCTGCTCTTGTTGGAGGCTCTGACAAGGAGTAGGAAATCATTTAGTAGGAAACCTTTAAATTTGCCTGTAGCTGATTATAGTTTTTTTTTTTTTTAAATGGTGAACAGAGGTCTTTGTATTTTTTCTCCTGAAGGGTTTTTGAAATTCGTTTAGTGTTTGGCTTTGCTCTGCGGTTACTCTTTGGGTGCACATTGAAGCCTTTCTTATCCTAATACCACTATGAGAGTCCCATGACAAATGGCAAAACCAAAGGAGCCTAAAAATAACTCCACTGAGTTCCTCTCTTTTGTTGCGTTGTTCCATATCACCAGCAGCCTTTCCTCAGCCTGGGCTGCGAGGCGGAAAGATTTACAAATGGGCTTCTGGGCAGACACGCGATACTGTGGGGAGAGCTCACATTACCGGGATTATTGCTGTAATTGAGGTGGTCTTACTGGTTTTGCTGATGATCCCCAGCGTGGCCAAGAGAAAGGTGGCTCCAAACGCTGCTGCAAAATGTGCGTTTCGGCTTGTAATTGGGGTCATGATGTCTTCTCAGGAAAACAATCGCTTTTCGTCTGAGCTGAGTTTTGAAACAGAAAAACGAAAGTGTTGAAATTAAACATTTCGAGAGAAATTGCAGTTTGGTGGCTCCTAGAGCCCAGGAAAGCACGGAACTGGTTCCTTGCTCTCTGCCGTGGTTGCACGGAGCAGCCTGGCCTCGCTGGGGGATAACGGCCCCACGGGGGAATGTGCTGCCTATTTCTGCCGTGCCCTCCAAGCCCAGTCTCCTGCCTGCCTCTTGCTGCAGCAGTATTTTACCTTTATTTCTAGAGAGATGAGGCTATATATTGCTTGCAGTTGAATTGTGTAAACTCTCTCTGGAGAGAAGGCATTGTGGTTTTGTACTCTGAGCTAATTAACTGAGAGAAACTGTATGTCTGATCTCAACTAGCTGTTTCAAAGTAAAAATTAATAGTTCCTTGTGTCTACTAGGACTTTACAGTGAGGCATCTATTTCAGTCTGCCAGTGGCTTTCTGAGCTGGGATTTAGTCTCACCTGAAGTAAGCCAGTGGTGCTAACTAGCACGTGATAAAACCGTGGTGGAAAAGGCAGCCCATAGTTTTTGCATAGGTCAGCAAGGCAAGGTAAATCCTATCCTTTCATCATCTCAGCTCAATAAATGAACTCATGAGAATTATTAACTGTCAAGTAGTCCCCTTGATTTTATTGTGGTGCAATGAGGACAAATCCTTTTTTCCCTAGTATTCAGACCATAGTCCCACTTGCAGCAGCGTCGCTTGCATCCTAAACATTTGTAAGCCCTCTCCAAACACACCGAGTCTGTGCGTGTGATGACCAAGTTGGTTGCTAAGTGCTGCGATTCCAAGATGATTATCATTGACCATCCACTTCTGCTCTCATTTACCTTGTTCACGGGTGAGAATTTACCAACACAGCAGCTCTGGAATAATTTACCCAGCTGTTTTCTTACATTTCCATGGGCAGGGAGCCCCAGGCAGGAGAGAAGACTGGAGTCTTCCTCCTGCTGGGAGCGGAGGCGGCATCGCTGGCTCTCTTTGCGTGCTGAAGGTAGCAAGTTGGTTTTGCAGAGGATGGAGAAGAGCTGCTTGACTCGGCTTGACATGAGTCGGTGTGCACTTGAGGTCTTCTGCCATGACCGGTGCCTGCTTTGAGCCGTGGAGCGGGGCTCTCGCTGTGTCCCAGAGAGGTTTTGCCGGGTCGCCCTTTCTCCTCCCATACGGAGATGATGCGAAGCCTCATCTCTTTCCTGCTGCAGTGTTTTATTTCTGCCATTTTATGGCCTTTTCCCAGCATCTAATTTTGCAGATACAATTTAGCATGCACAAATTATTAAAGCATGCAGATGGCAGCACATGTGTATTTCATTATTGGCTCGCACCCACAGATTTAGTAATTACATAGAAAATCATGGCAGGTTTTTTGCTGTCGGTGTAAAGTCGCGATGGTGAGATTAAAGCACCAGGCTGAGAATGAAACCCAAATGCTCTAGTTCTCAATGGAGAATTTGATACTAAAACAAAGCTTGTATTGTAAAGAAACGTTTATTTATCTACAGATTTTTCATTTTCTTAATCCTGGAAACTCAAAAATGTGCTTGGGAACAGAAGTTATTTTTCTGCACAAGTTTTTGTTGACTGCCAGACTATTGTTGTTGCATTCCTCAGGATTTAGAGGGGTTCATAGTTTACCTTAATGTTTTATATATTCATTCTGCTCTGCGTGAGGTGTTGATATTTTTAATAGCATCACATGAGTCTAATTGCTTAATTTGTTATTTACTTGTTACAGAAATTCAGAAGACGAGTCCAAGAGTCTACTCAAGTACTCCGAGAACTGGAAATTTCTCTAAGAACAAATCACATCGGGTACGAATTTTTTATGAACTCTGGTCTAAGATTTTTTTTTTTTTACATCTACTGATGGATGTCTTTGAGAAAATATCTCTTTGCATGTGAAACCGTGATACCGCTTGGTTGATTGTTAAAGCCTGAAGGGCTCAGTTAAAGGATAGCTGGGCATCTCAGGAGAATAACTGAGCTTTAATCCTTTCATGGTAGGGTTCATCCACATCTCTGTGAAAGCTGCGAAAAGATTGCAGTCAACTTCTGCTCACGCTAAGTCAGTCAGAGCAGGAGGGAGCATGATTGTGTCTAGAATAGTATTTCAGCTATAAATATATACATATATATATATGTATGTAAAAACCCCATGCTGTTTTATAGCTTTAAGATGGTGCAGCTCATGAAGCCTGGCAGTGAGTAGTATTCCCAGTATTTTACTTCTACAAAACACAAAATTCCTCCAAATAACAAAAGTAAAAGAATTGCCAGACTTTTTTTTTTTTTTTTTTTTTAATTGAACGTGTTGTTCCCGCCCACGTTTCCACCAGTCTCACCTCTCTGCTTTGGGGCTCGGGACCAGAAGCCGGTTCAGTGCTGGTCCGTCAGCCAGGAAGGTTTCTGCAGCATTTTGTTCCATGACCACACCGTGCGTCCAGGTCAATTACATTGATTTTACAGAATGCTGCTCTTATTTTGAGGAAACTAGGGCGTTTTAAGCAGTGAGAGGAATAGCCCTTCTCTCTCTGTGGGATCCGGCTCCCCAGCGCGGCGTGCACGGGCAGCGTGCGTGGCGGGGGACCCTCCTGCAAGCTGCACCGTGGCAAATATCTCCAACAACCTTCTCCCACACCCCTTCTCTGACTCCCGCTTTGTTTTCCCTCATTTTCCAACACAAATGATTGGGGCGTCCAAAGCGTGAGGCTCTGCGGGTTGATGAGGAGGGAACCGTGATGGTGCACCAGATAAATAAAGAAGGCTGACAAGACCAACGTTTGTTTATTTTGTTCACCCAGCTGAAAGATGTGTTTCAAAATACATTTTATACAAATGCCAGGTTGTTTATTTTAACAGGTAACCAGCAAAAGATTTAAAGCCTAAAGACTAGAGTAACTCAGCAGTAATGAATTCTCACTCTGCTGAGAGCGGGGGATGCGTAGCTGCGAGGCCCCGCAGGCAGAGCCAGCCCAGAGCCCCTGTTCCCTCCCGGGCTCCCTGCTCGTTCCAGTTACACCTAACCCGCTCCTGGTGGGGTTTCGGCTGCCCCAGTTGGGGTTTGGAGGAGAGCCAAGCTGGGGCTGTGCTGAGGATCCTTGCTCGCCTAGGTTTGCCCCCAGATGTATGGATTTGCAAACTTTACTTGGCATTTTTGAGTTTTTTGAAAGCTTTGGAAGATAAGAGGCTTTTCCGAATTGCAGATTATTTTGCACAATTCTCAGAGACCAAAATTCACAGCAAGAGGTTAACATCTTTTAAAAAGAGGAGGCAAAATTACTGCTAAATGCACATCCAGGATGTCGGACTACTCTTTTGTCGGTGTGCTGTCTGTGCATTTCTAAAGACTGCTAGAGACCAGGATGTGATAAAAAATAAAACCAGGTCCTTGCGATTCACGTGTTAGAAGGCGGCTGCAGCCAGTGCTCAGCGGTTCGCACGGCAACGTGTGCCAGAGGAGATGAGCCGGGGTTTGGAGCGAAGCCGGGCGGCAGCCGAGCTCCCCGGCACATCCATGGCCCCCTTGCCGCAGCGGCGCTGTGGTGGGAAGGGCGCTTACCATCTCCGGAGCGCAGTACTTAGGGGAGGAAACGTCTAGTTTCTGAGCAATGCAGAGCGTGCACAGAGGGGCTGGTGCTTTTTTTTTGGTGGAATGTTTTTCCCATCATAGTGCTGCAAAAAGACTTGTTTCAATACATTTGTAAAGTCTTCTAAAGGACTGGTTTAAAGGCTAAATAATAAAGGGCATTTGTGAACAGTCCTTCCCTCAGTGAGAAAGCAAAGTTTTGCTCAGCAGTGCTGCCTTTCCTGCAACGGCTCTGTCTCTAGTTTATCTGACAAGAATTCCAGTGACTGCGCAAAGCCCGCGAAACGCTCTGATGTCTAATGATTTTTCTAACAGATGGGTCAGGGAGTTCCTGAATGAAGAAAACAAAGGCCTGGATGTTCTGGTGGAGTACTTGTCGTTTGCACAGTACGCAGTCACGTAAGTAAGACAAAGCAAGACTCCTGCCATCTCTACAGAGCAAGAAAGGGAAATGCCGGGGCAGATGCTCAGCGTTTCTAGCAGAGCTTTCCTGCCAGCAGCTTGGTATAGTATGACATATGTACCTTAGAGCAGAGAAAATCGTGACATTAATCCAAAACCGTTGAAGAAAAAAAAGCCTGAGTTTAAGCCTTGAGATTATTTATCTCTAAGACTGTACTGACATATTTTTTAGCTTAGACCTCTGACCATCTTAGAGGTACAGTGCAAAAACATTCAGCAAATGTGTGGAAGCATGCAACAGATTTGCAATTAGTGTCTGACCCCAAGGAATTACTATACTGCCTGCATGTTCAAAGCAACATCCACACACGAGCCACTTCTCACAAGGTTCGTGGCAAGCAAAGCTGTCGGCACTGCGTGCAGTAGCTATGCTGCAAGACGAGAGTAGGACTTTCAAGGTGATTTTGCAAGTCAGGAAGACTGTGAAACAAGCTTTTGCAGTTCTGACATCTGGTTAGCTGGGAGTCAGATTGAGTCATTTAGGTAATAAATCATTAAAAGTATTCTATTAAAAGAATTGGGGGAAAAAATCAGCTTTCATTAGTTGTTATATCACACAATTTGAAATACATGTCCAGCTGAGGATCTTGTTTTGTATATCCACAGGTTTTCGCTTCAGGATATCATAGCAATAGATTTTTGTACAAAATTATATGAAAAGAAGTGGTAGGTTAAAGATATTGTTGTAGACAATATCTAGCAGAGCTAGAGTTGGTGTATTATTTTTAAAAAAGGTGCCATCAGATGTATATATACCAACTCAAAGAAAAGAGATTTTTGGTGGGGTTGCAATAAAATTAATGAAGGAAAATTATATGTTTTAAAATGTTACTAACACTGGAAAAAACTGCACACAGCAAAAAGAAGTGTTTGTATAAAGACTTTCTTCCTAAAATTACACAAATGTACGCAAGTTTGCTTGCTGGGTTTTTCCCCTCTCTAACGTGGTAAATATGAGTAATAACCTCAAAAGCTGTAAGGGGAACAAGCAATTTTTGCTTGAAATAGCAGTACAATGGGCAACAAGTCAGAAATCAAATAAAATCTGTAATGATTATGGTAATGTATTACATATGCAGGGAGATTCATGAGGGCCAGCAAGCCCGTGTAAATGCTCAGTCACATATCGATGGAGGAAACTGAATTAGCACTTGCACAACGTATTGATTTATTGAAATAAAATGGAGACGGCTTTTAGCCCTGCCTTGAACGAAAGAGGCAGAATGCTTATCATCAGTGAAGCGGCCAATGTTGTATCTATTTTATATTGGAGTAATACGTAGCTGCTTGATCCTTCTGGAATTGTATGCTCGTGTGGTCGGCTGCTCCCTTTGTCAAGGTCCACAATTGCTGCCCTGTGCATTTGAAGCTCACACTGAATTGCAGCCGAAGGGGAGTTAGCCCGCATTGCTTTCTTCCTCTCTTTTTGTAATCTTTTGGGACCTGCTAAAGTCTGCAGCTGCTGAACAGGAAGGAAGATGCTGTGTGCATCTTTTCTGTCTAACCCTGCATTGGAATTTCTATTTCCTTTCAAGGTTTGACTTTGAAAGTTTGGAGAACAATGTGGAAAACTCGATGGACAAGTCCAAACCTTGGAGCCGATCTATTGAGGACCTGCACAGAGGCAGTAATTTACCCTCGCCAGTTGGCAACAGCATTTCCCGCTCTGGCAGACACTCAACTTTACGGTAAGGAGTTAAATCAGGCAGTGGTGACCTGCAAACAGCGAGTGCCCGAGTGAGAAGAGTCAGTATGGTTTTCCAATTGGAGTATTTTTCATCTTCCCTCTTTTCACAGTATAGGCTTGACACGTATAGGAAACGTGTCATCGTATTGACAGTTTTGAGGTGGAAAGAAGTGCTAGGCTAGTAGCACGGGGCAGCCTTACACAGCAGTTGAGGAAGAGACAAGAATAGCTCTGCCTCATTTCCAATGGCAGTATGATCTAAGGATGCACGATACGTTTCCATCAGGTATGATGTGGCTTGCACAGAGGAAGCAATTCCTCTTCTCCAAAGAGTGCCTCAAGAATTCCATGGACCCAGCCAGTCTGGGGCTCCAATCTGGTGTCTTGTCCAAAAAGGTCTCTTCTAGTAGCACATTCCTTCCATGCTGCTATGAACAAGATTTTTTTTTTTTCCCAAAAGGCCACTTCCACCCTTCAAACCTGCTGTAAATACTAGCACCACCCCAGGCTTTACTATGAAGTCTCTCTTTCCCAATACTGAGTTTTTTTAGGTTGTGGAAAAGGCAGGATGACTTCTCAGGACTGAATGGCAGTCAACTCTGTTACATTCCTTCGATGCTTCACTATTGTAAATCATACTAAGCATCACCTTTAGACTAGCAGCCCTGTGACCTGGGGGCGCAGCTTGGAGTGCTGAATGGCATTTACTCATATGCTTTTTGACTTTCTTTGGTTTTTGTGGAGTTTTGTTACATAGTACTGTGAGTTTAAAGGAGTCCAAAAAAGACGGAGCCAGTGAGGACTTGCAGTGTTTTCCTGCATCTTCCATTCGAGGTTCAGTTTTGGTTTGTCGGTCAGTGATATTGCTGGCTCTTCAGTTGATGGTGAGTGCCTTCCACCTACAGCCTCGGGGGTAGCGGATGTGATCCCTGGAAGATGCAGTTCACAGACATCAGGCACTGGAGAGGAGACAGACACACAGTCCTGGTAAAGAGATACAGGCTGTGGAGTCCAGCAAAATCATTTGACCAGTTGATTTTTTTTTTTTTTTTTTAAATGTTGCAAAGGTGTTCGTAGTGGTTTTGGTTTTCTTTGAGCTTTAATTATTATGACACAGAAATGGTAGAGTCTTGTGCTTGCAGGAGGATGTCTGATTCTGCTCTCTGTCTTTGGGAGGCGTGCTTGTGATTAGTTACACTAGAAATGCATAAGCCAGGTATACATTACATGTCGCTCACATTTTTTTCTCTTCATTTCCTTCCACCCTTTTTCCTTTTTCACATGCCCCTCTACTCCTTACCTTTTTTATTTTCCATTCCAATGTCTCCTTCCTTGCATCCTTCGTTCCCCTCCCTCTTTCAAACCCTCTCCTCCAATTCTCTTCCTTCCTCTGCTCTCATCCGCCTTTCACATACCATCAGATTGGTTTCTCTGCCTGAGCAACTTCAGTTCAAACGCCGCCAGAGCTGCTTTTCAGCCAACTGCCTCTGGAGCGGCTTCACTTTGCGCTCTGCTGATGAGGCTTCGAGCCGGAAAATCCCGTAAGTCCCAGGTGCAGGGTTACCCGCAGCACGGGCTGTGCAGGGCATGGGAGCCGCGCTGCCCGCGCTGCTCCCCATGCCTTATAATCTGGTAATCCTACGTCTTGGTAAAGCGACCGCCTGAGCATCAGGGGGAGTTTTCAGCCTCCAAAACGTGTGGTTATCATATTATAACTTCAAAGTGTAGTTTGCTTCCATAGAGTGCGATTTTCTAAAAGAAAATAAAATGTGTTTTACTTTGAAACAAGATGCTAGTTTTCTTTATCGTATTGCAAATAGTATTATTAGTTTCATGCCTAAGACATATAGCCCTTAATCATTGGCCGTGTTATTTCATCTTTTTTGTTACAAATAGAGACTTCACTCATGTCCAACACTGGCCCAGAAACATAACCTTTTACAGTGTTTTCCAGCCAAGTGCCCCCTCCTGCCTGCAGAGCCATCTTTGTGCCTGGGCACCTTGGGCAGAAACTGTCCAACATTTACGTGGAATTAGCATCTTTGGTTTGTATTTCATTAAAAAAAAAAAAAATCTGTACTTTTTCAATAGCTGGGGACTATGTGTATTAAAAAAAGTAAAAGCTAAAAGTAGGTGGGAAGTTTTTAAGAAGGGCTTTTTTGTGTAAGTAGTGAATATTGGTTAACTGAACCAGAACCTTCTCCCGAGAACAAGCGAGGTGCTCATCAAATGAGGAGGGTGTGCAGGATGGCGTTTCTGGTCAAAACCAGGAGGTTTCTGCCCCGTCGCTGGGTAGACGACGTGTCTGGGGCACACGGAGACCCAGGCCATAGGTTGTTCTGCGTGGAAGCTCCTCTTCTGTCTTTGTTATAAGAACCATTAAAATGGAGAGAAAGGAAGAAGCGGTCCTCCCTCTAGGATTGTAAAGGAGAAGTCTGACAAAGATCTTAACAGGGTAATTTAAAATTCAGGAGCTGGACTCATCCCTGCTATGCCCTAGCAGTATGAAAAATTAAAACAGATTTGGCCTGGATTCCTTTTTATTAAAACAGCAAGAAGATTTGGGGAGACAGTGTTTTGTGCCCACTTTAACACCTTTTTTTCTCATTTTTGGTGCTTGTGTGGCAGTGTCATGGCACCAGCTTTCCTGCTGTAGCCCTCAGCACCCTGATCTGTGCTGATCTGTGCTGTTCACATTAAGTTAAAGGAATAGGAGACAAGCACAAAGCAACACCAGAAGTACTGGCAGGGTTACAACCTCTTGCACACTTGCAAACGATGCGACTCCCTCGTAGTGAGCAGTTCCCTTGCAGCCGGCCAGGGCAAGCTTGCTGCGGTGTGAACTTGCCCGAAGGTGACGTGGGCACGGAGATTGTCTGCCTGCTCGTTTGCGTGACTGAGGCTGTCCGTCTCTAATTGTGACTTTAACCGGCTTCCCGTAGCTCTTTTTAGTAGTGCTAAACCCTGCCAATTCCCTGCTCACTGGGTTTCCTTGGCAACTAAGGTTGGTTTTTTTTTCTGGTTTCTTTTTTTTTTAAGAGGAGGCACAGGGATTTGAGAAGCAAACACCAAAATGAGGGCAGAAGGATAAAAATGGGGATGAACCCTTGGGGATTTTATTGCTGCTTTTTTTGGGAGAAAGAGCATTACTTTCACATGAGAGTCAGACTCTCCTGTCAGATAAATATTAATGCAGACTTTGTAATGTCCCATCCCATTAGAAATTCCCTTTCTTCTGGGTCAAATACTTCCTATTTTATGGCGATCAAACTGAGAAACTTAGTTTCTTTCTTCAAAATCTGCGGAGTCCATAATGAGAGAGTGAGCCAGGCAGACGTATCTTAATCCATAAATGGGCTTTGAAGCATTCAAGAATTGGACTCAAATTTGGCACTGCTTCTTAGGCTGCAGTGAACTGGACTTCACCGTTAACACTTTCACTGCTCAGGGGCTAGCTGACTTTTCATCATAATTTTTGTTTAATTTAACAGAGCGTGTTTTTGAGCAGTCAGCTGCCGGTCTTGTCGTTCTTCTGGTTTCTCTACCCAAAGACCATGATTTTTTTTACAGACCTCAGCCGGGCATTAGCCAGGCAGTGATGTCTCTGGTAGCTGCGGGTGGCTCCAATGCAGTGAGCACCCCTTTTCGCGTAGCCTGCTTGGTAGTACTGTGGGGGTGTTTGTAGGTAAACGCCCTGGTTGAACTGGGGGAGAATCCCCTACAACACCCATCTGCCACCACTGAGCACAGGCTGACGGTCATTCCCTCTCCAGGCCTCATCCCCTGCAGAGGGGTGCAAGGTCAGGGTCCCCACATCCAGCAGACCCAGCTTGGAACTTCTCTAAGAGGAGCAGTTACCCCCGTACTGGGCACTGGTGACGCTGCACCTCGAATCCTGTGTTCAGTGTTGGGCCCCTCACTCCAGGAAGGACGTTGAGGTGCTGGAGCGTGTCCAGAGAAGGGCAACGGAGCTGGGGAGGGGTCTGGAGCACAAGTCTGATGAGGAGCGGCTGAGGGAACTGGGGGTGTTCAGTCTGGAGAAGAGGAGGCTGAGGGGAGCCCTCATGGCTCTCTACAACTACCTGAAAGGGGGTTGTGGTGAGGTGGGTGTTGGTCTCTTCTCCCAAGTAACCAGCGACAGGACAAGAGGAAAGAGCCTCCAGTTGCGCCAGGGGAGGTTTAGATTGGGTATTGGGAAAAATTTCTTTACTGAGAGAGTGGTCAGGCATTGGAACAGGCTGCCCAGGGAGGTGGTGGAGTCACCATCGCTGGAGGTGTTCAAAAAACATGTGGACGTGGCGCTTTGGGACATGGTTTAGTGGGCATGGGGGTGTTGGGTTGGTGGATGGACTTGATGATCTTGGAGGTCTTTTCCATCCTTAATGATTCTGTGATTCTGAGATCAGAGAAATATGAAGTTAGTAGGAAGCACCAAGACCACCTTCTTCCAAAGTCTCTTTTCTGCTGTCAGAAGGACTTTTGTAATACAAACACCACCACCTCCAAACCACCACCAACAAAATCACAGAAATGCAATCCAAAACCCACCAAACCCTGATGAAAACCAGGAGTCCCACCCCACATAGAGCTGAGTGAGTTGCTACAGAAGTGGTGAGGTCCAACCTGGGCTGTCTTCTGCCCTCCTTGTTTCTACTCCGAGGGAGCCAGTGTAGACAAATGAGGGCATGATATTCTTTAGCAGATAAAAATGTCAGGAGAAACCAGCTGTAAATCGTATGCATTATTAACGCAGTGCATTAGAAGTCTATGCCACTGGGCTGGGCACGTGTCCTTGTTTTAAGCATGAAAGTCCTCCCGTTGAAGTTGGTGGAGATGGCCGGAGTTTGTATTGAGATCTGTGCTCACTTACCATGGTGGAAAGGACTTTTACTTACTTTGAGTATCCCAATTTGTTACGTAGGTGTTTTAATTATCCATCTGTGGGTCTTTAGTGTCAGTGTGAGCTGTTTTGCACCAAAAGATGCCCTTGTGTGTTGTGTCTTCTAGGTCTTGGTTGCACAAAGTGCTGCATGAGCTGGACATTTTCAGCAGTTCTGGCTGATCACATTAACAAAGTAATGTGGACATGGAGGCAGGAGTAGCTTCTCAAAATTAATTTCTTCAGGCTGGCTGGGCTGAACAGTCTTTCTCACCTTTCTCTAGGAGGCTGGTGAGTAAAAGCACAGCCTGGTCTCCAGAGGCATCATGGCAGTGCCTTTACAAGCACCAAATTAACTAAATTGTTAACAAATCGAATAAAAATGCTGAATGAGTTATTCTTGAAGAGAACTGTACTTCTGTTGGGTCTGAGCAAGAAAAGGAACCTTAAACTGTACTGTGCGTTTCAGCACAGGTTTAGCCTCGGTTTTAATGATTTTTGGTTTTCCCACGTGGGTGCAGTGTCCTGGCTGTGGAAATGCCAGATCCTGCCTACTTCCCCATAGCCTCCAGCAGCAAAGGCTTGAAGCTGTGGAGTAGCTCCCACCCCACGTGTGACATCCCGTACCCACCGCCGATGGCTGGCAGGAGGAAAGCATTACATGCTGCAGGAGCTTGCACATGGTCAGGTTTTCTGTTTTTGCTTTTTTCAGAAGTAAGGTTTTATAGTTCTTCTTTAAAGGAGGGGCAGAGGAAATAAAAGAGGAACCATCTGAATTTAATTACCAGGATAAATATACTCTTGGTGACATAATCTTTGACCTGCAGCAGACAGGAAATCAAAACCAACAATTCATCCAGATGGTCGGATCAGCCTAATGTTTAGTAACAAGAAATGAAATAAAAGCAAAAGAAGATCATCCACCCTGGTTTGGCTCATGTCGCATAAAGGGAGGTGTTAGAGCTACCTCCGGGCTGCCCTGCCTTTAGGAAGGAAACAAACAACATTGGGGTCGTTGCAATTGCCACTAATACAGAGAAAACAACTTGAGCCTTAGTTCCAGTGTGCAGAGTCGTCATAAAAGAGTTTCGGTACAAAAAATCCTCATTAATTCTTGGCATTCATGTCTCTGTGAAGAAATTTGCATCTGTTGAAGGGAACCGATCTAAATCTAGGGCAGAATCCCATCTGTGCTAGAGAGATTTTCTCTGCACTGCAGCTCTCAATTGCATATTCTGCACCCGTTTCTCAGCCTAATCGTAAACTAAGGCGGGTGGGAGCTCTGGGAGCCGGCGCGGGCTCTGCGCGTCACTGACGATGTCCCTGCGTTCCGGGCTGGCGGGGGAGGCAGGAGGGCTGCCGCCGGCGGGGCGCCGAGCAAGGTGTGCAGCCTGCGGCCGGAGCCGTGCCACTGCCCTGGGGCTGCGTCCCCGGAGGCGAGCGTCCTCTCAGGTTTTGGGAAGAGAACAGAACAGAGCAGGTACCTCTGACTTCCCCTTGCCTGTTTGGCTGGACGCTGGTATGAGAATCCTCTAAGTAAGAACATCTGTGGGCTTCAGAACAGCGGTTTGCCTGTCTGTGGGCAGGTAGTGCCATACGGGATGTCTGCAGCCCTTGTTGGGTTTTTGTGGGTCTTTTCCACCTCTTCAGAAGAGGCAAATATTGTCTTCACCTCAAACCTTCCTTTTGGTGCCCGCATTGCTCT
The DNA here is from genome assembly GCF_964289735.1 of Phaethon aethereus. Taxonomy (NCBI): domain Eukaryota; kingdom Metazoa; phylum Chordata; class Aves; order Phaethontiformes; family Phaethontidae; genus Phaethon; species Phaethon aethereus. Next base: position 2,072,808 of record NC_138580.1, on the reverse strand, counting down.
GCAGCGCGGGGTTTTGATTAGGTGTGGGTAGCGAGGGGTGTAGAGGGGAGCATCTCTCAGCCCGGGAAGACTCTGTCCAGGTGGCTGGATCCCAGGCTGAGTTCCTAGAGGGATGGACCCAGCGTGCTTCAGGGTCCTGCTGCATTTCACAGGATCCTTGCTCCTCGATCCTGTTTCTCCTCACTCCCCAAGTGGTTGGAAATGCCAAATTCTGGCTTTATGGTCATCTTTTATTAGTTTAAGGAGACTTGCTCCTATTTGTTACAGCTGACGAAACTCTGTCAGATGTCTGAAGGCATTCTGAAATTTAAGGAGTTGATACACCAGGCACTGAGGAAGATTTTTTTTCTTCTATCAGTGGCATGATAAAGTTCTAATTACTCTGCTTATTTAAAATTTAAAGGACAATAATGTATGCAGCCTTTAGTAGTTTAAAACTGAGATAAGTCATTGTAGGAACAATCTCTGTATGACTAGAAATTAGTTTTAAATCTTTTTATTGCAGTGTTTTCCGTGTTCAGTGAAATGAACGTATGGAAATATGCTGGTGTGGTGTGGTTATGCATTCTCCAGCCAACACTGGCAGTGCTTCCACACTTCCCAGTTCAGATTCAATGTGGGGCTCCCAGTTAAAGGTTGCACTGCTCTACTTTTGTCTCAGGAAGGGAGATTTGGAAGACAAATGAGTCCTTGAGCGCAGGGCCTGTGTGTGGGCAGCCAGCCTGCCGGTGGGGACGCAGGCAGGACGGCAGGACAGCCCTGGCTGGAGCTCCCTGGCTGGCCCCATTCCCACCAGGAGCAGCCGGACAGTCCCGGAGCCCAGATGCACCATGGTGGCTTGGGGCCAGCCCTGCAGTGTGGGGAGCAGCCTAACCCTGTCCTGTTCCTCTGAGGCACAGCCTGCACCCCTCCTCGGGGTCTGGATCCCGAAACCCAGCTCCCATGCTTTACCCGCTCGCTGTTCTCAGGCAAACTAGGTCATGTTTCCCTCAAACCTGAAATCCGTCTCGAGTGCCTTGAGCTGATTTATGCATTCATATAGATGGGAAAAAAAAGTAGTTTGACTGAATTCTGCTTTGAATTTTGGGGTTTCTTTCATCTCGGCACTCCTGGAAAACGAAAGCAAAGGGAAGTAATTGCTGAAGCCTGAGAGTCACCGGCTCTCCGTGGGCAGGGTGGTTTCGCACCGTGCTCTGGAGCTTGTTGCGCGTTCCACTCTTGCCCCGCGCCAGAGCTGCAGAGCGGGGAAGGCTCCCGCAGCCGTGCAGGCGGACACAGCAAGGGTCCCGCTGAGCCCAGGCCGTGGCCCGGCACCCGTACGCCCAGACCCTCGTACGAGCTACCTCATTCGTTTCGTTTTGTGCAGTTAAAGCGAGAAAATTCGCAAGTGTGTTCTTTGTGTCAGAGAGTGAGCTAGTGAGTCAGAATAAAACAAGTCTGTTACTATTTGTTCATGTATTTATTATTAGTCTTTACTACTATTATTATCATTAATAATGATGTTAAGCACTGATTAAAAAAGCTGCACCTCCTTTTTTAAACAAAAGGAGTAGCATGGATTAGACAAGTAACTCGCACAGTAGCATTGGCAATAAACAGGGCAACCAAATGCACTCAAAATATGCAGCAGAAGTGCTGCACCAAAAAAACACCAAAGCCGAATCTAACACCCTCTCTGCCGTGGCCCGGGAGCAGGAGCCGCTTAGAGCACTTGTTCAGGATGAGATACCTGCTGATGTTTCTCCTGGCACGTGCTCCTGCTTCCAGCAGTCTGTAGATTTAAGCATCCTGATCTAAGGATTGCATCTTGTGTTTAATAGTCCTTGATGGATTTCTGTCCGCCCCCAAATGGGTCTAAGTGCTTTCGGAGCCCCTGCCAGGCTCTGGGCTCTGCAGCAGTTGTGCCAAAGAGCTCCTGCTCTCTGGAGCGCTGTGTGGAGAAGTGCCTCGAAAATTACCATGTTTGCTTTGATCCTGTCACCTGATAATTATATACGATGCCACGTAGTTCCCGTGTTACGAGAAATAACGACAGATCGTTCCCTGCTGACCCCCTCCGTGCCACTCACACTTTCTTGGAGTGTTGGGGTAGTTCTCAGAAGGAAAAGCCGGGCTCTGCGTGTCCCCTGGAAGCTCTCCCGTTCTCCTGCTCACCTTCTCGCCCTGCCTTGGCGTGTGTTTGCCGTTGTGCTTTGAGTCATTGCTGGGCGCCAGTACCGATTCCTTTAACTCCTGGTGGGGGACTGGAGCGAGAGGTAAGGATGCTGTAACCCAGAAGCTCTCCCCACTGCGATTGTTTTCCCCAGTCAAAGAGAAGAAAAGCCTTCCCGTGTGTGTTCTCCAGGCTGTAAAGGTGGCGTTGGCAAGTGTGAGGCCAGTTGCAGTTGTCTGAAGAAGCCTTGTTTTTACTAGAGGTTATATTTACTCCACCAGTCAAGCTTCATCTCTTTCCTCCCCCAGTGGAGTTGCTCTTTGCATAAAAATGTCAGAATTTGCACATCACTGCACATACATCATTTTATTTTCCTTTCTGTCTTCCCATCAGCAGATTTTTATTCTTTTTTCCTCCATTTTCAGGCCCAAGTGTGATAGTTGGAAATGTAAAAGGTTTACTGTGCCTGCCTAGAGGTTTTGTTGGCCTCCAAGCCGGTGAGCCGATGCTCTTCTGGTCTCTGCTCTCACCTGCACAGGTGTAAATCAGGAGCAAACCTCTGCTCTGTGACTAATTGAGAGCCTGCTTGGACCTTCTCTCTGGGCTGTTTTTACGCGTAAATTGGGGGAGCGGGATAAATAATGTATTTTTCCAGTGCCAAACACCACCCTTCACCTTCGCTGTCAGCATCGCCGGGGGTGCCGCCGGCTGGGGCTGCTCGGGGCAGCCTGCACCGCTTTGCAGAGACCCTCCGTGGCCCTGGCACGGCCAGGGTGGTCCCGCAGACCCCCCGCAGTTCGGATGGAGCTTGTCCTGTGCGGTCCGCTGGTCCTGGGGCTCGCCGGGGCAGCGCGGCGGCACCACGGACGCCATCGGCCAACTGCCGCAGTTAGTAGATTGCTGTCAAAAGAGTTTCTTGACCATGATCATAATCCTCTCATTGCTTATTCAATTTACATGTGTAAGAACATGTATGTGTTTCATATGGCAGCCCGTCTCCTTGTCTCCAGCTTCCTCTGCTCAGCTCATGAAGCATGGTTTTTTTCAGGAAAATAAGCAGTATCTCAGGAAGAGCTGAAATGTGGTTTTCATTTACTATGCCATAGAAATGACAGATTTAAAGACTTCCCTTTGTGTTTGTTTCATGTTCTTATTTAATTGAATTCAAGGTTGATTTACCAGTTAGGGGGTTACAATTAAAATAATTAATGCCTCTGTTCTGAGGAAAGTTCCTAAGGACCGTATTTTCCTCAAATAATTTGGAGGGCTTTCAGAAAGCTCAGCTGCAAAATAGAAGAGAAGCACCATTCTTAAATGAAATGCAGCGGGAATTAATACATTCGCTGATGCCTACGAATGTTCAGTTCCGTTAAAAATCTGCACTGTTGCTTGTGCAGAGTAAAGTGCCTGGAAAAGAATCCAGAATGCCTCTGCCCGTGGGTGGATCGCTCTTTCCCCGTCGCATGCCCCGCACGATGGAGGTGCTTGGCTTTGGATGAGTTGTGCTGTGGCTGGTGGCATCAGCTGCGCCGGCTGGAAGGGCTGAGAGCGGCGGCTGGTGGGCTGGGCTGGGCAGCGGTGGCCGGCAGGCAGTCGTGGAGCCGTGCGTCTCAGGCTGCCAATGTAAACAGCCCGTGACCTTTTTTCTGCTTTATTTGCATGTATATCATCCGATGGTCGTCTGCTCTGCAGAACTGAAAGATGTCTGTGTTTTCACCCAGTGGAGGAATATCTCCGTTCCTTTCTTTTTACCACCTAAAATAGTCTTGTGATTGAAGAGAGCTGTTTTTCTTTGCAGGTATAACACCTTGCCGAGCCGAAGAACGCTAAAAAATTCCAGATTAGTGAGTAAAAAAGATGATGTTCATGTCTGCATCATGTGTTTACGGGCCATAATGAATTACCAGGTATTTCCCTTTTTGTTCTTTTTGGACCACATAACTATTTTGTTGTTGGGTGGGGTGGGAAAGGTTAGTGGTGAATTGTCAAGGTAAAAGTGATGCAAAGGTTTAATTTCTTACTTGTTCTTAGGCAGTGAAGCTGGGAAGGAATATAACACAGTCCTTGCATACCCATGCAGACGATTTGTAGAATTATAGAATCATTTAGGTTGGAAAAGATCTTTAAGATCATCAAGTCCAACGGTAAAATTTAGCACAGATGTGAAGACACATGTGGATAAGAGCATGTGCATATCGGGCCAGTTCCTGTTTGCAGCGATGGGCTCAGTTTGCACTAACTTACTAGGCATGCAGCTACACAACTGAAACTATAATTTGTCTCAGAATTTAGTACTAACACTTAGGAAATACAAGAGTTTTTCAGAAGAGCTGTACACTGATGGAAAATCCAAGCTTTCACTCTTGTTACATATTTACCACAAGGCAATTGCAATAACTGCAGATCAGAGAATAAAGTAGACCAAAGCTGATCTTATTTTCACAAGTTTCTTTTATCTTCAGTGGGATGCTGTGATCATATGGCATGCCCAGGTAGCTTCAGAGACTTGGGATTTTTTGCTAAAACAGTAACAGCTAAAAATTACGTGCTTCAAAGAAAGGCTGTGGTGAACGCTTCTGTTAAGAGTTGTGTGGTCGTACAAGGTATTTCTAGTGTGGCTGCGTGTGTGAACTCTGCCGTTGGGGATACCAGCTCAGGTGTCTTACCACTGATGGGAAGGATGCAAACAACAATCTTGTGGTAGTAACCAAGGCAGTATTTTCCAAAGCAATTCTTTTTTCATTTTTGGAGAGCAAAGCGAGCAGTACTTGTGCAGTAACTGCATGCTGCAGTCACTCCATGCTGGAAAAGGAGTGATTTTGGCAGCTGAATTGCAAATTCCTCTTTAGAGAGTAAATTACACACTTGACTGTCAGAATTAAAAGGGGGTTGGAGGGAGGAAATGATGAGCAGAGGGGTTGGCAGTTGTGTAGGAGCAGCTCTTGGACCTCTTTTTATTGGCTGACATGACCAAACCGAGGACTTTCAACACTGTTAGTGGCAGAGAAGTTGTTAGGCACGGTGGTAGATGGAAATGTGCTGGCGGACTTGGTAAGCTCAACAATATTTTGTTTGGCGTACAACGTTGTGAAAGACTGCTGCCAGATCTGGTCAGAGATATGTAATTGGTTTGATTTAAAGAATAATAATTTCAGTCTCAAAACTGAAACAATATGTTCCCTTTCTCTTTTCAGTATGGATTCAATATGGTCATGTCACATCCACATGCCGTTAATGAAATTGCACTAAGTTTGAACAACAAGAATCCCAGGTAGGCTGCACTTGCTTTTAGAGAGTTTAAGAAGTAGGTAAGTAAAGAACACAGGGAAAGGGATTTTCAGGGGTATGCTTATGCACAAACCTGTAGCAAAAATTAGACTTCATTCTGAATCAGATTAAATTGGTATTATGGTGCAAATAGATGAGCAATTGCCACCTAGTTCCATTGGTTTCAGAAGCTACTGACTCTTCAGCTGAAAGTTTGCTACATAAGTACTCCAGCTCTATTGCAGCGTGGAGACGACCTTGCTGGTAATGAGCAGCTTAGCATGGGATTTTCCTGAGGAGTAGGAGAATCTTCTTAACTAGAAGTCGTCTGAGGGGTCCTTAGGTTTGAATTTCTCTAAGAGAGGGTTTCATTCTTGTTCTGTGTCGGGTTGGTGTTCAGCCACAGCAGTAATGTGTAATTGCGCAGTGGAGGCGATGGCTGCAAGGCTGTGTCCCCTCCTCTCCCCGCACACACTTGTGACCTTGACAGCCACTTCCAGCAAAACCTGGAGCTGCAGACCTCTTGCATGTCTAACGAAACCAAATCTGACGTATTGATGTTTGCAAGGAAAGGTAAAACCAGGGGGTGAGACAAAACTAAACAGCACTTTATGTATATATCTATCCTTTGCTTAGGCTGTCCACTTGCCTTACAGTGCACTGCTTGAAATCTTGTCCTGATGGAAGTAGGTACTTCCTTCCTTTCTTTTATTTAGCCCTAAGTCAGCAAGCCTAGGCACAGGATAAATGGGAAGGATATGGGAAGTTTATTGTTTTTATCATTTTTGGTGTCCTGTGCCAGGAAATCAGGTGATCAAGAGAGAACCTCAGTTTTCATTTTTGAAAGAAGTGGGTTATTTAGATTCCTGTTTATAAAAAAATTGCTTTCAAATGTGGCTAAAATAATCTGAAGACAAAACTTAACGTTAGTGCTGTTTAAAACCTAATTTGTTTTAGCCCTGTCGTGAGTTTTGAAGAAACTGGAGGTTTGAGTGTTTAGGGTGATGTGCAAAAAGGGAAGCAGCAGCTCTGAGAGACGCTGCAGAGCTGATCCCATGCCCAGACCGTGCATGCTGGGGAGCGAAGTGCTGCAGGAGTGGGCAGGCCAGGTGGAGGATGGCTGTAGGGACTCCATCTCCTCTGGTTGTGCCCATATGGATGCCAGCCACACAGCCATAACTGCCCCCTCCCCGTCCCCACCCCAGATGCGTAGGCAGCAGGAGGGTGAGCGCTGCGGGCAGCATCGGAGACTCGGGCATCCCCCTGGGCTCCCTGCTTGCAGAGATCGCTCTCCCCTCTCCCCGCACACACGGTTCGTAGCCCACCCTTGGACGGGGTGTTACTGAAGATCCGTAGTAAGAACCCCTCGATCCTGTCTGAAAGAGCTTCGATTTTCTTCTTGTGGCAGGAAAAAAAAATTGATGAGTAAGAATTGAAAGTGACACATTTAAAATTTCCTAGGGAAGTGAACATTTTATCTGGTTTCCAAAGATAAGCTTGACACTTTGAAAGCCAAAAGGTATTTCTTTTTCTGTAACATCTGGTTTGAGTCAATGCTTTAGCATGAGACTAATTTCATATGTGTCTGCATGATTTTACTATTTGCGCAGAGCTCATCTGGCCATAAAGTCCAGTTCGTGCTTTTGCCTTATGTGAACCCTGTAAGAAAGTACTGGGGATTATTTATATTCGAGTTACACTGAGTCTGTTGCATGCTTTTCTTTCAGTAAGCTGGTGTCTTCCCTTACTAATATGCCTGTATTAGCACTGCTGTCAATCAGTTGCCCAGATTTCTGTTTCAAGAGAGGAAGGATGTGCTAAGCCATCCTATATTTACTGCAGTGAACCACATCTTTTTTTTTTTTTTTTTTTGTGGCTATGAATAATACACATTATCATAGAAAGTAATTCAGATTTGTATCAGGAAAAATACAGATCTGAATTACAAGCGCATTCATTAAAAACTGGGCTCAGAGGAAATGGGCTGCGTTGCGGCGAAGAGAGCTGACTAATGGCTGATGTGTGGTGATCCTGGCTCGTGTAAAACTGCCTCCTCTCCGGGTTTGTGCAGGTGAACTCTCCGGCAGTACAAGCTGTCGAAGGCTGATGTGGTCTGCCTTTACCAGATTTATGCAACTGCCTTTGGTTTGCTTGAATTTCCAGAAGTATAACTTGTGACTTAAATTTTTGCATGTTTTGAGAAGCATTAAAATGGGGGAAAACTGCATGATCCTGGGAGAGTCAAAATGCCCTGGATCAGATGATGCCCAGCATTATGTGTCTTGCAGGTTTACTAGTTCCAAGAAATTAAAAATACACGGGATGCAAACTACCTCTCCCAGTGTCTCCACATTCCTTTTGCAAGCAGGTAAAAAGAAGGTGGTTCATCGCATGGTGGTCAATGACTGTTGCGGTTTCTTTTCTTTGCAGGACAAAGGCCCTTGTCTTAGAACTTTTAGCAGCTGTTTGCCTCGTCAGAGGAGGGCATGAAATCATTTTATCTGCGTTCGATAACTTTAAGGAGGTATGCTACTCTGCTTTATTAGAATTTGATGCGCGTGTCGATAGTTCTCTTACATGGCGTTGGTTAGAGCCTTCTCATTCAGCTGAATTTCCTAGAGTAAGGATTTTCCATAAACTGCAGATTTTCCATAAGTCACTTTGAGCTGCAAAGAATCTAACAGTGGTGTTGATGCTGTCATTTTGTGCACTTTTGCATATAAGAGCCATAATCCCAACAAGATGAATCCAGATGGTGCATTGCTCCCTTTACCTTTTGGTGAGTCGAGGTGTGTCCCTGAAGAGGAAAACCAATGGAGATCTTGAGAGCTTTACTCCAGTTCTTCTGTCTCTGAACGCTTTTGAATGTTCTTAGATAAAACAACCAAGCACGGTGTATTAGACCTCTCATTTTCAGAGCTGTTTACACAAGCCGCTGAAACACAAAACTGCTGTTTTACTATGGGCAGAAATTTTATTTGTGAAGAAATTACAAAATCAAGTCTCTGTGATGGAACACTGACTGCTGAAATTAATACAGGTATTCCAGTAGGCTCACGTGGGGCAAAACAGTGTCACTCATGTGTGTATGTGATCAAGTGTAGCACATGTCTGTGTACAGTGGTGAATGGGATTTGAGAACATTGTATGAAGGTGCAGAAGCACTAGTGTGGGAATCAAGTCCTAGAAAGCTGCTGTTCTAGTTTATTTTGTGTATTAGATATATGTGTGATTTATTATCAAAGAAAAAAATTAATCTAAACGTACCAGCTCAAAAATTTAACGTTAGACTTGATGGGTCCCAACTGGACTGTGTATAAACATGTAGCATGTTTTTCCGTAATGCCATTGTTGCTATAAGTGGGTTAATGCAGATGATCACCCTAACCAAGTCGTTAGGGTGGTGTGTGTTTTTTTGTTGTTGGTTTTTTTTTTGTTTGGTTGGTTTTTTTTGGGGTTTTTTTGTGTTTTGGGAATTATTTCTGGTGAAGAGATACCGATCTCTGATTTACATCCAGTGTAAATATTTGCATGTCATAGACAAATAAATGTATTTTTGAGATGCTCCTCATTATACAGAGACAGAGCAAAAGGTTTGAAGTAGTCTCCAGTGTGGGCCTGTTGGGGAAACCTCAGCTTTGCAAGACCAGACCTGTCCTAGACGTGAGCTGTGTTGTGTGTGCAGAGCTGCCTGAGGACAGAGGTAATGGGAATGGCACGGCTGCTGGGGAGGCTTCCCGGCTGTGAAGTGGAAGTCGAGTTGGAAGTATTGTGTGACCCTGGAGAAAGCCTTGCTTTGGGGTTACACCAGCGGAAGGAACGGTCAGAATACAGAAATAAGACATTTTGCTCCCAGCTGGGGAAAGGTCTGCAGTCCTTTAATGCAGGCACAGAACTGGAAATTGTAGTTTGGTTCTTCCATTTATTCATCTGTAGCCTTGGGCAAGCTGCCGGTATCTTTGTCTTTATTTGCACCTTTGTGAAATGAAGGAATCACAGAAGCAAATGCAGATGAGATTGTTATGAAGAACAATTGGGTAATATGAGAGAAGTGCTTTAAATAGGAAAAGCACTGTACACACGCAAAGTACAATGTTACTATTCCAGGCTTAAATTCTTCTGGCTTATTCCTACTCTCTTATAGAAGAAATACGACTCTTTAGGGAGGATGGTGTGAGGCATTACAGATAAGTTGGGCAGATGACTACAGCTGAAATAGCACTGGTCGGGATGGTCTGTAAGGTTCATTAAACAGGCCCTTTGCATGGCACAGGGAAGGACGTGTAAAGTCCCATTTGCTCCCTTACCCTCCTGACATCTTTAGTCAAGGTTTTGCTCCTCCATTTTTTCCAAGTGCTCCATCATCTCTCTTTTCTCCTGCTGACATTGAAAAATTCTGACGTAACACATTCAGTTTTTCTGCTGTATTTATTTATTCCATTCTTATTTGTGTTTAATCAAGTCATTCGCTACAGTGGAACGGTTGGGTGTTGCAGATGAAGGGGGTGGGCAAGGAGGGGGTTTTACCCTTCTCAGTTCTGCGTTTGGCTATTCTTCTCTTTGCCCAGTTACACTGCCTATTTCTTGCTCTGTGCTGTTGTTTTCCACTTTCCTCCTGGGCAGCTTTTCAGTAATGGTTTCAAGTTTTCATGTTTATAACTCATTCAACTGGTATATTAAAAATCTCTGAGATGCTGACATGTAAAGTACCCAGGGTTAGATTTCTGGCAGTATACTTCCAATTTAAATTGCTGTAAGCTCAATAATATTTGTGTGGCTTCTGCAACTATGCGTTGCAGGGCTGCCACAGCTTCGCTGTGGTTCCTTTATCAGACACTGTGTGCATATTTAGGACAGATTAGACTCGTCGAACTAGATCTCTGCCATTCTTTCTCCTTGCCATAAAATAACTTCAAAAGAAACCTTAACGCCCGCCTAACACTCACCCTGTAATAAAGTCAGTAGGGAAAACAGGATATTTCGGACCAAATTCTGCTCTCATTTACATCAGGGTGAACATCAAATATTTCATTAGGCTTTGAGCTTTGCTCTGATGTAAATGAGAACAGAATTTGGTTCTCAGGGTCTGACAGAGCTGGAAAACCACAGTTGATCTGAATCTTGTCAAGAATTCTTTTTGAAAAGGACTTTTCATTTGAAAATGATTTTACAGGCCAATCTTTTTCTGACTGGGCTCAGGATGTTCAAATGGAGGATGGCTTGTTTTGTTAAGTAGAACAGGGATTTTATTGAGAGCAGCCCTGCCGAGAAGGACATGGGGGTCCTGGTGGGTGAAAAGCTGGACAGGAGCCGGCAACGTGCGCTCACAGCCCAGAAGCCACCCGTGTCCTGGGCTGCCCCCAAAGCCGCGTGGCCAGCAGGGCGAGGGAGGGGGTTCTGCCCCTCTGCCCCGCTCTGGGGAGACCCCCCTGCAGGGCTGCGTCCAGCTCTGGAGCCCTCGGCACAGGAGAGACACGGACCTGCTGGAGCGGGGCCAGAGGAGGCCCCAGCAACGCTCCGAGGGCTGGAACAGCTCTGCTGGGAGGACAGGCTGGGAGAGCTGGGGGGGCTCAGCCTGGAGCAGAGAAGGCTCCGGGGAGACCTTCCTGCAGCTGCCAGGGCTGAGAGGGGCTGAGGAGAGAGATGGGGACAGGCTTTTTACAGGGGCCTGTAGTGATAGGACAAGGGGTAACGGTTTTAAACTGAAAGAGGGGAGATTTAGACTAGACATAAGGAAGAAATTTTTGACCATGAGGGTGGTGAACCCCTGGCCCAGGTTGCCCAGAGAGGTGGTCGATGCCCCATCCCTGGAAACATCCCAGGTCAGGCTGGACGGGGCTCTGGGCACCCTGATCGAGTTGGGGATGTCCCTGCTCATGGCAGGGGGTTGGACTAGATGGCCTTGACAGGTCTCTTCCAACCCAAACTATTGCATGATTCTAAGCTGTCTCTTGAAAATTATTCTTGTCGAGTTACTTCACCTGAAATCACTGATTCCTGTGCACAGGCTGTTTCTCTCTGCAGGGGACTTGGCTCTGTGCATTACAGCCCTGTGCTCGCTTTTCGGTACAGGGTTAAGATCATGTTGAACAGATCACTTCTGAAAACAGAAACACGGGGATATTTTGAAGCCACTGAGAAGGTACAATGAACGAGGAGCTTGAGATGGAATTGAATAAAGCTGAACTCAACAGGAAAAAAATATCTGGAACCGTTGTTACTGATGGGGAATGGAGACCGGGGGAGGGAAGGAGTAGGTTGGGATGGATGGAAGGAAAAGCAGGTGTTGTATGCAAAGTTCATTAGAGCTGAGGAAACGAGGCTTCACGCAGTCGCGCTGGTGGTAGGAAGCACGAGCCTCCTGTTTCAGGCCAGTGAGAGGCAGAGCTGTTGAATACATCTGTTTTTAAATTTTGCCAGAAGGCAGGAAGCAGTTACAGTGAAATCCTCACCTGTATTGTACGGAATGAATCGGGAACTTTAAGGGACACATGAGTATTAGTTTCTCATCCATATCTGTGTTTCTCCTTTGTGTTCTCTGTGATGTTGAAGGAGTTTGCATGTCGAGTACAAGCAGGGGATGGTTTAGGTCAGTCTCTCATGGTGCACATGTCTGCTTTCTGCAGCCTGCTCTGCATTTTGGGAACTATTCAGCATTAACAGAAGGGCAATTTCCAGCTCTCTGAGAGAGAAATGCCCCAGATATATACACACCTTCTGGGTTTGGTCATTCCTTCCAGGCCAATGCAGACACTGGATGAATCGTCCCGTTTCCAGCCTAAACTCAGCTCATCTGTTTTCAGGAGGTCTCGATCTGGGCTAAACAGGAAAAAAAGTTCAAATTAAACTGTGAAGACCCTGTCCCTGCTTGTACCTGAGCAAGGTGGATTTTTACATCATCCTGTGTTTCACTTGTCAAAGGTGTTACTTTCATAACTCATCACTTTTGAAGTCCAGGTGCTGCTTAGCCTCTACGTCAAGGTAAACCTCAGCTGCTCGGCTAAGTTTGTACTTGCAGGATGGTCAGATCTTGGTTGTGAGGAGCTCCAATAGCCAGCAAGGCCAGCAGACGTTTTGGGTTGGCTGCAGCCGCTCTCGGTGTCATCAGGCCTCAAACAGCTTCCGAAAGGTCCCGGAGCAGACGAAGTGCGAGGAGGCCGTGGCGGTGCCGGAGGCTGCCGCGCAGCCCGGTCGGCGGGAGCAGGGCTTTACCTTCGCCTACAGCAAGTGGCTCCGGGTGTGCTCTGGCCACCCGCACTCTGCAGCTGGAAAAGTCTGTCTTCTGAGTGACGCTTGACTGAATTCTGCTGTATTTATGGGAAACAGTTTGGGGTTACTGTGCCACGGGTAACCCACGGGAATAGCTGGGGCGTTTGGCTATTCTCTTACCTTTCTGATACTTTCTGGCCTGTTGCCGGTTCTGTTGGCAGCCACCTCTTATTCTCAGCACCTTGCACCGAAGGCAAATGCTGCCTGAACGGGATATCGCAGCCTTGGCTGGGCGAGCTCTTCGGCTCGGCCGCAACCCCTGCCTTTCCCCACTTGCCAGTGGGCTTCCTTAGCAGCGTCCTGGCCCTTTGTACTCGTTTCCATGGATTTGTGAGAACGGGCTACGCGGTTTTATCAGAGTTGCCTGGGATTTGTGTTGCAGGACGAGCAAATGCATTTCAGCAGAATTCCAGGGGAAGAACAGGAGAGCGGAGTTACCCGCAAGACAGCTTTGGGGGAGCTCGGAGGGTCACAGACCAGATGCTAAGAGCTTGTGCTCCATTTAAGTTGAAGCAGGCTCAGTGCACTGTTGGAAAACAAGATATATGTTCCTGATACTTATTCAGAGTAGTTAATGCATTTTAATAGTGTGATTGCATGTATGGATATATAGAGAATTAGGCCGCCATCTTTTACTGCCAACAATAGAACTTTGTTTCACTATTATTTCATTGCTTGTTCCCCTTACTCTTTCCTGGAAACGCCGTTTTGAATTTGCAAAGGCGTGTAGCACTGGAGCTTAGGCGTATCGGTGTCCTGGTGAATCTGCCCGTGGCCATCAAAAATCACCGAATCACAGAATCATTAAGGTTGGAAAAGACCTTTAAGATCATCAAGTCCAAGCCATGGTTGGAGAGATGGTGAGAGCCAGCACGGTGCACATGTGCAGCTTCTCACACGCTTCTGCTCACTTCGCACAGACACGGTGTGGAGACTGTGCTGCTTAAACCACGGTGTAACTGTGCGGCGGTAACTCACTCAGGACCCAAAATGAGCATCATTCCAAAGCCGCCCTTGCTCTCTGTCATTTTACTGACATCTTGCCAGAATGAAATGCTTTTGTCCATCACTGCCTTGTCAAAGAAGGATGTTTTCATGTTGATGAGATTCTACAGATTGAGAAGATCTTTTAATCATCACTGCCATTGACTTCTAATATACTGTATGCCGAGAGCAAATTGTGTAGGACGTGATTTGCTGCAGTTGAAACTGGTTGGAAGATGAAGAAGGTTTCACAGAGCTGGGAAAAAGAATATGAGGATGACCAAACCTGCTGTTCTCGTGTCAAGATTTCTGTGGTGAGATAAAGGTGTCTTCAGCAGGTTGAAAACCCAAGCATTTTCCATCTGAGAGGGCAGCTGTAGTTTCAGTCACCTGCACCCCCAGGGCTTGGTCCGGGAGGCGTGAGACAGCGTGTGGGAAGGTTCGGTTTTCCACGTGGCTGGCATTTTGAATTGGGGGAAAATAATTTTTAAATGTAACAAACAGTTGAAGGGAGAAATTTCACTGCCCTGAGCTCCGCGGCTGTGTGTGACCTGGCTTCCCTGCATCAGCGGGATAAGAACAGCTGATCACTGGGCATCCCTACCTGCAGGGCAGGTGAAGAATCCGCAGCGGCTGGACCGCAGCGGTGTGGTGTCTGCCTGTGCAATCCCACGTGTCGGGCTCTGGCTCACACCTCGGCCAAGCAGTCCCTCGGGTACAACAGCCGTTTTTAGCTTGGGATGCGTTTTTCTCTCTTCTGATCCCAGTGCCGAAACCCCGTGTTGCTTTGCGTTCCTCTTGGAAGCGCAGCTCGTAAAGGAGTTTCTGCTCTCCTGTCTGGCCTGCATTATCTTCTGCAGAAGACCAGTGTACCGCTTAACTGGGGGCAGCTCGTTCTTGGAGCCCCTTCCCAGGGAGCCTGACGTGAGCGCGGATGGGAGCCTGATCACGATGTTATCAGGCATTAATAACGATGTTATCAGGTGCTGCCCTGATGGAGACGGCGGCTCGGACGCCTCGGGCCAGTGCTGAGCAGTGCTATGGGTTAGGTCTGCTTCATGGTAAAGTTTCTTACAGCTGTGTGTTCCTAGTAAAAATTACATAAAGCTTTGCCCATTATATATCCATATTTATATACATACATACAAATATATACACACCTTTGATTCTTGGGTTAGTTTTAAGGAACTTTTGCTTACAGTCAGAGCCAGAGTCTCGGCCTGTTTCTCTTTAGTGGTAGAAGACGTCACAGACAGAGCCTGGAGGCAAAGGTAGGCAAAGGTTTGAGTGTACCACATACCCCCAGGGATACCTGAGTTAGCCTAATTGCACGTGGGGCGCGGGCAGCATCACGGGGCGTCCCCGGGAAGCAGGCGGCCAGACCGCCCGTGGCAACACCACCCAAAATAAACTCCTTCCCCAGCTCAAAGACTGCACATTTGGTCGCAGGCTATCACAGCATTACCAAACTTAAATGAGGATTCCTCAGAGCTAAGGCACAGAACATGGACAGGCGAACAGTGAGCAAGGTTATGAAATCTGGTGAGAACATCCAGAAATAGAAATAACAGAAAAGTTCCAGTTCAACAGAATTAAAGCTTGTTGAGGCTACGAGTGCAGAAAGCCATTTTCCAACTCATTTATGGCCCTGTTTCAAATTTAAAACTGTTTGCGGCATTTCTAGTTAGCTGTTTTATTTACACAGTTTACATGTTTTTCGTTTACTGAAAGCAGAGTAGCCAATAAACGAATAGCTTCATAAAAAAAATTACAATCCAACAGCGCTGATGTGATTGCATAATGAAAACAGTTACAAAGAAATTGTGTTTATTTTCCTAATATTAATTTCCTCAGCTTTAGTGAAGATCTGAAAATGACAGTTTTTTAATATACTCCCCAGCACTCTGAACTTATATTGTAAGGAGCGCCATCTTACATCCTTATACAGCTTTTCGTTAATCTCCATTTTAAACATGGGAGAATTTACTTCAATAACAACGAAATATTTCTGGGAAAAGACCAGAGGACTCAACCACTTTTTTTTCTTTTTTTTTTTTTAGTAAGCACAATAGTAGTTTTAAAACAGATCCAAACCAAGGAGGCAAAAGAGTTGACTGGGATCTGCAGTGAGGCAGAAAGCCAGCCAGAAACAATCCTGGCTCTCTGCAGGGAACGCTTCCTGACTTTGGGTCTACTCCAGCAAAGCAGTTAAATTGCTTATTATATAAGCATATACCAGAATAATTGAATTCGGGAAGGTGAGTGTATGCTTGTGTGCTTCTCCGTACGGGAAACAATTTTAGTATTTAAAAATAAAAACAGAATTGAGGTGCAGTTCCTAAGATGAACCATACCTTTCAAGAAACCACCTTGTTTTGCTCCAAGACAAGAAGAAACGCCAAAAAATAAATGGGAATTCAGGTAATCCAGAAGACTTTTGGGAAGCTCATCGTCTGGTGGATATTCCAGCATCTGAACTTCCCCATGTTCTGGGGAGAGAAGAGCTGGCCTAACTCCTCGGAGAGCAGGGGATGAGAGAGGAGCGGGGCCCGGCACGCCGGCGCTCCCTCTTGTTTTAACATCAATTTAATTGACTTACGTGTTTGCTGCTCTGAAATACCTGGCAGGTGAGAGGAATTGCAATCCCCTCACGCGTCTCCTGGTTATGACTATTAAGGCCGAGCCTGCGGAGGCCGGGTCCATCTGAACTGCTGGGCAGGCAGCGGAAGGGCGGGGGCATGCCGAACGAACCTCGCTGTTTGCCTCCATGGGTTTTCACTCGGCCAAGCGAGGCGATACTGGTCAGCCCTCCGTTCTCATGATGCTTAATTCAGAGGCAGATTTCCCCGTTTGGATACTGACTGGCGGCGCTGAAAACAGCAGTTCGGCATTATTCTTATGGGCCATTACAGTAACTCGGTGCTAGCAGAAGCCTTTTGCGAGTGCTGGAAAATGTAAATACATTTGTTGTCTTTTGCCCTGCAGCAGTGTTTTGAGAGTGCCTTAACCCTGCTGGTAGAGAAGTAAAAGGTATTTTAACCTAGTAAGTATTAAATAACTGTTTACTTAACCAGTAACTTACAGGAAAACTGATTTTTTTGTTCTTGAGCAAAGTGCAAAAATGTCAGCATGATCAGTCCAAACAAAGTGTTCCTGTGGAGAGCTGCTTGCCGGTGGTGGGATCTGCTGATCACAGTGGGCCGTTGTGGGGCCGAGAAAGCCGGCATTGTGCCGCCGGACAAAGGAGCACAGACAGGAGAAAAGGTTCACAAAGGGTCCCATGAATTTCTGGGTTGTATATAGATCGGGCTGTTTATAACACCACATCCAGTGCGGGCTGTGTTCATCTGTGCCACGCGTTTGCTGTGAAACCCTGCTACCGCTTCTCACTCTTACAGAACTCAAAAAGTTACTGAGCAGAGGAGGGAGCAGCTTAAAACAACCTTTGGGCAACACGTGGTTCCATGGTCATTTTAACGTTTGCACTAGAAAATGTCCTGTATTGCAAAGCCTTTCCTAAGGTTTAGGTGTTTGAAGCTTGGTCCTTCAGAGAATTGTTTTCCCTGCCTTGAGGTCACTGTTAGCTGCCTGTGCCATGCCAGACCATATTCACCTCAAGCATAAATGCAGCCAAAATTACTTTGTTTTCTCTATGGAGTTTGGGACCACCAGCCGTCACCCGCCTCCGGGCACAGCAGCAGTTTGTGAGTCGGGGAGCTGCCTGTCTTTTCTACGGCCACGCGCTGCTCGCTCGGAGCTGTCACCCTCTCGCCCCTCGCTGGCAGACGGGCGCTGGCGTGCCGGCGGCTGCGGTGGGCTTTGCTGTGTCGGGATGGGGCACTGCATCTCGGGCTCGGGAGCCTCAGTCCTCCAGATGTGGAGGAGGTAGCGGTCTGGCAGCTGTGTCTCGTAGTGTGCGTTCTCTACCGCTGGCCAAAAGCTGCAGCTCCAGAGCCTGAAATACTGCCTGTGTTTGCTGCCATCTCCATATGGAGCACGCTGTATTTGCCTGTGGTGAGGCTTAGTTACGAGCTGCGTTCTCCAGCGTGATGAGGTGGTGCTTTGTGTCGTTAGATAACTGTGAGGTAAGGGGATGATGGATGTGCTTCGGTCAGCCTGGATTTTCACTTTCTGCCTAACGCTGCACGTGAAAACATCTTCAGTTTTCCTGAAATACCCTTCTTGTGTTTCGCTGCCCGCCCAGATTGCTGTCTGGAGCACCGTAATGGTAATCCGTCCACGTGAGCATTGTCATAGCTGAACTTTGCTCTTGGGTGGTCTGGATGTGAACTCTGTGACCTGAGAGCATTGCCAGGTGGATATGGATATAATCGTCACTAAATTTTTCATAACGGATCCTTTTGCTTCCTCATAGGATTGTATTGTACCTTTGTAATAGATCTGTGATAGGTTTACTTCATTAGCACCCAAAGCCTTTCCAAAGAAAGGACCCTTCGTGGGTGGTTTTCCATAAAGCCACATTGTTCTTCTAGAATGACGTGGGCTTAATGCAACCTAGAAAGTTTTTTTTCACAGCCTAAGTAGAGACAGAGGTTTTTTATAGCTGTGGTAACCCGTTTAATCTTGCCTCTTACACAGAATAATTCTAATAAAAGAAAGATCGGCCTTTCTTAGTCCCAGCCATAGTTCCAAATGACAGACTTTGGAAATTTATTCAAATATAAATGGCAACATATGGTTTTATGTGGTGGGATTTGATTTCAGCATTCATCTTGGATTTTGGCCAAACTTCAGGCTGTAGGCTTCATCTACAGTTTCGCTCTCTTTAATCTTCCAGGATAAATTATATCGTTTCATGAAAGTCAGCTCGCTGTCTCTTGAAACGCACATGTTCCCAGCACTGACTCATCTGATGATAGTGTGAAATATCTGCGAGCAGCCGCCGAAAGCCACAGGTTGTTCTTGCTTTTCCTTTTGCTATCAGCTGCTGTATCCCAGCCAGCCAGGGCTGCTCGCGTCCCCGGATCGGCAGTTCTCTGCCGGGGCTGTATCGCTTCGGGTTGCTCCCTAATTTAATTAGTCGGCCGTAAATGGCTTGTAGTTGTTTATGTCAGCTTTTCTCATCCATGTGGAACGGTTTACATTAGATTTCCCAGAAATCAGTCCTTCTGGCTTTTATTGTTGAGTGATTGTACACACCATTGTTATGTTTGTTTCCACAATACCTGATTTTGTTTAAATAGGCTCCATTTTTTCTGAACTGGGTACAAGAGAGATGCGATTGTTTAGAGCTCAAAGTTGAGATGAACCTACTTTTTTTCTTTTGTTATTTTGACTCTTAACTGGTTTGTGGGGAGGGGAGAGTACGGAGAGCATTGGAAGAATTTGCAGTTGGTTGAACTGAAATACCATCCCATCTACTATAGCAGGAAGAAAAAAGGCTTGGGATACTAACGTAGGGCCGAGTGCGTCTAAGCCCGTGGTACGAGCGAAGGAGAGTGTTCCTGGGGTTCGCTTTGAGCGGGAGTTGGATCAGGCCCAGCGTACGCCTCCAAAATCAAATTATATCGGCGGGCAGCTGCTGCCTTTCATCCTTACAGTGCCGGTAGGTTCCTGAAACTCGGCCAGATTCTGTTTTTCTCTTTGGCTTATCCTGACGGAGGCTGGCCTTTTCGCAGCGTTTCGTCTCTTTTCCTCCTGAAGGGCGTGTCGCTCCTGCATGGAAGCGTGTGCGTCCCGGGAGATGTGTGCCCGCAGGCTGCGCCCTGCCAGGAGTGCTTTTGGTGGGCCCTTGGTAAGAAGGTGCCTGGTAGGGTGTTCGTGTGAAGTGCTCGGAGTTGGTCATGTTGCTGCATGTTCAATGAACTTGAGCTTTTTCGTGACAAAACATTTCCTGGTCCTGCGCGTGGAGGGCGAGGGAGCCAGATGGGGTGCCGGCAGGTGCCGGTGCTGTCGCCTGGTGCAGAGATGCCCTAGTCCCTGCCGGAGCGCGCTCATCCCACCTCCCGCTTTTAAATGCACTCTTGTGAAACCAGGATAGCGATGCCACAGTTCTCACGATGATCTCCTTGTTTTCCCAAGGGTGCTCCGGGCCATTTTGGATTTGAGTTTGGACATTTGGTGGCTTTGCAGAGCCTAAGGCTCTTCACCGGTGACGCCAGCTCATGAGCCACCCGCTGCAAAGCAAACACGCTGGGAGGCTGGGGCAGCGTTGGTTGGAGCTGCTCCAACCATCAGCAACATCTATGTGGAGTTTGGGCTTTGACCTCCCAGCACGGTGATTCCTGACGCTGTAGGAAGGCTTTACGAGGATTACTCCTGAAGAAAAGCCCAAGATTAGACTGAAGGTTTACAACCTGAAGCTGAATGGCAGTGGGTCTCCAAACTCACCCGTCCTTTCCACGTCCCAGGGACACCATCTCTGCTAAGCAGAGAGGCAGGTCATGCATGCTTCACCCCTTGCACAACTGCAGGCCAGGCAATACCAAGGAGACTTGCACCATCCAAGAGCGGGTCTGTCTCACCTATGTTTTACTCTTAGACCTTAACGTGTGTTCTCTGGGCCTAATGGAGCTGCCCGTGTAAAGGTGTTTAGTGCTTCAAAACCACTTTCATGGCACAGGCTGTAGAGAGAGCTGAGTCCTTTGGGTTTAAGATCATAACTTGCTTGACCAACAAGTGTAATCTGTTTTTCATGAGGGTACATGCTTTGTCGTTTAAGTGTGTTTATTCCACCTTGTGAGTCTTTAAGGTTCAGCTGGAAACGTTTAAGTACAACTTCAGCAAGTGTTTGTACGCAACTTCAGTGCCCTGCCTACCAGAGGCTGGGCGGAGGGGGTTGCTGAGCCTGCACGGAGCCCATTAGTTGCAACTTGTGGGATTGTGGCCATGGGTATTGATGGTAATGTTATCAAACAGTTCTTCATAATCAGTGTCCCCATCCTCTCACAAAGATCCAGTGGCAGAATTCCCATTGACGTCAGGTACTGACCACAAATATCTGAATAATAACCTACTTGTGGCAATTTTGCTTGGGAATGACAGAAGTTGTATCGCACACACCACAAGTATGTTTTATTCAGTCAGACAGCAGAAAGCGTGGCGAGAGGTCACCCAGCAGGCCACTACTCGCAGTGCTTTGCAAATCTCGGGATCAGCTCGGTTTAGGTCCCACTAAACTCTCTGTGACTTCGGTGAGGTCTGCTCGGTGCCTTCATCTTTGTGTAGGTACGTACTATTAGATAGATACAGTTAGAAAGAGGAAGCTGATATGGGAATAGTCATAATAATGGATACTTTGTCAAGAGCTTGCTTTTTGGGAGTACCTAGAAACCCCAGTTGGGGATTTGGTCTCCTTGTGGGAGACACAAACGTAGAAGTACGTACGAAGAACCGGTCCCTGCCCCAGAGAGGTTAGTTTCTAAAGAAGAAGGAGCCGCCAGTGCTCCCACCAATCCTTAATTACCGTCCGCTGCCTAATTTCACGTAACTGCTGTGCCATAAGCTGGCTGCTACGGGAGACAGCAGCCGATGCCTCAGGACAACTGCAGAAGCTGATGGACCCTAACTGGATGGCCCGCATTGGAGGTCCCGCTGCTGTCCCCCCCTCCTCCTGACCGGCAGCACCCAGCACTCCCGGGACATTTGGGTGAAATCTGAAGGTGAAGGAGCCTCTTGGGCTCACCGAGGGTTTTGTTCCTCAGCAGGAGGGAAGTTTCTGTCTTCCAGACGACCAGGCTCTGCTTTTCAGGACCTTTAAGCTTCTTATTCTGTCCCTCTGCAAACAGCCAGCATCTGAGGAGGGTGAAGCTGGGGACAGCGTTTAACACTGTTCGTGGGCGGATGTGCCAACCCAGGCGCTTACCGCTTTGTTCAGAAGAGCATGCCAGTGCTCCTCCTGATCTCACTGCTCAGTTTGACACCAAAATCCAGCAAGCGAGAAGCTGACTCATGGTGCAGGGTACGAGGAAGCCCCCAGTGAATGTGGGAAGGTGTGGGACGCTTCGCACTGCTCCCATCACCTCCCATCTGACCGTGCTGGGACGGCTGGGCTTGGGGCGGCTGCCGTGGGGCGGCTGCCGTGGGCGGCTGCTACCCCTGTGGCGTAGGCGTTTGCTGTGGTCTGTTCGTGCGGGGATGGAAACAATACCTCGGACGATGCACCACGGAGGGAGGGGTTGCAGCTGCGAAGTAGGGAGGACAGGGAAATGGGTGCACCTCCTGCTGCTCACCTCTGCTCCCTTTTGCTGTCCAACTTACTCAATATTTTGTGATTTTGGCGTGGATTACTCTAGATCAATTGTGCGCTGGGAAAAGTAGGACAGAGCCAGAGAAGCTACTGGGAAGTAATAAGCTTTAAACAATATCCTGAGACCTGCTTTATCTTAGATCTTATTTCTCCCTCAACTGCTTGTGTTTCCTGCCAACACCCCTGTGTTACAGCTCTATAATTCTGACCAGCTGATAGTTACGCTGATGTATTTCACTCCTCATTTAGCCGGTGATAATTTTCTTTTTTTCTTCCCTGTAATTTGTTGTTCTTCCTAACTACATTATGTTACACTGGAAAGCCAATTCTGCACTGTGAAAGAGGCCGAGTCTTCCTGTGGCATAGCCTGGTGCAGCTCTGTTGCTTACATTTGTACCATCAGTGGGTATGATTAAATTTTTAGGGGGGCAAGAGTTACGAAGAGTTATATTATAATTGTACCTGACCCCGTAGACTTGCAGCTCAGGTGTTCACCTGTGATTCCTCCTTCTGGATTTGTCATGAAGAAGAATGTTTTTAACAAGAGAAGAAGCCTGGACGGAGAGGTTTTGAGCAAGCACATGAGCTGCTTTTTAAATGTTTTTCATACTCTCTCTTGCAAGCCTGTAGTTAACAAACACGTGGTGATTCTTTCGTAGGTGTGTGGAGAGAAACAGCGCTTTGAGAAGCTGATGGAGCACTTCCGAAATGAAGACAACAATATAGACTTTATGGTGAGTGCTATTTATCAGCAGCACACTTTTAGTTTCAGTGTTTACTGTGTCTAGTCCTGCTGTCATAGGCAGAGATTTATCTGCCTTATGATCCTTGGCCTAAAATTACCACAATATGATTTTTTTATATTCCAAACTACATAACGTGCGTTTCATTTTTAGCTTCAGTTCAATTCAGTTACCTTCAAGAAATGCCTTGTACCATAGCGAAGGTAAGACTTGGAAAGCGGCCTTCTGGTCGTCTGTGCTACTTCGCTGCGGCAAAGCAGCCGCTTCTGCGATATCAAGATGCGTATTCTGTCTGTGTGCCAACACCCTCAGAGTCACAGACAGGGAAGTGTGGGAGAGACTCGCTGCAGCTGCTGTCTGTCCTTATCTGCTGGTAAATATAGCAGTAGTTTGCACTGCTTTCGGTTCCTCAAATTGCATATGCATGATTATTCACTAAATCCACTTCCCCTGGAGCACAAGAGGGAATGGCGAGAGAGGAAGCTCTGGCTGGCACCCACGAACACCAGCCCCAGCTTGCACGTTGGCATCACGTGAAAGGCAGAGGTTGTGAGCTAGCTGGTTATGTGTCTGATATCAAAAATACTCCCGTGTCTTGAAAGTCTGTGGCGAGTGCTCATGTCAGAAGTGTGAGAAATTTAAGTCCTATTTTTAATCAGAAAACAAAGGCCGGCATGGTCAGTGCAGTCTCCCTTGCACCACTCATGCTCAGCGCCTCGCGTCTGACGCGATCCGGTTTTGAGGCGAGAGCAGAGCAGGAGGACTTCCCACCCCGACACGCTGGCCAGTCTGCTGAGGCCTCTGTTAAGCATCTGTGACACTTTTTACTCTTTTAGTGCTGAGCTCTGAGTTAAAGACCTCTTTCTGCCAGGAATTAGGTGTGACAGCACCCAGTGCAGGGTTTCCAACGCTCTGGTGTCAGTGACTTGCAGCCCTGATGGCCGCACCAGGCTCGCACCCATGAGGGCATGGCAGAATAAAAAGGAGGTGGTGTGAGAAAGATGGGATGGCCTCTTTCTTGTATTAAAAAAAAAAAAATCCCTGCAATTTTACTCAAGGTAGCAAACTGCCCTCAGTAACTCTTGACATGTTACAGTTGGTTTTGTTCATTATTACTGCAGTCCTACTAAGGACATGTTGGTAATCACAGTACACGTTAAGTATTCTCAGATGTACATACGGTTTGGTCTGTAATTTAACAGAAAGATTTGTCAGTCCTCAACACCCGACTCTTAGTCATTTTTCCCGTGCTCCCAGGGAAGAGTAACTGTGTTTGGGGAGTGGGAGAGCAGCACAGCCCAGTGCAGCCTGGAAGCAAGATGGTGGCAGCAGCCTGCAGCCAGCCACCTTGCTGTGAGCTGTGGGGTTTGTCCACCGTGTTAAAAAAAACACATCATTCCTCATCTTTATTTAAGATATGAAATGGTGTCTTGTAAGGATGTAACGGGGAATATGTGTGTGTGTGTCCGTACATGCCTGGTGAGCTGTGAATATCCAGGATCCATCTGGGTGGCCTGTAAGACAGTCCCCTAGTCCTCTCAGGCCCTAGGCTGAAGGTACTGGTGAAATTAGCTTTAAAAAGGATAAATGAGTTTTTTTCAGGATTTGCCCAAATATTAATCAAATCTGCATCTTTGGGCTACTTCCACCAACTACGGGCTTGACTGTACGACAAGCCTAAAGCTAGAAGAGGGAGCTCATGACAACTGATTTGGCAGATCTGCTCGTTCTTGTCACCATTTGGCCCTAACGAGCTCCACATGCTGCTGCGAGCGCAAGCCGACGAGCACGTGTCGGGGGGCGAGCGTGGAGCTGCGGCAGCCTGCGGGTTGCTCCAGGCTGTGCCCAGGGCAGACGTCGCTCCTTTTCGCAGGATGGGGTAAAACGGGCGCCGGAGCCAAGGCTCCAGGACGTAACGCTAAAGCTCGAGTGATTCAAGGAGTTGCAACAGCTGAACACGAAGAAAGAGCTGTTCCTGCAGGACCTGGCTTTCCCACCGCTCTAAATGGAGAAGGCGAGAGCTGTCTGGGAAGGGGCTGCGGGTAACTGCATGGATCGACAGGGAGGAAACAGCGACAAAAAGGCGAAAGTATTTTAGAGAAGATTCCTGTTGTTGACATTGACTTCATTTTAAAAGCAACTTTCATAGATTAGTTTTCTTTGACTTGATAAATTCCTTAGTTGTGTATGTAAGGATCTGAGAAAGGAAATGAGAATTTGGCCATAACGTTTCAAGAGCCAAAGCAAGTACAACAAAAGCACTTTTCAAATAGGGGAATTTGGCTCTGGGTGATACAACAGGACAGCAGAGTCCAGCTGGCGAAGGCCGGTACCAGCACTAGGAGGAACCAGGGTTTGCCACAGGACCTGGAAAGAGTCCTGCAAAGACTTGAAACCTGAATTTAGGTTTCCAACTGCATGCTTGAGTTCTTCGTGTAAGAGCGGGGTACACACCAAGAGGTGGGGATGAGACATCACAGGAGCTCGTGGATGAGTTTTTGACCACATTCATTCCTCTCTTCCTTGGGTTTATCCCTGCTTTCAGTCTCACAACTTTGCATTACCGAGGGTTAAAGTAATTTTGGAAACAAGAGTGGTTAAAGCTGGTCAGGGTTCTACATGGGAAGATGTAGCTGAAGGGTTTTGACTGACCTTTGTCATGTCCTTCTGGTCCCAGTTTCTCCAAAGCTGGGCGGTACTTCGCAGTTCACCTGGGAAAGATTTTATTGCAGCTCAGCAGCTGCTGGGAGCTCCGGCTGGAAGGAGCAGCCTGGGGCATCCCGGCCAGACCTGTAGTCAAAGGCCACCATGCACCAGGTGCCTGCTCGTGAGTTTTATCCTCTGGGCCCTATAACAGGTCACAGAGAATTGGCCAATTTCCTGGAACAAACTGGTGCTCTGTAGAGTGGCCTTTGGTTCTTTCTTCCCACAAAATGACCCAGCGGCGTGGGGTCTCCTGGAGGCTTGTCCTGCAGGTAAAATCAGATTGCTTCGATTTTTATCTTCTCAGGTTTGTTCTACAAATCTGGGAAGTATTTGCAGATGTCGATGCTGAGAAGCTGGTATTACCCCTGTTGCAGTGTTGCTGGCAGGATAGGGTTTTGCCGTTGAGAAACCCAGCAAGGACTAGGCAAACCCTCTCTTAAAGCAGCTCGGAGGGTGACAGACGTGATCATCTTTGAGCTGAAAGAGGGCTGGGGGTATTTGTGCAGAGCAGGATGTGTCCGTGCCTTACATTCAAGTAAAGGGCAAACCTTTTGGAGTTTGTAGCCCAATTCCTGCTGCTCTGCAGGAATTTTCCCCCACCGCTCATACCGCTCGCGACCCGCTTCGCCCAAGAGCTTTTTCCTTTCCTTCACTGCGCTGGGATGTGTTTGGATGCCAACTCCTATGATCTGGTCCCTTGTTCAGTTACCAAACCACAGCTTTGGAAGTAGGCTTTCTGCAAACAACAGAGCTCCTTTTGTGAAAGTCCCATTTCCTAAGCTAGGGGTTCCAGTTGCAAAATTAATCTCGCTTTTACAGGCCGTTTCAGAAACAGAATTGTTTTCTTAAGAGCTTGTGTGCTTGTACGATGTCTGGCCGTGCGAGCTGGCATGGAAAGCATTCACCGGCACGCAGTAAAGGTAGACTCTGCAGACATGACTTAATTTCTGGAACCCGTTTTTGCCTTTATCACAGCAGACAAACGCCCCGTAAGCCCGAATCCAGCACTGGCTTGGAAAAAAGCTGCAGAATAACAGATCACAATTTCCCCTCATAGTAACCGCAAGGAGATGTGGTCATTTGCTGGGTCTGACCCACGGGGCCCTGGAAGAGCCCGCTCCGACCCTGCGCCTGGGGCTTTCGGGGGGCAGCCGGGGCCGTGCCGTTGCCTCCTCTCACGTGCAGTGGTTCCCCTTGCAGGTGGCGTGCATGCAGTTCATCAACATTGTTGTCCACTCGGTGGAGGACATGAACTTCAGAGTCCACCTGCAGTACGAATTTACCAAGCTGGGACTGGACGAATACCTGGACGTGAGTACCACCTGGGTCTCCACCGCCTCGCAACGTGGGTCTGCTCTCCCGGCGGGGCTGACCTCTGCATGGGGGTGCGGGCTGGGCCCACCTGCGGCCGTGGAGGGTCCATGCCACGTCCCCCAGTGCCACCACTGCCCAGCCTAGCCTTAAACCTTCTCAAACCCACTCACCCGAGAGCTCTCAGGAGGGCAGAGCAGGGTTGTCCCATAGTCTCTGCTAAAAATGCCGTGCCTTGACTGGAGGCTATGGCCAGCAGCCACCCCTGCAGAAGAAAAATCAGCTGCAACTATCAGCAATTACAGGCTAGGAGCTAAATTTGTAGCTATGCTTATAACAAAGGGAGGATGAACCGCAGCCGTCCTCGCCCGCGCCACATCCCTGACCGCCAGCCATGGGCTGCAGGCCTCGTGTCAGCCCCAGCTCAGGTGCTGCCAGGGCCCCCTCTGTCTCCGTGTGAAAAAAAAAATCTTCCTTTGAGTTTTCTCCCGACAGCCAGGCGTTTTCTGGCGTCCTGTGGGAAATGCTCTCTTTCAGAAGAAAGCTGCTTTTATATTTCCCTTTTTTGTATTTTTCTCTCCCTGGCCGTGCCCTTGGGAGCGCACACATGAAAACAGTGGTGGTGTTGACGAGGGATTGATTTGTCCCTGCTGACTTCCGCTCAGCAGTAACCAGGAGAGAGAGGTGTTTTGCTGTCTGCAAGAAGTATTTGTACATGGCGACACCGAGCATGGGTCTTTCTGGGTCCCAGGGCGGCACAAACCCTGCAGTCCATCGGGAACAGGCAGAGCAACTCAAAGCATGCTCTAATGTTATTTTTGGAGATAAAGCATGCTCATTTTGAACACAGCAAACCCAGCGTGAGGTCAGCAAGAGCAATCAGAGGATTTGCTCCAGGCCACGTGGCTGCTTCGAACCCAAACAAAAGCGATGGCCTCACCTCTGCCCACCGGCCACCGAGCAGGTGGCCACCGTGGGCAGCAGCAGGCTTGGCCCCGCCAGCTGGCCGCCTCTCTGGCCTCGCGCTGTCCCAGGGCCGGGTGGTGGATTCAGAGCTTGCCACGTCAAGCAGCAAGCATGGAGGAAAGCAGTAGTATCCTCTGTAGTAACAGAACATAAGATACTGCTTAGCTTTGTTTGAAAGCTCTAGATGTGTGGTCTTCAAAAATGACTTTTTATCATGTATGACCCCGGCTACCGTTAAAATGCAAAGTGTTTTCCTGGGTGATGGAAGTGGCCTGAGCTCCCACCCTGCTGGCTGTCTGCAGCCCTCTCACTGCAAAGGGCTGCCAGTGCTGAGTGACACCCTTGTCTTCTTGGATTTGCAGAAACTGAAGCACACGGAGAGCGACAAACTGCAGGTGCAAATTCAAGCTTACCTGGATAACGTTTTTGATGTGGGAGCTTTACTGGAGGATGCTGAAACCAAGAATGCAGCCCTGGAAAGAGTTGAAGAACTGGAAGAAAACATTTCCCATGTTAGTACCAAACTTTGTCACCTTTGTCTCTGAAGTAGTTCAGAGCCTGCTCTGTGCATGGTCCTTGCTACTGCCCATTTCGGGAGGTGGAGGTACAGGTGCAGCAGGGCTACAGCCTTTGGGCTGAGAAGTGTTTACTTTGGCAGAAGCCTTTGTACTACTGGGCTTCTTGTATGGGGGAATAATCAGATACTGGGCAAAAGGAGGAGTCCGGGAGGTCTTAGGCAGGTAAACTTACTGGGTGCTTTCGTGCTGTATTTTGAACCTCATATTCTTCAGGTTTTAGTTAATGGGTGCTCCACTTGCTACAAAGATCTGTTCATAAGCTCTCTGTTGACCTGATAAGAAAATGCCTTGTTCTGTCTTTTTATTTACTCTCCTACCTGACACAACCCCCAGCTTGGTAGAAAGAATTGGCTTGTTAGCCTGGGGCTTGACACACCGTCTCTCCCTCCGTCAGGGGACAGTTTGGCCCGTGCTGCGCGGCGCCTGCCCATCTAAGTGCTTGCGTGGCCACGGCTGCAGCGCTCACACACCTCAATAGCACGAGCCCGCGTGCCGCCCAAAAGCCGTGGTGAGCGGGCAGGGGATGGCCGCCCGCGCCGGGCGCCCCGCTGAGCAGGGGGTCGCACCCCCAAGGCCCCGGCACAGCAGGTTTGCAGCGTTGGAGGCTTCAGCTTCCGTTGGGTTGCGGTTCCAGGTGGAGTCACTCGGTGCATGGAGCCTCTGCAAAGAGTTATTTTATGAGCTGGGAAAGCTAATTTACATGGAAATTGCAAATTCCTCAGCAATGCAGTACTGGTAAATAGAGCAGATAACCATCCTGTCTGTGTCTTAAAACACACCACTGGGCTCAAGAGGTAAGGGACTGAAAAAAATAGCACTGTGCAGATACTCGGTGTTTGCTTACAGCTTTTCTGTCCCATACCTTCTTGGTGTCAGGTACTTTAGTCCAGAAAACATGGCTTGGTTGTTTTAAATTTAAAATATTTTCCATACTTTAAAAAAAAAATCCTAAGAGGGTCATTCTGTTACCATTCCTGTACGGCCATCGCTTAGAATAAATACATTCTTAATACAACTTGCTGTGCAGTCTTTGCCCCTCTGAGGTGCTCTTCTGCGAGAGAAAAGTGATTCAGAAGAAATGGCACCATTTGCTTCTACTCCTTTTAGCCGTTGAGAAACGTAACGGTTTACTCTGGTGGCAAATTTTTAAGGGCTTGCTTCTGATCTCTTGTTACATAAGCTAGACTCATCCCAGGAGTATGGATATAATTTTCTGTCATATGTTGACAGAAATACTAATAATAGAATTGCAGAAGTCTTATCTCAAAAACACAGCAACCAGTGCCACCTCACCACCTCTGCAGCCTCGCCTGAGTCGGCGTGATCAGTGGTGATGGAAAAAGCCAGCAAGAACAGTGGGACTTTCAGATCCCAGGTTCGTGGGGCTGGCAAAAAAGTAAAAATAAATCAAAAGATCATGGGAGGAAAAAAATAAACCATTTCATTCATTATTAATCAAATTAGCCTCATTATGAGAGGTGATACTTACAGGTTCCACTGTTTCAGTGTCTGTTGGTTTTGCAACAGAGCCACTGTGGTATTCTGTGGGGTTTGGGGGCTTCAGATCAGACTTAGTGTGTATGAAAATAATTGCATTTTAAGTGCTTTATTGTAGAGTTAAGGCTCTCTTACCTGGACAGGTTCATAGCTACAGTCTAGCCGTTACTTGCTGTTCATAGCTGAAGGATAACATTCATCACCAGAGGAACCTTCATTGGAGCACTTAGGGCCCCCCGATCGCATGCAGGAACCCTCTCTCTTCCCAAAGAAAGGCTTCCAGGTTTGGTGGAATATCAGTAATTTAATACGTACCACTGCTGCAATAAGCATCCCTGACATTCTGGTTGAGAAGACTGCTGTTACCCACTTATATTATCTATTTCTCTTTTGAATTATAGTTATCTGAAAAACTCCAAGATACGGAGAACGAAGCCATGGCAAAGATTGTGGAACTGGAAAAACAACTTATGCAAAGGAACAAAGAACTGGATGTGATTCGGGTGAGTGTGATGGGAAAGCTCTGGCTGGGTGCCACGCTTCAGGGTCGCAATCTCCTCTGCGCTTTGTGTTTGGGTGGTAAGGACTCTCTTAGTGGGCCAAGTTACTTCTGTTAGCTTCCTAATTTTGAACCTAGAACAGATTTCAAGTAGAATTACTAGTGTGTACCCTGAAAGATGGACACAAAACTCTGAATGTGCCAGCAAATCAGTGAATGAGACAGGCACATCTTCTCACCCAGGTCTGTAGCATCTGTGTTTGGAGTTTTGCAGGTGTGGTTGGCTGTGGAGGGACGTTGGAGGTGGATCTGGAGTCTTTCAGAGTTGGGCTGCACAGCAGCAAGATGGGAGCAAGTGTCCTGTGTCTGTGCTGTCAAGTGCACGATCGTTACTTCTTGGTGTACAAACTTAGTAAACAAATATTATTAGTGTGATATTAACTAACTTCAACCTAAATGTTGTCCCAAAATGTGCTTTTAGCGTTCCTTTGGAGGGTCTGCCCTGTGTACTTGCAGGTACAATCTCCCCTCCAGATCAGGAGCTCTGTTCCTGCATACCTTTGTGGGCCAACTTCTTACTCATAGGTAGAGCAACCAGCAAGGTGTCCGATACTCTCTGTTAGAGTCAAAATCGAGGTGGCATACCTACACTATGTGTTTAAGACTAGCATAAGAAATGGGAGATGACGTCAAAAAGTGATGATGAGAAACTCTGCACCTCCGGGTGTTGGTGCCCACCGGTGAGATTTCTCCCAGGACTCAGTGCTGTGCACAGCCTTGCTGCTGGCTTGGGAAGAACACAAAATGGATTCTTCCTCAGCAGCAAAAACGTATGGTTTTCATCAAAGTTCATTTGTAAGATAGTGCCTGGTACAGTGACTGTCCCCTGTCAGGCTGTTCTGTTTCTCGTATCGATAATTCTGTTTTGTGAGTACGAGTGCAAATTCCTTGTTTCTGCGGAATTCTCAGGAAATCTACAAAGATGCAAATACCCAGGTTCACACCTTGAGAAAAATGGTGAAAGAAAAAGAAGAAGCCATCCAGCGACAGTCAACACTGGAGAAAAAGATCCATGAACTGGAGAAGCAGGGAACCATTAAGATCCAGAAGAAAGGTGATGGTGACATCTCTATCCTTCCTGTTGCTCTGGCCTCTGGGATGGTGCCAGCAGGGTCAGAGGCTGTGGCTGGCACATGTGCCACACCAGTCGCTGGAGCTGCATCTTCAGTACCATTGCCACCACCTCCACCACCATTGCCTGCCTTAGCCGCAGCATCTGAGGCAGGTAAGAAGCATTTGGTCCCCAAGAGGTGGGCTGGCCAGGAGCTGGAGGTGCAGTTCGTTGTGCCGGGGACGGTCACAGCAGCCTTACGTTGACAAAACCACCTTCAGTTGTAACGAGCCTGCAGGTCATGGCACCTTGCAGCAGCTGAGGATGCCGAGGTCCCCCAGCTGCGTCTGCACTCTCAGTCTCTGGGTGGCTCTCATGTTTTTCTGATCCATTTCTGAGCCCTTCAGTTGATAGAAAGTAATACTAGCTTTTTTCGTTAGAGTAGTTTCCTCCCCTTGTTAATACACTGAAGTGCTTTGGTGAAGGGTCCAACAAATGGCTGGGCCAGTATAGTGGTCGAGAGGAAACGTATAGTGGAGGACAAGGCAGATGTTACGTCTTTTTCTGTGGGTGCTTGTGATATTTCGATCGGTATTCATGGCAATGCCTTGTTTTTCCTTCATTTCGTAGTGCAAAACGGTCCTGTGTCGGTGCTGATGCCGCCTCCACCGCCGCCTCCACCACCACCTCCACCGCCACCGCCACCGCCTCCTCTCCCAGGTCCAGCTTTGGAGACGGCTCCTGCGGCTCCGCTGCCTCCACCGCCCCCACCATCAGCACCTCCCCTGCCCGGGACAGCCTCTCCCACCGTGGTGTTCAACTCAGGACTTGCAGGTAAAACGCCGGCGCGTCCCTGGTGTGCTGCCGATGGCTGGCAAGGTCAGGGCGCGTTGGCTAGAGCGGACAGGGTACCGAGGTGGGACTTCATTAACCTAAATGACACCCTTTATCTCTTACTGGTGTTATACTTAGAGGGGGTTATAAAATGCAAGAGCATTTATCAACTGAATAGTTTTGGTTTGGTCTGGAAGAGGTGGCTTCTTCAGTCAAACTAAAGCTATTGCCAAAAATATTTTTCAAATATGATCATTTTTGGCTTTAAGCAAAGAAGATATGGTTTTGAAAGAAACACAAAGCTTCATGGTTTTGATTTCTTCTGAGAAATTGATGAAGAAATAGCTGTGCAAAAAAATGGCAAACTTTTTGTAATTTTTTGGAAGGAATTAAAATTTACCGACCGTCTTTAATCATGCTTTTACGCACACTCTGACATACGCCAAGCAAGTAAATGCTAATTGGTATCGCACTGCTCTCCCCCCCCAGGAAATCTCAAGAGCATGATATGAGTTCAGAAAGAGGGACCGAGGAGCTCTGATTAACAGCTTTTTTTTTTTTTTTTTTTTTGAAAACTGATTAAGTATTCCAGCCTTTAAAGTTTCCTCTGAAAGCAAAAAGCATCATGCAAGTAGAGGGTCCCAGGGTGTATTACAAAAAACAGAAAGCACAGAAGGGGCGGCACAGCTGAGGTTCCAGGCTGATCCCCCCCAAGGGGTTTGCAGAGCAGGCAGCGGTCCTGTGGTGTGCGATGCAGGGCGGCAGGGGTGCTGGATGTGGCCGTGCTGGTGCTGGGAGGGCTGCCGGGGGCACAGGAGCTGCCGCGAGCTGCAGGGGTTGTGCCCCGGGTGCCCACACCCCGTGCCTTAGCCCGACGTCCTCGCGGTATTAAGTGAGGACGGGAGGAGCGGAGCAAGCCCTGCTTCCGCGCGCGGCTCCTCTTGGCTGCGCAGAAAGGAGCGTTTCTCAGGGTAGGAGCCTTCTGGGTCAGAGGGGAGTCGGTGAAATAACAAATTTTGCTTTTCTGACCGTTACTAACACTTTTTTCTCTGTTCTTCCTGCTTCCTGGTAAGACGGGCCAATCAAGCTCTTCTGTAGGTTGCTTTCTGCTAAGTATTTACCTACCTCCCCGTGTTTCCCTCTGTGCCGTGCCCGCGTGTGTGCCTGTGGACTCGTGTGGGCGATGGGGAGGAGGTGGGGAGGGGGGTGGCTGGTGCAGGGGCTTGCTGGCTGCGGCCGGAGCCGGAGCATGCGGTAGCCTTGGGGATGCTGCCAGCCATCAGGATCTGGCACCTGGGAGGCCCTGATTCAGCAAAGCACTTCAGCAAGTCATTAAGACGTGCGGCTGCTTTTGAGCCATCCTTGAGCTGCGCTCCTGGCACCGGTCACGCCGAGGATAGGCTTTTCCCAACGAGACCGAGCGCTGAGCTGCGGCAGCTTCCACTGGCTGCGCGTGCCCGCTGCGGGGTCTGGTCCCCAGCCGTGACTGCGTCCCCGCTGCGCTGCCGGCGGCAGCGTGACTCCCAGGGACCTCACCTTGGCAGGGCTCTGTAATGCCTGGGAGGGAAGGAAGGGAAATTGTGAGAGATTTTGTTTAGCTACATCAGGCACTGGCCCATGAGGCAGGTAGCTTCCTTTCCTGTCCTGAAATAGCCCAGGAGCAGCTGATAATCTATTCTAATGTATGCGCCAGTGGAAAATGTTTTTTTTCATAGGTGTTTCAGATGGAAAAAGCTATTTCTGTTTTTAATTTTAGGAATCTTTTTGAAGTAACTACATTAATTAAGCAGAGAGTAAAACTGTTTAATTTAGATGAACAGAAGTTGATCACATGTGCTCCTGTCTTCCAGTTGGGTAAACACAATTCTCAAAATACACGGCTGAATATTGTGTATGTTCCCTGTTACTCACTTACGGTTCTTTGTTTCAAGCAAATACTCTTGCCAGTAATTTATTCTCTGTGCTGTCCCAGCAAAATGAGCACAAGCATGAAAGGGACATGGACACACAGCTCGATTCTTGTTTTAAAAGTGGAATGACAAAGCGAGAGAAAAGTTCTCAGCACTCACCCAGCCCCGGTGCACAACAGGACCGTCCCTTGAAATAGGTCATCTATATCCTGGTAAAAACATACCTACAGAACCATTAGAGGAAAGTAAAATAATTATTTGCTCAAGTGCTTTGCAACCTGGGAACCCATCCATCTCCTGAAACCGAAGGGAAAAAATACTGAGCATCTCTACAGATCATTGAATACTTAGCAAGATCGCTCCTGCTACGAATGCAGGGTGGGCAGGAATCGGGAGCAAACACCCGACTGATCTAAACCAAACATGATCCGGCCCCAGCTGCAGGGAGCGGGGCACGGGCACGCTGCGGGGGGGAGCGGGGGCTGTCCCCTGCGTGCCTCTGCCGCTCACCGTCGCGGCGGGCTGCGTGGCTCTTCTTTCCAGCGCCGGAGAGGAAGGACGAGGGTTTCTGTTTCACATTTGCAGCTTGGAAAGAAACAGTTTATTTTCTAAGTAATTTGGGAACAAAATGTGGATTGGTCACTTTAATGAGCATCCTGATTTTGTAGCAACGAACAATGTCATGTTTACATCAAGATACAAAGAAATGAGAACTGAATTACAGAAATTATTTATTTACCTTCCAAATTTTTAGGAATAGGAATAGAGAAGTGTCATTTTCCTTGCTCCAACGTTGCTTTTTTGTACTCTGTTCACAGATTAAGGAGAGTAGTCAGTCTTCATTTTCGTAGCTTCTCTGTGTAAGTTAGTAAATCGTTTGCTGGTTCTGCACAGTGCAAGAAGATTAAACCTCTTATTTCAGCTATGTTAAAGCTCACGTGTGCTGCAGCCCACCCCCTTCTTTAAAAGACAAACCTGGCAAGGAGCAGTGCTGCCCCACTGCAGCGGGCAGTGGGAGGCACCGTCCCCTATACCGAAACCTTGGGAAAGGGGCTTTTTTCCTTCTTGTCACATGTTCTGTGTTGAGTTTTGTGACACGGATCATGGATCAGCTGTGCGTGACTGGGCATCAGCTCGCACCAGGGTGGGCTCTGCAGCCAGCAGGACAGGGTTAAATTCGACCACTCTCTCCATTCTCTGTAGCGTTTAAAAATAGCCCGGGCTTTTAAATCGGTCCAGACAACATGCGGTAATAAAGTAATAACACATTTCCTTTAGTGAAGTTTTCACAGCCTCTGGCGTTCAGTCCAGTTCTGCAGAGGCTGGGCCTGAAACAGCTGAGGGGCTGGATGAAAGCCTCTCAGCGCTGTTTGCCTGTCGAGGCAGCAAGATCTTTCCAGGCTTTCCAGTGTGATGATTTAGCTCTGGCCAGTTCTTCCTCCAGTGCTGAAATGCCAACTCGAAAGCTGGAGTCTGGGCACGCGCGGTGTTTTTCAGCGGTTGGGAAATTTGTCGTTTCTTCTTCTCTGCTGTCTTTAGCTGTGAAAATCAAGAAGCCGATCAAGACCAAGTTCCGCATGCCAGTGTTCAACTGGGTCGCCCTCAAACCCAACCAGATCAATGGGACGGTCTTCAACGAAATAGATGACGAAAGGATCCTGGAGGTAATGAGTGCTGCTTGCTGCCTTCTGCCTCCCGTTTCTGTCCATAACACAAGGGAATGTCGGTCTTCGCGGGGATAGATTGCAGCAATTATGTCACCAAACAGCTCATCCAGTGGCCCCTGGTACCCAGTAGGTCAGCATGGGTGCCTTGGTTGAGAATTAGGGATGGTAGCTGGTAGTATCAATAATAAAGGGTGCGTACCTTTTGTGTGCATTTGTCTAAAACAGATCAACCAAGATGAGGAAGATGCGTTTTCCCAGCTTAAAATTGCTGGTCCGGTCTATAGGGGTTAGGCTTGGGTTGGTGGCTGCGTGCCAGAGAACAAAGCCTGAAGCAGCGCTGAGTGCAGGTCTTGCGTGCTGCCCGTGCCCTGAAGAGGCGCGTGGCTGGAGAAAGCCTGAGTGCTAGCATGAATATTTTCCTGGACTTTTGAACATGTATGGAGCTATTGGGGGTGGAGGCCGGATTTCCTGATCGCTAACTCAGGAGCGCATGTTGGTTACGTACTGCAGTTCTGGTACTATATTAGGCACAGTGGGTTTTAGTGTTTGCTGTGGGAGGGGTAAATAATTTTTTTTCCTTTTTAGGATTTAAATGTGGATGAATTTGAAGAAATATTTAAAACAAAAGCCCAAGGTCCAGCCATTGATCTTACTTCAAGCAAGCAAAAGATAACTCAGAAAGGGTCGAACAAAGTCACGTTACTGGATGCCAACAGGGCCAAAAATCTTGCCATTACTTTAAGAAAAGCTGGAAAGACGGCAGATGAAATATGCAAAGCTATTCACGTGTAAGTAAAACACTTGTCAGCAAAGAAATCATGTTTTAAGATTTACTGTGATTTTTGGTAAGTGGAATGGTTTTGAATTGGCAGTTGATGTAAATGTTTTCGCATCTGGAAAAAATCCAGGAGTAAGGATGAAACCATTCTGAATTCCCAGAAATCAGATTCCCTTGAACTAAAATAAAAAACTTGCAGTTTTATGTTGCTTAGGCTTAACAAATTAACACTGATTTTATTAAGAAGCTAATTCATGTATATCCACAGCATGCCATTGCATACTGCCATATCTCGTTCTGTTTGCACAGTACTTTTGGTTGTAATGAACACTCAAAAGCCGAGGTATTAGGAAGAGGCAGCTATTTCAGTTTGGTCCGTAAAGCACGAGTTTAGTCCAAGCGCACTGGAAGGATTTTGCATAGAATTAGGTTTATGTAGTGGCCCCAGGCAGTGCCAAACCCCGATGTGTTGCAGGTGTGCCCGAGGTACGCGGCAGACCCACGCTGATACGGACCCTTGCCTGCTGACTCCAGCAGCTCCCGGGGACGGAGCGCAGGTGTACCCGCTCCTTGGGGCTGATCCGGAATCCATCCAGAAGCCCTTAGTACTCGTGGCCACGTCAAACATCAGCCATTTCTCCATTAAGGAATACCTTCAAAATTTGGATGCAGAAGCATTACCTTTGGGCTGGTGAGGAGGGTGACCCAAACCGGCTGCAGAGTAAGACAGGTTCAGCAGCTGGGGTTCATGAGGCTCTGCTATAAAACTGCTATTTGCTCCTCCCCACCTATCTTCTCTCATAAAAGTGAGGTGTGGGGCGAATGACCATGTCTTTGGAAACAGGAACGGGGGTGCCCAGCAGCACCGTTCACATCAGCACAGTAACCTTCTTCACATCTTCACGTGCAGGACCGTGCCGCCCACCCCAGCCAGGGCAACAGGAGCAGGAGTTACTTCAGAGCATCTTTATAAGCTTCTCATTGCGTTACTCGGGCTCCTGTGTAGCTGAGCGGCGTAGGAGGCAGAGGTCATGCCTTTGGCAGCTTTCTCACTTGTTACTTTTCCTTCATTTTGTGTAGAGCCTTGTCGTGACACCACTTCTTCTGGTTTATTATCATGCAGGTTCGACCTGAAAACGTTGCCGGTGGATTTTGTTGAATGCCTCATGCGGTTCCTGCCCACCGAGAACGAAGTGAAAGTGCTGCGGCTCTACGAGCGAGAAAGGAAACCCATCGAGAACCTGTCCGACGAAGACCGGTTCATGATGCAGTTCAGCAAGATTGAGAGGCTGATGCAGAAGATGACCATCATGGCGTTTATAGGCAACTTTGCAGAAAGCATCCAGATGCTGACCCCGGTGAGTGAGGGGCACCTGGGCGATGCGTTAGCTGTGCGGGGATCGGGGCTTCCCGGGGGTTCAGCCTCCACCTAAGAGCTGCGCTCTGCGGCGTGGGTC
The DNA here is from genome assembly GCF_964289735.1 of Phaethon aethereus. Lineage (NCBI taxonomy): Eukaryota > Metazoa > Chordata > Aves > Phaethontiformes > Phaethontidae > Phaethon > Phaethon aethereus. Next base: position 2,034,870 of record NC_138580.1, on the reverse strand, counting down.
AGCTTGTGGGGAGCGTTGCAGGCTGCTGGTGTGGGGCAGTTGGTGATGGTTATGGAGATTTTTTTCTAAGACAGAGAGATGGTTTGAGTGTCGTGGGGTGATCGGGATTTTCACAGGCACACAATGAGAAACACTTACACAAATGAAGAAGTGATTTTCTAGCTATATTTTCACATACCAGTGACTCCAGTATCCCAGGCGCTGTTTGTACGGCAGCTTGTAGCCTGGACCGCTCCATGCTGCCCTGTTTCTTTACCCTGTAGAAGTTTAAAACTGGTTTAAATGAAAATCTAGTTGTTTGTACCACCAGGGAAAGTTACTATCAGCGCTGGTCTGTGGGCTCTTTGAAGTGTGTCCCATTCAGCCTGATGCATCTTTCACAGTCGTAAGGGTTGAAATGTAAATACACTTTCACCCAACCACATCTGAGTGTGGTAAATCTGTGGTGCAAATGAATTACTTGAAATCCTGACGTGTCAGGGCAGGATAACATTCATGCTAGGGCCCATGGTATGGATGAGAAACAATAGTTTTTTTCAGAATGTGAGTGTTTAGATTTTAATTTTACTCTTGGGTTGGACCTGCATTAACCAAAGCTCTTCTGTGTTTACCTGCAGCAACTTCATGCAATAATAGCTGCGTCTGTCTCAATAAAATCATCCCAAAAGCTTAAGAAAATACTGGAGGTAGGTCTGATCTTTATACATTCAATAGCTCCATCACTCACCGGTGCATCTCCTTAACGTATACTGAAACCATACCTGGATGCTGACTTACCACACTCTCCTTCCAGAGGTTTCTGAAGCGTCGTGCATTTATCCTGAAAATTCATGCTTTGCTCTCTTTCATCCTGGCAGATAATCTTGGCTCTTGGAAACTACATGAACAGCAGTAAACGAGGAGCTGTGTATGGATTTAAGCTACAGAGCTTAGACCTGGTAAGTAAACCAGAGGTGTCTGGGGGTGACCAGGCGGGAATGCATTTCATGGATGCGGCAAGTGGCTGCTGGGGTACTCGGTCGGCGCTTTCCAGCCGGTGGAAGCAGAGAGCGGCAGTGGGGAAGGTGCTCCCTGCCAGGCGCTGTGAGATCGCTTTGCTTATCGTTGTTTTGGGGGGCCGGTTAGGAGGAGGCACGTGTCTTCAGAGGCTCTGCAGACGACAGCTTGAAAACCACTTGCTAAACGCTTAAATGAGCTTTTACAGCCGTCCCTATCAGATGGAGAAACACCAGGGAAGGGCGAGCACCGGTTGAGTCACTTTGCGTGGAGCCAGCTGCGCCTCCACCCAGCAATCTCTTTGCCTTCTCTCCCCAGCTCCTAGAAACAAAGTCGACGGACCGAAAGCAGACCCTGCTGCACTATATTTCAAATGTGGTCAAGGAGAAGTACCAGCACGTATCCCTCTTTTACAATGAACTGCATTACGTGGAGAAGGCTGCTGCAGGTACCGTCACCCTCCTGTGCCTGGCCAGCGGTGGTGGCACGCATGCCGTGCGGGGGACTTCACAGCACGCCACGCATGGGCTGTGGGGAGTTGTTGAAGCTGTGGGTTCAGGTGCTTGCACAGCAGGAGCAATGCAGCATTTTTGGTTTATTTCCTAGTGTCTCTTGAAAACGTCCTCTTGGACGTGAAGGAGCTGCAGAGGGGCCTGGATCTGACAAAGCGCGAGTACACCATGCATGACCACAACACGATGCTGAAGGAGTTCATTCAGAACAACGAAGGGAAGCTAAAGAAACTGCAGGACGATGCCAAAATAGCCCAGGTATTTCTTTATTCTCGGGGTTTGGCGGGAGGGTGCGAGTGACACAGTGAGTAGCAGCATGTCACTGCAAAGGCCATGCTTTATATACAGAGCAGGGATGTTGTGGGTTTGTTCCTGAGTTCAAGACTTGCTGGTCTGAGCCAAGGGTTTCACATGCAGACAAAATCTAGACCCTTTATGCTGAGAACTGCGGATAAGTGAGTTTATCTTGAAATATTTGCAACACAGTAAATCTGTGCTTTTTGTAGGATGCCTTTGATGATGCTGTGAAGTACTTTGGGGAGAATCCCAAGACGACACCCCCCTCAGTCTTTTTCCCAGTGTTTGTCCGGTTTGTGAAGGCCTACAAGGTAAACACGAGTATCCTCCTCTTCTCTTCTCTCCTTCAGAACCCGATTTGTACCTGCATGGCTTGGGGCTCCCAATAAAACGGCTTGGGGCTCCCTCTAGCTTTGACGCAATGTGAGCCATCCTCGACAGCCCGGCAGCACCAGTAGTTGTTTCAGGATTATTTTCAGGGCTGAGAGACAACACGGCTGTCTGAGACGCTGGAGGAATCCTCAGAAATTGAATGTCTGGGCAGCTGCAGCTTACACCTTGAACCCTGAATTCGTGTCTTTTGGGACTGGTGGGAGAGAGTGGTTTGTGCGACCTAGGAAGGTCTCTTCCAGCCCAGTTTTTTCAGACTGTGTTCAGAGGCAGCTAAACTGCTACACCTAATCTTGCTTCCTTGGACAGCCCTGTGGTAGTGAGTGATAGTGTTACTCACTTGTAATATTTAGGTTCCCTATAGCAATTAGAAGCTCTAACCTGTGGTTTTTGTGATAAATAGCAAGCAGAAGAAGAGAATGAGTTGAGAAAAAAACAGGAACAGGCCTTAATGGAAAAACTTATGGAGCAAGAAGCACTGATGGAGCAACAGGACCAAAAGGTATGAAACAGAGAAGTCTTACAGGCAGGAGCCATCATGTTCATGTCTTTTTCCTGACAGTTCATAAACCTCAGCTCTGTATAAGAACTTCAGTTGCCCAGCTTATTGTTGCCTAGAAATAGAGTCTCTGAAAATTTTCTCCTTATGTGGAGAGAACTGAAATAAGCTGAAAGAGTTATGGTGTATGGTTCTGCTACTTTTGAAGCCTGCAAAATTAAAAAATGAATAGACAAAGTCATCTCGTCCACATTGCCATTAGCTAAACTTTGTTCTTCTCTGGCCTTGCATCTGTTAAAACCCTGCCGGTGCTCAGTGTGCAGAGCTTCCCGTCGCTTACAGGGACAAGGAACGATCCTCCCCAGATCCTTCCCTGGAAGAGCCTGGCAGCAGGACCGAGTCCCAGGTTACCATTTTATAGGTATTTTCCTGACATATTTGGGGTTTTTTTTTCCCCTGAGGTAACACTTTAGATTTGGTGGAGGAAGTCTCCCCTGGCTCTAAAACAGCCACTTTGTTGGCTGATGCTGCTTCCCAGAGCTGTTGTTGGGATCTTTAATCCCAGCCAAGCTTTTTCCCTCGGAAGGAAAGCCCATTCTCTTTGTTCTCCTAATGCTTGAGGTAAGAGCTTGGAGCTCCAGTTCCAAGTGATGAGAAGGCTTGGAAGTAAGTTACAAACCTAAGAAAGAAGAGCAGCTTGGCAGCCGGGTTAACTTGTGACCCTGCCCGTCCTCTCCATGGGACATGAGCTAACCGCACACGTGTGTTTTTCCCCATCTTGCAAAATTGGGCAGAAAAGTGGCAGTTACTGTTTGCTGATTGCTACTAGTGGGATCACCTGGTGTTTCACCGTCAGGAGGAGAGAAGCAGCGTAGCTGGAGGTCAGTCCTTACAAATCCTCTCTTTGCTTTCAGTCTCCTTCACATAAAACAAAGAGACAGCAGCAAGAGCTGATTGCAGAGCTCAGACGGCGACAAGTCAAGGATAACAGGCATGTGTATGAAGGGAAGGATGGTGCTATTGAAGATATTATTACAGGTAAACACCTCTTGTTCTGTAATCTCAGAGGCCCTTTCACAAAGGATAAAAATGTATATCTGCCTAGTAGCTATTTTAAGTACTTCGTATGCTTCTTTAAAAAGTGATACTCGAGCACAGCTTGGGACATGGTTTATATGATGTGAATCAAGTATAGGAACTTTTGCTAACAGTATATAACGAACAAACCCCAGTAACCTGCCTTTACGTGTCCGCTGCCAAGGCTGCGTGCGCAGACCTCGGGCACGCGCTCGGTTTCTTAGTTCTTCTGTTCCAGCATGTGGGACGTACTCGTTCTCTGATCTTCAGAGTAGCCGGTTCGGTGCCTGATCTCAGCCGGTGCTCCGGTGGGGATATGCATGCCGTGCAGACCTTCCCCTTTCTTCCCCATAAGTGGAATGTATGACGGGTGTTTAACATTATTAAGAGCCTACATTTTCACTGAAATGTACTAACAGTAATTGAACCACTTTATCGCACAGTTACAGCAAATCATTTAGTCAAACCTGAATGATTTATGATGCTAAACTGCTTCTGGTTTTACTGCTTCTCAGATTGGTAGGCAAAGTCTGCTCTGATCCCAACCTAGGGCTGGAAGCAGAGGCACAGAACCTGCTGTTGTAGCCAAACACAGTCAGGATTTTGATGCATATATTTGCTGATAAAAAGAGCCGCCTTCTAAACTGCATTTTGCTCAGGAGTCAGACCATTTTTAATCTATACAGCTGCTCTGATTGCAGTACTTTGATTTTACTGCACGTTCTTCACCTGTGTGTGGAAGGAACGCGATTTTACCACTTCGATAGCTTTACAGTAATTTGTTTCCATTGCACAGAAGCTCAAAAAAAGGTCATTGTGGCAAGATTTCCTTGGCTGCTGCTCCTCAGTGTTTTTCACATGACCTTTTCCTGCAGGAGGGCAGGAGAGCTGTTCTGTCACTCCCTAAAGAAAGCCAGGGAATTTTTGCCCAACTAGGTGACAGGGTTGAAATGCTTGAAGCTTTCACAACTCTTTTTAACCTTAATTAATAGCTTCCTAAGATAACATTCTTTATTTAAAGGGCAGAGTCACTATGATAGCTAATCTGTTACTGCTTCTGCAAGTCCTTCAGACTCCTGAAAGCTTGTTTAATTGGTAAAGTGGTTCTCCTGCTCTGTGGGAGAAATGGATTGTGTGGCAGCAGACCATCCATATGCAAAAGGCAGTCCAGTGGAGGGAGTGCCAGACTCAAATGAAACATTTCCTATGGTCTTGTGCCTAGTATGTCCCGTTACGGGGGTGTCTCTGGGTGCCTTGAGCCATGTAATAATAAAGGTTTGGCACAGAAAGTCAGGTAGGACTGAGGTCACTTGAATACGGCCCGTAAGATCTCTGTTGATGGTATGGAAATGATCAAAAGTGTAGTTTTAAATTGGATAGTGCCTCACCAGACGCACAGGACAGCTCTGCTGGTCCGGAGCGTAGCACTAACACCACACCCTTTTCTGGAGCATGCTTAGCACTAGTCTCTCAAACCCACTGGAAACCATGTAATACAAGAAATAGTTACTCAAAGACTTACGGCTGCCTTGTTGCCAAAGCCTAGCGAAGGGCAGTGCTATTAGACAGCTGGTTGGAACACCTAAAACCGTCCCCGGGTGTCCGTGACCGAGCACTAACACTGTACTAATGCGATAGATCCGCTTCTCACGGCTGTTTGTCTGTTTGGCTGTTATTCCCATGCAGTGCTGAAGACTGTGCCCTTTACCGCTCGAACCGCCAAGCGGGGCTCTCGGTTTTTCTGCGAACCTGTTCTCACTGAGGAATTCCATTACTAAACTATTCCTCTTTCACATCTGATGCTCTTAGAAAAAAGAAAGGTTGCTGTAGATTTTTGACACTTCTCCATTTGTACGGATCTCAGCCAGGATCATGTGAATGTTGAGTGTATAGTAATGTCCAGCGTCCACCTGAAGTTGTATTTGTGTCACCTCTGTTGCATGTTCTTGTGTTTCAGTATCTTTTTATTCCATCCCACCGACTTTTGTGCTTGATGCTTTTGGCCATCCTTAAGTTTCAAAGGCATCTCTCACCCTCATGACAAACGCCATAGAACAGCAAGTGGTGGAAGTCACGGCAGATTTGGTGCAGGTTTCCTACAGCTCACAAGACTGAGGAGACCAAATGCAGTCGAAAAGTGACAGTTCACTTGGCTTTTCTATGTCACCTCTTCTGGCCTACAGATTCTTCTCTGTGTGCCAGTCTACCTATGTAAAATGCATGTAATACATCAGCTGTATGCCAAAGCAGAGGTACCGTCTGCATGAACTAAGCGGGACTTTCTTGGGGTTCACTTTCTGGCTTGGAAGGGTTGTCTGTCGTAACGTACGTCCTCTGCGAGGAGTGTTTTGTTTTAGACTTTTTAACCAGTACCTGCATGTTTGTCTGCATGTGAGATACGGGATAAAATGAACAGCATAGAACATTTTCTCATTCAGTCACATCCATATTTAACTTCTTTCAGTTCCATGCCAACTTTATCTAAATAGAATCAGAGAAGTCTACTGAGCACTAACCAGTTCCAATTCTCTTGGACTTTGTGCAGTGCTGGGGTTGGGCTCGGCAGCGATGCATGAACCAGGGGGGAGAGGGAAGGAGCAGAGCTGGGGAAACACTCGGCTACGTGCCAGAACCACAGAAATTGTGACGATGAAAAGCTTGACATGGAACTGAGCAATTTACATCGTGTGGTGTAAAGTGTAAGAAGGGTGTGTTTAACCCAGCATGTCTGTTAACACTGTTGTCTTGAATTAAGGACTCAGCGGCTTAAGAAGACAACAGTGTTTCACTTTTGCGATTTGTATTTTTATGAATGCTTCTAATAAAATTGCAAACTATAATCAGCTCAACGGTTATTTGCTCTTTTGAGTTAATTGCTGTATTATCTTCCTGGAGCCAATCTTCAAAGCAGCTTGGAATTTGGTTAGCGAGAGGCGAGGGTGGCCCTCCTGTCCTGTCCTCTCCGTGTCTAACCTCCTCTCGTAGCCTTGGCCTTACCCCCTCTTGCTCTGTTGGCTAACGTGCCTGGGAGTTTTGAACGCCGAGTTGACTTGCTTTTCATTTTCCATCCCATTTTTTACTTAACCATCATTTTGTCTTTTGTTTTGTTTTGTTTTTTTCTGTTTAGCCCTAAAGAAGAATAATATCACTAAATTTCCAAATGTTCACTCGAGGGTAAGGATTTCTTCTAGCACACCGGTGGTGGAGGATACACAGAGCTGGCAAGCATCACTTTTTACTTAGCTTCCTCCTCTCTCTGTATGCCAGACAGCCTGTTGGTAGATGTGGCTAAGCGTAATACTGGTGAGAGCCTAACGGCCAGTGGAGACCGAGACTGTTTATCGTCACCTTCTGTGGTGGCGGGGATCCACAGGCCATGGGCTGGTGACCATCCTTCATACTCTCTCCGTTTTGGCCCTTTCTCCTCCAAGTTTAGCCCAAGATAGGCAGCCTTGTCCCCAGGTTGTTTCAACTCTGTAGTTCCCTGGATATTCTGCTGCCCCTGTCTCGGTCCTGCTACGGCCACCGAAGGGGACGCGAGAGATGGACAACGAGCAGCTCGATGGGCGGAGATGGGAGAGGGCAGCCTCAAGCAAAGGCACCTTCTGCTGGGTATACCGAGAGCCGAGAAGTTTGGGAGTTGCATTTAAACCAAGACATGTCATCTGCGAAATCTGAGGGAGGGTTTGCCCAGTCCAATGCAAATTTGTGTTCCAGGAGAGAAATATTTTCACTTGAAATAGTCTTCAGGTGTGCCAAGTGTGCTCATTATATCATAGCTGCACATGTAACATATGTAACAGCACATGTAACACAGGCCTTCATCACCACGTCTGCCTCCAGCTTTCTCCACTGTTTGACCCATTGCGTGCTCAGTATTCCCTCTTCCCCCCGGAGCTCTCACCGACCCAGCAGCAGCAGGTTTGGGCTTTGCTGCTGGCAAGGAGGAGGAGGGAGGGGGTTGAACTCTCCACTGCCTTCGGCTAACGAAGCGTTTCCGCTGCCTTCAGCTAACGAAGCATCTCCGCAGCCGGGCGAGATGGTGGCAGTGGGGCCGGACGGCAGCTGGAGCTTTGCAAGCCAGTTGCAGTGCTACCAGCTGCTTTTTCTCAGGGCACCCTCTGTTAAATGAATGGATATGTATAGGGAGCATAGACCCCGCCTTGTGTTGCTGAACACTTCCACTGTTGTACCCTGCGTCACACATCTCCAGTGAGCTTCATCCCGCTTTCAAAAACTCCTTCAGCTCACGGTAGCGTGTGAGAGGCTGCGTAAAGGACCAAGGCATACGTCAAGCAGGCTGATTTCAGTCGATGTTGCCTTCCCTGCTGACGTTAATGAATACTGGCAGCCCGTGGGTGGGGAGATGTTCACGCTAACTTGACGGCATAACTCCATGTAGTTTCACCAGCATTTCAGTGCATTTCACCAGTATTACCTGCTGCTTGGGTGCGTAGTAAACAGGCACGCCAATATTTGCTCACTTCTGCTCTCGTTGGGTTGAAGTCCCTTCTCCTCTTCCTACACAAGCTGCTTTGATTGGCTTCCAGCAGGACTTTTCCTTGTCTAGACTATGTGTGTGTGTGTGTGCGTGCGTGTGTGTGCACGCGGGCGAGCTGTGCGTGTTTACGAACGCCGCTTTCCTCTCCGCAGATCTTAGAAACCAGCCGTACCGACGGGCCGACGCGGTGAGGAGAAGCGTCAGGCGGCGCTTTGATGATCAGAACTTGCGCTCTGCGAACGGTGCTGAAATAACCATGTGAGCTGGAGACCTGCAGGTGTCAAGGAAAGGGGGTGCTTGAACGATACCTTGTCTGTGAGAACTCTGTGTTCTGCCACTCATTTACAGCCTTGGGAACAGTAAAATTTACCTACTAAAGGGCTCAGAGACCTAGAAAATGCATAGGAACATCAGCGATGGGCTCTCCAACTCAACCGTAGCTAATAAGTGCCTAAAATTGAAGTACCTGCTCAAATTAATCAAAGCAATAGGACTTGATTTGATTGGGTATCTTTTTATGCCAATACATTATTCAGTATTTTTAACCAAAATGTAAAATACGTGTTGCTTTTGGGTGTTTAGTTTGGTTTGATTATATAGAAGTTTAGTGACTGGTCTCTTGTGGACCTAACCTGCATCCCAACTGGTTGTAAACAGGTAATACTTGGACGTGCTCTGCTTTTAAATGCATTCCTGTGCTGTCTGCTGGGGGATGAACCTTGGCTTCAGCTGCACTTACTGGCTTTTTTTTGTTTTTTATTTTAAAAAGACATTTAAGGGCTTTTCTATAATAAGTAATACGGAAATAGTTCCAAGAAGAGACCCGTACCTTTTCCCACCAGACACGCAGACGCCGCACCCCCGTAGCTAGGAAGCGGTACCACGTACGTCGGCGAGCACAAGGTGTACGGCACCGACCACGAGTCTTCACCTTGAGGTTGTGATGTGTGCGGTGTGCGGTGCCGGGCCGAGGCACGTGGGTGCTGGGGGGACAAAAGGAGGAGGGTGGCGAAGGCACGTTCTATGTTCTTCAGCTAGAGGCAGCTTGAATAACAATGTATTTATTAATTAGCACTAAGGTATTAACGGCTCCATAAGCAGTATTGGGACTGTCGCAGTTCAGTTGCTCGCGCAGAGAATCATCCTGTGCCCTGCCCTGTAGGATGAACGCCCCGCTCCAGCCCCAGCCTCCTTGGACAATCCAAAGTCCCTGCGAAGGATCACTTGGCCAGCGCAGGGAAGCCCAGCCTGAACGTCCCCAGTGGCTGTAGGTTACACATTGCTTTTTTAAAGCTTAAAATGGGACACGAGACTTCAGCGACGTCGTGCACCCCCCGCGGCCAGTCTGCACCCGTCTCCCAGAGCAGCAAGGAGAAGCCGAATTCGTGCCGGCAGGGCATGCGGTCCTCTCAGAAGTGAAGAACTGGACTGAAGAGAAATTTGTACTTCCCAAGATACTTTTTGCTTACAGCTTACCTTTCCTGGTCTCGTTGCATCAATATGTTAATTGTAAAATTTATTGTATAGTATTTAACCACTGAATTTCTTTTCTTTTATGTTGTGCGTATGTGAACCACTGGTGAAGGTCCCTTTTTTTTTTTTCCTTGGATAATGTGTAGTTATATGATAATCTGTTTTTAAATGTACAGATATTTTGCTACAAAATTGGTGCAGTTTTTTATGGTTTTTACACTTCTCTTTTATTCCCACTTTAGCCTCTGGGTAATATTGTAAATATTGTTTAAAAAAATGCATCAGCCTGTGCTATACAATCTGAATGTTATTTTAACTTATAGTTTTTGTTTTTGTATTTAACTAAATGGACAGTTTGGGGCTCAAAGTTACCACATTGACCTCTGCTTACCTATTTACAGGAAGTTTACTTTAAAACTGCCACCTTCTTGCATTTACAGCAGCGTGGACTTGACATGCTAAAGAGAACATGCCAAATCGCCTCTTTCTTCACTGACAGTGACAGAAGAGTATTTTAATCTGCATAAGAAAATGTGACAATTAATTTAATAAATCGTTAGGCAAATTGTTAAAAGCACTAGCTCTTACATTCTTAAGCTCAAAGGTATTTTTTTAATTAAAGACAAAAATTATCATGCAAGTAGAGTATAATGCTGGCATGTTCTCTTTAATATTTTTCTAGTAATAGACCTGCTTCTTAGCAATATTAGAAGTGTTTTATAAAAGCAGTTCATGTTACTTCCCTGGTCTGTTCCTGGCATAAGATCAAATAAACTATTTACACTACTACATGGGAAGCCACGCGGGGAGTTTTTTGGTCACTTTTACTTTTTTCCCCCCAAATGGTGGCACTTGGCAGGTGAGCACCTGGAGCTTTCAGCAGGGGCAGAGAGAAAGCCTCGGTGAGGGTTTGATTGTGGTGTTTGGGTGGGGGGTTCAGTTTTGGGGTTTTTTTTAAACCACTCACTGGTGGTTTCTGTACCCCCGGTCACTCAGTGACAGTAAATTGAGCCTGTTGCTTTTTTTCTTTTCTTCCCTTGAGGGAAGGGAACATCCACCCCCCTGCAGCCATCGCCCCTGGGCCCAGGCTGCCGCTGTCGCAGGGGCGTCGCGCTGTTCACTACCCGACTTCTGCTACGGGCCGTTAACACGCAATAAGGCTCCAGGCGGTTGGGAACAGCGGCTTATACTCTTGGCTACAGCGCAGCCAGCTGAGCAAGGGGACGCACTCCGGATCGCTTTTCCACGGACCTGCTGCTCCAATGGCCCCGGGGGGAAGAGGAGCAGCCAGCAGTGGTTTTGCCATAAACACAGGAAAAGCAACAGTACAAATACTTTAAGTCCTAAACTTAAAGAGAACAACTTCATACTTTAGCCAAAATTCAGATTTAATTTTTACAAGGGTTTAACAAAATACATACAGTGGAGTGCAGGGTGAGAGCAGGCACCCCGGGCTGGCAGCAGGAAGGTGGGACTGGAGCTAGAGCAGCAGAAAGGGGACGGTGAGCTGCGAGGGCTGTGCAGAACACAGCGCATCAAATACAGTCAAGTTTAACCACTGTGATCAATGCCATTAACACTTAAAAGTAACCGATCTCGCTAAAAACCCTTCAGCTTCAAGGCAGAAATGCAGCGTTTGAGCTCCGAGCTTCGTTGCGCTGGCCAGGCGCGATGAGGGTCACCGAGGCTGCCGCTGTGCGAGCGCAGGGCAGGCCTGCACCGGCAACACGGTGGGACCACAGCAGCAACAGGCTGCCGTAACAAGAGGAGGCTGCGAAACAGGAAAGAAAAGGAAAACCACCAACAAAAAAAAAAACTGCAAAAAAAGCCTGAACTCGTTTCTCTTAAAAACTAAATTATGCCTTGCCAGGATTGTTTTGAAAAGAGTCTCATTTTTAAGATGCAATTCTTTTGCAAGACCTCATGAAGGCATACAAAAACACCCCATTAGAATAATTTACACCTACAGGTTTTTTTATTTTTAATGGAAAAATAAAGGGAAACCTTTTAAAAGTAGTATTTATGTAGATACACTTTTTCCTATGCAAGTTATGCAAATGCAAGGCAGTAAGAAAGTGTGGTACAGCAGTTCTAGTGTGTTTGCAAACCGTTAGGACGTGTCGAAGCATCAGTTAGGTCAGCACGCTCTACCTGCCCCCAACCCGGCTCTACATGAGCGTAAAACCCACGCGAGACAGGACGAACGCATGGCCTCGCGCTCTCCAAACCACTAGTGGGGCCGTTTCCCACTAGGGCATTCGCTGCCCGTGACACTACCTACACGTTTCCATGTTAAAAACAGAAATCCAGGAAAGTGAAGTTACAAAGTCAGCAAAATACAGTACTTAAGAGTCTTGGCTGATCACACTGTCCATCTGCCCATGCTTGCGAGAGCCGCGGGCTTCAGGGGAGAAACCTGGAACAAAGACGCAGCCAACGTTTCGCCAGCTTCCCAGCTTTTGACATTAAAAGGATACAAAGAATTACCACAGTCCTGTTAGAGGGGAAAAATATCCAAGTTTGGCCAAAGTGATGGGCGATGAGTAGGTGATGAGCCGCTGCTCTGCACTCTGCTGGCAAACGCCGCTCCTGAAACGCACTCCAAGCTGAACATCCCACGAGTACCACATCATCTCAGTAAAACAAGGCTACCGGGTCCTGCTGAGTACAGCAGCACTTCGTATTCCAAATGACTAATTTCAATCTCCAACACTCTTCTTGCATCTGAATGACGTAACCACCCGAGCACGACCACAGGCTGTATGAACAGGGGGATTTAAGCACGAGTAACAGCTGTCCTCTATTAGGAAAAAAATGCACTGAAAAGGAAGCTGAACTTTAAATAGTCTTCAGCTAGTTTTTGTGAGTACCTATATTCCTTAAATCCAATGATCAGAAGGTAATTTACCAAAGCTAGTAAAGAGTATTTAAAACTAGAAATAAATACTAGTACACACCAGAAGACAAGGTTTAATAATTGATAAAAATGTACAAAAATATTCCAATCAGCAAGGTTTTGGAACGTGTACCACAGCAGCCGCTGCCTGTCACCGAGCAGGGCTGGCAAAACCTTCCTACAGCAAACTGGTCAGAGGCCATCAGAGAGGAAGACGGGGCTCGAGCTTCCTCCTCCTCCTTTGCTAAGGGTTTAGCGAACAGCGATGTTCTAGACAGGGCCCCGCGGCTGCTAGTGAAACGCGGTGGTACATTCTTCAGCAAGTTCTTAAGGCAACACATGGAAATTCATTTACAATTTGATTTTTATTTTTAAGTTTTTTTAACGGGAAGATAAGCGCTGAAATAACACCTGTAGCTGTTCTGGATGGGATTTTAAGGGAACACGGCTGTGACATGCAGCACGCTCTGCTGGCACTGCAAGGAAGGGCCGGCCGCATTCCCATCAACCGCACGCAGTTCCAGGGCTTTGAAAATTTACCGTAAAAATTCACTCTGAGATGGTACTTATACACAAAACTCAGCCAGGAAGTCAAGTCTCCCGTTTCATACAAAAGCTGAACATTGGTTTGGCCAGTGACACAGCTCACAAAAGAGCAATTCCAATATCTTGATTTTTTTTTTTTTTTTTGCAGTATAGATCAAGAAATGGATTCATTACTCCCCTTCCGTTGCCTTCCCCTTTCCAAAGTAAAAACAAATCCATAGAACAAATTAAACCACAAGAAACTATATTAAGAATCTCTTTCTAAAAAATGAAATTTTATCTGCTTACAACAGCCAGGAAAACCAGCGTTCCTACCTTTCTAGGAAGGATGATGCCTTGCTAGAAAGGTGCCAACACTCCCCTGGACCTGCGGACCGGACCTGGTGAGCAGCACAAGGCCTGCCACCACCACAGGGCTTCCTCCGCACGGAGCAGAGCGCCTGCCCTGCCTCGCAGGCCCGGAACGGACACTCAGCTTTGCGCTTGGAATTTCATTCACTTTTCTAGGTTTGATGCCAGGCCCATAATAATAGTACTTGAATGTATTGGTGTGGTCAAAAATTAAAACCCACTGTTATTTCAACAATGGAACTCCGGATATCAGAACCCACGTCCTGAATTAGACATTGGTTTCTTTTATTATGCCACAATGTAAACATATTTGGTATAAATAATGTTCTTATTGATCTTCATCCAGTTGTTCCAAAAGAGTCCTCCTCTGTTTTTCCAACTCCCCTTCACTCAGTTCACTGCCAGAAGTATCCCAGTTCCCCTGCAGAGAGAAGCAAGGTTAGTGGTAAGCAGCACGTACCTTACGCACCGCACAGGCTCGCGCTGGCGGCCCGCAGCAGGCATACGGGCGGGCGGCCGGGGAGCACGGGGCACAGGAGGTTGCTTGGTGTCCCCTCGCCAACAGCAGCTGCAGCCAGAAGAAGTGGGGTGGGCAAAAGGGAAACTGCAAGCGAAGCCAAGGCCCTCCTGCAGACTGCATCTGCTTCATTGCACCTGCGTCCGCGCTCTCAATAGAAGGTGCCTCCTTAGGCCACGTAATTGGGCTTTTCAAAGGCACCTGGAGGCCAAAGCAGCTTATTTTAAGACAACAGTATGAAAAGCAGACACCTGCCCTCCCATCCTCTCTCAGAAGGTGGAAGGAATGGGGTGTTATCCAGAAGGCCGCCTCCACCACCACAATCTAAATAACCAGAGTGAGTCACGTAATTCCCCCCAAAGAGACCCCAAAAGATGCTGAACCAAAAGAAGCTCCTATTTTTCATCCAAACACTTGTACATGTCTTCGACAATACTGTTCTAAGCCCCTTCCCAAACAAGTCACAGGCAGCAGCGCCACAGCAAAGAGCAGGACTGCAGTCACAAGCACACTCCCACAGGACTTCCCAGCTTGAAAAGCACAAGAATTGCAGAACGTTCCACTAAGATTTTCCTCCAGGGTCAGCCTAGCGCCAGCCCAGCACTGCAACTACTGACATTTTAGACTGCAGGTGCCAAGCAGTCACTCGAATGTTTAATTGGCTATGCTGCTCATCTCTTTTGAGATCAGCCTGGCCAACTGGATGGAAAAAAGAACGGCAGCTTCGTCACAAATACTACTTTGTCACAGCACGAACCAAACTTCGGCACTATCTATAAAATAACATACCTCATTCACACTTTACATCTATGAGCAACAACAAATAGCACTTAAATCGAACGGTAATTTCACACATCAAGGAAGAAAACAGTAAATGAGGGAATAGGATCTGTATGATTAAACTCTGCTTGAACATTTGGCCCTGTTTATCTATAAATGGAACATAAATAAAGCTTTAGCACCTTACTTAAAGGAAACCTATAAAGCTTGCATATTATACTACAGCATCCCGCTGGTACCCAAAGCATCAGATAAAAAGGAAACAAGAAAGCTTACAGAATCTTTTCCAGGTCGTTTTTTAGTGGGAGATTTATGTTTTGATTCAGATCTTTGTCTAGCTCTATCCTTTTCACTCTCTCTCTCTCTCTCTTTTTTGTCTTTTTCTCGTTCCATATCTGATTCTGGTGAATCCTGTGTAAATAAAAGGGGAAATGTTTAATATTTAATATATTAAATACAAATTTATAGAATAGCCCCCCCCCCGAAAAGTCTGACTCCATTTCAAGATAGACCATATTAGAAAAAAAATGCTTAAAGTGGTTACAAATTAAGCACATCCTGTTAACCGTGGCAGAAGTATGTAATGCAAAAACATTACTCAAGTGATTTGAAAAGGAGACTTTTGTTCAATACAGAAGAACTTTCACCATTCTCAGTGCATGCAAAGACAGGGCATGCTGGTTGCCATACAGTAAATCTCTTCTGCGCACAAATGTCATTCAGCAAGATCTCTGGAAAGGCTGAAGTCTGGGAAATGTTTTTCTGTTACACAGCTGCTTGGCCATACTCGATTGCTTTAAAGCTGCTGGACTTTTACCAGACTATTAACCATACCGAGAGGGATTACGGGGCACGACTGCTTTTACTCCACATTTCATCCCAGTGTTGCTAAGCTTATGTGTCCCCATTTGCATTGCAACCCCTTAGCACTAGTATCCCACACAATGGCTAAGGATATCCCCCCCTCCTTGTGAACACTGTCCACTGAAGGGCACAGCTAACTGCTAAAAAAATTACAGAAACAGAAGAATACATCAGTTTTGAAGAGTTTTGTAGCCAAGATGAGTTCAGAGAATCAAACTTTTTTCTTTACCCAGGAAAAAAATAAAATTCTTTGGCCTCAAACAATATACAGAGTGAAAGCTCTCCTTCTGCTCTTCAGGTTGTCCTTTTGATTCTCCGGCACATTTGATATCAGAGCTTCTAGGACAACCCTGATACTCAAGCAGACAGAAGGAATGATGCTCAGCATAAGACAAAAGGAGAAGGTGGCTGGGATTCTTCCCAGCACTCCACAGTAAAAGTGAACACCAAGATCTGCCAGGATAAATGGCAAATACCAGGCTACTAGTACAGTCCTTTACATCTGCTTGCATAGTTGCAGATAAAACCCCTGACTTTAGCAGTCTTAAATGGTTTAATATTAGGATAGGCAAAACAGAAAATTACTATCTTGCCAATACCCTCCTCCAGTCTGATCTCACACAGTCCCTATTACAAAGGCAGCTCGATGATTACAGATACCTAAAAGTATTACTGAAACCGTAAGGTGCCAAGTTGTCCATTAGCCAACTCAAAAAAGTTAACTGCACTTACAGACTTATGTCTCCTCTTCTTGCTCTTTTTCTTGTGTTTTTTTGACTTCTTGTAACTCCTCTCTGCAAACATATGGAGAAACAAAAATACATCAATAAATGATAAAAACCCAGCAACAAAACAGTAACACTAATTTAAAAACAAACAAGAAAAATCTCATACCGGATTCTGCACTGGAAGAACGCTCAGAAACTGATCTAGATTCTGAACGCTGCCTTTTCTTCTTTGAATGGCTATCATCATCCTCAGACTCTGAGCCCTTGAGATACAAAACCAACGTGATTAGCAAGATGACAGCATTACAAATAGTTACAGAAATGGATTTTAAGACATCATGAAACACCTTACCGAACGAGATCGAGACCGCTTCCTGTGATGTTTTTTAGACTTTTTAGAATGTTTCTTGTTCTTTGAATGATGATGCTGACACTCATGCTAGAGTACAAGAGAAGGCAAATGTTGTCATTGGTCTATAGGACACAGCAAGAAATTGTCATGATGTTTCTCATCATCCATCTATGGCTAGCAATGGTTAAAAAAAATAAAAATCACGTATTTATTGTCTCAAAATCCATAAACAGCTACCAGTATTGCCATGTTGAAGTTGTAGTAACAAGCACCTAGGAGCAACGAAACATACAACTTTAGGCATAGATGCACACAGCTTCGCTTTACCTGGACCCCTGTTTCAATGCTTCCAATTTAAAAGCCCCTGCTCAAGATGGCCTAGAATATACTGCTTACCTTACTTTGC
Source organism: Phaethon aethereus (assembly GCF_964289735.1). NCBI lineage: Eukaryota > Metazoa > Chordata > Aves > Phaethontiformes > Phaethontidae > Phaethon > Phaethon aethereus. The sequence goes on along the minus strand of NC_138580.1, from coordinate 2,017,685 downwards.
CAAATTCGAAATTCTGAAATTAAGTAATCTTAAAAACACCTACAAACTCCCCAGAAAAACTAAACAAAAAACTCGAAGAGCATGTGCTGCAAAATCAAATCTTACATTATCTAGGAAAAAACCAGCACCTTATGCAACAAGAACAACTTGTCAAAACTTCTGCAGCTCAACTCTTACTGTGGCCCATCCAAAAATTAAGAATGAACTAAAGTACATCACTCCTTTTCCACATCAGCAAAAACTTGGCTACAGCAAAAAAAGTACATCCGCAGAGGTTGGTTTGTTCTTGAAGTTCCAGATTTGCAGTGAATAAAATACTGCAGAATTTCTATTTCCAATTTAAGTTAGTATGAAATCACAGCAATAAACAATTTTTCTAAAATAAAACAGAAAATGTTGATGTTAACTTCCAAAAATTCTCATAGGGAAACAGATTAAAAGAACAACTACGAATCAAATAATATCAAATAACCGTGACATGTTTCTTCAGTTCCTTACTTTCAAGATGAGGTTTTAATATCCATTACTTTTAGGTAATGCACAATGCCCACTGTAACAGAAATCAGTAGAATCCTGTTAAAACCCTCTCCCTTCCCAGACAATTTAAGAGACGATCAACTCACATATTTTTTTTTTTTCCCCCTAATCAGGAAAAAATAAAAGTAATAACTACCTCTAGTACATGCATGAAATCTTTAAATATTCTTTTTCTCTCAGACTCCAGAGTGATATCTTCAAATGCTGGTTCTTTCACAAATCTATCTCTGATCTGTAAGAAAAATAGCAATGAAATACTAATATGAAATACAGCAGTTCAGAAATAAAAATACTAAAAAAAAAGGACATTATTTCACTAGTTGAAAAAGCCATCGTACTTTACAAGGCTAAACATTTTTTATGCCAGCTTCACAACCAAAAGTCTTCAGTAAAACTGTAACAGATGGAAATACGCAAAATCAGACTGATTTTTCCTGCATATGCCAATTAAGCCATGCAAGCTTGTTAAAGCATGCGTTTTTATACAAAGAGGAAAGTTTTTTAAAGGTTATCTTAACCAGAACAAAGTTATAGTCTTTTAACTAAGCAGAGTGCTTTATCTCCATTTAAATTAAGTTTGGGGGCTGTATGTGATTATTTTTTGGGGAGTTGGTGTTTTTTGTTTATTTGGTTGGTTGGGTTTAGGGCTTTTTGTTTTTGTTTTTAAATGTATTCAATCAAAAGTATCAATAGAATGAAATTATTCACATCAGATCTCAAACTTTACTGAAGATGTGACAGGACAATTGTTATGGGTCTAAGTTAGATAAACAGAAACACTAAGAGCTTCAAAAATCTAGGTTTACTTATAAAAGCAGTAGCCTGTTAAATATATTTGGAAAGACTTTCATAATTAAATGACAATACATACATCTTCCCAGACAGCATCCAATTCAATCGGAGGAGTAGCTTGCTTCAACATACTCTTGAAGGCAGACTCTTTCCGCTTCATTTTGCGAGCTTCTTCTTTTTCCCTCTCTCTTTCACGGGCTTCTGCCTTTTCTAGCAGCTGTATCAAAAGTCGTAAGATCATTGGGAAGATGTCAAAATGGAAGGCTAGTAATTCAGTTTAAGGCAATTTTTTGAAAGCCCAACAACAGTTCACCTTTAGAGTTTTCTATTAGTCACCTGCGCATACAGAAAAATTAACCAACGGCTTATTTTTAAAGCATGCAACTGCAGTTTCTCAAGCAGGATCTACAGTAAGAGTTAATACATCATGCAAGCCAGAACTACAGAAATACACACACAAAAAAATCCCTCCTGAGAAAAGTTACGTATAAATGAGAGAACATTACTTGACTCCTACCACAGAATTTCTCAAGTTGGTACGTTTATGTTCTGAATGAAGAATGTAGTCTTTATTTTGGGAACCAATATCAGGATAAGCAAATCTAAAGCACAGCATCTCTCTCAACCATTACAAAAATAGCCATAGCAATACATTGAAAGTAAGTGCCATTTCTTGTTTTTACAAGAGATTTCATATTACAAGTTTCCAAACATACCTATATGTTAATACTTACACTGTTGAAAGCCAGCTTGATATTTCCCGCATCTAAGGTAGTAGCTCTTTTAGTTGAACTGATGACCGTAACAAAATCTTCAAAAGAAGTATTCACTTCAACCACAAATCCCTTATCCTGTAAGAAAATTGCTTCTTTGGCATCAGGTAAGTCAGGACCTCTCACTTCATTGCTAATGCACATGACATTAACACAATGTGAAATCCCATCTCCCATTAGTAAAGAGTTCACCTGAATGATGTATTTGGTATTAAAGGAAGAAACCACATAATGGAGCATTTTCCCCCTCTCACCTTTAAGATATCTTTTATTATCTTCTTTTCATCATGGTAACGTGCTTTCAAGTCTTCAACATAGAACTTGAAAAGATCAAGTGCTGTTGATCCTGATGAAAAAACTAGATAAGTCAAAAGCTAGCTCTAATAAAAGAGCTGCATTTTTTTAGACATTTAGAAAAATATATAAATAACTCTGCTCTATTCTGCCCCAAATCCCAAGACCTTTACCCTACTTTCTACAGGGTTGGAAGAGACCGTATTCTTACCAGGTTGACCAAGCATATTAGTGAATCTGATGTCAGAGCTTATGGTTGGGTACAACTCCATCCAAGAGGACATCGAATGCAATTGTCCATGCTCATGCAGTTCATCTAGAAACAGCTACAAAATGCAAGCGAAATGGAAATTTGTCGTCACTCATCACACTTTTACTTGGCTAACAACTGGAATGGATACTCTTGATAACTGGAATTCCATTTTTGTTAAAATGCAATTGGAAAATCATTTTTTACATCATCATTTCTTCCTGACTTCTTCTACCATTTACAATGTTCTAATTGCATTCCCTTTCCATTCAAAATTATTTCCTCTTACTTCCCTCTACTCTTGCAGCTTTCTGGCAAACAGATGTATTATACAGCAGACAAAATGCTACAACACTGGTACGTAACTCATTATGCGCACCCGTTAGACTATCTAATCATATGACACATCTGGAACAGAGAAAGAAAGTCCACCAACCTGAAAAGATTCTCTGTTTTTACGCTGCCGCCTTCTTTCTCTAAGCAAACTTTTCTGTTTTTCTTCCTCCTCCTCTTTTTCCAATGCCCTGATATGTTCCTCAAAACAGATCAGTGCATCCTCCTTATCCATGTCTAGCAACAGATAACAACAGAGTCATAAGAGTAAAAATTAGGTATTTCTTGCCACCAACTGTAGAAAGTCTCTCACTGCGAAGTAAGCGTTGCCAATTGTAACCGTGAGTGGAAGTTCCACTGAGCACCAAAATACATGAAAACCTGCGCAGCAAAAACAAACCTCCCCCAGGCTGGATAAATTATCATTGCCAATACAGAGCACAGAAGCCTTGCTTTAGCAGTTGTGTAAATGCATATGCTGCTCTTAAAATACAGGATCGACTCATTTATGTAAGAAAAATGTGCTCATAATGGAAAAACTACCTTCTTACTCTAGAAGAGTAAAAACAATTATTTTTTCTAGGAAAACGAACAGCAGGATCTCAGTCTAGCAGAAGGTAGCATAAGTATTTGCAACAGATTACATTGTCAAATAACACTTCAAATTTCAAAGGCTAACAACTATTCAGGCAATTCAGTCCCCACAAAAAAGGTATCCTTTGCTATATCATCACAATTAATCAGTAATGGTTTTTGAAGCTGACTGTTTCCTAGGAACAAAACAAGACAATTGCCTTTATACAGGCTGCTCAGCAGCTGTCATAGCAGCTCTGGACTGGGCAAGAGCAAGCCATACTTAGTCAGGAGTCCTTGCTGCTAAAGACAAATCCATTCCCTCTTCCAAAAGAAACGCATAGACTTTTTACATACTCTGAAGTTCCTCATCTTCTGCAAATGTAGGATTGTCCATCAGATACTGCTGAGCCTCTGACCAAGTAGTACAGTATGTGACGTTAGCCATGTTATCTAGTATGTTCTTTAAAGCTTCCCAATTCCTCTTTCGTAACTGTTTGGCTTGTTCCTGAGGAAAAAATGATTTATTTTTTTTCCCCCCAATTTGAGGTTGTATAGACAAAAATACATGACCCCTCAAAGTTTGTTCGCTAAGAAAACACAAAAATAACCTTTCATTTACATGCAAAGCAACATAATACAATTTGGACCTACATACAATTTTTATACCCTATTATCACTTGCATCCACAGATAAACTATTTCAGTATCACTATCTCTGACTGTTCCCAACAGACAGGAAAAGCTCATGAAAGCATGCTCATCTTTCAGAGAAACTGCTAGGAAACTGCCAGTACACTCAGTAAACAGTCAGTGCTGCAACCATGTACTATGGCCCACTGTGCTGCTGAAGAGCAGATCTAAACCAGATGTGCTAATCATAGGCAATTCCTTAAGCAGTGCTGTTTGGATGGCTGGCCTCTTCCTGTTTGTTTTTCTTTTCTAGCAAGTGTGGACCTTAACACTAGTCTCACAATTTCAGACATAGTCTTGCTACACAATTTGTTTTTAAGCACCTGTTTTCTGTCTACTCAAGGATGTTGGTGAGTGCTAGCATCAGCACCAAATTTCAGTGAAGATGAACTGACTAGATACAGTTAGGGCTGGATCCTCAAAGTCGGTATGATACCGCTGAGGTCAAAGGAAACATGGCTTTCTGTAATAAGCCTGTGAGAGTTTCACAGTCTGCTTCAGAGCAGCTCAAAACAAAAGACATCATATAATTTGTTAAAGTCACACTAAAAATTAAACACATTCACAAAATTAGCAGCAACATATCTCAATAAGAAAGACCTTTCAAGGAAACTGCTATTGTATCTGCCACACAGGATCAAATCAGGGGTTCATCTTGTCCACCAGCAGACTGCAATGAACTAGGGAAAGGTAACAGCGATCGACTCCTAGCATGCTTGCCCAGTTTCAGCCAGGTAGCTTTTCAGGAAATTTTGATCTCCAAAACGTTACCCTGCAGCAGTTAGTTGCCCAACTTCAGTTGCGTCCTGCGCAGGAACAGAACTTCTAGTGGTTTGTTTAGGTAAGGATTCGTCACCTTCTGCCTGCTAACATTATTATACCCCTTAGGTATTGTATAATGAGAAATAAGGAACAATTGTCTCCAAGTTCCTATCTACAAAACCAGTCATAGTTATGAAAAGTCCCACCAATGCTTTTTCCTTTGTTCCCTTCCCCCATCACACCTTTCTAAACTGAAGAGTCCCCCCTCTATAGGATCTCATAGTTGATAAACCTTGCCTCCCTTCTGTTCTTTTCTCTCCCCCTTCCGCTGGAGAGGCGGTAACCTGACCGGTACCCTGTAAGCAGTATACGGTTCACAGCAACATTCTCATTTGCTCCTCCCTGCCTTTCCTACAGATTCCTCCCCTCCTGTTTGCATTTTGACTGTCCACGAACAGCACTAAGAACTGCACTGCTTGCAAGATTTCTTTACTAAGATGTATAAACTAAGTGACTGATAACAAGAGAAAAAGTTTGAAAGAAAGTTACCTTCTCTTTCTTAGACAGAAAAAACAAAACGTCTTCATAAATTTCAAGACGATCACGCTCAGATATTGCATTCCAGACTTCCATCTCCCCAAACATTTGTTCAGCTTTTCTGTACAAAAAGAAAAAGCATACAATCATTTAATGGTGAACACCAACTTAAATTGTCTCACTGGCTTACAATAACGTTAAATGAATTCTGTTATACATCACAATGCTTTTGTATGACATCTCCCTAATTTTCTGTCTTCAGCAGCTTTTTCTGTGACAGCTTTCTATCTCTTATAAACAAAGGAAACAGTTAAAAACTAAAGCTGATGCCACAATACATGCCTCTCTATAGAAATGCAAGTTGACGTCCTGTGCATTACATTAGTATTTTTATCCGAGGGCTAGCACATGGTCAGGCCACTGTTCTAGCAAACGTTATATGCAATCAGATATATAAAATTTTCAATGACAGGCTTATTAGACATACCTCCCTTTGGGCATGAACTTCCATGAACAGGCTATCAGAACTACTTTGTACTTAATGGCAGATGTAATATAAAACTCCTCTCAGCATTACCTTATACTTCTACTTATTAGAACTTCAAACCATTACCATCAGCACACCTGGTCTTTTTTGCATAGGTCTATGAAAATGAGATTTTTTTTTGCCAGAGTCTATGAAAATGAGAACATTTGTGTTCCTGTAAAACTTTTAGTTACAAGCTTTTCCAGGCTGAGCGCATACAACGTTAGCATTCACCAAGAGCAAGCCAGCAAGATCTGATCATTAACTTGGCAAGCCAGTGAAGGCTGGAACTTCATTTAAGATCAGTCTTACTTGTATCTTGTTGTGGATGTCATCTTTTCATGGTTTTCGAGAAAACGCTGGAAGGATTCTTTAGCTTCTTTGTATTTTGATCTTGCTTCTTCTTTCTCTTCTTTTTCTGTTTGAACTTTGTAAGCATTAAAGGCTTGCTTTTTTTCACTTAATTTTGCCAAAGCACTTCATATCAAAGAAAAAGAAAACAACATCAATTATACAAAAGGGAATTAAAGTGGAAAAACAAAACCAAAGAGCCCAAAGGTAACAGACTTGAATAATCCAGATTTTTGAGACAAAATTAAATACAATCTAAATGGCCAGTCATCTCACTGCCTCTCCCTCAGGATTATGGAAGATCTTTTCAAAAAAAGCAGTAAAAACAAGCACTTACTAATAAAAGCAGTTAATAATAAAACACAAACTACTATCATCCTTTCAGGTTGCATTCACGCATTTCACATTACAATGCTATTTTTATCATGGATAGCAACCGCTTCTCTGCCAATGTTTGTAGCAGCCACCCATTTAAAAAAGTAACCTAGAAGGTCTTTAGCTCTGTCATTGTAAATGTGTGCTTTTATTAACAAAAGAACAATTTAAAGAGCATAAAACACAAAAACCACCACATCTTTCCAAAGGAAAAAATTAAGCCTAGGACTTGCATTTCTTTATGTAGTAGAGGAACAAAGTTCCCGGACAATGGTACACGTTCACAAATGCACAAATATCTATTAAAACAATCAAGTTACATCAGTAAAGTCAAACTACTTAAAATAGCATTTGTGTAGAAATGTAATGAGGAAAGAATCAAGCAGTACCTGTATCTAGGATCATTAATGATCATTTTCATAGCTTGCTCCCAAGAAGCATTGGATGGTACTCGCTGTGAAAACATTCAATCATTAAGTAATAAGATATGGAATCAACATTGAACAATGACAGGTTCCTTAAAAAACAGCCCTTACAAGAAAAAAATGCATTACACTTTCAAGGTTAGGACACCATTCTTAGTCACAATTTAAAAAAAAAAAAAAGTTTGTTCACCGTCAACATGGAAAAACGAAACAAGGTACTTTTGGGATTATTCCTATTTCTACAACAAATTCTTCTGAAAGTTTGTCTACTATACAACTATGTTGACTCACTAGACAAAACACAAACAGACCCCATATAATCTAAGAGAAAACCAAAGCCATTTTACTTTCACTGCAGCTCCATCTTTAAAGCAAAGATAAAAAATAGAGAACTTAGACAAATCAGGCAACACTTATTAGAAATGTACCTCACTGTCAGACAAAAATATTTACAACCATCATTTCCACAATGCTTAAATACAGTTTTAGAATTACTACTTCATGGAGGAGGTGGGAAATGTGTCCTTCAATCATATTAGCTTATGGAAACACCACATACTAAATCTAGCGGTTTGTCCTTTTTCCATATGGACCTCTACACTGCCTATGAAGCATCTAAGTGAAGCTATCCATCAAATCACTCACTGTTCCAGTTTGAATTTTGGACAAAGACCAGAGTACAAGTTTGCATTACAATGTGGGGATAATGTAAAAAGATGAAAATAAGAAATAACTGAGAGCCCCAGTGAAAACTCAAGAGCTCCGCCCTCACCCAAAGAGCTGAAAAAAGTTTAAACTGTGTATTGTTTTCATAGTAGCTTTCTTTTCCCTCATTTCTTGCCTAGTACAAAAGTCCTCTTCCACAACCGTTAGAAATTCTTCACCAAAAAAAAAGTCTAGCAATTTCTGGCAAATGAAGTTTTGGTAGTTCAATAAACCATGAAGAATAATTGAAATACCTTTTCTTTTAAGAGTTCTTTAAATGCTTGCTTTGCTTCTTCCTTTGTATTCCAGGTATAGGTTTTTTTAACTGGTTGGGCATCGTCGTCCTCCTTCTTTGAAGCAGCACTATATACAAAAATCAGTAATTTTATTATTTAAGCATTTTTTAAGTTCGAGCCACTGAAGAGTAATAAATACCATAATCAGATAGAATGAGTTTTTTTAAATAGCAACTCAAAAATAATAATGCTACACATGATAAACACTTGTACAAACAATTTGTACAAGACTCTTCCTTTACAGACACCATATACAACTGATGAAAAAAGGCAAATTATTTCAGAAAAGTATTATCACTTATGCAACTGGCTACCTGCTCAAGTTATCTAGAAATTATTCATAAAAATATGACATTTAGCGGGAATATTTACATATATATTATATAAAAATATAAAGGGGAGTGCCTAAAAATATGCCTCTTGCCCTTAATTATCTCCTGATAGCTATAATCCCCCACAGCATGTTTCTTTTCTGTTTGAATTATAAAAATATTACGCTGCAATTCACCACATAATCAATTCTCCATTATTAAGAAACAAAGGATCTCATTTCTGGTGGAACAGATAAAGGTCTATTTAGTATTGCATTTTCTTCTAACGATAGTCAATCGCACAGATCTATGTAAGAGGAAACACACAGGGTAAACACATAACATTACCCTGGCAAACTCTCACAGCTATTGAAAAATTCATGAAATATTGAAGCCACTAATGTTCTCTGCAGGGTTTAAGAGCTTTGGGAGAGGGTTGGCAAGGGGAGCATGTCAGTTTTTCTAAAAATACATTTAATACTTCTTCCTCTCTTTCTTACTCATTATTCTTCTGTGCTGCCATTGATTCATGCTCACGTTTCACTGGAGAAACGGCTAACTGTCAAAGAAGCCTCGCCACTTACAATTGAAGATAAACCAGATCCTAGAAGAAATACAAAACTGCAGCAGCACCACATGCTTTGTAATTTCACTTACTCTGCTGAAGCCTCCTGCTTGGAAGAGTCGTCTGCTGTGTTAGCTGCAGTTTCTCCACTCTGTTCCTGTGCAGCAGGTGCAGAAGTTGCTTGTTCCTCAGCTGCGGCTGTGCTGGTACTCTCATTTTCTACCACAGAAGCAGCTGCAGCAGATTCTGCTTCAGAGGCTGCTGTTGCCGCAGAAGTAGCAGTGGTGGTAGTAACAGCTGCGGCAGTTTCAGCAGCAGTTGTGGCTGCAGTGGTTGTGTTTGTTGCTTCAGCTGCAGCAGCTGGAGTAGATGTGGGAGTCGATTCTTCAGGCTTTGTGCTACAGGTATCAAAAAACAGGAAGAGTCATGTACAAGCATGGGACAACTTAAAGGTTTAGGGAAACCTGTAGTTTAAGCAAGTTAAAGTACAAAATGAGAGGTTTACATCTAGTAAAGATTGTATCTCCAAAGAACACAAACGAATCCTGGCTCAGAGAAAAGAAATGCTTTACTGAAACTGTATCTATGCAGATCAATCATTTCAGTTAAAAAGAAATCTAGAATATATTATTTAAGGTTTTATATAGTAAGTCACTATTTGGAATGAAAAACTGCATGGAGAATGTTTTAAGATTCAAGGACTAGATTCCATTTTTAAGAAATAATAGGCAGACTAATGTAAAAAACATTAGCATACCATTAAAAACATACCTGTTTTCTTCAGCTTTAATCATTGCTAGAGGAGAGAGGGGAAAAAACAATCAAAATATAGCTTCAAAAATAGTTCATATATGCATAGTAAAAAAGTTACTGTTAACATGATTTAATAAAAGCATAGCTTTAAATATTTTTGTTACGATCAATAATTTTAGTATTTGTGCCCTTTAAAGACTGACATAAATTCAGACTAGAACAAAATTTAGAAATCCCATTAAATAAAGATTAGGGTATATAAAAATGACTTCTTGGTTTAAAATAACTATTTCAACTTTAAAAGACTAGTTTAAAGAACAGATAAAGTCACGTCTACTAAAACACATCTTTCCTCCTTTTTTATTCTAACAGTCACTGATGCTTATTCTTCATAGTACTTTTTTAAATACTCATTTCTTACCCCAGCTGATTTTGTAGATTTTTTCATCAAGATCTTATTTGCCTTACAATACCAAACAAAACCGTGCTAAAAGTGAAAAACAGGAGCATAGCATCATATGATGTTTGTACAAAAGGGGACACTGCCTTTATAATACAGAAGGGTATAAAAAAAAATTACTAGTATTTTTGCCACATCATAGTTTATCAAAATAATTTGTCAAAAATTAAAAGCAAATTGATACCTAAGCAAATCCTTACACACAATTTTGGCTTTCAGCAGACAGCCAGTACTACTGCTTTGAGTATGAAATACATTACTGTTTCCAAAATTCTTCCAAGACACCGAAAAAAAATGTAATTCTTACTCAATTATAAGCTATACAGTACTCAAAAGTCCAGCACCCTTCCACCCAGGTTTCTGAAGCGAATGAGGATTAGTACAGTCGTACCCCTGCCTCTTGTCTTCCCCTATCAACCTAAACCCCTTCAGAAATCCTACTAGGTACCTACAAGTTTCCAAAGGATTGGTGGCAACCTAAGACTCAAATCCTACAATAGCCCTAAAACGAAGAAAGACTTGAAGCGTTACCTGCTGCTAGCACAGAGAGCATGCATGTAGCCCTGAACAAGCCACAGCACCTCACATCCTAAGCCTCTTCCTGTTCAGGGACACGAGGGGGAGCTGATGCTCCTGCCACATAAATAGGGAAGAACTACAGGTATAATGGACACAGGGATGGTGATGAGATGGTGCGGACACAGGAGACAAGACTGCTCCATAGAAATCTCAGACTGCATTAATTCTACTACATACAGCTTATTTCAGTGGATTTCATTTCTAACACAAGTTTGACTGCTATGCTTTGATGCCAAATTTTTGCCCAAACTCAAGCCCGTGCACAGCTTACAACTCACTGCTGCTCTCCCTACTATTTTTTCTTAACATTACCTTCAAGATCCTCAAGCTCCTTGGGTTTTGCCCAGCGCGATTCCTTTGTTTGGGAATTATAATAGTAGGGCTTTCCAGAATCAGATTTATACTCTTTCCAGGGACACTTAGACAACAATTGCTAATGGATAGAAAACAAAAACATAATATCAAAATTACAATGGTGTTTTTAAATTAAAAGGATAGCTAGAAGTGAAGACAGAAACACTACACAAAGAAATAACTTAAGGATCAATGAATACAAGGTATATACTTTCCAAGGAAAATCCCCCCCTAGAGATAAACACATACACATTACTCATGTAAATATTTAAGAAAGTCGTTTTCTAATACAGAAGATTTATCTAAAAATTGATGAAAACTGTTCATTTTGATGAAAAATTGATGAAAACGGAGTTTTGTCCATTTTGCAGCCTCAAGTTCCAACAACATAAGGAACACGATATAAACATTTTTGCAGCATTTCTTATTTTAAGATTTTGCTCCCATTGGAAAAGAACATCTATTGGCACAGCCATCCTCCTGCATGATACTTATGCTAGGAAATTCTTGTGTTCACACAAATGCACACAGTACAGTAATCTTCATCTGAATTTAGTTCACCTCGGCAGGTGTTTTGAGATCATCTGGCTTCTCCCATGTAGACTGCTTTGTTTCAGTATTATAGTAATATGTTCTTCCATCAGGTGATTTGTGTTCTGTCCATGTAGATTTCTAGTAAAAATAAAAGATACCATTAATGATGAACAATAATTGCTGGCCAAGATGCTATCAAAGCCACTAAAAAGTTAAATACAAGTGGAAAGCTGATAAACCTGTTTAGAGTGCTCTTCATTAACAGAACTGTTGGTTGTGGCAGTTTGCTGGGCTGCACAAACTACAGGATGTGTTGTCTGAGGGCGAAACAAAACAGAGCTCTGAAAAGACATTCTGGTTAATATTCGTTTTTCATTTGAACACGTACATTAAATATACTAAGTAATTCAGCAGCAAAGGAAAGACAGCAAGCCAAAAATCTAAACACATTTAAGTCAGTATTGCTTTCAAGAAACCACTACTTTGTGACAAGAGCTATTAAGAGTCTCTGACAGCCCCCTCCCATTCAGCAATCCAAGGCAGTCAACTACCATCAGAAAAGCAAGCAAAAGTGAATGTGATCTGACCCTAACAACTTCAAGTGAAAGTCCCAGAAGCACACTATGCTTTCAAAACTAAGAAAAATTTGCTTCAAAAAGATTCTGGCTTTAAGAGTTTAGTGTGAACTGAGGAGTGCCTCCCAACTGCTTTTCATCAACAGTTTATATAAACTCTCTGAAATTAGGGCTGGCAAAACACAGCTTTAGACATCTACTCTGTTTCAGTTCCTGGATATGGCTGAGGAAAAACAATCTTTTATAGGTTCAATTGCCTCATTCAATTACACAGAATGCGAATCTCATAGAAATAAAAGGACAACTGATATTTGCTGACATTTAATAATTCAGCTAGGTACAAGGTCCCCAAATTTTGAAGCAACAGCCAAAAAAAACTTACAGTGGGGTATCTTTGAGGCCACATGACTGTTTTTACAGATTCCACCTCTTGGTTATCTAGCCAAACTTTTTTCTTCATCATCTTAAAAACTAAAGGTAAATGTCTGGGATACCTTCTGGACAAGTAATTTAATACTTACAAAATTTTAAACAGAAATCTGATAGTGACTGAAAGTTATTCATGGTCATTCAAGGTACCATGAAAGACAAAATTTGAGATCACTTCCAGATGACCTGCCTACCTCAATACAAAGTTACATTAATTCACGATTCAGAAGTTTCAATGTTGAGATTTACAGCACCAGTTCTGTTTCATCAGCAACTTCACATCTGATGGAAAGCTGGAGTACTGTTGTACTGAAAAATCACCCAATGAAGTAAATTTGGTCTCCAAGTCACCTTCCTGCTTAGAAGTTCAACCTATGCTAAATCACCTTCCATGCAACCTACCCAATATTTGTTCCTACTTAAGCTACTGAATTATGCTATGTTCCCACAAACATGGAAGGAGACACTAACAAAGCAAATTTCAAATAATGTCAAGACTTTGGAGGTAGAAGTTAAGCTAAATTACCAATGAGCCCCATAAAGTGGCGATAGCCATTCTTTTGAGGTTAGTACTTTATGTTTTTCAAAAACGACAGTGATGTTTTCAAAATAATTACTGGGTAACTATATAGGCTATTCTCTTTTTATTGTTAAAGTGTTTGGTAACAAAACTCTCAGCAAGCTGACAATGCTAATAAAGGTTCCAATAAATCACATGGGACTGAATAATACCAGAACCTTGAACCTGGCTTCTCCTGCTAAGCACAGCTGCATTAAGGAACAGCAAGGAAGACTTAATCATTGTCTACCAAATTCTCCTATACCTATTAGAACTGCCATAGCAAAATATTCATTAATATGTAACAGGTAAAACATTACCCAAACATAAGTAAAATAAAAATCTGCTTATGAACTGGTCCCTGATATGGAAGGACAAAGAGGAAATGCAGTAAGAGGAACAACCTTCAATCTTCTTCAGTGCAAATAAAACCCCAACTTCACCCTGAGTAGCCATCTAGCCCAACACTTGCGAAGATTTAAATCTTAAACAATTCAGCTTTAAAGTAACATAGGTATCTAGGCTACAATTCACTTCATGCTCAGGTAGGGCAAAAAGACCTAAAAACACCACAAGAAATGTCTCATATTGCTGCCCTGCATACTAGAAGAACTAGAAATACAGCAGAAATGCACATCTAGTTTAGCTCAAGCTTAAATTTCTTAAAAAAAAAATTTTTTTACTACATTCGCATAAAAAGATCATGAAATCTGTATGTCCCTGACAAATAAGAAACACATTTGGAACTATTAATTTTAAAATTAATTATAGGCTGACAGTCAAATAAAGCAAAGAAGCTCCATATGATAAGAAAAATAAGATACAAGGTATTCTTTTAAACCTGTAAAGCCATGTATGCACAACACCACAATGCTATTACAATCTTTTAGAATTTTGGTTTTCAATTACCTGAGTTCCAGGAGGCGTTACACCTGAAAAATAAAATTTAAAACATTAATTTTAAAGAGGGCTTGGTTGCTTTATTTTTCTATATAAAGATTAATTAATCAGTGTTTGAAAGAAAAAAAAATTTTCTGGGAACTAATGAAGATGTCAGTTACTGAAATGCTACATCACATTTTACAGGAAAGTATGATTTTTTTTTTTTTTTTAAACACTTCACCTAATTCTGGTGAAATATTTTGAAATGGTAACAAATTGTTTATACTTACCTACTTGTGCATCCATACTGTTCACCCCTGGCTGTAGGAACAATCAACAGACATTTCAGTACTGAGTGCAATTGTAATTAAACCATCAATAAATACAGTACATATGCAAACAAGTGCTTTCAGCAACAAAATGCTCTACTGCCTTAAATATGGATTCCTAGTTTCCCATTGACTGCTTAATTATTACTGCTCCTTAAATAAGTGATTAGGAACATCAAACTACTTTTCAGAAAGGCAATTTATACAATAAAATATATCATGGGGTCCCTTGCCATCTTTTCAATACACATCTTCATCTCCCAAACAAGTAGGCTGGGAGGAGGGGAAAGTAGAAAAAAAAAAAATGTTCTGAATTTCTGCTGGAGTAGCTTAGTAGGCTTCTGTTATAATTAAGTGCCTCAAGCCTTTGAACATATTAGTGTTGAATTTGTTGCATTCATAAAACTGCTTGCAACTAACCAAAGCTCTTACAGATACCCTTTTTGAAAATTTTCAAACTAAAGAAAAAGATTAACAGAATTCAAATAGAGTTTTCCCAATTTCTTTTTCTGTAGGCAAAAATATTGCTTGCAGGTTTATCCTTTGCTAGGGTTTACCTTTCATCTCTCTTCTACAAAGTTGATTCCAATAAAAAACTGAAGTAAAAAAGTAAAATTTGTTAAAGAGAAAAGAAATCATATTATGTTTGATATTATCTAACAGGACTAAACCAGGTGAATCATTAACAAAATGCAGGCCTTTAAAGTGCATTCTGTGTATTAAAAAAATCTCAGCTACTCTGCGTGCACACATATGTCTTTGAGCGTGAGGACTGTCAGTTAAGCAAGGCCATAGTTAAATTTGTGTCTCTGCTACGTAATCCTTCTGACATGTTTCTTTTCTTGTGCCTCGGTTTACTTTTCCAAGTTCCACTCTAATTTGCTGTGCATTGTAAGAGCACTAATCTGACTGAAATAATCATTTTTAGGAACTACACTGGTTCTAATCAGCTTTCTGGAAGTAAACACTTCTGTAAATGACAAAACAGACAGCAAACCTGCATAGGGAGTGGTTTGAAAGACCACCACATTTGGATGAAACAGTCAAGACTAAAGAGCCCTGACATCAGCATAAATCATTCAGTTGGCCTCAGTGAGCTTTAGATTACATTTTACACTTGAAGAAGGTATTTTCCAGACAGCCAACATTGTAACAAGTCAATAATCTCATGAAGCTTACCAAGCAAATCACCAGGGCTGCAAAGAAGGTCACACTTTTTTACTTATCTACAAATTATTTCTAATTAGGAAGTGGTAAAATCAGTCTTTTATTTTTGAAACACTTTCCAGGCTGTGCTACACACGCAATAGCAGAGAGGGACAAGAATTCTGCCATGACAGACAAATGCCTTCTCAAACACATGGCACAAAGGTGTGAGCTCCTGCTATCACTGCCAAGAGGGTTAAGGGCAAAATTAAGAGCTGAAGCCCTCTGCCATGCTACTTTACCTCCTAAATACCATATACCCACAGACTTAATTCAATCAAAATTTACTCCTTAAATTATTGGTATTAGAAAACCAAATTAGCTGCCCTCTTGCCAAAACATGTAAAAACATACACTAAAATTCAAAATTAGACTGATTTTAGCACTGTTCCCTCCCTCCCCTTTTACATCTCTTTTGGCCATAGCGTTTTTAAGATTTTTCTCTGAAGGTCTGAAATTCTTTCAAAATTTTCCATGAGCATCGCTAGTCAGAAGATTGTAACAACTTCTGTATGGGAAATGGAGGAAAATCACTAACATCCTTCCTGCTTGGTAGCTTCTAAAATATTCAGTGCATTAGGAAGTAACTACACAAGCACAAGAACTAATGAAGCACGGTTCCCAAGAATTTGCCTAAGGAGTTACTGACTGTTACTTAAATTACACTACGGCTGTAAACATACACTCACATCTCATTAAACAGAGGACAGCAGGGAGAAGCACACTTGTAACTAGCAGGCAGATTCTCCAGGGTCTCATAAAGCCCAAGCACTAAACTTGAGTTTTTCTCTGCTGTTAAGAAAATTAACATCCCTTCTCTGGTATGAAATCTCAGTCATCTAGTACACGTCAAGCCACTCTCCATCATTTATCAGCAGTCCTGGTTAACAGGGGAGGTCCCAGATGACTGGAGGCTTGCCAATGTGACACCCGTCTACAAGAAAGGCCAGAAGGAGGATCCTGGGAACTACAGGCCTGTCAGCCTGACCTCTGTACCAGGGAAGATTATGGAGCGGTTGGTCTTGAGAGTGCTCACAGGGCATGTGCAGGACACCAAAGCGATCAGGCCCAGCCAGCACGGGTTCATGAAAGGCAGGTCCTGCTTGACCAACCTGATCTCCTTCTATGACCAGGTGACCTGCCTAGTGGATGAGGGAAAGGCTGTGGACGTTGTCTACCGGGACTTTAGTAAAGCCTTTGACAGCGTCTCCCACAGCATTCTCCTGGAGAAGCTGGCGGCTCGTGGCTTGGACAGCTATGCTCTTCGCTGGGGAAAGAACTGGCTGGACAGCCGAGCCCAGAGAGTTGTGGTGAACGGTGTTAAATCCGGCTGGCGGCCGGTCACAAGCGGTGTTCCCCAGGGCTCGGTTCTCGGGCTGGTCTTGTTCAATATCTTTATAGATGATCTTGATGAGGGGATCGAGTGCTCCCTCAGTAAGTTTGCAGATGACACCAAGTTGGGTGGGAGTGTTGATCTGCTGGAGGGTAGGAGGGCTCTGCAGAGGGAGCTGGACAGGCTGGATCGATGGGCAGAGGCCAACTGTATGAGGTTTAATAAGGCCAAGTGCCGGGTCCTGCACTTTGACCACAACAACCCCATGCAACGCTCCAGGCTTGGGGAGGAGTGGCTGGAGAGCAGCCCGGCGGAAAGGGACCTGGGGGTGCTGGTCGACAGCCGGCTGAACATGAGCCGGCAGTGTGCCCAGGTGGCCAAGGTGGCCAACAGCGTCCTGGCCTCTATCAGCAATAGTGTGGCCAGCAGGAGCAGGGCAGGGATCGTGCCCCTGTACTCGGCACTAGTGAGGCCGCACCTTGAATACTGTGTTCAGTTTTGGGCCCCTCACTACAAGAAGGATGTTGAGGTGCTGGAGTGTGTCCAGAGAAGGGCAACGAAGCTGGTGAGGGGTCTGGAGCACAAGTCTTATGAGGAGAGGCTGAGGGAACTGGGGTTGTTTAGCCTGGAGAAGAGGAGGCTGAGAGGAGGCCGTATCGCTCCCTACAACTACCTGAAAGGGGGTTATGGCGACGAGGGTGTCGGTCTCTTCTCCCAAGTAACCAGCGATAGGTCAAGAGGAAACAGCCTCAAGTTGCGCCAGGGGAGGTTTAGATTGGATATTAGGAAAAATTTCTTCACTGAGAGTGGTCAGGCATTGGAACAGGCTGCCCAGGGAGGTGGTGGAGTTGCCATCTCTGGAAGTGTTCAAAATATGTGTGGATGTGGCACTTCAAGACGTGGTTTAGGGGACATGGTGGCGCTGGATTAATGGTTGGACTTGATGATCTTGAAGGTCTTTTCCAACCTAGTGATTCTGTGAAGATGATGTTACATCCTTTTCCTAACAGTCCCTTCTCTACTTATTTTGCAGAAACTTTGCATCTTTGTGATTTTTCTCTCATTACTCTAGAAGGCAGATGGACCACTTAACACAATCCATCTGGTTACACATAGCATATTTAGTAGATAAATTAAAGATTTCCTTTCAGCAAACACTTAATGAAAAAGAAGTGGACTATTAACCAACTTATTTTTTGAAACAGTCAACAAAAGCAGCAGCAAAGATTTTGTGCTTAGCACTGTAGAAAAGTTCAGAGTTCTACAGGATGAAATGTGACTTGGGGATGCAGTACCTGCATGGTAACAAAAATAATTTATTTCTAAATTTAAGTGGATAGAACTGCTTTTAAGTGCATCTCCTGCAGTTACTTTAAATCTCAAAAAAGATCATGTTAATAGGAAAGAAATTTAGCCTTCTCCACCTCAGAAACTTCATCTGTAATATCTGTTAACTCTTCCTTCTCCATTTCCACCCACATTACTTCCTCATACTTTTACCTATTTCAGCAAACTTTACTCAGGATCTCAAATGCGCTGAATTTTAGAAACTTTTACGAAAAATCAGATATATAGTGGTCAGACAACTAGCCCTCCCTCCAAACAGCCAGAGTTCACACTGGTTCCTGCCAAGCTACAAGCAGGTAAGGGACAAGGGAAGAGGCCAGAGGTGTGGGAAGCATTATGGGAAGCAGAATCCAGAAGAAGAAAAGAAGAAAGAAGCAGAAAGAAGAGAAAATCAGACACAGTTACAAAGAAGAGTTTAAAGGATGGTGAAAATTCACAGGACATCAACAATTACTAGCTCCGCCTCTCACAAAAATTGTATTTTTAACAATAATTCAAGAGCTAGGTAAAACTTCATTGCAATTAGCAATACCTTTTTCATAATCCAATTCAAGAAAATAAAGGCATACCCATTCTGAAGCAACAACAGCAACCAACACAAAGAGCTCTTAAAAACCAGAAAAGTTTAGTTAAACTCACCGGAACTGTAGGCTGCATAGCAGCTTGGGACATGTGAGACATCATCATTCCAGGCATTACTGACTGCATCATTCCAGGCATCTATAATTAAATAGTATTTCAGATGTATTTTATGATATTTTAAACATATTTTTTTATTTTTATTTAAAAGCAATTACCTGGTACTAATTTTTAGTTAAAAAAAACAACAAAACCACCTTTTAAGCACTTGGCAACAAGAAGGATGGGTTTGTAGAATTCTCATTCCCTTCATTACACTCCTACAAAATGAACATTAGGAATAACATGTCTACAGTATTCCAAAGTCTGATAGGAAATTTTAATAAAGACGACCATTTAAACTACAAAAGAACAACAGCAAATGATGTGTGATCTGTTAGTAAGGTATTACTGAAATCCTAAGTTAAAGCAGGAAAAAACAAAGGTTGGGAAAGATTTCTGCAAAATTACAAGGCCACACAGAACAAACTAAACAAAGGGAAGGTAAACTCAGAATCTAAGATTAGTTCTGCTCACATTTTTTGACAACTTTCAAACTGTCTCCCTTTCCTCTTACCTCACAAATAGGAAGAAACACTTTACAGGGACACTAGAAGAATGAATGTCTGCAAACAACTTCAAGATGGAGAGAGCTATTAAATTTAAACATCAAAACTCTAACACAATTATGAACTGTTTTTTTTAAAAGTATGGTAAAAAAACCTCAACGTAGACATACAATATTAAACCATGTAACAGTGTGAACTTGGTAATGGGGTCATACCACACTACAGAAATAAAAAGTTTGAGTTTAGACCTGTATCCGAGTTTGCTGGGTGGTCCAACGAGACCAAAAAACCCACAGAACTGCTACTCAGATAAGCTAGCTTTTGCTTAAATATTTATGCTTATAGTCTCAAAAGGATAGTTATGCAGAAGTTATGCATCACTGAAGTGATGCACTGAAAAGATGTCAAAAATGCTACTGAAAAAGTTTTTAATATCTTGCATGTTTCCCATTATTTTTGCTGATCCTAGCTTTTAAGAACTAACAAGCCATTAAAAAAGTGGCAAAATGAACAAAATATATAATTTAGGTCATTATGAACATGAACTTTTGGCCACTCATCCCAAATAAGTCTTGAGAAGTCAACCCCCTTCAACCTTTCAGTTATGCCCCTTTACCTTTATTGTCCTTGGCAGGCTGGCCAAGTGACCCCATCCCCCTGTATCTTCAGGGAGCATCAGGTTACCACTCTCCTCATCTTGCATCTCGTGCGGAGAGAGGGATATGTGGTAGGGCTACTGCTCCACCCTCAAATCCACAAGGTTTTCTTGGGAGGGTGAGGGAGGAAGGAAAGACTGGAAGGCGGCCCCTCCTATTTCTCGCCATCCTGTAGAAGCAGGAGAAGAAAGCACTCTTGCCCCACCGCTACTTGCAACTAAGGGGACTCTGAGCATGTCAAACTTCTTCAAAGCCCTGGCTCAGGTCCTGAAGAAACCCTGCGTACTGCTCGGTTTCTGCATAACACTAACTCAAAGTCAGCAAAGGGGAAAAAAAAATTGGGAAGGAGAGCTAATTATTTTCCAAAAGATCTTCCTCTGAATGATGTTGACAGTAGGCCATTGCTATTCTCTATGCAAAGTAGTCACCTGTCCTACGGGGGTTCTCCTCAGAAAGGTGAAAACAAGCTACAAAACATCCCATTCTGCAAAGCCTCACAAATAAACCTCTGATATCTGCTGGAAGAAAGAGTTTATCATGCAAGGAAGCAAGTCAACATGGGCTGATACTTCCAGCACAATAGTTCATGGTGTGAAAATATCACCATCCTGTCCCACCCTTGAGGCTGTAGGGTAATCGAACCTCTCCCCTCTGCCATGCCATTTATCTTTAGCTTTTTGCTCTACATCTACCGAAGAGTCACGAGTTCTCTATATTGCTCACTAAAATACTGAAGATTGAAATATTCAATGTATGAGACTGAGAACAGTGGAACAGAAGCTACAAAAGAACTGTTAAGTAGAGGACTAAGACAGGATTGCTACTTAAGTTTCTAATGAACACACACAAAAGCTCATGCTATTAGCCATCACGCTACTGGTCAAATCCTCCTCATCTTTTAAAACTGCATTATTTTTACACCAGAAGCTCTAATATGCTGCAAAACCATGCTGAAGAGGTTCCTACCAAGCCTTTATATACTGGTTAAAAAAAAAGAAAAAAAAAAGACATACGGTCTATTCAAGGTGCTGCAAAGGAAGAACACTGAGTTGTCAGCATGACCTTGTGGGCCATTCTCAAAGAGTTAATCTTTCTTGCCATCCACAGTTTGCTCTCATCTAGATGATGACACTCAGTTCCTACTTATGTAAACCATCATCACAGGTAGTATCACTAGAACATTTATTATATCCAGAAAGAGAATTGTTTCTTTTAGAAGTTGAGAATTTAATCAGAAACCACACAGGAAAAGATCTTTGATTATTGAAAAGAAAAGCTTTAGATTTGCAAAAAGCACACGTATGATTCTCGCTACTCTTACCTATCAGCCCAGGTTCACAACTGTCAATCTGAATGGCTCAGTTTATTTTTCAATCACATGACACTAGCAACAACTGTATATACACAGAATGATAAATAACTCCCTAGGATTCAAGAAGGAATTCTGCAAAAATTCAAAATGTAATTATTTCTTCCCTTGCAATCTCCCTGTATTTTTCATCTGTGCAGATGTAAGAGTTAGCCAAGAATTAATACGAAGTTCTGTACTGTTACCTCTGAAAAGAACCACTACTTTATTTTCCTAGTATTAGTAAGACAACCTTACTTCTTCAAAATCTAAAACTACCAAAAAGCTTTAATAAAAAACAAATTATGGATTTATACCTATGGCTGTTTACAATTAAAGTTACACGAGGTGCATCAAATACCTATTACAAATGAGAAGAGTTTCTACATGGATAGGGACTGTGGCACAAAACACCCCAAACTGTTAACCTTACCATTTGCAAGCTACTGCATGAGACTTACCTACCTCAGGGATTACCTGACACTATTATGGGAAGAAAAAAAGAAAATAATCTTGTGAAACTGCCTTACCTGCCCCATTGGTGGTCCTCCCATGGGGGGCATCATCTGAGGCATCATCCCGTGTGGAACTGGTGGCATATTTGGTGGTCTCTGACCCATAGGGTGCATTCCCATTGGAGGGTAATGTGGCATGCCTGGGTGTCCCATCTGAAAGTCAACAACAAATGAGAAAAATCAGCATGAAGTCAATGACCCCAAACCCCAATAAAAGCATTAAGAACAAATCATGGAACAATTTGGGCAGGAAGGGACCTTTCAAGGCCATCTAGTCCAACCTCCCTGCCATGAGCAGGGACATCTTCAACATGATCAGGTTGCTCAGAGCCCCGTCCAGCCTGACCTGGGATGTTTCCAGGGATGGGGCATCTCCCACCTCTCTGGGCAACCTTGGCCAGGGGTTCACCATCCTCATGGTCAAAAATTTCTTCCTTATATTGAGTCTGAATCTCCCCTCTTTTAGTTTAAAACGACTACCCCTTGTCTTATCGCAACAGACGCTGCTGAAATCTGTCTCCATCTTTCTTATAAGAACAAAGAAGCTCAACACTGAACTGAAAACTATTTAGGTAATTTTAGACTGATATTGCAAAACAGCAAGTAAGATCATTCACTCTTCTAGGTCCTCTAGAGCCAGAGTTATTCATAATTAACAAATCAGTTTAAAATTTCCATATCAACACCCAAATGAAAATAAACCTCCATAATTCTTTCATCTTACGGTTTGTCACAGAAAACCATACTAAAGTTAGGAATGCAACTACTTCTGCATGCTCTTCCATGCAATTACAGTTAACACAAGTAACCCTGTGGCACAAAAGTCAAAGAGAGGAAAAAAAATATCTTCTACTCCTGATGTCCAGGTCTGAAATAGCTTCTACACTGACTACCATCCAAAAACCTGAATCCTGTTGGTGTTCTGATATTTGGTACAGTCACACTGCTAGTACAAAAACATATAGAGCTTTCTATTCTAGTCAGAAGCAAAAGCTCTAAGGGTACCTTAAGATAAACCCTGAAAAGTATTTTACTTTGAAGAACACATAACTTACATATATATGCATACAGAAATATGTTAGAAAAGTGTACTAGTTTATTCATATGAAAACTCTTCTTAAGTAAAACATCATTTTAGAAGGCTTATCATGAAAAAAAAAAGTAACACCTTTTTCTTATGTGTTTAAAAACAAATTTTCTGTGGTTTTTTTTTTTTTGAGAACGACTCTCTGAAGATGGGAGTGGGTGTTTCAGACAAAGAAATCACAAACAACTAGAAAGGTCCGAAACTTCTGAAGGTAACACTTGACCTCCCCTGCCACAACTTTGAGCCTCACAAGACACGCAGTGACAGCCTGCCTGCTTACTGATGCTGCCCAAATAACTCAAGCCAAAAGAACTCCGAGTATAACCGCGTTTTCTTTTACTTTCTGAGGGCCAGCCAGCTGCCGTTTGCCGCCTAGCAGCCCCTCCCTTGCCGGTCGCTGTGGCAGAGGGGTCTTACGGCAGGAACGGCACCGGCCAAGCGTCCGCTCCCTTCAGCCGCACACCCATTCGCGGGGCTCGGCAGCAACGCGCCGCCTCCGGAGGCGGAAGCCCGCCAAGACCGAGCGCACTCACAACACGACAAAGCCGGTTCCCGCCACAAAGGGCCGCGGCCGAGAGCCGCGAACCCCGGCGGGGCCGGCCGGGCGCGGAGACGCAGCACAGCCCCCCAAGCGCCCCCCTACTCACCATAAGGGAACCGCGGTCGACGCCGCCGGGCCGCATCGAGGGGCTCAGCAGGCTGCCGCCGCTGCACCTGCCAAGAAGCCGCCCTCTGAGTGGCTGCCGCGACGAGGGGCCAAAGGGCATGAGCGGCTCGGGTTCCCCGCGGGGCGGGAGTAGCGGGGCCAGCAGGCTGACTGGCTTCCCGGCTGGCCAATCCGGCCGGCCCGCCAGTCGAGTGCTCTTCGGCGATTGGTCCGCAGCGGAAGCGACGGGGCGGACGGCGTCCCCCGGCGTCAGCTGCATGAGGGGAGGGGGCTTCGGCAAGGAGAACGGGAGCGGCTGCGGGGAGGCGGTCGCCGCCGCCGCCGCCGAGTCCCCACCTGACATCCTGGCCGCCGGCCCAGACGCGAGGAGCTCTTCTCCGCCTCCCTTAGCGCCGGCGCCCGGAGCCGCTGGCGGCGGCAAGGACCAGGCGGATGGAAGAGAGGCCCCGCGCCAGGGGGCGGGGGAGCCGCGGAGAAAGGGCGGCTCGCCGGATCGGGGGCGCGGCGGCGGCGGCGAGCGAGGGCGCGGCGGCGAGCAGAGGCGCCTCCCGGCGAGAGCGGGCCGCAGCCGGCGGGGGACGGGACGCAGGCCCGCCGGGCTGCGGAGCTCGCGCGGGGGGAAGTGGCTGCGGCGGGGGCCGAGCAGAGGGGACGCTGGGAAAGAGCTCACGTGGGCCCAGGGCGGGGCGCTAGGAGCCGGGTGGCACCAGGAGCGTCTGAAGGAGGGGGGGCGGCTCCTAGCCCGTTCTTCCCCGCCCGTTCAAGCAGACCTGGAGGTGGCAGTCGCTCTCCCCTCCGCCGTGCGACAGATGGTACGCGCCGGCCCAGAGGCTCGGCCTCATTGTCCGTCCCCCTCTCCCCCGTGACGGTCTGGGTTGGTACATGCTGAGCAGGGCCGCTGGAGGCGCGCGCCGGGGCGGCAGTGCGGCCCTCTCCTTCCCCCTGCCCTGGTCGCGCAGTGGTAGGTGCCTCCTGAGGAGGAAGTGGGCCACGCTCGGCGGCGGCCGTGGCGGGGGCGGCTCCTTAGGGCGGGAGGAGCCCGGCCCGGCCTGGCCTGGCCTGGCCTGGCCCTGCCCGCTCTGCTCGGCTGTGCTGTGCTCTGCTCGCTCGCTCGCTTTCCCCGCCGCCGAACCGTGGCTGAGGGCGGGCGGCCCGGGGCTGCTCGGCTGAGGTAGGCCCTCGGCGCCGCTCTGGGCCCGGGGCCGCTGGGCCAGCTGTGGGCCTGTGGAGGAGCAGCGCTGCTGAGGTGCCCCTGGGCCGCGCTCAGCCCGCCCGGGACCGGCCTGGTCAGAGGGGCGGGTAGCACCGCCCGAGGGGTGGGTTGAGATCCGCAAGGTGCGCGGGGGCTTTGTCGCCCTGGAAAACCTCTGCGTTGGTAGGTCTGTAAGTCTTGACCTCCAGTTCAGGGAAGTAAAGTATCCTGACTTGAATTACCATCGCTAATTCGTTTAGGGCAACTCGAGATAGTGATGTTGAGGTAGACAGTCACTAAAAATCTTGCTGAAGACAGTTTAAGTTAGCGCTTCTTCAGACACTGGAGCCTTTGACCTTTTTCCACAGAGAGTTGTGGAAGAACCTGAGAAGCTTTAACCTTTTTAGGCATCCTGTTCTACCACCTCAAATGAGAATTCAGTAGAAGAGGCTTAGTTGGACGAGGTGTGACACTGCAAATGCACTCATGTTTTCATGGGTTTTGTGCAGCATTTTTTTAAAATCCTTATTTTATGAATAAGGTTTTGAAAATACTGTTAATGTGATGAACACTGATAACGATTCAAAATAATTTTTTAAAAAAGTTGTACTACTTTCTTTTTATTTAGATACTGTAAACTGGGTTTGATGAAGCTTGACTTGAACCAACAGACTATCTTGCACAGTAGTTTTGCACTGTTTGTGTGTCTCTCTCCTTTACCCTCTGCCCCACTTCAGATCAGAATGTGCTTTACTGCTTCAGTCCTGCGGCAGTAACTGGCCTGGTCCCTCTGCCCTCTTAATCTGTGGTCAGATTCGGTGCTGGAAGGGGGGGGTGGGGAGGGTGGGCAGAAAGGCCAGAAAAGACAACCTGAAAATTGACCCACTGTAACTTCAGCTGAAATTAAGTGTAAAATGTAACTCTTGGTTTTCAATAAAATGGTAAAAACAGTGTCAAACTTTTATTTTTTTGCATATGGTATGTACCTAGCTTTTCGTAAGAATATATACACCTACTGAAAAGCTTCTGGTATGGAAGAAGGAGTTAATTTATTATATCAAGGTAAAGTGTACAGTATGTGTCTTGCATATATATATAATGTCAACTCAGTGTTTTATAGCTCAGTATCTGTAACGTAAGTAGATGTGAACACAGTATGTTTTTGTAGGTTTTTAAAACCTGTTGGAAATGTGGCCCTTTAGATGCAATATTGTGTGAGGTTATTTTGGTTTGGGTTTCTTTTTTTAATATGGCAAATAAGTGTGCTAGCTTGTAAATGGAAAGCATTTTGTACAGGTGTCCTACTCCTGTCACTTAACAAGTCTCTTTAATAGTAGTCTTCGGTTCCATGTGCTGACTAGTAGGATTTGTGTAAGATGTGATCCTACAAAGACCCAGAGTTACGATCTCTGTGACACTACAAAAGGATCATTCTACTGTAGTGATATTCTTGTGGTGGAACTTGGAATTTATTGATAGAAACGGTTTCTAGTTCTGCTGCTGGTTTCCCTGTGTACCAAATGTATCTGTCAAGCCAATTTGTTATCCCTTAATAAGGAGGAACACTTATACATTGAAGCTTAATTTATTTTGCGTGAAATGCACAGATTATTTTGTATTCACAGGGTTTTAAAATAACGTATCTGGGCTGAAAGAATACATCTCTGCTTTCACTGGGCTTAGGTGAGAGTAATTAACAGTTCTCATCTGAATAAGGTGTTGAATTCTCAACTGGTTGTCCAATGAGAGCTGAGTGCAGTTCTCAGCACTAAATGTGAAGAGAGCAGAATAGTGTGTGCAGCTCTGTCAAATTAATGTAGATAATCATTATCTTGATTCTTGCAGCTGGCTTTTGTAGGCATATTAAAAAAAAAAAAAGTTAATCATATTAAGCAAATTTTCAGATTTGCCTTTTCAAGGAGAAAAAAGCAAATTATATTTGAACTGCATACCTTGCTTCTAACTGCCAGGGTCTTTTTCACTGAGTCTAGTTATGCTTCTATGAAGAAACTTGCTGAATTTGCTCAAGTTGATGTTAACTTTTACCAGGACCAAAAATTAAAAAACAGGAATAATGATGCAGAAAGATTGAGTTGTTGAGTCATAGTTCCACTATGTTAATGCACTATTGTCTTCGAAGATGTTTGGGTTTAAAGTTCTGGAAAAGCAGTTTCAGACATGATTTAATGATTTTTTTTTTTTTTTCTTAAGGGAGGAGCAAGCAGTGCTGTGAGCACTGGAAGCAAATTTTATTTTAGGAACTTGTGTTTGGGAATGAATTCCAGGATGATTTCTCTATTTTCTAGGGAGGGTTGAACTCATGCTGTGCCTTTAGTGAAGGCAGCAAGGGTCTGTTCTTGACAGTTTTGTGAAAGTTACAGGAACTCACTGTGGAAAAAAAAACCCTACTAGTTTGTACTCAAAACTTACAGGAGAGGTGGATGTGTATAAGAGATGTGAACAATATCCTAGCGACAATGGAGTTTTACCTGAAGTGAAGAATTTACTTAATCTCTTGTTTAAAAACATCTTGCAAAGTTGAGCTGTTTGGACAGAAGCAGCTGTTACAGCTGTTCCGTGTTCTGGTTACTAGTATCTGCAGGGCGTGAGTGGGTGGATTTCTTCTTTTGCTGATTACACCAATACAATATATTCACTGGCCAGCTTGATTAGCAAACCATGGAGAAGGGGTCTCATAAGAAACCAGCCGTGTTGATATGACATGTCACAGAGTTGTCCACACAGGCTGCCAGAAGAGCTGGAAGCCTTTAGAATGGTTTTCAGAGTTTTGGGGGGGTTGTTTGTTTTGTTTGTTTTCTTTTTTCTTTTTTTTCCTCAGGGGAGTGGAAGGAACTAATGCTGATTTGTATTACGGCAGCAGTAACTGCAGTATGTATGTGTGTGTAAGCCAGGGAGTCACTAAATAATTGTTAAAGCCCAGCAGTTAATACATATGGCCATTGTAATTGTGGTATCATGGATTTAGGTGCTGTGATTATTGCTGAAATGTGCATTATTTAAAATACGATGTACTCATTAAACTTAGGCGAAGTCCTCTCTTTTTAGAGGAAACAAAGGAAACTAGTATGAATGTACTGGAGAAAGTGCATATCTACTAAATTATTTCATATGACCTTAATACTAAAATTACTGCCTGTGAATTCACTCAGTGGGATATATACTTCAATAAAATGGGAGAATGGCTGGAGGAGTGGTAAAGGAGGAAAAATTCTGAATAATTTATGATTTTGTTTTGTGCTGTTTATTTGCAACATCAAATTTAGCGGCGATGCAGGTTTTTTGCTAAGGTCCAGCTGCGGAAAGAGCTGATGCAGCAATAGTGTAGGAAAGGAGTGAGGACTTTGAGTGCAGTATGAGTTGAGCCTAAGTTAACAGTGTCATGGTGCTGCCAAACAGGCAAATGCTGCCTTGAAATTCACAGGAGCATGCTTTAGGAGATCCAGGGAGTAATCTCTGCTGTGCTTAGTGTTGGCATGGCTTTGGTTGATCTGCTTGTGATCTTAAATGATCTGAAGGAAATAGAAATTACAGAACTTGTAGAGAGGTGAGATGCAATGTTGAAGAAGCGGCCAATGCACGTGTTCCTTGTGCAAAGATGGCAGCTTCTCAGGTTGAATTGTCATGGTGAGATGTCCTGATTAAAAATTAATTTTTAAAATTACTGTATCATGAACTCAAGTTGGAGAGTGAGGATTTATTTAGAATTGAAAAACTGGCGCTGTTTTCTTGGCACTGTCATGCATAACGACTTGTTTTCTTACTTAAACAGTTTTCACTGAGATAATGTACTGCTAAAACAAGAGATTTACTAACTGTAGTCAAAAACTTCTGGAAATAACTTCTGTAGGAACGAAAGGAAGAAGCACACAGGCCTGCTCCCTTAGCATTTGTTTATTTGTTAGTGACATCGCGTTTAATCTTTCTGTTGCCGCTACGTAACTATTGTAACTGCAGTGTACTACTTCTAATTGCAAAATTTGCAATATGTTTTTCTTTTGCTTGCATTGCACTGCATATCATATATCACACTGTCTTCCCATTTGAAGAGAGTAGATATTCGGGGAGCGTGGATTTTATTCTTGCACCTGTATAATGGTGTCCGATTTCCACCCGCCTCCGTTATTATCAAACACTGTTAATATTGTACTTTGAGGGTACAGACATTTAAAAACCACTTTTCTGCAGTCGGGCACGAGCTTGCTTAGGCAAGCTGCCGAAGCAGCGAGCTTTGGGCCTCCCCAGATGGGGAGCCGCGCTGGCTCGTTAGCACCGCTCTGAAGCTAATCAGAGGCAGGGCGCAGCGTTACTGGTGATGGAAGTAAGCGAGTACCCTTTGCCTCTTCTAATTTTTCTTGGATTGTGGGGTCAAGGAAAACTTCTTTGTGAATATCCACTGTAGTTCTTAGGTTGGGGATAAGAGATTAAAAATGCAATCAGCTTGTATAATTTTAATTCAACTCTGTGTGTGTTTGTGCATGTGTAAATGTATTGAAGGAATGTGTTATATGACTTTATGTTGCACAGTATATGAAATAAAGGTATTCTGATGAGGCATTTATTTGGTATCTGATGTGTGTGTTAATGTTTTCTGTTGAGTTGGGTGTTTTCTCTTCAATGCTAGAGAAGAAAGCTGGTTTTACCCGGTTTGTAGACTTTGCTTCTGAAGTGTTTAAGGCTTGTTACAAACAGGGTGGAATTCATCTGAATGTTGTTAACGGGTGTTAAAATTGAACAGGCAGTGCTTTTACTGTTTCCAGTCCCACACTGAGCCAGTTCTGCCACTTCAGGAGGGAGATACTGACTTGTGTCACTATATTACAAAATTCATACATACCTTGAGATTAGAGTTAAAACCATAAACCATAATCCTTGCACCTCCGGCAGAGTCCAAATTAGCAGTCTCTAAATACATAAACATTAAAAGGCCAGATTTTTCTGCTTCATCTTCATCAGATTTTTCTGCTGGGGTGGAATTGAATGTTTAAATCTTGTATTTGCTGTCTAGAGTTAATGGTGCTACTAAAGCATCCCATTTAATCTGAAACTTCCTCGTATCCGAACAAGATCTGCTCACCTTGTACAAGAAGATAAGGCGTCTCATTAAAATAGCTGAAAGCAGATGCTTCCCCTTTTCCTGGCTATGCCCAGCCTTTCCTGTGTTGCTCTCTTTACCTTTGTGACTGATGATGGGTGTAGGTGCCTGTTAGTGTAAATTGTAGGTGCAGTTCTTCATTTCTTGGGTACGTTCTTCCCAAACAAGGACATCTGAAGGATGTTCTTGCCTTTCTGTGTGAGCACCTCACCCTCGTTTGGCATGTTTTTGCCTCCTCAAGCCGTGACCCTCTCCCCCTGGCTTCTGCACCCCTTCATCCTCTGGCACTTCCCTGCCTGTCAGGTCCAGACTTGAACTTGCATGCTGCCAGAACCCCAGCTTGCCACAGGAACGCCCCCTTTACCTGGAATGACCTCAAAACACAGGTTGTCCTAAGGAGCGATGCGATAGACTTTGCACTTACGTTCAGGAGAGTTGAACCTGGCTGCTTTTGATTTCCTACCGTGAGCATAGC
Source organism: Phaethon aethereus (assembly GCF_964289735.1). NCBI lineage: Eukaryota > Metazoa > Chordata > Aves > Phaethontiformes > Phaethontidae > Phaethon > Phaethon aethereus. The sequence continues at coordinate 1,987,008 of NC_138580.1, read as the reverse complement.
TTCAACAGGGAGTTAAAGTTGCTTTTGTTATCCCGAGGTGCAAGTTTGCTATTTACAGTCTCTTTTTCTCTTTTTTTCTTAAACATTGCTGCCTAAAATAAGTCTAAATCAAGTGATTCCTCCTGCCCCGCCAAAGTTTTTAATTTTTTGCATTGTTTTTTGTTTGATAGAGAGATGTTTTGAATCAAGAGCACATCTCTTTCATCCTTCCTTCCTTTCTGGTCCTGTAGAAAAGTCTCCTGCCAGTACATATCACAGAATCATTAAGGTTGGAAAAGACCTTTAAGATCATCAAGTCCAACCCTCAACCCAACACCCCTGTGCCCACTAAACCATGTCCTGAAGTGCCATGTCCATGCGTTTTTTGAACACCTCCAGTGATGGTGACTCCACCACATCCCTGGGCAGCCTGTTCCAATGCTTGAACACGCTCTCAGTAAAGAACTTTTCCTAATAACCAGTTTAAACCTCCCCTGGTGCAACTTGAGGCCATTTACTTGGGACTAGTCACTAGTTACTTGGGAGAAGAGACCAACACCCACCTCACCACAACCCCCTTTCAGGTAGCTGTAGAGAGCGATGAGGGCTCCCCTCAGCCCCCTCTTCTCCAGACTGAACACCCCCGGTTCCCTCAGCTGCTCCCCATCAGACTTGTGCTCCAGACCCCTCCCCAGCTCCGTTGCCCTTCTCTGGACACGCTCCAGCACCTCAATGTCCTTCGTGAGGGGCCCAACTCTGAACACAGGATTTAAGGTGCAGCCTTACCAGTGCAGAGTACAGGGGCACAATCACTTCTGTACTCCTGCTGGCCACACCATTGCTGATACAGGCCAGGATGCCGTTGGCCTTCTTGGCCACCTGGGCACACTGCCGGCTCATGTTCAGCCGGCTGTCAACCAGCACCCTCAGGTCCCTTTCCGCCGGGCTGCTCTCCAGCCACTCCTCCCCAAGCCTGTAGCGTTGCATGGGGTTGTTGTGACCCAAGTGCAGGACCTGGCACTTGGTCTTGTTAAGCCTCATACAGTTGATCTCAGCTTGTCGATCCAGCCTGTCCAGATCCCTCTGCAGAACCCTCCTGATCTCCAGCAGATCAATACTCCCACACAGCGTGGTGTCATCTGCAAACTTACTGAGGGAGCACTCGATCCCCTCATCCAGATCATCAATAAAGATATTGAACAAGACCAGCCCCAGAACCGAGCCCTGGGGAACACCGCTTGTGACCGACCGCCAGCCGGATTTAACTCCGTTCGCCATGACTCTCTGGGCTCGGCCGTCCAGCCAGTTCTTTCCCCAGCGAAGAGCATAGCTGTCCAAGCCACGAGCCGCCAGCTTCTCCAGGAGAATGCTGTGGGAGACGCTGTCAAAGGCTTTACTAAAGTCCCGGTAGACAACATCCACAGCCTTTCCCTCATCCACTAGGCAGGTCACCTGGTCATGGAGGGAAATCAGGTTGGTCAAGCAGGACCTGCTGGCTGGGCCTGATCCCTTGGTTGTCCTGCACATGCCCTGTGAGCACTCTCAAGACCAACCGCTCCATAATCTTCCCTGGTACGGAGGTCAGGCTGACAGGCCTGTAGTTCCCAGGATCCTCCTTCCAGCCCTTCTTGTAGATGGGCGTCACATTGGCAAGCCTCCAGTCATCTGGGACCTCCCCTGCTAATCAGGACTGCTGATAAATGATGGAGAGTGGCTTGGCAAGCTCCTCTGCCAGCTCCCTCAGCACTCTTGGGTGGGTCCCATCAGGCCCCATAGACTTGTGAGTGTCCAGATGGCTTAATATGTCCTTAACTGCTCTCTCCTGGATTATGGGGAGTTTATTCTGCTCTCCATCCCCATCTTCCAGCTCGGGGGGATCAATACCCTGTGGATACCTGGACTGGCTATTAAAGACTGCGGCAAAGAAGGCATTAAGTACCTCAGCCTTGTCCTCATCCTTGGAGACAATGTTCCCCCCATATCCATTAAGGGATGGAGATTCTCCTTGCCTCTCTTTTTGTTGTTAAAATATTTGTAAAAGCATTTTTTGTTATCCTTTACGACCATGGCCAGACTGAGCTCTAGCTGGGCTTTTGCCTTTCTAATTTTGTCCCTGCTTGACCTAACGAGATCCTTGTACTCTTCGTGAGTTGCCTTCCCCTTCTTCCAGAGGTGATAAACTCCCCTCTTTTCCCTGAGTCCCAGCAGAATCTCCCTGTTCAGCCAGGCCGGGCGCCTTCCCCGGCAGCTCTTCTTACGGCACATGGGGACCGCCTGCTCCTGCACCTTTAAGATTTCCTTCTTGAAGACTGTCCAGCCTTCCTGGACCCCTTTGTCCTTCAGGACTGTCTCCCAAGGGACTCTCTCAACCAGTGACCTGAACAGGCCAAAGTCTGCCCTCCGGAAGTCCATGATAGCAGTTTTGCTGACCCCTGTCCTTACTTTGCTCACAACTGAGAATTCTATCATGTCATGGTCGCTAAGCCCAAGACGGCCTCCGACCACTACATCTCTGACCAGTCCTTCTCTGTTTGTAACCAGCAGGTCCAGCCAGGCACCTCCCCTGGTGGGCTCACTCACCAGCTGCATCAGGAAGTTATCCTCCACACACTCCAGGAACCTCCCAGATTGTTTCCTCTCTGCCGTGTTATACTCCCAGCAGATGTCCGGTAGGTTGAAGTCCCCCACAAGAACAAGGGCCAGCGAGCGCGAGACTTCTGCCAGTTGCTTATAGAATGTCTCATCTGTCTCTTCGTCCTGGCTGGGCGGCCTGTGACAGACTCCCAGCAGGATGTCTGCCTCTTTGGCCTTCCCCTCATCCTTACCCACAAGCACGCGACTTGGTCTTCACAACCGTGTTTTGAAATACAATATAATCGTATTTTGAAATACATCTTTGAATGTATTTTGAAAATGCATCTGTATTTTGAAATGCAGACTTTGTAGGCAGCCGAGGGGAGGAGGAGTGCTTCATTTTCGTTTACAACGGAATGATAGCACTACTAGTTAGAGTATATTTAAATACACAGCGGTCTTTTATTTTTGCTGTTAGAAATGCACTTACACTTTCTGTGTATAAAATAAATACAAAATTACTCTCAAACGTTTCCTAGGCACGTGTCACTTTACACATCGCTGGTTATTTTTTGGAAACAGAGCAGGTTCCAAGGCAGACAGTCTGTGGTCTGGCCAGCAGGGTGAGGGCTTGTACACGGAATATGCCTTAAGACTGTGAATCTAGAAGGAAATACTAGTGAAGCTTCCAGCATGTCTCTCTTGGGATTTGGTTAATGAAACAGGAGCAGCTTGTTAAGGAAAAAAGCATTTGTAAGGGGTCTGTTGTTTTGTTTTTGTTTTTGTTTTAATTTTGGAGTGCCATTTAGAATCCTGTCCTGCTTCATATATACTGGTAAAATATTTTCAAATGTTGGCATATTAAGTAAAGAGCAAGTGGGTCTAAAAGGCAATGTTGCCTTAGCAACTACAGTCTTAGTTTCTAGATAGATTAGAACTACTGGTTTCTAACACGCTGAGTTAAAGAAATCTCTCTGGACATTAAAAAAAATAACTAAAAAGGGGTGAAATCATATTCTACCTGAAGCTAGTCATGATTTTGGTTTGCTGCTGTGTCTGATTATTTCACAACAGATGTGCTTTAAGTTATACAGAAGGATTTCCTTTTTTTTTTTTCTTTTTCCCCATTAGAGCTTCATAAGTCATTCAAGAATTGAATGGATTCTGTTTTTTAAGAATACAGTTTTGATGTTGTGGTAAGGGTGGTTTTGGTTTTGTTTGGGGTTTTTTTTTTCCTTGCAAGGAGTCCCAGCCATGTCTGATATAGTCTACTTAGATATATCCAGCACATAAACCTAGTCTCTCTTGAAAAGAGCTGTAGGGAGCTTTTTCCCCTGTTCCAAACATATTCTTTGCAGGTTTTTTTCTTCCTCTGAATAATTTTACTTAATTTTCACTCTTTAGTCTATGAAAAATGTATTCAAATTTTCCAGTGGTGTATTTTGCTTTATGAACTGTGGGATTGTGTTTTATGCGGGGTGCTATATTATCACGACATGGTATCATGATTGTATTCTTCGTGCACTTGCACTGTCATCATGGAGAACGTCAGACCAAGAGCAGGCTGGATTCAGATCAGCCCAATGTAGGGAAAAGTAACAAGAGTAGGTCTAATTTTTTTCCTGAAAAAAGTCTAAAGCCGAGAAAGAATACAGTGTTATTTCTAGGGAGTGCTTTGTGCAATAGATGTCAGAAGAAAGAAGGGGAGTGCCTCTGGAAATGAGGTGTCATCTTTTGGGGGGTCTGAAACTTCCTTAGAGCATCTTGATCGTGGAGGTGTCTGTTTCCTGAGATCCTTTTAGGGAATTTGGGAGCCTGAAAAACTCGGGTTCTGGGGAAATCAGTTGAATCGTTACTTCTCTCTCAGCTCAGGAAGGTCAGAGTTTAGGTGTCAGGTGCCATGAGAAGCAGCACATCCTAAACCCAGGGCCAAATGAAGGGAGTGAGGCAGTTTAGCAACGTTAAGGCAAAATGCAGAGCAAAAGCGTGTGACCATTAAAAGAATATAAATTGGTATTCACCTGGGGTAGCTTACGGCTCTGTGCATATATGTTATGCATGCCCAGGGGAATTCTCACTCCGAGATGGATAATTTGTCTGTTTGTAGGTCTTGTACAGTAAATGTTGGACTTTTTCCACCTGATTTGCTTTTTAGTAGAATCCTTGTTAAAATTTGATGCAAGTGACTAATTTCTGATTTTGATAAAGCTAATAAGGGATTTCATGCTAAATAATTGCATATCCCACTTTATTGTGTTCATATGCTTGTTTGTTTCATAAAAATCATGCAATGAAACATAGATCTGTAATGCTCGTTGCTTGATCCTACTGCTGTATAGCTGATGGATTCATGGATTTACGACAAATAATCCGTATTTTATTACTAGCAAGTGCTAGAAATAAAAATGTACTCTGGACTATTGGTTGAAAAACAAATCCTGAAGTCATAAGAGAGGATTAAAGTTGGAAAAAAAAATCTCTCAAGAGAAATGTTAAAAAATGAAGAGAGTAATGACATCTGCTTAATAGCATCCAGCCCGCTCAACCAACAGTTATGAACCTTTGAAATCTTTAGATATAGTAAATAAAAGCCAGAGGTGGGGGAGGAGGCAACATGTGAGAAAAATCAGAATAAAATAGCAGTCCAGTTTATCTGAAATTTTTATTTCCTACATGGGAAAGCTTTGAAGCCTGTCTGAAATGTGTTCTAAAGAGACTAATGAAGCTAAAGATAAAAGCATAGGGATAAAGCTTAAAGGGCAATAGAGCTACATTTAATTCACAAACAACGTTAGCAGTAGGAAGAGAAATCTTATAATGCCTGGACATTCTCCCTGTTTCTGAAGGTGGTTTCTTTCACTTCAGGGCACCTATCAGCAGGAGGGGTTTTTTAGTTGAGAGAAAAACAAAGACAGCCTTTCAAGTTAATGTCAAGTTTGATGGAAAAGTCAGAACAAAAACCCTAAAAGGTTATATTTGGAAAGAGTTGTGGAAATGCAGCTCGCTCCGTACCTAAGTGTGGCCTGTCCTTCAGGAAGGCAAATTAATGCTTTGATAATCTTCCTGAATGCCTTCCTTTTTTTTTTTTTCCCCTCCCAACTGTACTAAGTCTTATGTACCTTATTTCACTTCTGGAGTTCATTTCTTAGGGAAACTTCTTAATGCACTGAGAAAGGAATAACTTTGTTGTGATCCAGGAAGTTGTCTCTGCAGGTAATTGTTTCTTGTGAATTTAAGCTTGAAAATCAGGGTAAGTGGAGCTTCACCACACAAAAGAATGTTGCTCATCAGGCTTCTGATGAAAATGTATTACCTGGTTTCTGATGGCCCTGATTTGAACTTACATGGCTAAACACGGAATGAGTATTACCAGTCTAAGAGAATCAATGGTATTATGAAGAGTTAAATTTTGGTCTAATGTGTCACAGAAAGTAGGCTTTGCCATCATAATACTGTTGCATAAAAATGAGCTTAATCTTATTGTTAGTTTTATTCACTTCCTAGGATGGTATTTTACCATGGCAGTCGGTGTGAAGGTCATTGGTTGTCGCAGAGGTTTTTGTGGAAGCTGGGGTGAATCCCTTAGAGAGAGAAAATCAGAGCATCGGCTTTTCGGAAATGGGATATCACCTAGCAGGAGGGTCTGCTTGCATTGCTTTAGCTAAATCTTCCAGTGTTGCTTCGCAAAGAGCCCTGTTCTGAGCTGGTTGTAAGGAAAGGCCCGGGCTTCCCTTTGGGAACAAAAGTCACCGAGACTACAGGTGATTAAATGTTTTAAAGAAACCATCCTATTTAATGCTGGTCATTTTCTAATCTGCTGCTTAATCCTGCAAATAATAGTATGGGAGGAAGAAAAGACTAAAATTAATATGTTAATCTGACGTTGAACATGAGAAATAAGCTGAACATGGGCAGAGGTATAGGCACACGGGGAAGGTAGGTTCCCTCTCTGATCGTGCCCCACCCGTGGGAAGAGCCCTGTCCCAGAGGTGTTAGGAGCACTGTCTCCAAAGTGATGTTCTCCGTAGTCGCTCAAAAAAGCTTTTTAATTACACTGGCATATGCCCACAGAATGAAATAATGGGGAAATGGAAAATGTCTTTTTTGGTAATCCATTTGAAACAAGCCAACGCTTCCCGGTCAGTCGTCCTGCCATGTTTCTATTCAGCTTAAAATGGCTTTTACAATGACTAACCTTTTTTTTCGTGTTTCATTTGACTTTGACTTAAATGTTTGCTGCCCCTACCCCATGCTGTGGAGGCCTTTTTATAGGGAGAAAATTTCAGCTTGCATTGCTGTAAAGTGTTTTTGCTTATTTTTTCCATCATGTCCAAGTGTACCGGCAAACTGCATGGTGTGCGATTGAAAATGAAATCAGTTTGACAGTACCAAATGTTATCTGCACACCTGCTTGCTTTTGGCACCAGTCAGCAACTTTACTGTTCTCCCTAATGCATGATGGAAAAGTCTGTTAGAGGCAACTTTTTTAATGATGCCAACAATTAAAAATTGAGAATTTTAGTCAAATTTTCACATTTTCCTGCTGGTATCCAGGCACCGCTTTCTGACGGCTGTGCATTTTCATGGGGAGAAACCCAGGGGGCTGTCACCTTACCCAAAATCTGGGTTTGGAGAAGTGTTTGAGGGTGACTCAAGGAGAAGGATTTCCTGGAGACCGGCTGATTCTGCAGATGGGCACACCTGACAAATCGAAGACTACTGTCATCCTTAAGAAACGTAAGTAAGCATTTTCGTACGCTTATGGAGTTAACCATGATTATGGAAGAGTTCTTGAAGAATTTTTCAATATTTATAAGTATATTTAAAGGTATTGAGTACAAATAAAAAAATATATATGCAAAACACAAATAAAACATGTATTTTATTTCTGGCAGTATCTACTCTATTGAGCTGGGCCTAAGTTCTGCACTGACGCTGTCCATTTTCATTGTTTCCCTCTCACTCCTTAGGCAACCTCGATTTCAGAGGGTTCTTACAAATCCTCAGAAAGCAATCCCACGCTCGGTCATGTCCATGAACACCCTCAGGACGGGGTCGCCTGGTCCGGGCCAGCTCTGGAGCAGGGCCAGCTCTGCGGTGGGATCATCCACGAGGGTCGGCTCGCCGGGGACCTCGCCCAGCGGGGCTCCTGCAGCCCCGGGGCGGAGGTCCCACAGTGGGGCGGTTAGCCGGCTTCCTCCGTGTGAGTACTGTACAGGGCGCTAACGCCGCCTTCACCAGGGCTTCCTACAGGAACAGGGGGGTGGGGACGTCACCGCTTCATCACCAGCGGGCAGCAAACGTGGCAATGACCTTTATTTTCCCTAGTACTTTAGAGCATTAAAAGAGCCGGTTTAGACCAGAGGGGAGCTGCCAGCAGCCGTAGCAGTGGTCTGATAGCGATGCGTGGGCTCAGGCGCTTGTCAGGGACAGGCTTTTCGCTGTTGTTGTCCTCCGTTGTGGTCCGGCTTTAGGACTCCTTCTTTTGCACTGGTACACTTTTATTTAAACGCAAAACGTTTTCCCAGCCAGAACTTCTCCCTAAATCCCACAGCGAAGAGTTTGTGGCTTAAATGTGTCTTCTGCAAAGATTACTTCTGAATTATTGTCATCACCGTACAGCACCGTCGGGGCCCCGATGGGTGTGAGCAGCGCTGATTGCGTATCAGAGCTATTGTTTCTGCCGCAGGCTGGGGCGGAGCGGAGAGTGCAAGTACGCTGCAGGACCACGAAGATAATGCGTTATAAATAAACATCTAAAATTCGTCTGAAGTCGCAGCATACGATGGCACGGAAGAGTGGATCCTGACCGTGTTATATAAAGATTGCTGCTAATGGCTTTTGGCAACGTAGTCTCTAAACTGGAAAGCTGAAATGGTTGCACATTGCCTGTTCCAACACGGATCCTACAGCTGTCTGGAAGACGGTGGAAGGAGAGTTTAATTAATGCTTGTTCTTGGCAATGCACTGATCGGGTTTTCATGCAAGGTCCTCTTCTTTAGCGCTTTTTTGCTCAAAATTTATTTTAAAATTGTTTGCTATGCTACACAGTAGCTCCAGTGGAAACATAAGCATCCGCCAACGAGAAGCTTAAATTTAGGGCATCGTATAGAAATCTGAGAATGTTTTTCTGTGTGGATAAACATGTTTTCTCTGTTTTCCTCTTCCATTGCTGCTATGGGATGCTCTAAAACAATAATCCAAAATGTTTGCTATCCAAAATGTTTGCTTTCCAAAGCGTTGCCGTGCCCGTTCGGTCCTTTGTTTGTGCTCCTCTGCTCGGCTGTACCGTAGGCAGCGATCACGCTTCGGTGGCTGCAGCCAGCAATTCCCTGTAAGCTGGAGCAACTGAACTGATTTCTGAACTCTTAATCCTGCAAAGCCTTCAGATGATGCTTATTTTAGCTTTCTTTCTGATAAAATGGGGCTTGTGAGATGAGGGCATTTGCTCTCTGTTTCTTCTCCTCTGTTCTGTTCCCCATCACCACCCCAGAAAAAAAGACCTGGGAAATGTTATGAACGCCCAACCACAGGAAAGCCCTCTGATCCGCATATATATGTATATCAGAAGAGCACCTGCCAGCACGTACGCTTATAGGAAGCTATAATGCTCTACAGAGCGGTTTGTTTGCTTACTCGTCGCTTTTTACCTGTTAAAATAGTACGGTCTTCTGGAGACTAAGGGGAGGAGTCCACCACGGATAAAGCCTTGGAGTGAATTTGTTTTAATGAATTTTGCTGTATTAATTAGCATTCTGATTTCTTTCGGCAGGGACAGGATATTCCTTCCGTACCACGTGCGCTGTGGCAGCCCCGGATGGTGTGGTGGCTGCTTTCGTCACCGTGCCCGATGCGGCTGGTGTGGTGACTCAACAACCTTTGCTAATGCTTCCTTGAAGACGCACCCAGAGCCTACTGATGGAGTTCGGTGTCTTAAATAACACTCTAGAGAGTGATGGTTGAGGTCTTAAAATAGAATAGTTTGCTCTTCCCTGTGTGTTTCAGATCTATAGGTGAAGCCTTAGACTTAGTGGGTGTTATGTGTGAGAAAAAAGGGAAAGGGGAGACCTGCTTACCTACAAAAGATGGTAATTTCTGTTCAGGAAAAATGGACAATGTTTCAAACCCAGAGGATATTTTCCGGTTTTTTGGGGTAGTATTTTTGTCTGTGCTTCTAGCTGTGCTACAGGGCTGCAAGTAAAAAGGAGACAAAACTAATTTGCAATTCAAGATGTTAATGAAGTCCAGTAACTTCTTTTTCATGGCTCCTGCTGTTTAAATTATACCTCATAAAAATCAGCAATTTTTAGTTCATATAGTCAAGTACTTGGGCTCTCTGATGTTTGTACAGCACTGTTAGTTTTTCTAACACTGCAGGGAAGAAGTTATTTAAGCATTTTTGTTGTATTCAGAGAAATTATTTCTTTTAAATCTGATTTTAGAAGTTACTCTTTCCTATATTTTTTATAAGCAATCTCAATCTTGTGCGTAAGCTACTTGATGTTGTATTTACCTGCGAGGAATGCAACTATGTGTAGCCATTATCGAATATGCAAAAATAATTGCTCTAAGGGTATAAGAAGATTTTGACAGAGAGACAGAGGATAAAAATGCTGCTCTGTTCTCATACACTTACATCTTATATATATTCAGGTGTTTTAGAATTTGTTGGCAGACGCGCACACTGAAGAGCTGCAGAAGTAACTATTACAGGGGGGTTTGTTTTTACAAAGTATATAAAACTGCTTACCTTTTCTGCAGTATTTTTTCCATGCTTTTAGATCAGGTCCACCAGTCACGTATGGCGCGGTGATAGAGGATGGAATTTGGTTTGTCTTACTTAACTTGCTTAATATAATCTATCAGAAAAAAGTCTGGTTTAGATAAATGTAAACTGGTTGTATATTATAACTGAAATTGTGAAGAAACGTTAATTTCTAAGTAAATTAGTATGACTTCAGAGTCAGTATTCTTAAGAATTTACAGTCTCAATATTTGATTTGACAAATGCCACAATAGCTGACGGTACTCTGGATGGAAGCACATGTGTATGGAATTGAATGTTCATTACGTAAACCTATACATATAGCTGTCACCAAGTGCCGTGTTTTCCTTTTTTCATTTTGCACTACCCAGGAAACACTGTAGATCTAAATACTGGGTTAGTAACCTATAGTTTCTGAGCTGTAGTGTTGCAGAATATTGTTGGTCTGTTTGTAAATACTTTTTAAAACACTGTTGGCAGGCGGAACAGTTCAGAATTTCCGCACTGCGTTCCTTAACCACGTGAACCTTTCCTCAGTTCGAAGTTATTTTGTCTGGAATTACTCAAGCCCATAATTCTTATGTTCTCTGCTTAGGGCAGAATTGGGGTCTGTGTACACGGCACTAGTCTAGTCGAGGTAGTCGTTGGGGGTTGGACTAGATGACCTTAGAAGGCCCCTTCCAACCCAATGATTCTATGATTGTGATCATAGAAACTCTAATGTAATTCTCTTCAGCCAGTGCACATAAAGTCGTCTCCTTCACAGAATCACGGAATCATTAAGGTTGGAAAAGATCTCTAAGATCATCACGTCCAACCATCAACCCAACACCCCCATGCCCACTAAACCATGTCCCAAAGTGCCACATCCACACGTTTTTTGAACACCTCCAGTGCTGGTGACTCCACCACCTCCCTGGGCAGCCTGTGCTGCCTTGACCACTCTCTCAGTAAAGAAATTTTTCCTAATATCTAGTCTAAACCTCCCCTGGTACAACTTGAGGCCATAAATTAAATCCTTAAATCATGTTAAACGGGCAATTACACTTCTTAATTAAAATGGCTATATAAATGGCTATATAAAATAGAACAAATATGTCTGTGATACAGTATGTATGGTAGGTGGGTGGCTCTGGAAGACGTTGTGTTTGTTTTAGTGCTTTCTCCTGCATGTTGTGTCTGATGCAGCTACTGATGGACTAACTGGCACGGGTCACTGCCAGGTGCCAGCTTGTGAATGACTTTACAGCTGAGTGTAGCAGCTAAAATCCAGGTAGGCTGGAGTTACAGCCTACTCCTTACTTTGCCCACCACTGGGAGTAAAGACAACTCATTGTTACGTCTCAGATCTGTTTGTCAGCAGCTAAAATGTCCTGCGTCCACCCAATCAGGTGTTAAAACTCTAGTAAGATCCTTAAGTTCCCTTCCCACCCCTTTGGGTGTGGGAGGCAAAACCTGAAAAGACTATACGTTTGCAATGACTGAAGCAAACACTTTACCTGCTGCTTTTGGTACGTCTTGCCTTATTGCACAGGTAACAGAGAGACTAAACGTGAGCTCTGGTAAAGCCTGTAACTCTCAGAACCTGTATTTGAGACCCCCAAACTGCGCAGTGAGTGTGGTGGTTGCCTCAACGCTCGTCCGAGTGCAGAGGAGGCTTTTGCCCACCACTGACTGGGTGACTGTGGTGCAGACAGCTCCGTTGGGGTCCTGCTGATGTTCAGAGCGCGGGCACCTCTCCGCGTCCTGCACGCCAAAGTATCTCACACAGAATAGGCACGGACGTGTGCTCTTTTGAGACTCGGGCTTTTTTCTCATCTTGTGAAAAGTTCAGAAGGTAGCGAGATCTCCATATAATATATTTATGCTTTCCTGTTGTACCAGCCACATCCTCCCAGTGTCACATGAAATAGGTGTGATCATTCCCTTTGTGCCTTTCAGTGCCCGTTTGGATTCCCGCTGTCCCCGTCCAGTGAAGGTGACTGGGCTCCAGCGAAGGTGACGTCCCTTCCTTCAAAGGACGAGGAGCTGCGAAGTTTTGGTTGGCGGAGTCAGCTTTAGCCAAAAGTGCCTGATTCTTTTGTGGACCAATCCTTTACGTGTTTGCCTTTCATTGCATGCCGCTTTATTACAACTCAAGAAAGAAAAATAAGAAGTACGCAGATGAAGTGGGCTTTATTAGTATCACTGTGTAATGAGGGGGTTCATCTGGAAAAGGAGCTTTGTTTAAAAGCAGCAGCATGGGAGGGTAAATTGCCATGCTATCAAAAGAGAATGCTGGATCTCTGGCTTTTATTCAGGTGCCTGGGCATGGATCACAGTTGTATCGAGCGCAAGCTCACCGAAGCAGTGAGCTTTCTTTGAATTAGGCTGGCGGTCAGGTCGCGGTACCTTTCCCTTGCATCAGATCCCACCGAGAAAGGTGTTGCAATTATTCATCCTGCCTGCCTAACCCACAGCCCCTGCCTGCCTGCCTGCCTGCCTGCCTGCAGGCTTTGGCGTTCAGCTTGTCGTCCGAGTTACACTTTGTGCTTTGCAGGGTAATGGTGACAATGTGTCCGTCAAAGAACGCTTCTTCAAAGACGTGAATAAAAAGCAGCCATAATTGCAGCAGGTATTTTAGGACTGACAGCTCAAATTAAAAATGTATAAAAATACATTTTTATTAATACACGTGATGTCTGTGAAATCTTATGCCGAGTTTCTATACTTATTACACAAAGCAGTCAAACAAGGTCTGTCCTCTTCTTCCTCCAGCTGTCGGTGTCGCGGGTCAGAAAACAAACCGCTGCTCCTGTTTCCAGTCTCTCCTAACTATCCCTAATTTGAAGAATTAGAAATAAATACATCCTAAAGTCAATATGATGTTGCAGGGCCTGGTTCAATTATTTCAGAAAATGTTTCTATGAAATAAAATGCATTTTGAACCTTAGCAGGACTGTTGCTGGAGCAGAGTCCTGCCCCGTGAGCGGGGAAGAGCTGAGCTGCTGCGGGGAGGAAGGGAGCGGTGCTCCCACGAGGGATGGAGACGGCGGCCCGCCACGGCTGCGCGGGCTCGCCAGCAAGCGACGCAAGGTGCCTGGGGACAGTACGCTGCGCCGTGTTTTTCCACCTCCTTGTCTTGAAGTACGCAAGCGGAGCGCTCGGTCCCTTCTACAGCGCGACTCCCGAGATGCCGTACGGTCCGCGGCTGCCTTTGGTAGAGACAGCCCATCCCTGACGCACGCCCTGGTGCCCTTTTTCTCTGAGCAGGGCCAGATTTTTGCTACAGCTTTCGGATTTCTCTCACCAGCCGGCCTTCCGGAAGCAGGCAGCAAAGGGCAAGAGGCAACGCAGTCGTGCTCGCGCGGCGTTCTCCCTTCTGGCTTCTTTTTTATTCGCTTGTGGATCGAAACGTGATCTTTCAGCCCCGGTCATTCCCTTGGACGTGTATGAAGCGTCTTCAGCATTTGTAGATAATTCACTATTTCTTTATTATGCAGCATGTGAAATCATTCTCTGCACTTCCTAGACCACACGTAACATCCACTGGGGATTTTTTAAACTTTATTTTTAGCTTTTCCAAACAATTCACAGATTTGGATTAAATTTCACTCTACGCAGCAATTTAAAACAGTTGGTGTATGCCAAACGTCTGTCGCTGAAAACCGTGACCTACAAAAAACCGTGTTATAATATCCTAAGCAATGAATTATTCAGATGCTTACGCACACTGTAGATGCAAGAGTGGCTTCGGAAATCCCGAGTGAGCTTTTGATCCCATCATTCCTCCCCGTCTGGCCCTGGACCGGTGCTACAGCCAGGGAAAGGGCTACGGGAGGCCAGATAAAACCATGCGGAGTAAACCAAAGAAAGAAGGTGCAGAAGAGACGGAAAAGGTAAAATAGTTATCATAAAGGTATGATGCTCCAGCACATTGCATACGGAGACTCTGCTCACCGCCTTGGATTATAATGCATGTGGGAAAGATGTTTTTTTTGAGAAGGAATAAAAGAAGAGCAACTGGAAAAGCAGTTGATGCTGCAGCATTTATATATGCGAGTTTCCAGCCACTGCTGCCATGAATACATGAAGCGGGATCAAACTTTACGCCTACAGACCATTTCTTTACCGGTGAAATATTAATATATGTTACAAAATTGTAAGAGTTATAAGTTTACAGCTCAGAGTTAGGGAGCTGCCATGATTTTGTGGGAGAATGGTTCAGTCTGAGGACACCAAATGAGTGCCTGTGTTGGCTTTATGTGAGGAAAAAATTGACATTTTCTGGCACTGTTGTCCCCGACGAGTTGGTTTATGTCTCTCGTAATGGAGATAAAGAGAGAAATTTTTACTCTAGCTTCTTTCACTGGTTTGAAAGCAAAACCTGATTAGGAAGAGGAGCTAAGGTTGGTGAGGCGTTTCAGCAGCATTTAGCTAAAGCAAGACAACTTCTTCAACCCCACCGTTAAGACAGGTGGAGCCTCCGTGGGAATCCTGTCCCACCACCGGCGATGCGCCTGCAGCCGGCGTGGCACCGGCCCTGGGCAGCCTCAGCTGCACGGGGAGAGCTGCCTTCATCACGGCTCTTCATCACCGCTCTTCATCACCGCTCTTTATCACCGCTCTTCATCACTGCTCTTCATCACCGCCAGCGGCAACGCAGCGCTTTGCAAAACGTTGCTCCCGGTAGCCGTCACTGCTGCAGATGTCTGCATTTCCCTAGAGATACTGAACTGGCACAGCAAGGTATACGGACTGCGGCAACCGCGAGCTTAACGGTCGGGAAATCGGCCCATCTACGAACTCCTGACTCGGCGCGTTGGCGGTCAGTCTGCTAATGGAGCCTGTGCAAAGAACCGAGCAGGGGAGCAAAGGACGAGAGGAAATGGCCTCAAGTTGCGCCAGGGGAGGTTTAGATTGGATATTAGGAAAAAGTTCTTTACTGGGGGAGTGGTCAAGCATCGGCACAGGCTGCCCAGGGAGGTGGTGGAGTCACCATCACTGGAGGTGTTCAAAAAACGTGTGGATGTGGCACTTTGGGACATGGTTTAGTGGGCACGGGGGTGTTGGGTTGGTGGTTGGACTTGATGATCTTAGAGGTCTTTTCCAACCTTAATGATTCTGTGATTCTATGAAAGCAAATCACTTTCTAGTAAAATATTTCTTTAAATAGACTGTTACCTGTCATGTACTTCATTTTGGTTTTGTAGGACTTAAAAATGTTACCTGATTTTTTTTTCTTCCTTTTTGAAACAGAACTTGTTACTTG
This sequence comes from Phaethon aethereus, assembly GCF_964289735.1. Classification (NCBI taxonomy): domain Eukaryota; kingdom Metazoa; phylum Chordata; class Aves; order Phaethontiformes; family Phaethontidae; genus Phaethon; species Phaethon aethereus. The sequence continues at coordinate 1,971,439 of NC_138580.1, read as the reverse complement.
TTTTGATCTGCATTTTTGTAGTTGACTGCACCGTGTGAGTACAAGCAAATTGTCCTCAAAATCTGCAGGTAAAACAAGCGATTCTATTTTAACTAATTTATTCATCACTGTAGCACTCTGAGAGTTGGCTGCGAACTAGATGAGAATTTCTTGTTCTTTCAGCCATTCAAAACAGGTCTTTTCTGTCCTGCTTCATCAGCAGCGAAATATTGTGCATGTCTATTTTGAGATGCTCACTGTTTTATTTTTTAAACAATAAAATGCATCACAGAAATACCTAGTGCAAAATCTGGAGAACAAATAAAAATCTGCATGCAAGAAGAGAGCTCTTGATGATATAAGGCAGCAGCGTTGGTGGACTGAAATCTCACCCTTCTCCTGACAGGTTGAGGTAGGTATCTGGCGGTGAGGAGCACCGCTAAAGCCCTGTTGCTCCCTTTCTGCTCTCGCTAGAAAATAACCGGTGCTGCCATTTGGTAATGGCATGGCCACCCTTGGCATTGGACGCTCAACATCAGGATCAGCAGCACTGCAAGAAGTGTAACTCCCCAGTTCAGCCTTGCACTGAAGAAACTAGTACTAGGTCTCGTTTTTACGGCACTGGTTGTACTACACTTTTTCTTCACTCTTCTTGCTGTGAGCAACGCTCCTCCGGCCATTACTCTGAGAGCGGTCCAAGCACCGGCTGTGGATCTGCCACTGCCGATACCCCGCAGCTACTGGGGGGGCTGCCGTGGCTGGGGCGAGAGGCGAATCCAGGCTAGGGGAGGCTCAGCTTAAACATAATCCTTCTCCCAGAGAGCTTTAGCCTTTACATTTTCTTATTAGACTGCAACAGATAATTCTATTGCTGAATTTTATTGTATGAACTATAGACTGCTAGACCAAGTTCATATATATATATATGTGATCAAATAGCCTTTTGTCAATGTTGACTTCAGTCACATCAGAGCCTAGAGACAGTCTCTGTGCTGCAACATTCCTTTTTCTACTATTTTACTTACTTTTGGGGCAGTAGTTGGCAAGGCTGTGTAAAGGAATCATGCGCCTTCAACCACAGCCTGCGGTGGCACTGGTTTTGTATTTTTTTGTTTGTTTTATCAAAGACAGGGACTGAAATAATGAATAAAAAGAAGTTTAAAAAGCCCTACTAAAATACTTCCTTCTTTATCTTTTTAATTACAGCTAAGACAGAATTCTATTATTGATCTGAAATGACTTAAAAACTATCTATCTCAGTGCTTCAAATGCAATTTGCCGAGTCTTTTATGCTTTTGATATAAATAAATAGAAACTTTTATTGTTCTTGGCTTTTATCTAAATATTCTACCATTTTTAATGTGAAAAGGTGATTCATCTGTGCCATTGGCTTTTAATAAATTCTAGGACTGATGCTAGTACAGTAACATTGAGTAGTACTTTGTGTTGAAAGTATATACTGTTATCAAATGATTTCCCAAAGGCTGCTCTTCACATAATAATATCTTCAAAGCTTTCTGCAAATATGATGTAATTAATGGTCACAACAGGCTTGTGAAGTAGCTGGTCGGTGCTGTGGCTGTCACGGCTCCTGGCTCACACGCAGGAAGCCCAGTGGGTCGCTGGCACACGAGCTGCCGTCCCCAGCCCCGCTCGCCTGCTGCTGCTGCTGCTCCGCATGGCTCCGGTGGGCTCAGCAGAGCCTGGGTGGGAGGAAATGTGGGTGTTGGTCTCTTCTCCCAAGTGAGCAGTGACAGAATGAGAGGAAACGGCCTCACATTGCGCCAGGGGAGGTTTAGATTGGATATTGGGAAAAATTTCTTTACTGAGAGAGTGGTCAGGCATTGGCACAGGCTGCCCAGGGAGGTGGTGGAGTCACCATCACTGGGGTGTTCAAAATACGTGTAGACGTGGCACTTCAGGACATGGTTTAGTGGGCACGGGGGTGTTGGGTTGATGGTTGGACTTGATGATCTTAAAGGTCTTTTCCAACGTTAATGATTCTATGAAAACTCAAGCGTATGGTGCCACCAACATGTCTAGCAGTTTTCTTGGGAAATGGTTAAGAAAAAAAGTGTTATTTGGTTTCTCTTTGGTCCTGAATATAGTAACAGAAATAGATCCTGTAAGTGAGATTAAAAGAGCAGTGTTTTATTCTGAAAGCAAGCCTCCTGCATCCCTTGGCGTGCCAATACAAATCGGTTTTCTTCTTTGGGAATCTGCAAAAGAGGAGTGAGAGGGACCCGTGTGTCTGATTATAGCGGCTACAATCTCATTCCTTAGGAACCTTTAAAACTTCAGTTTGGGGAGGCCCGTGCAGCATATTCTTCCATGAAAAGGTAAACAGTTTGCGGGAGAAGCATGAGGAGCAGCAAATGATGCAAACACCCTTTTCTCTCCTTTCCTTTCCCTCTGTTTCTTGTTCTCGCTCTGTATAGTAGCGTTACTTGTGCTGAGCTCGCTGGCTGGTTTGCTGGCCAGTTAGTTACCGGGGGCAGTGGCCCATGCAGGCCTTAGGGTGATGGAGCAGTAGTTTCATCTGAAGCACGGACCGCGACCGCTCTCCAGCGCCGAGTTTCAGCTCAAGAGCTGAACCCATGCTGATATTGCTAAATACACATTTTGGCTTGTATCCCGGCTCTTGCCCGCTGCTCCTCAGCCCAGAACGCGTGGGCTGGTGCCAGAGCGTGGCGAAACGAGACGGCTGAAGGCGGTCAGGCACGTACAGTGCCCACCCGCTCATCGAAGCTCCCTTTCCTTTCCCCAGAGCATCGTTTGCTGGCTGAGCAGCTGAAGGATTACGAAGGGGCTTGCGAGCGGTACAAAACGCTTGTGGTCTGGTTTTCTCCAGTTGCGAAGGGGCTGAGTCTCATCTGTCGGCTAACTGCTCCTTTTTATCTGAATTCCAGCAGCGCTTCCACTCGTGTCGTACAAAGAGCCATTGAAACAGATTAAAACAATAGAGACTAGCAAGCTGCATACCTTAGTGGCATCCATGGCAACAATTTTCCAGTTGCAATTAGGTAGACTCTGGAGGCGATGAGACTGTTTATCATGCTGAAGGAGATAAATAAAGACTAATAGCCACCTTTTTAATAACGCTTTCCCTTTAATTCTTCCATTTTTGCTGGATTAATATTAATGATTTATACTTAGGAATATGTTATCTTGCAGACTGGCATTTTTTATTCAGATACTCATCTTTCACATTTTTTGGCATCTGGTCAGTGTTATTTCCGAAGCGGGATTTCCTAAGATGTATACCCAAATCCCCTTCTCCTACTTGAGTGATAAAGCACCGGCCAGTTTTCAGAAAGCGTAGGCTGCATGTGAGATACATGAAGTGAACTCGCCAACGTATACCGATATTAACGGTCATTTCTCTTGGTCATTTCAAAGAAGACCGTGTCCTACCTACCGAGCTGGACAGACGTGTTTGGGGCAATACCTGTCAATTGAGATAAAACCCCCGAGAGGTTGCCCCGGCCAGCGCGGCGAGCGGGCGAGCGCAGAGCTGAGCTGCCACCCCACAGAACGGAGCTGATGGGGCTTCTCCAAAGACTTTTTCCTTTTTTATCCCCTTTTTTTTTTGGAAAGCAGAGAGGGAAGGGAGCATCGATTCGCTGGGATCTCGGCAGCACTTTTTTCTACATTCGCTGTTCATTGCTACAAAAATCCCTTTCTTTGCTAAGTGCATCTTAGGTCGCGGACAGTCTGTTTTTCCAGACCGGAGGGCTTTCTGCTCTCAGATCACTAGTGGTGCGCTGATCTGCTCGCTCTGCCTCTGGGACAGGGATGCAGAGCGAGGGCGACTCCAAAATTAAGGCATTACAGTAGGGCAGAAAAATCATGAGATCCTCCGTTTTCATGAGCGCCGTACACATTGCAGCACACAGGACATAAGGATGATACGTTTTTAAATAGCATATCTCACAGTTTACAGTGCCTTGAACTTTCTGAAGATCACCCTTTTTGAAATAGCTCCTCTGCTAATGCCAGGACGCTCGTTTCATTAAGTCTTCTTAACACAAATATTGCAGAAATAACCTGATATTTTTTGGCAGTGAACTATTTATGACAGATAACTAACACTGCAGTCCTTGCAAACTGCGATGCTTGATTAAAAGGCTCAGTGTCATCAAAATGATGGAAGTGGAGGTTCTCAGGGTTGTTAAGTCCTACGGAGAAGAATCAAAAAGTCAAGTTACGATTCCTCAATTAGCTGCAGGGTTAACTTCTAGAGGAAAATGAGGCATCCAAAATGCCTCAAACCGTATTTGACAAGGCTTCCTATAAAGAATTGCTGAGTGCTTTTGTGTGCTAGCAGCATTCTTGTTTGGTAAGCCGCAGAGACAAGTGTGCTGGATGTTTTAAATCAGAGAATATAGGTTCTGGGTTTTGCTTACACTATTTTATCACAAGGAGAACAGAATATCGTTATTAAATACCAAATTCTGATTGCAGAGAATAACAATTATCGTTCCTCTCACCCCTCTAGAGCTGGGGACAGGCGGTGGCAGGGCTGGGTGTGCTCCTTTGCTGGCGGTACGTTCCAGGCAGGCTTCGCTCCGTTCGGATGCCCGCCCCAGATACGCACAGCTGGGGTCTCCTCACTCGAAACTGAGGAAACGATGCCGTACTGATCCCACGGAGCGGCGGCGGACGAGGGGTAAATATAGAACGCAAAAATAATCCCAGCAGACCGAGGGAGGGCAGAGGTGAGAAGCAGCGGCGGTGAGAAGCTGCCGGCGGACACCGCAGCGCCTGTGTCAGCCCTCGCTTCCCCCAGGGATGTGCCAAGGAACGTCGTCGGTGTTTGCGTCGTCGTCGTGCTTCCACCCGTTTTAAGCCATAGCATCACGGTTTGGGCTCGGCGGGTAGCGCGGGTGTTATGCTCAGCGTACCTCCCCAAAACGTGCTAGGAATAGCGTTACACTCTCTAGCTGGCACTGCCAAAAGGCGAACTGTGACAGCAGCAGATCCGTGCAAGAGAATTACGCCGCGTCTTGATAAACTGCCCGTATGCGGAAACATTAATAGCTGGCTTGGATGGCTACGACTAACACAGCAGTCCAAATGTACCCTCAGAAAACGAGTCTGAGCGTGGTCAGGATTGATCTCCCGTGGCGTACAGCAACTTTACTGACAGCAGCTCCAGCCTAACCCACTGGAGATTTATGAATTGCTTGGGAAAAAACAATTTAAGAAATCACTCGAAATAGAAAAAGGTGTTACAGCTGTTGAAAAGTCTGGGAATTCTACTGCTGATTTAAATGGCGTGAGGGCGTTGCCCATGATACTCTACTAAGCACCTTAAAAATACCTCGCATGGTTTGTTAAGTAGGACTGTAGTTATTTTTAATTGCATGGCTGCTGCTCATGCACAATCCTTGCATTTTAAAACAAGCCCCGAAAGGGCTCCCTTTAATAGCCCTAGGACTTGTTTAGTATGTACAGCAAGTTTTTGGGCCGTGGAGAACATAAAGGATCCAAAATAAGTCTCACTTTACAGGTGGGTGATGCACATCTCAGTGCCTCCCTAATTCACTGTAATATCAAATTATTAGAGCAAGCCCAATCACTTGTTCCTGGGAAAAACTGTTCATAGGAGAGATCACCATCAAAAGCTGTTTATTCCTTTGCTTCACACAGACAATAACATAAGGTAACACAATAATAACAACCAGATTTTATCACTTATTCCCTGTTCCTGTAAATACCAGGAGGAAACAATGAAGGTTTATTATTGAAGAACTTTGTAATCAGGCTTGGCTACATTCCTTGGCAAAAGAAACCTACATCTGTGTCTTTTAATTTTATCTATCTCAGTTATAAAGGCCCTGAAGTTTAATTCTTCTTCTAAAATTTGCTGTTAATCTTCATGGAATCTCTGCAGTAGAATCTAAACAAAAAGAAAAAGCCGCAAATAAAACACCATCAGTATACCCAGTTATATAATAAAACATAAAAAATATTTGTAGGTAACAGAAGAAAACCAAAAGCAGTAAATGAGAGAAGTGAAAAGACTCATGGCAAAGTCTGATGTGCTGTCCACCTAAAATACAGTTTCTTTAAAAGAAATGGCTAATCTTTAGTAAAAGCAGAGTTTTCATTTTATCTGAGTATTGCTATGTTTCTTATGTTTCCAAATTAGCTAAAATATATCCAATATATCTTATTAGCTAAAAAAACCTTTAACAATTCCAGTTACTTGAATTCCCCTTTGAGGTGGGGATGATTCTCCCATCACTGTGGGCATCTCCTGCACTTCTCATGCTGTCCGATTTAATAACCTGGGCTGATATTAAACATTGATGAAGGTGGAGGAAAGTGGCCCTTTTTAATTAGATGTCAGAAGCAAACTGCATCAAATGTTTTGCTATGAAAAGTAAGGACTTTTCTGGGGCAACTGCTGCCTATGTTCTTTTCACACCTAGACAGCTCAGTGACAATTACTTGCTGGCTTTCCGTCATCTCAGAATTTAACTCATAAACAGAATTTCTGGTGGAAATGGGGGCTGCAGAGTGTGAGTGGGTGCTCTGGCAGCACAACAGGGACCTGGGTCCATGTTTCTCTGGTTCTGCCATCCTTGCTTGTTAGAGTAGCTCAGCATACGCCAGTGAGTAAGGATTTCCACATCGGGTTCTGGCAGAAGAGCTCAGCCCATCACATTTCTTACAAAACAGTTTTCATGGAGAGATTTATTTCCTCTCCTCCCCGGCATATTTTTGCTTTTCATCTTCTTCGAAGCTGTCAGGAACACCCTCCGTGGGACATTCACGAGGGAAGGTGGGTGAATAGCATCCCGTCATCTCCCTTATTACAATGGATGGGCTGGAGATCTTTTGCTCACACTGTTCTTAAATCTATTGGTGGTTCAATCAGAACTGCAAATGGTTATAGGGACAAATGTAGAGACAACCTGCTGATGAATATCCCTCAGAAAGTGGTTTATCTGCAGATCAGGAGCCTATGCTACAAAGTGAGAGCCCTCTCTCAGTCACATCTGAAGATCATCTAAGGAATAAAACAGATTCTCCACTGCTTGTGTTTAACAGTTCACATCTGGAGCAGCTGAGTTGTCTGAGGAGTGGTGCTGTGGTTCATAGCATTCATTACTGTGTATCATTTATTGGTGATAACCTGAATTATGTCCTAATTTAAACCAGCAACAGCAATTCACATCTTCAAGGACAATTGTGATGTTGGGGATGAGTTCCTTGTCACTTTGCTAATTTTCATCTCAAAGTGGTCAGAAGACACAGCAAGTGATCCCGCAGAGCACCTGGTGCACCACCAGTTGTGGCTTCCTCTGCTCTTGCTGCTTATTCAGCTTCAGTCGTGACCCACGGTCTGGTACCAATGCACATTTAGAGCCATACTCCAAGTTCACATCAGCCACGCTGTCAGCCTTATGAGCAAGGAAATTATTTAAAATAGTGTCAGGTGCCAACTTGATTAGCTAGGACTTGCACACAGGATAGATATGCAGGTGTGCGAGAGCAAAGCCCAAGAACCTGGGCTCACTGCATCCCTGTGTGGTACCTGGGGCCGGCGGGGCTGAGTGCACGGCCGCGCTCCTCCAGCTGGTCCATCACCAGTGCTTCCATCAACGGGCATCTTCAGGGGGATATAAAATATTGCATCTGGAGACCCCGTTTATGGGAGAGCTTTAATGCTGCTTTTTATTACAATGGCAAGAAAACAAAAAACCACCAGTGATGTGACCTTTTTGTTTATCCCTGGCTCTTCCACACTGAGTTTAGATTCTTCACTGACTAAAAACTCTTGGGATGAGATCCAGGAAGTGCAATTTGGCTGGACTTTACACAGCTAAATTCAAGAGTGTGATCCAAGAAGCTTGGCTGATGGTGCGTAGATGCCATAAGCAAGTTTCAGAGAAACATGTCTTTGGCCACCTCCAAGTTCTTCTATCGTACGTGCCTGGCCTGGTGGGAGCGTTTAGGCTCATATATCCCCTGATGGTGCTTGACATTTAGAAAAATAATGGCTCTACACACCAGGTCACCTGCAGGACCCAGTTCACGAGGCACGATTTGATCATGCCAACACATACCGCCTGTACTGACTCCTGCTTGATGTGATTGATGGTGACCGTAACGGCTGTTTGTCCATCACCAGCCTAAAAGATGGTCAAAGCCAACAGTGCCCACTGTGGGGCCAGATCCCATGGTCCCGCTCCCCTCTGGCTGTCCTGGCCCCAAACAGCATTGCCTGGAGAGCGGGTGGCAAAGCTGGTGCTCCTTGTCAGTCCTCAGGAGGGTGATTCCTGAATGAAAGTCTTTGCTGGTGTCCCAGGGGTTCACTTTCCGTCCCCTTGGTCCTTTTCCCTCTCTGTGGAAGTTTGTACGTGCTCCCCTCGTCCATGTTTTCCTAGGGTGGCGGAACGAATTGTCACCAGATGTGCAGCATCTCTGGTGGCCAAGAGACTCTGCTTTGCCTGGGCAGAGACTTCAGCTCCTGCCAGATGTTGATGCCACCACACGTGAGAGAGAAACTAATGTGGTGCTGGCAGCTGCCTCCCCTTCAAGGAGGTGAGGATCAAGGTCCAGGGGCTGTTTCTGGCAGAAGAGGGGGTTTGGGTCCTTTGGGGACTTTGGAGGAGGACAAAGGGAAATAACGTCTTGGGTAATATTCCCTCTCTGGTTAGCGCTGGGCAATTAATTGCCAGTGATGGCAGTGCTAGGTTTACCGTTGGACTCAATGATCTTAAAGGTTTTTTCCAGTCTAAACTATTCTATGATTCTATGAAGCGTCCATGGCTGAGCACACGCTGCGACACTGTGCTCAGCAGCCAGGAGGGAGTCGGAAGGAGAATGAAAGGATCCTGCTCCCCGACATGCTCCCCGAGCCCACCCAGGGCCGCACGTGGCTTCGTTACAGCTCCGTAGCTGCGCCTTCCTTGCTCGGAGCGTGCATGGGGAGAGGAGCAGGGCGTGGGTATGTTTTTAAAAGCTTCATTCCTGACTGTCGCCCACGGCACAGCTACTCCGGGGTTTTCAGTCTTCTTCGGTGCGGGTGGTCTCTGTGCTCTCTCGTACAGCCCAACGCGACCCCTCGGCCGTCCCGGCTGCCCGGGCAGCCAGGCTGCCTTCCCCGAGCTCCTCACAACCCCGAGACTTTGTGCCAAAAAACCCGCCTGCAACAGGTGACGTCTCGCACAAGCATTGCCGTGGGCTTTGCACGCGTGCTGACGTGCCTCTTCCCAAATCCCGGTGAAAACACGGCTGAAGATCTTGTGCACATAACAAAAATGCCTTTAGCACCAAAATCCCTGAACCTCGCAGGGCAGGAGAAACCCGCGGCGGGGCTGCCGGGCGCGGGGGGAGGCTGGGCGCGCCGCCCCCGCTGCGGAGCCGCGTGCGGGCGCGGGGGCTGCGGGGCGTTGGGCTTGGAGCCCAGGTAGCTCAGCTGACGGAAACAGGAAGAAACGGGGCCGGGAGGGATTTCCTTCCCTGCAACGTCTTCCTGCCGCCCGACAGCCCGGGGAAGGCGCCGGGCGTGTTTCTGCAAGCCGGCTGCTGGGGCTTCTGCAAGCGGCAGCAGCGAAAGCTGCCGGTGACGGCAAAACCATTTTCCGTGGGAATCTTAATTTTGCTCTGAGTTAAAAAAAAAACCAAAAAAACATCATTGCTGCGGGGGGTCCGCTTACCTCCTGCTGGGAGAGGAAGGAGCGTTATGCATAACCACATTCCACTCAGAAAGAGGCGAAATCCAAGCCTTTTAGTCACAAAACGAAGCTGCTCCTTGTGCCACGAGTAACCTGCCTCAAAATGTAAATTGTTCAATAATAGCATTTTCTTTCATCTATTCCCAGGGCATTTAATGCATGCCTTCAGCCATCTCCCAGAAGCCGTGGTGTGCCATGCCTGCATTTCCAGGACAAAAAGAAACAAAGAAATAGAAAAAAACAACAGGGAAAAAGTACAATTCCCACTGCAAGTGAAGCAGCTGGCCAGCTCGCCGTGCCACCTTTTTGGCTGGTGTTGACTCACTGATTTCTAATCCACTGTCTGCCTCCCTGCTTTTCTCCTCCTGCCGCTTCTCGCTGCCTGCAGAAGTGCAGGATGCTGCTCTATCTGCTGTTTGGATCTGAAGAGCAGTATCAAAAACTAGAAACTTGAAAACCTGGCAGAACTAATATTTTAGGCCCCTCTCTGTTGGCTGACTGATTCAATTAGTATTTGGCTGTGAAAATCTCTTATTGTAGGCAGGATATTTGCCTGGCATGAAATTATGCTTGCCCTGGTTTCACAATAATTTCCGTTCAGAGCACCATTATCATTATGTTTTACTATTTGTGGGACTAATGTGTTCCTGCGTGCCTTTATACGGCCTGGTTCTTGCTTACATTGCCAGCTGCCTTAATGGTGAAAACAAATGCTTCAGTTAATTTTAGACATGTATTTGTACTTTTGAAAACTTATAACCTTCTCATGGATGATTTAATATATAGTTACATGAGTATACATTTATACGAGAGTACAGTGTACGCATGGTATATATAAATGTTATAATGTGATATACAATATAGCTGCGTTAATATGACGGTTTGGCCCTTCAGATGTGAAAATGTAAATGTCTCTGCAATCAAATTTGCAATTTGCAAAAATGTCTAATAACAGCCCGATGAATCTGACTCCTTGCCTGGGTCGTGCTCTTGTGCAGCTCTTGTAAGCCACGGGAAATGCCACGGGGAGTGGAGCTGGTGGCAAACCCACCCGGCAGCACTCCGACCCGGCGCCGGCACTGAAGCCGTGCCTGAAGCCCGCTGTGATGGGGACATCAGCCACAGGATTTTTGTAGGGAGCCGTGTGGGAAGAAGGTGAATGTTTGGTTTGGTTTCAGCAGTTCATGCAAACAAAGCGAGTAAAACAATTTGCTGAACAAGTTCTGCCAAAATTATGTAAGAACATCCATGATCCCGGAAAGTAGCTTTATGCTTTGGATCAGCTTACGACTACTTACTTTCCATCTGCAGTCTTTTTCACCGCTGGCTTTTAACAAACTATTTGGTTTGGGTTTCATTTTGATTTCTTTCACACCCAATTGGAAAGCTTTGAACGTATTGACGCCACCACAAAAAAACTTTTGTTTTCAATTAGTTATTAAAGATGTCGGGATTTGACACTGCCTTGTAGCTCTGCCTGCCTGTGTTTCTTGAGGTCTGTCTCTGTGGGCTTTGGGCTATCAAATACAAATGACTAGTCTTGATCAAAGTCCAAACCAGCTCTTAATGAATTATTGAGTTCTTGGGAAAGCTGTGGGCCATTTACAGGCACAGGGAACTTGAAATCTAAGACAAGACTTAACAAAAAAGGGCATGAAATGACTTACAAGTTTCGTACTCTGAATATTCTGATTTCTCGTTTTAATAGCAGAGAGCATAGCTTTAGATTATTGATTCCATTTTTTTTCTTTCTTGCAGCTCTCATACTAAATTGAAGGAATAAAATCTGGAGAGCTGTCTTGGCATCTAGCAGAGATCTGAATGCACAGGAAACTGTTTGAATAATGTATTGCTGTTTTCCTGACTGATGTCCTTAATATCAACTTCCCTACTCTCAAGCACGTTGGAGCCACTCTTTCTAAATATTATATTGCAAGATGAAGTCTATTAGGGCACAATATCCTGGCTGGGAGTCAGAAGATCCTTTCAGCCGCCCCACTGAGTCACTGCAGCATCTCGGCGCGGCTGCTTGACTTCTTTCCTGCTTCCCCATCTGCGCTACAGGGCAATAACCGTACCCGGTTATCCCCTGCAGCAACGTGGGACCCTGAGAGGAGAAGCGTTCAGTCTCAACATTAAGCCTTCGATACCCAGTGCTATTGGTTTCAACGTTTTTCTTGCATACAGGGCAGTATTTTCTAAGAACTGAACTTCTTTTGGAAGCGTATGTCACAGCATTGGTGGTTATCAGTGTGCCCACGAGCTAATTTAGGGAGACTTGCTTTTTGCAGCATGTGGGACCAGGTGGGCAGAGGTCTGGGCTCGCAGCCATGCCACGTGCAGATATCCCACTGCAGCCGGAGTTCTCACTAGTCGTCTTTTAACATTTCATAAGTTTCACTCCGCTTTACGAGCAAGCCTTCCTTCTAGAGGTTGTACTTAGTATCATGTGGGAATCACCTCTGCTTTGTTTGTTTCCACGTGTTCTTGATAATATGGTGCGTATTAATATTCAGTGCTCTTCTACTCTGTATAGAGACTTGTGTCTTTATGGACTTTTGGTGTCTGTTAAGTTATTCACACCTTCGAATCACAGAATCATTAAGGTTGGAGAAGACCTTTAAGGTCATCAAGTTCAACTGTTTTTTTCAAGTCCAACGAAAAAGACATAAAATAACCTAGGAGAAAATATTAAGATATAAAATAATCCAGGCCCTGAAGCCTCTATATATCTGGATCTGACAGCGCAGAGCAACGTACCCTGTGTAGCTGTTGTGCTGCCGTCGGTTGGTGGAAGGGGATGCCAGTTTACACCAGCCAGGGATACCCTCTTGGGAAAGTAACTCTGGGTCAGAGGGTTTTTTTATTTCTAGGACTTCCAGCTCTGGGATTGATTATATTAATGTTTGAGTCTAAATCTCTTTGACATCTGCTCAGGCATGAGTTGACCCTCTTGTGTGTGAAGTTGATGCTGAGCAAAGATTTAGCCAGGCATTAGTGAGGCACTGTAGCAGCACAGGGAGAAAAAATGGTTAATCACTGTAAGGATCACATTATCTGATCACCTGGAAGTGAAATCATCATCTACAGAAATTAAAATGTTAAAAAAGAAGACAAAACCACAGCGGTGACTCCCTTTTCAGCTGCTGTTGTTCCTATCTTTTCTAAGCCATTAATTTATTACCAGCAAGAACATTCTGCTCCAATTTAGTTTTCTAGATGCCACTTTAAAAATCCAATGTCTCTAAAAATGAAGAAAATGTCATCAAGTTCTTGGGTAACATTTCCTCTTTTCACTGATTGTTAACCTGCGTGCTGGAGCCGCATTAGCCGCCGGCTCCTGCCGGAGGTGAGATTACTGCGTGGATATTACTTGGGCATCTCTGTGATTACCCTCGTTTGGCGCTGATGAGTCTGCTCTGGCTTCTGCGGCTCCTGCCCGAGCAGGGTGCTACAGTCCCACGCCGCTCAACAAAGTTAGTCACTCTATTTCTCATGGCTTTTCTCTTGGGCTTCCACCTTCGGCTCCTGCCTCCTAGCCTGGTTCAGCAAACTAAGCCTCGCTCCTAAAAGCAAATTTCCGTGTGGATTATAGAGCTGGGGCGGGCGTCACGTCTGCCCACTGTGCCTTGTCGCCGGAGACTGCCCTCAGGATGAGCGCTGTGCCGCCGGCTGCAGCCAGACCTCCCCAGGGGCTCTGGCCATAGGTGCTCACCTCTTCCCCGGTGGCCTGGGCTGTCCTCAGCCCCTGAGCTTAGCTTTATTAACCCTCGCTTGGGTACTCTCACGTGAGCTGCAGATACCAGACCTGGTACAGAAGAGGTAAAACATAAACCCAAAGCTTCCAAAGCAGCAGGTGGGCAGGTGCTATTAAGGAGTGATTTTAACAACCCTTCTGTTGTTTTCTGTCAAACTCACTATTTCTAGTAGGCTTACCCTAACATCCAGATCCTAATATTACCAAAAAAAGTTTAATATTTTTAATTCTCAGTGTGCCTCACCTCCGTATCTTATAGCCAGCTTCCGCAGGAGACCAGTCTGTTCATTCTGCCATTTGTTCTTCAAAGCCTACTGACACACAAGAACTTGGCGATCATCAAGAGTTTAAACCCTTCCATCTTTATGAGAAATGATTTTTAAAGCGCCGTGGGTGCGGAGAACTTTCTAAAAAAAGGTCACGCTTCGCCTTAATAAGTGGGCAGCCTGTGGGTCTGACTTCACGAATTCTTCACGCGTGTACGTAACTCCTCAGTGAACAGCGCAGTGAGAGTCAGTGTGAGCTGCGCTTAAATGACCGGGTTGTGCCTTGTATAACGGGCCCTCAAGAGACAAACTGTGATTCTTCATCCCCTCCGGCAAACTTAACCCTCCAAACTAGTGGAACAAGTGCAGCCATGCGCTTAGTGTCAATAATTTATTTGTTCATTGGTGCATGCAAATTTGGTCCTGGCTTTCCTTTAAAATGATGCTTAACTAAGCGACAGCCGTGCTGCTGAGGAGCAGCGTGTTGCGGGCGCTTCCGCCAGCGCATCGCAGCGTCGGTCGCCAGCGCCTGCGGGAATTCCTGCTCCTTCGGTACGCGGCCTTGCGTAAAGGATCGGATCACTTTGCCGAAGCTAGGCAAAATCCCACTGATTTTGACTGAAACCCCGCTGCGTCGAGTGCGGGACTGGGGACTTCGGTCTGTGAAGTTATCCCGAGACTTGAGGTTTGTCCTTTCCTTGGCAGTCATTTCTTTCTGCGGGGGGTGACCCGCCTGGTACAGCAAGTCAGCTTTGTCTTTCCTAGAGCTATATTTGAAGGTTACGTTTACATTTTTGCTTTTGTACAGGCACGAATGCTGTAATCCCAGCAGAGGTTTACTCCATGGCGGGTGCCTGAACAGCATGCCGTTTACCGCCTCTGACACCACAAGTGCTGGACTTCGCTCTGCATGGGAACACACCGGCGGGGTTTAGGGACATTCAGAGATTTAACAACCTTCAGCACGCATGGATTTTGATGTTTGGGTTGTCAGGCAAAAATAAACTTTCAAGAGGTGAAGGCCCCGCACGTATGATAGTCCCATGGTCGCAGCCGCCCACCGTCTCGACTGCAGGGACCGTTTCCCTTCCTCCTGGCACAGCAAGGACCCCCTCGTGCCGCGGTGCCGCGGCCGCCCTCGGAGACCCTGTCTCTGAACAGGGTTTGGCACCGGGGCACCGGGAAGGGCCGCGCCACGGGACCAGCCAGCTATTTGCAGAGCATCGCCGCTGGCTCCGCAGGCGGGTTGGGACGAGGGATTTAGGCCAGTCACCAGGAGCAGCGCAGACAAGTAGTCAGAAAGGGATAGAGAGGGAAAGGCTGCTCTTCTTAATGAGGGCAATAAAACAATAAAAGTGCAATTATGCCGTAAAACTATTGTCATTTTGTGTTTAGAAGATAATGTGCTAGGCGATGGTACTCATTTCAGCCTGTGTTTTCAGGCATCGTTTAGCCTCTGACACTATAATTACGTACTAGTATCTCATTCCCATATCGCTCCTTTTTTATGGATACTGAAGCATTGCATCAGAACGATGTCAGATCCCGAAATTCTGTACGCTCACAGGTCCTTAACTTTGTTTTGCTTTGCCTTTTGTGAACATGCCTTGAAATGCAGTTCCTCCGTCGTCACATTTGTCAAATAACATGATAGCACAGAGAGAAATAATTGCAGCCGAAGTGCAAGACGTATTCCCAATTCTGAACGCAGTGCATCTATTTCTCTGGCACATGAAATCTAGAAATTGTGCATGAAATAATTTTTATCAGCTTCTTCCATCCCTCATATTAATAGCATAATTTTATAGATCCTATGAACTATGGTTTCTTTTTGATTTTGAAAAGTGTCCTAATTCCTGATTAAATTTTGACTTAATAGGTAGAAATACTGACAAATTCAGAATAGCCTGCCTTGTTGGTGCTTTGTTTTCCTTTTTGGCAAATATTATTTGCCCTCCCTCTCCCTCCCTGGTTTCCTTCCGTTGTTTTGGGAGTCAGTTTGATGGCGGACTATTAGAACAAAAGGATGAAAATAGACCTGCGCTCTTTGTGTGCATTTATACTTAACGCATTATAATGTGATCCCCCAGCTTTAGGCAGTTACTTCTTATGTACTTACGTCTTCTTGTTGTGAAGTTTTTAAGCTGTGTTAGACTCAGTCGAGTGAAGGGGTTTCTGCTTTGGGGTGGTCTAAAATGATCACCTGGGAGTTTGACCACGCTTCTTCCCTGTGTGCTAAAACCAAACACCACTATTTAGTTTGAAAATTTTAACCTGAGGTTGTATCTGCATGACAATATAATACCAGAGGAAAGTCCTACTTTAGCTGTAGCTTTAGGATTGTCGCAGTGGTATCATCATCATCATCATCATCATCATCATCATCATCATCATCATCATCATCATCATCATCATCTGTCCTTTCATAAAGCACCATCCTTCAATTTTTAATTGACTCAGGTCTTATGCTCGCTAGCAGTTCGTTTTGAACACTGGGGTGTAGTCACTGCTTTTCTAAAGGTTAATATAAATCTGTAATGAATGGTACAGATTAAACACTGGTGACATTCTGTTTTCCCATCTTGTATAGCTAAAATATTTACACTTTAACGGAGATCAATTTAGAAAACAGGTGCAGCTTTGATGTTTACATATTTTAATCAGCAACCATAATTAACAAGTTGTTTGCTAATGATTAATCACCTGCACAAATACCATGTGGATTTGTCAATTTTGAAGTTACAGACATCTTGGATGTTGGGATTTTTCACCTTAATACGAAAAATGATATAAGAGGAGGAGGATTATGATGATGGTCATGTCCTTTCAAGTGCTTGAGCTGGGAAAGTAGAGAAGCAGGACCCAGGTGTTTTCCAAATACTAAGTAGGAAAGCCTGGTCTAAGTGGTGAAAGGTATCTTTTGCAGAAACACAGGCGTTATTTATCAGGCTTTGGTAATTGCTATAATGCTTTTAATATCAGCCTCCCAGGTGCAGCTTTGCAGGGAGGAGGCTGGGGGTGATCATTACCTACACCTGTTAGTAGCTCCTCTGGATATAAGTTAGGTTGGTGGCAGGTGTAGTGGCTGTTGGAGGAGGAGAGGGCTGGTTGGGCTGTTGCTTCTGAAGCTGGCTTCCCTACTCAACCCTGCTAAAGAACCCTGCTAAAGGTTTGGTGTGCCTCTGCCTTTGGGGGGTGATGGTGAATTATCAGGTTAGGGCATGCTCTGGATTAGAGAAAGAAAATAGAAAAGCAAGATGGAAAGAAGGTGTTAAGGCTTGGGGGAGGTGTGTTAGTACTCAAACTCTTGGGATATGCTTGATTTGTTTTATTATCAGACACTGTTTCCCCAAATTGTGCTGCCTTGTGGCTTGCTCTCCTTGTTTCTGAGTTTTTTAACCCTGTGTCTATCAAGGTATGAGAGCTGATGGAGGTTGGATTGTCTAATAAGGATGAGAATTACAACTTGAAGTATTATTTTTCTTTTGACTAGTTCAGCATGAATTTGGTGATGTTTTGTGACTCTGGGGGTTTCCTTTGGCCTCAATGTTTTTGTGGTTTGCTTCATGCAAAAAAAGGGTTAGTTCCGTACAAGGTTGCTTGGTGACTTGAAAGTTGCTAAAAATAGCAAAATTGGAATACACTTGCCACAAAAACAGGGGTTTATGTCTACTTTTTTTGCAGCATCCCTGGTGGGCTGCGGGGGCCTCTCTTTCACACAGCAAAACCTGCAAGTTTTCCTGTCAATGACAAATTTATGGGGAAACTCATTAAAGATCAACTCTCTGCTGTACAGCTTGTAATGATTTATTTTTGTTATGCAGTATCCTGCTTTCTGGTAACAAAGGCAGAGGTTGGAAATTGTCTCTTACAGTGATGTCATTGTTTTAATTCACTGCTTCATGTTGTGAAGCACTCTGTGGCTTTGTTTATTCACGTGAAGGTTTTTGCTGGTGATAAAGGTGGAAGAGCCTCTGTCCTCCTAGGTTGGCTTCATTGCTGCTCCATGTAAAGCTCACATGCTGTTAATGACCAGATTATTTGCAGCAATCTATTACCTCCTCATATTCCCAGGTCATGAATCTTCCAGCTGACCTCTTGAGTGATGAGGAGGTGTTGCGATGATTTGTATCTACTCTGTTCTATGTTGCTGTGTCTCCAGTGGAATGAATTATAATGCCAGATCATTGAGGAAATAAGATTTAAGGGAGGCTTTGTGAAATGAGTGCAATATTTTGGACAATGTAATTAGGAAATATTTAGAAGAACAAGACACCTTAAGAACTGTTTTCAATATCCATGAGTATCTGAATCTCCTTGAAGGCAAGGAATCAATTGCTCTGCAGTACGGTTCTCCTACTGATTGGTAGCTGGTCTCTGAAGACAAGAGCTTGGCGTTTGACCTTGCACAGCAGAGGTGTGAAACCCAAACCTGGTGTGCAAGGAGCTCTGTGTACCCTGCTTCAGCTGTAGCTGCTCTCAAATGCTGGAGTAAGAGCTTCTGCTCCTTAAAGCAGCCTCTTAGGTGCTTGCTTGACAGACTGATAGCAGCTGAACTTGTGAACAATTTAAGGATTACTGGAGATGTAGTATTTAAGAGCATCCCCTCCACTGGAGACAAAATGCTGAACTGACCCTAATACGGGCACATGTATGGCGGGCGAGGAGGAAGCGGGAATTACTCTTGGTTATTTTTTTTTCCTTCTCTTACCAACATGTATCTTGGCTAACTACAGCTGATCCAGTATTTCTAGACTCATGAACAGTAGTTTCCTACTGTGTCCCTGCACTATGAGCTGGGAACTACCAATGTTGTCTGTCCAACACCTGAAGCTACCAGGTTATTTCCAGAACGCAGCTACAAACTTGTGTTTAAGAAATGCAGTCTGTAGCCTGGTACTGGTTTCCTGCACTAGGTGCAGGAGTGTGTGTATTACAAGTGGTCTTAAACCCAATGTTGTTGCATTTTTTCCTTGATGCCACAGCAAGGAATGCTCTTGTGTATCAGTAGGGAGGAATGATCTCCACCGAGCTATGTGCTTGACCAACTGATTCTGCTAGCCTAAAATTTAAGTATTTAGGAGGTAACTTTCTGCAGTAAGCAAGGGATTAAGGCACTTGGCAGAGCTACATGTGGAGAAGACTATTAGCCAGCTGGGTCATGCTGTTGTATCTGCAGATACCCCTTGGTGTGTCCTCCTGGAAAGGTATGAGGTCATGCTTTCTCCTGTGCAAGCTCGGTTTGAGAGGAGTGACTGCATACCCATAACCATAGTCTGGTTTTTGCCTAGTAGTGTGGCTCATGGGAAGCTGTTTAAAAATTTTTTGGGGTTGGAGCAACCACAGAGATTCATGCATGATGGGGTGAAAGATGGCCTCAAATGGGGAAACATGTGTGGAGAAGACATAAATGCATGTCTGTGTGCCATCATCCTTTCTGCACCTCTGCTCCCAAACCACCCCTCCAAAGCAAAGCTTGAGTTTCTTGCTCCATCATGGGGGTGGTCACAGCCTACAGTCCTTCGTCCTAGGTGAAGAAAAGGGCTGTAACATGGTGATGCAAGCAGTGTCAGGAATTAAACGGGATGCCGTATGTCGGTTTGCTGAAAGCCCCATTGTGAAGGGCGAGCCGGCTGCCGCAACGAGTGAGCAAAGCGCTAATCCCGCAGTTGAAGGCTGGGTTTTAGCTGGCCTGGCTCAATTGTCCAAGCGAAGATGCGAGTCCCCGATAGCTTGGATTGAGGGACTAAAGCGTGGGTTATCTGCAAGGGAAGGGATTGGGTTTCGGAGCATTTTCTTAGTTGAATCTAAACAGTCCCTGACAGCTTTGTGGCTGAGGCGGTCAGGTGCACAAAAGGGATAAAAGCCTTCATGCAACCTGCAATTCCCAGCATTTAACAGCTATTGTGAGCGGTATTATTCCACACTGATGGATTTTCTGTGCATGAGGATTTGGTCTGTTTTAAGAGATCACATATGAATTGTGTGTGAATATTAATTGTTGTATTTATACAGCAAAGACACACATGGCATTTACGATGTGCTCCTTAGTTTCCATTTATTTTTCTAATCATTTGCAGTAATTTAAAGATTGATGTCTAGCAGTTAAATGTAGTATATAATGAGGCAAGAGTTTTTGAAAATGTGTATTAAAGCCTTCGGTGAAAGTACACTTAAAGAGAAACTCTGTATCAAGAGATTTATCTCTATTTCTGCTATTTAACTGTCAGTGAAATATCACTTAGCCTTTCTGTTGCTGACTTTCTTCACAAATTGTTATCCTTCTGTAATAGACTGAGTCTGTAGAACAAGATTTCATGTTCCAAAAGATAAAACTGGAGGCTAATTCAGCACACATTTCTCCAAAACGAGGTGTCCTCATGCAAGAGTTCACCAGGGAGTATAAAATAACTTTTTATGAAATGCACAAAGTTGTCATATGAGTGTGCTGCCAATTTATGTTAACAGAAATGTTATTTGAATAATAGCATGTCCAAGTAACAAGGGTTTTTAGCATGTTTTTTTTGGGTACCAATTGAACTGTAAGGGTAGATGTGTTTCTGGCTGGCAAAATTTTTTTCCCCATTCCATAAGGCTTGTCAAAACTTTCATGTCTCTTCCTCTTTCATACTTGGAAGAGATTGAGCTGTCCAAGATTCCTGTCCCAGAATAGTAAATAGAGAAATGCAGATGTGGCAGATGCTTTGGCTGGTGGTGAGAGAATTTGCTTCCATTAGCAGCTTGAGCTTCCAGTCAAGATAAACCTTCTTCTACAAGGACCTGTGCAGTATTCTGCTCTTCTTTAACCAAATGCATGGACATTTACAATGAATTCTGGCCTATTATGTTCTTCAACAAGCTACAACTCTCCAGTGCCCTTCTTGGCCATCAGGTATGTGTAAATACGATGTGTCATTTTGTTTGGTCATTACAACCAACTTTCCTCTCAATGGGAATGTTTAAAAACGTGTTTCCCTTTGGCTCTTTGTAATGGCAGCAAAACCTGGCTGACTGCAGCACACAAGGGCTTTCCGCTGGGAGACCTGAGGACGCAGGCATGACAGTGCTGCATCGCCGCTCCTCTCTCTGCGGAGCTGAAGGTCTTCTGAGATTTCTTCATGTTTGTCTTGAATTCTGACAAAGCATAGATGCTACTCTGACATCGTGTGCAAGTCATCTGCAGGTTGCTAACAGCCTGTGGAGTCTGCTCCACCAACATGCCATCTGACTTGGCTCCATTTCAGTTGACCAGTTGTTCCTCCTGCCGCTAACAGTAACACTTGCGTGATTATATTGATAATCTCTACCCAGGGAGGAGGACTCGGGCTTTATCTGAGCAGTGCTTTTAAGTCTCCAACACTTACATACTTCCTTTTCCTGATGAGGAAAGACTAATCTTGATTCTGTTAGATTCCCTGGACCTCCACACATCACCAGCCTTTAGATTAAATATTTGTATGGCTGATCTTAAGCTCCTGCTGCTCTTGGATACTTCCCTTCGGTGCACTGCAAGTTCAGTGCCTGGGGCACAGAATTTCTGTAGTAACTGGCTGTGATATTGCAGGGAGTGGTGACTTCAAATGGAGAAGGAACAGATCAAGGCTTTAAGTGGAACCTGGGCTTCATGCAATGCCCTTTAGAATGAAGGACCTACTTGTACCTTTGACAACACGGAAGAAACATTAAAGATCTTCAGGCTAGATGATGGAAAATGTATGTTGTTTCTGCAGATCTTAAATGTTTGGTTTAATGTCTACAAATGGTAATAATTCAAGTGCTTCACAAACATTAAGTGTTTTCAGCACCTTAATGAGGAAGAAAATGTGAAAGGAGTGGCCATCTCCAGAGTTTGTTGGTGTTTCTTATCCCAAATGTATCTTGACCATTATTCCCTTATCAGCAGTATGTGGAAGAATATTGTCTGTTTTCTCTCTATCAGTAAAAAGCGGGAATCCCTAAATTTTTAGGGGGGAATCTGCAAAAGATAAATAACAATTTAATGCTGAATGGCAAAATAGCCTAAGAGGCTGCGCACAATGAGGTGGTGGGTTGTACATAATGAAGCTGGAGGGATTTTCAATGATGGATCATGTCAACATAAGAGCTCACATTAATTGGCTTTGCTTTTGCCTTTGGTACCACAACCTGTTCTGGAGGAGAGGAGTGTGTGGTGTGTTCAAAAAGGGGATCCTTTTCCTGCAAATGGGTATTTGCTATTCCTAAGTGGTCCATGTGGGATCGGTAATATTGCAATGAAAATGCACAAGGGGATTTGGAGGAGGGGGGTGTTGGGAGAGTTGCTGAGAAACATCCTCTTTGTTGCTGTTTGAATGTTTGAGTTGCATGGAAGTGTGCAGTGCTCCTCTGCTTCTCCAGACCCAACACAGCCCGTGCAGATGGACTATCTCTCTAGGGACAAATGGGAACACAAAAATTGGAAGAGAAGCTGTAATTTTTTTGTTTTGATTCAAGTGTTTGATAAACCTCAGAAATGGAAAAAATAATAGATTGCTGGTATATCTGCATGTCAAAGATGTTCAATGAACTTCAGCCTGCATGGGAAAAGGAAAGGGGTAGAGGGAAAATTGTGCTTTTTAATGAAGGCAAAATATTGCAAAACTTCCCTACTACAAAGTTGTGTTGAAGATTTGGCTGATATACAAGCAACTCAGATACATATGACAAATGGGCAATTGGTTATTTTCTAGATACTATTTTGAGTAAACTGAAGATAATGCCATGGAAGCTGGCTGATACCTGGGGGAGCAAATACTATTTCTAATTCTTGAAAGATCTCTTAATTTGGGATCTTGTTTCTGTTCATTCAACATAGAAAGTACCTGAGAACTTGCAGGTGTCTGAAATAAAGGAAAGTTTGACATGTCATTGTTCTTGTCAGGGAGTAGTAGTTTCTCAACTTGGTCCCTAAGCTCAGAGCAGGAGGAGAGATCAGATCTGTGTCCACTGTATGTGGGTACCTGTTTCCAGCAATGACCATTTAACCAGTGAATTAGGAGTAAAATTTGATTCCTCATTCTTACAGCAATAAGGTATTGCACTGAAGCATGAGATGTGATTTTTTTTAATTAATTGCATTTTAGCATTTATAAATACATGCTTCATTAGTGTCTGTAAAATTAGCTTGCCCCTTCTTAATATCCAGCTGCTGTGCTTGACTCTAGCCTGCTGTGGCAAGCCACTTGTCAATGGTTGTGACATTGGCATATCTCTGCTTTGGGCTTACAAGGTGAGACCAGACTTATTTTCCTTTTACTTTGTGTTAGGAAGAGAGTTAGAACTAGTGAGTCAGCTGTGGTGAGCTAACTGCTCATCGCTGGGTATGTTCATTGCTGGACATGGGGCATTTGTATTGGCTTACAAATAAAAATTCTGTGTTCACTTCATTTTGTGATGCTCCTTACTGTCCAGAAACACAAGTGTCAAGTTAGAATGTACTGACAGAGCTGTGTAAAAATAAGCTCAAGAGGGGATGCTTGTGTTGGTTTTGGTGGAAATTGTTTAAAACCTGCAGGGGTCTTAAAAGGCAGAGAGCTCTTGAACTGTCCTTCCCCCTGAATAAACTTGTGATTTCAGGTCTGTGAATGATGAGCTGATGGACATAAAACCGTGCCTGATGTTCTGCTGTTTTCATAAATCCTACAGCTTGGTGGCCAGCAGTGCTGGGGGTCTGTGCCTTCGGCTCTTCTCAGCTCATGCATGGCTCCTGCAGAGAGTGTGTCAAGCATCTCAGGGTGCTTTCCAAGCTGAGTGTCCCAGAAGTAATGTGGTGTGAAATGGCGGTGACTGGAAGTACAAGCGGCACCGCTGACCTTTATAGTGCTCTTTCCTAGGCTAGGAAAAAGAAAATATCTTTTCTGGGTAGGCCGTTGCAGGGCAGGAATGGTTAATTGCTGTTGTGTTCTGCTCCATCCAAATCAGTAACTTCTATTTACTTTCTCACTTTCCGTCCAAGGAGAAGTTGGGATTGCTATCATCTGAGCCACTTACACAGGCATCGTACTTGAAACTAAGTTAAGAGACTCTCTTGGGGTGTGCTAACCCTTGTGGGATAGATGGCTATGCCCGTCTTGATTTAGGGAAAACGGGCAGAGTGAGACTGAGCTGCTTGGTCAGTTGTGAATGAAGGTGGTGGAAAATTTCCCAGTTTTGTTTTATTCATTAATTTAATTTTTTTCTGACTTCCCAAAAATATACCAGCCTAGTTCCTGCCGCATGGAAGTCACTTAATGTTGTTTTCCATTATCTCCCACAGAAAATGTACTTGTAGTGTTTATCCTTTCTGTGCCTGTAACATAAAACAATTGTATTTTAAAAAACAAGGAACGGAAGAAGACAGGAATGGATGGTGGGTGCAGGTGGCAGGAACTGTTAGGTGTGTGTTAAAGGGTCTGCAAGAGTGGTTTGTACCCACAGGTAAGGGTAAAATGTGGGTTTAGCTGAAAGCTGTTGGTTTTTAAAATCTCCTTTCCTTCCATGTAAGAACCTTCTAAGTACCTGAAAGTGTCAAAAATGTCATTTTTGCTCAAAGACTGGGTTTATCTTTAGAAGACTGCTTATAAATTATACCCGAGACATCAGGAATATTCCTGTCAGAACTCAGACCCGCAAAGGTCTCGCTTGTGGCAGAAGCAGGATCAAACCCGGGGAATTCACGAGGGAGGCTGAGAGGGTGCCAGGAGATCGATTGCCTCCTGTGTGTGTGTGCACGGACGCTAAGTGCTGCCCAGCAACCTGCTGGTTGGTAATGGTGTGGGCAGAGGCACTGGTGGTGCTGGTGAGCTGTGGTACATTTCGCCAGACCCCACCGCGAGTGCAGAAACCATCTGCGTGTTTCCTGCTGACCCTGGTGGTGGTTTATTGCTTATTTCTAGTTTTCCTGGTGTGCTACCTAAGGTGTTCAGGTAACCTGCAAAGGGGGTTTTGTAGCTTCTTTGGTACTTTGCTGCCTGGTGGCTTGGTAAAATGGGCACTTTGACTTCTCCAGAGCTGTTCCTTCAGTGCTGGCAAAGGTCACTGCCACCACCCTGGGGGAAGCGCTTTGGCTTAACACACAGGTTGCCTCACCAAAGGAGACAACACGGCGAAGCAGATGAACAGAGGGCACAAAAGACAAAATCCTTCTGAGAAATGTCAGGCACATGACAAAGGGGAGGGAAAGCTGGCGAGCAGTGTTATTTCTAAAACACAGCTATAAGTGACCTTTAAATGTTCATAACAGTCCTAAGAAAAGCAAGAGGAAGGCATAAAAGATTTTGTTTAACTTTAGGTCACAGAGGACATTGTGCAAGAGGTCACATGATGGAATTGTGCAAAATAAAAGAACCTCCTTATAGGCAAAAGCTTAAAAAATTGGTCATGGGTTTTGTACTGTAAGATTTCATTTAGTCCAATATATTAGAGGCTGTTCCTTGGTTGCAAACAGAAGGAGGAACTAAGTACATCACAGAAAATATCAGTTCTTGAGGATGAGTTTCTCTTCAGTAAAACCTGGGTATGTCAAATCCTATATCATCTATGTATTTCACCCTACTTGAGTTATCTCAAGTCATCAATTCTTGATCACTTTAGTATATAGGCAGTGAGGACTTTGCTCTCACCTGCTTTGATTTCAAGCATTAGCTCTGGCCTGCTGTGAGCTAAATTGTTTCATGCCTTAAGGCATGAAAATAACATTTTCAGTTAGACTCAGTTCACATGTTTGGTTTAACTCATACCCTTAATTGGATCCTAAGTGAATTTACAGTTGTTTTTAAGGGTTAAGTGTCTTGTTGTGGTTTAACCCTGGTGGTTTAACTCCCATGGTGGGACAGGGGAGAGAATTGAAGAGTAAAACGAGGAAACTTGTGGGTTGAGCTAAAGACAGTTTAATAGGTAAAACAAAAGCTGCACATGCAAGCAAAGCAAGGAATCCATTCCCCACTCCCCATGGGCAGGCAGGGGTTCAGCCATCTGCAGGGCTCCGTCATGCCTAGCGGTGACTTGGGAAGACAAATGCCATCGCTCCAAACATCCCCCCCTTCTTCCTCCAGCTTTATGTACTGAGGATGGTGCTGTATGGTATGGAATGTCCCTCTGGCCAGCCTGGGTTGGCTGTCCTGGCCGTGTCCCCTCCCCGCTCCTCATGTACCCCCAGCCTGCTCGCTGGCAGCCCAGCATGGGGAGCTGGACTGTCCTCGACTGCTCAGCAGCAGCTGAACATTTTCTCATTCCAAATCCAAAATATAGCTTCACACTAGCTTCTGTGAAGAAAATTAACTCTATCCCAGCTGAAACCAGGACACTTCTCCAGAGTCTTTTTGTACTATTTCTGGCTGATTTGGGCCAAAATGAAGGTTTTGGGGATCCTTGCTCTGGTTACCTGGGAAAATTAGGACTCAAAGCTGCTATGAGACTGCCAGAAAGGTAAGATAAGACTCTGACATCCTGCAGGATTACTGAACTCCTGCCTAGAAAAATTCAATGAAGTAGTAAATACTGACTACTGTATGAAGATGGTTTAGGCAGTAATAACAGAAATATGAAGACCCTGGTGTTCCCTGCACAGCTTTCCCTGGTGCAAGCAGAAGGGGTGGGTGACTAGCTTGAACACCAGATGTTTCAATAAAAAGGTGGTAGAAATTGCTTGTCTCTTTTACCGAACTCTTGTTGGGGCACTGTCAACTACTGCTTCCTGGAAGAGCCAGGCACAGGAGAAACTTGAGTGAACATCACAGCATCAGCAGCTGTCAGTAAAACTTTCATTACTCAGAATACCATTGTCTCCAGAGAAATACATACAAATGTTTACCGCCATGTGCTCTGCGACAATGAGTATGTGGAGAGAGAAATCTGTCCTCTTTTGGGGATTTGGTTAAATGACTGCAAAGCGGTGACAGTTCACGTTCTGCTCTGTCAAAACATCATGCCAAGGCTGAGACTCCCTCCGCATCACACTTACGGCGTGGACTGTTGTGGGGGGCATCTGCAGTAGCTTAATGAGCACAAGTGGACTCATCTGAGAGTGCCATCCCGGAGGCAGTGTGCCCCTACAGCCTCTGTCTTCAGCAGTGTGAAGTGCGATGAGCAAGGGGTTATCTTGTTTGCAGTACTGTTGTTAAATAAAATATGCTTCTGAATCTTTGAGACTAATATTTGCTTGGGGGAAAACAAAAATCATTAGGTTTCTCTTGTAAAGATGAATGTGTGGTTTTACAGACCCGTATCCGTGTCCCAGAACAGTTAGTAGCTGCTGTAATAATTCTTCTGAAGTTATAAAGAAAGCGACAGGCTTTCTGGGGTTTGTTTTGGTAGGAGTCCAAAAAAGAAGAAAATTGAGCTTCAGGCATGAGATTCATCACTAGGGCTGGAAATGAAGGAAAGTCAGTGCAACCCTGAAGCTTTTGCTCCATGTACCAGCAGGAGAAAGTCTTGCAACAGCCAGTCCTGCTTCCACCAGAAAGAAAAATGAATCCCTGGCTGCAGTTGGTCCTGGGTCAGAGATGTCCTGGGCTGGTCACATCTTTTAAAGATGTTGCTTTGGAATAGCATGCTCCTCTTTGTTAGTTCACATAAGTCTCATTCTTCCGCGCTGTTTTCCTGAGATGATAAAGCAGAAGGTCCCTGTTCTTAGTGTGAAACAGGGAGTGAGGAGGGTTATAGCCTCCTTAAAACTTGTTCTGCATCTAGGGCTGGTGTCCTTTGTGCTAGATTAGTGTTCCTATTCTTCAGATTTCACAGGTGTCCACCATGGTAGAAGAATACATAAATACCTCCCATACCTGCACAAAATAAATTACTTTTAACCTAGCGAGAGACTAACTGGAAGAAATGGAGCATAAAATATTGCACAGCAGGTGGCAATGGTGAAATGATAAAAAAGAAACAAAATAGCTGTGTAGTTTCTTTTTTTTTCTTCCCCAGAAGGGAAAATGATTCACGGAGTAATTTGAGATGGATGCTTTGAGCCTTAGCAGTGTCAATTTTCCATGACTAAGGAGACATAGTGCTTAATCTACCTACTTGGTCTATGTGGGTAACAAGTATCCTTTATTTTTATATTTTAATGAGCACATGTAAGTCATACCATGTTTTCAGGCAAGCCTAAATCATAAAATACTCCCAGAAGCTTTGTTTCCTCCTCAAAACTCTCTGCTCATAACTGGAGAAGGAAAGGGGTAAAGCTGG
The DNA here is from genome assembly GCF_964289735.1 of Phaethon aethereus. Lineage (NCBI taxonomy): Eukaryota > Metazoa > Chordata > Aves > Phaethontiformes > Phaethontidae > Phaethon > Phaethon aethereus. The sequence goes on along the minus strand of NC_138580.1, from coordinate 1,943,561 downwards.
TAAACTGTCGATGGATGTGTCTGTGAGGGGAGTCTGAATTCATGCTCGGCTCTTGGGACTGCCCACACCCCAGCTGGCAGCAAAACGGGGTAGGAGAGAGCCTGTGGCCGTCTCATACTTTTATAGTCAACTAAATCTTCTAATTGGTCATCTCTCTAGTGGCTAATCTCCTCTGCCCAACTCTTCTGCTCTCGGCTTTGCAGTGGTGCAGCTCTTGCCTATGTTCTCTTGGGGACTGGGTGCTGCTTTTTGCTCTTGTACTCTTTTGTAATAACTGAAGTTTTGTATAATAAAAGTTGTGAATTAATTGGTCTTGAACCATCCTTCAGTGTCTGCTGGTGCTTTTGTCCCTGGAAAGGCCCAAGGATAAATGTACCATGGAAACAAACTATCTGTGTCCTGAATGCAGCTTTCTCTGTTAAAATCTTGGAGGAAAGCTGCATTTTTCAATTCCCTCTGCACGCTTCTGTTCCAGGACTAGGCAGCCCTCTTGCATCTCCTCAGGAATCCATTTGGCACTACTTATGAGCAATAAAATCAAACTTGAATTAAAGCAAGGAGTAAATGAGGACAAGAACAGCCTGTTGTTTCGATGTCAGACCAGAGCCAGTCATAAGGATTCTGGCTGATACAGGTTTTTATTAGAATTTGGTCAGTGGACATATAACATGCTGCAGGACTGTCTGTTTTGAAGTCCCTGGTGAAGGCAGCAAGATCTGGGTGGGAGCAAGCCTGGCCATGGAGCACCTGGGGCATTATGGGCTTGGGTTGTGTAGACTGGCAGAGAAAACCTCTCTGGAAGATACCAGAAGCAAGATCATTTATGTAAATCTGCCTTGGCACCATACATGTGTGTATTAGAACAATTACAGGATGACGTATTGCATGCTTCGTGCACTTTGAGGAAGTTTTTCTTAGTCATATGGCTGTACATGCATTTATTTGAATCTTTTCACACTTTTATATTTGATCATATCTAATGACAGTAAGTTTCACAAGTTAATTGAATTCTTGAGCGGTTTCTTTGTTTTTCCCAGGAAAAACATCTAATCTTATACATTCCCCTGAAGATGCAAAGCTTTGAAATGTATTTGAGTCTAATGTGGAATTTATTTTATGACAAAACAGAAGATACTTGCAGATGAAAAATAAATACCAAGAATAAGTCATGCATTTTTCATTTTGAGCTTGAGGGCAGAGAGCCGAGTAGTCTAAATATTTAAGATAAGCCCTCTGGTACCCAGAAGAGCTCGGTGTGGGTGGGTGCGTGCTGGGCGATGGTGAAACCTCATCATGCCTCAGGGATCTGCACTGTTTCACAAGTTAGCTTCGAGGCGGAGGGTCCTGCAAGGATGGAGCTCCTCTGCCCCAGGGGTGAGCCGGGTTTGCCGCGTGGAGCTGTGGGGATGGGCTGGGAGACCCTGCGTCCCAGCTGGATGGCTCTCTGCAGGGATGGGACGAGCCCGTCTGTATGGTGTGTGTTGTGCTGGACCCCCAAAGTACCTTATTTACCTTTACGCTATTTACTGCGCAGGTGAAATTCTCATTGCAAAGGCTGTCTTGACTATCCACTGTTATCAACAAAATTAACTGGAATTTTTTTGGGAGGCATTGGGCTCTAAGTGATGCAAGCCTGTAAACCAAGACAGAGGAGGAGGTGGGGGGGGAAAGTAAAGCACTGATCCTCAGGTAATTCTTCTGTAAGACCGAAGAGTATTGTGTCTTTCCAGTTTGCATCTCTTCAACACCCTCAATTAAACACTTTCTCCTACTTATATATGGGAAAGCTTGAATGTGTTTCTTAAATTTTGCTGCAACTGACCTTTCCCAGTATAATGATCAAGTTTATTTGCTATCCATTGGGAGTAATGATCAGCTACATCATGTGATGCAAAAAGCATATATTGCTCTTTAGAAAAACCATGTAATATGCTAACATACACAAGAATAAAGCTTGTCATGCTTGTTTCAGGAAACACATCGCTGAACTGTGCTAATTGCTCTTCATATCTCAGATCATCACCTCTGGATTGGTTGCCTTGCTTCTAGGTCACTGCATGGGCATCGCTTATATGGGTGCCTATCTGTTGGCAAGTGGAACCGGTAATACCTTAGAGCTGATGGTAAATAAAGGATATGGCAGGAATAACAAATTTTTCAGAGATTAACAAGATCATGTGGTTTTCGTTGTAGTGAATTTGCATTTTATCTTCATCTGTTCTGAGATGCAGTTATTTTTTTTCACTACTCTCTTCCTTTGCTTTTATTGAACTTGCTTCCTTTGACCAATAACATTCAGCCTATTTGAACAGGTTACCAGACTTTCATTATCACACTTTGCCTTCCTTCCCCCTCTTGCAAAAGGCTTGCCATTTTACAAATTGTTCTTCATCAGAGATAATGTGTGTCTCTGAAATGGAAGCACTCTTCCCTTTACTTGTTCCCAGAAAGTGGCCAAAACACCTGCAGATGCTGATGGGTTTTAAAAAAGGAAAATCAAATGTTGTCTCAGCCAGAAAGCTGTTCAATTAACTTTTCCTGCTGGGAATTATTAGACCTGAGGCTGTGCAGTTGGGAGGGATCATTGCTTAGCATCGATGCTAAATGAATTAGGATTTTGTTGGTAACAGAAGAACTTATCAGAACATGAGAGGCAACAGCAAAGCACTGAAAGTTTAAATATCAGATTGAGTTCACTTTTGGAGCACCATGATGTTTTGCTGTGAAAAATACATTCAAATGAGAATGTCTAAAATGTAGAAGTTGTCAAATAAATCAACATGTGCCGTAAGAATGATAACTTAAACGTCGTATTAAGAGCAGAAATTTCTGATGCTTGCTTATTTTTCTAAAACTTGCCTCTAACACAAAACTGAATCCTTCCCTATAGTGCTCAGCTCAGCCTGTCCCTGGATAAGGGGTGAGGGACTCCCGTTGGGCCAGGATGACTTGCCCTGGTGCTTGTATCCCATTTTAAGGGCTCTGTGGACCATCGGTCAAAACCCAGTCTGCTGCACCCAAGCACTTGGTGGTATCTCGGTGTTCAGGTGAGCCCTCTAACTCGGTCCAGTGGCCAAACTCTGGCACTTGAAATGCAGAATGCTTGGAGAATGCTACAAATTCAGTGAATTATATTTTAAGAGGTAAATTTTCCATCCATGTAATGTTTTTAGAAGCATTACTGTGGGCTGAACCCCAAACTCTTCTCTCGGGAAAACCACTAAACACATCGTCAAACTCTTATGTACCTTTTTATTTGAAACTTTGACAAAATCATGAGCAAACTGTGTTTTTTTGAGACTAATTGCTTTTTTAAATAGAACAATATTTATTTATTTTTTAACCAATGCTCTACAAATAAACTCTTCTGCAAGGCAGTGGTGCATGTATTCTCACCAGTTTTAACTGAGGGATATATCTGGCAGTGTTTGAACTTCATGCATGACCAGAACATCAGCTGCATTTCATGAACGCTTGTCTCAGTCCTGATCCATTTCTCAGAATAAATAACTGGGATTTCCCTGCACTTTTCTCTTCCTCTGACCCTTTTGTTTCTGAAGTTGTGGACTCATTTTGTCAGAGCTGATCACAGGTAGGAGGAGGCTGTCTGTTTTTTTAGAAGTCTCCCTCATTGGTGCAGGGCTTGGAATGATGCTTGCATGGCCAATAGCGTGTCCTCCCTGCTGGTACACCTGCAGGTGGGGCTGGGCACGGCTTTCCCATTGCCTCCAATGGAAGTTAAAAGCAACAAAATTTGAGCAGTTCTCAATGTGCAAGAGGAATATGTTGTAATCTGTTGTGCGTTGCCCATAAGCTCTTTCAGTTTAACCTTTCTTTTCTGCTTTAATAGCCACTCGCTTCTATGCAGTGCTTTCCTTCTTGATACGTAACTTTTTCACCTTCTTTCCTTCAGACCTGCTCTGGTATTTCACTGCTTCCCAGATCTTCCCTGCTTCGGTATATTTGATTGTGATTTGATTTTACTGAAGCTATTTGCTGGCATGCTGAAAACGAAGTCATGCATCTATGACCAAGCATGAGATCCCAAGGGCAATGGCACATGTGAGATTTAAGGAGAGCCGAGCTAGTGCCTGTTTGCAGGGAAGCCTGATGGGGACTTGGGAGTCCAACCTGTCCTACCCATCTTCCCCCACCTCCAGTAACTCACCTGTTTTAAAGGGGATTCTTGTGCTCTCCATAAATCAGCAACTTAGTATGGTGACACCCAATTAGTAGGACCTATTCCCTCATGAAGGTCAATGGTTTTCACTCATCTCACTTCAGAGCAAGGAACCAAGTTTCCAGGAGTGGCTTTGGAGCCTTTTTTGAGAAGCAGAGATGTGGTGTGGCTGGGGAGACTTCAGCTTCTAGGGAAAGCAGGGTCTGGGCTTAGCAAGTACAAAACGGCAAATCACAGAATCCCCATCTACACTAGGCGCAATGCGACATCTCGGCATCCATCGTCCACGACAAAACTAATGGCAAGTCACTGGGGCAAACCCCTCCCTGTGCTGAGGAATTGCATGCCAGCCTAATAAACAAGAAACCCAGTTGTCACCTTGTGGTGTCAAGTGATGAGCTGCATAGTTACTGTGTGAAGATGGCTTTTTGCCTGGGGCTCCAGGGGCCCATCGTGCTGCTCGGAGGTGGCTTGTGCAGCTGGCACCCGTGGGGAGAGGGGTTTTCCTGCGGGGTCATCGTACTTATGTGCATTGGTACGTATAAGTGTTCTATTAGAGCAGAATTGCGCGCTCTAAGATGATTACTCTGATCTAAAGCTCTTCTGTGTTTATCCTCCAGAAGTTGCCTCTCCTTTCCCCTTCTAAGATATGGCTTAGAGATGGAAGGGGGTGACGCACTTCACCGTTCTCACTTCCAGCCAGGCTTGTTGAACCGCTCCTGGTGAAGGCTCAGCGGCCATGACTTGCCGTTGTGGGGGAGGTTTGGGCAAATTGCTTTAGGGACTACTCCCAGGTAATTAAAACATGCTTTGCCCCTCACCCCTCCAGGCTGATTTGAATTTGTACTGAGAGTTACAGGGGAGAGTTAATGGGATTTTCTTACAGTAACTTATTCTTTGGGGAACAAGCAATGTTAAAATTTGTTAAGTAGGTGGAATGGGTAAACCTATGCTGTTGGGGTCGGAGTGGCCACGTGTGACCAGGTCACAGGGAACCTTGGTTCTGAGCCTCTTGGCTGACCGGAGCTTTGAGACACTTGGGCAATTAGCTGGGAACCAGCCACAGGCCCAGCTATTCAATAACAAAAAAAAAATTACTAGTGCTTGGCACGTGGGCTCTTAGCTAATGAGCATCCCAGGGAGTGGACACAGCTCTTGGTAGCACTGCCAGAAAGGAGAGGGAGAATCGCAGCAGCGGTAATGGAAAGTGCAATTAAGGCATGTATGTCAGCTTGGTCTCTAATTGACTCTGTGGGCTGCGAGCGGAGATGTGTGCGTGCAAGTCGAACGGGCGTGCCTCTGAGCTGGCCACGTATCTGCTAAGCGTGAGGGGCCGAAAGAGACCTTCAGCTTGAGCTGTCCTTATTTCGAGCACATCTGTAGGAATCGCTCTGGTTTCTGAGGATTCTTCGGTTTTTATCTGGGAAGGTGATACCCCTCCTCAAAACGGGGTGTGCGCTAACTGCTTGGCGAGGCTGCGTTTAAGGGAGCGTAGCCCTGCCATGAGGAGCTGGTCCCGGCCCCTGGGGCAGAGGTGTGGGACGAGGGCAGGTGAGGTCTCGCCCAGCGCCGATGCTCTAACTGTTGCGTCTATTCATGAGAAACTCCCCTTCTGCCGATGAAATATGTAGTAGTCCTTATAAATCAGCAGTTGACTAAGTTCGTGTGTCATCTTTTAATCACTGGAAAATCCCTGGTATCGGAAGATGGCATCAGAAGTTTTATAGCTCAGCTTTAGTTTGGGTTCAGATGCCTTACTTGGTCAAAATTTGCTCTGAAATTGAAAAGAATTTGTCTGAATAAGGCACACAGGATGCAGTTTATCATCACTGTGTGCCGTGGGTAATTGTACTTACTCAGCTCTTAGCTGCACGCAGACTGATAAAACAAACAGAGCCAGACGCATTACAGGCTAAACCAAATAGATAAATCCTTACTTCCAAAATCAACTAGGCAGTAAAGCGTGGTGTTTGTCACTAAACGACTAGAAGTTGTAGCTGGATAAGGTATTCTCTCCGAGCGGAGCAAAGGCTATAAATAATGTATGGCACAGTCTGGATTTACTCTCTCCGCTGCCTCTAACGATAGTAGCGTACGGGGTTTACGGGAGAAGGTGCTCCCTGTAGCTGAGTAGGAGTAAAACGCACGCTGGCACGACGCCTGCGGTTAGGGATGTGGAGACGGTTATTTCTGTGGGACGTGGGCAGAGCGTGCGTGGTGTGTGGCTGGGCGCCTGCGCGGGGTGTACGTGACAGTTAAATACAGCGACACGATTCGCCCCCGAAATGTACAGACCTGTAATGGCTCTAGTCAGAGTTAAGACTGTATTAAACACTTAAAGCGTGAGAGGAGCTCTTAACGTTGGTTTTCTGTGAGCACCGAGAAGACGAATCCAGTATTACTTATCTGTGCGGAAGCAACAAAAAGCCCCGCTGTCTTCAGCGTGTCGCTGAGGCTGGGATTCGGGTAAAAATAAGGAGGTTGCTAGTTCGAATGCCTCGGTAACCTCGGGGCTAAGGCTACGCTGCACGTGGACGCCGAGGAGGTGTTTGCCGCGCTGCGGGTCTGACCGGGGCTGTGCCAGGAGCTCGCGCTCACCCCGCTGAGCTCCCACCGGCGACGCGATGGTGGCTCCCGTTTATTACGTATTTTTTTAAAATCTGCATAAAATAGCTTGGTGCGTGAAAATGGGACTTAAGTACACTTTATTGCTATCTGTGATCCATCCTTCTCTTTTTTTGAATAAGAACAAATACTAACGGGTTGCTGATTTGATAGAAGCAAATAGACTTGGAGCAACGTACAGAGGGGTTTGGCAAGACATGCAGCTGTACAGGACAGCTTTGTTTGCCTCTTTCATAATGATAAAAACATGGGCTGAGAAATTTATTCTTCTAAACTTGAAATTTGTTGGGAAACATGAGTTTGGCTCCAGTGCGGAGGGAATAAAGACATTTAATTGGGTTGTTGCCTTGTTGGAGAAGACAAAGATCAGCAAAGATGAGTCCTCGGTGAAATTTTATATGCAGTGGTAGAGTGGCTTTTTTCTTTGTGTATATAAATACTGTGAGCCCATCAATCCTCTGTAAACCTGTGGGAAACTATAGACAACCGGGCATTAACCTCTAGCATAAAGGTTTCCTTGGAGAAGAACAACAAATGCCAATAAAATAAAATTTTCTTCAGGCTTTTTCCTTCTGCAGATGGGCCTTGCAGTCTCCATAAACCATGATGGATTCTGTTGCCATGGCTCTGCTGAAGCTGGGAGTGAAGTTTCTGCCAGTTGCGGTGAGGGCAGGTTTTTGTGGTGTTTAATCAGGTAGCTAAGCTCTCTATTTCGATGCAAAATGCAAAGTTTCCTCGTTACATGTTTCAGGAGATAAATAGCTGCTTGGAGCAACTCTAATGACGTGAAGGCAACTGCTCGTTTTGAGGCAATGTTCTGCTGTTGCAGACTTGTTTTTGTGCTGAGAATTAAAAGCACCTTCCGAAAGGTTAGAGGATACAATCCACCAAACTACAGAACTCTCATTTTTCCCAGCATTTGATAAATACTTGTTAGGAAGCATTTCAGATTCCCCAGTAGTTATTTCTAGAAAGTTTTTTTTCTTTTGGGCTACTAAGATGATGTCCACATCATTAAGCCATTTTATTAGTTTTTAAAATTTCCACATCCTGTCAGGCTTGAGAATAAACAGTTCTGCTGGTCTATTTGAACTGGAGAGATGAAGTACTGTGGGCAGCAAGGATGGACGGCGGGCTGGGCCTCCTTGATCTTCCTTTTGGCAGGACCAGGACTCCTTAACTCCTGTAACTACTTCTCTCTATTGCCCTTTGGCTGATTTAGTTGATTATGGTCTACTTTGCCCTTATTTCTCTATGTCTTTATTGGGAAAAGCAACCTGTTGTCAATATGACCTTTTCCCAAGAGCTTCTTTTATACCCTGTGTCTTTTGCAAAGCCTTCTTACACCAGCTGTCTTGCTTTTGCAGGTGAGATTGAGCCTAAACAACTTAAACCTGTTAGGTTGACAGAACCTTAAAAAACTCTTTAGCTTTGGGACATCTGTGCTCCAGACCTGGATATTGAGCTTTGGGATCACATCTGTGTATTCCCATGACAGTGTATCCATTGAGTGTGTTTCTTCATTTTTGCCTGTAGCTGATTATAATTAAAGGTCTTGGTATAGAGTTACTTTCAGAGGTAAAGTAATGAAATACAGCTTTCATTGCAATGAACTTTTACAGTGTCAGAATTTGGCATTTTATTTGTTGCTTTTATTCTGATAAGGCTCTCTTGAAAGATGTGACATTTTATGTGGTTACCAGAATGGAAAATTTCCTCTGCAAATGAGTCTTACAGAACTGATTAGAAATGAACGTTTTGAGTGATCTCCCACTGCTGCTCATCTCTGAGACCTGACATACTGTGAGCTCGCTTCGTGCCAGCCTTGCCAAGGCAATGACTTTTCAATTTTGTGAATTCTTTAATAATGTCTTCAACTTAATTGACAATCTGAGACACATGTGAACCAGTTTGTTGCTCACCAAATGAAATGTCCTGTCTGTAAAGCTATCACTCTTCCTAGCAGTTCTTTTCAGACTTGATAAAAACGAAGAATAAAGCAATCTGTATGCAGAATGGAAACCTTTCAAGATGCTGACTTTTACACAGATCTGCGCTCATATTTTCTTGAGTCAGCACAGAGATTGCCACCACCTTCGGAGGGGTTTTGTGTCTAATCAACCTAATCAAACCTCTGGGAACTAGATTGACACTGAAAACTTCATATCAATAAAGAAAAGGAAAATACAGCTGCCTTTTACTTATGTCTTAAAATTTAGCATTTGCTAGTCACAACTGTCTGACTGTTTCAGGGTGTGTATATATAAATATATCTTTTTCTTCTGTCACCTAGACTATAACAAATGTGAGGAAAAGCCCCAGCCCTCAGAATTCCACACTTAAAACCAGACTATTATATCAATAACTCACCTCTACCTACCTCTAATTAAATGGGGAGACACCCTTCTCTATCCAGGTAAGACTTTGACTTAAGCCTTTTAAACACAGGTAAGTCACTTAAATATTTTATGCCCTTTGCCTTTCAGCTTGTAGTTGATCAGTATTTCTTAATCGTTGTCAGATGATGATCTGGCAAACAGAGCTGTAGTGGGTCTTTTTTATCTGGTCCCACCCAGTCTTTCCTCAGTCTAGGTTAAGAAAACTTATGATCAGTGTATTTTGCTCCAATGGAAAAGGTTTTTTTCCTTCCCTTCAGAGAACAAATTACCCAGGATGTGACACTGCATGTTCAGTTGTTTATTTTGACGTTGCCTAGAACCTCAACTAATTTTGAGAATAAAATTAAAACTAAGCAATGATGGGCAGGAACAAGGAAGCATTTTTATGCTATGTATTCATTAAAAAGAACTCCTCTTCCCAGTCTAGAAAAATATTTGCTTTCCTGAGAAGAAAGAAGGACTGAGAGAGCTGGCGGAGGAGCTTGCCAAGCCACTCTCCATTGTTTATCAGCAGTCCTGGTTAACAGGGGAGGTCCCAGATGACTGGAGGCTTGCCAATGTGACGCCCGTCTACAAGAAAGCCCGGAAGGAGGATCCTGGGAACTACAGGCCTGTCAGCCTGACCTCTGTTCCAGGGAAGATTATGGAGCGGTTGGTTTTGAGAGTGCTCACAGGGCATCTGCAGAACAGCCAAAGGATCAGGCCCAGCCAGCATGGGTTCATGAAAGGCAGGTCCTGTTTGACCAACCTGATCTCCTTCTATGACCAGGTGACCCGCCTAGTGGATGAGGGAAAGGCTGTGGACGTTGTCTACCTGGACTTTAGTAAAGCCTTTGACAGCGTCTCCCACAGCATTCTCCTGGAGAAACTGGCGGCTCGTGGCTTAGACAGGTTTACTCTTCGCTGGGTGAGGAACTGGCTGCATGGCCGAGCCCAGAGAGTTGTGGTGAATGGCGTTAAATCCGGCTGGCGGCCGGTCACGAGTGGTGTTCCCCAGGGCTCGGTTCTGGGACCAGTCTTGTTCAATATCTTTATAGATGATCTGGATGAGGGAATTGAGTGCTCCCTCAGTAAGTTTGCAGATGACACCAAGCTGAGTGGGAGTGTTGATCTGCTGGAGGGTAGGAGGGCTCTGCAGAGGGATCCGGACAGGCTGGATCGATGGGCAGAGGCCAACTGTATGAGGTTTAATAAGGCCAAGTGCCGGGTCCTGCACTTGGGTCACAACAACCCCACGCAGCGCTACAGGCTTGGGGAGGAGTGGCTGGAGAGCAGCCCGGCGGAAAGGGACCTGGGGGTGCTGGTTGACAGCCGGCTGAATATGAGCCGGCAGTGTGCCCAGGTGGCCAAGAAGGCCAACAGCGTCCTGGCCTCTATCAGGAATAGTGTGGCCAGCAGGAGTAGGGAGGTGATTGTGCCCCTGTACTCGGCACTGGTGAGGCTGCACCTTGAATCCTGTGTTCAGTGTTGGGCCCCTCACTACAAGAAGGATGTTGAGGTGCTGGAGCGTGTCCAGAGAAGGGCAATGAAGCTGTTGAGGGGTCTGGAGCACAAGTCTTATGAGGAGCGGCTGAGGGAACTGGGGTTGTTTAGTTTGGAGAAGAGGAGGCTGAGGGGAGACCTTATCGCTCTCTACAACTACCTGAAAGGGGGTTGTGGCGACGAGGGTGTTGGTCTCTTCTCCCAAGTAACTAGTGATAGGACAAGAGGAAATGGCCTCAAGTTGCACCAGGGGCGGTTTAGATTGGATATTAGGAAAAATTTCTTCACTGAGAGGGTGGTCAGGCATTGGAACAGGCTGCCCAGGGAGGTGGTGGAGTCGCCATCCCTGGAAGTGTTCAAAAAACGTGTGGATGTGGCGCTTCAGGACATGGTTTAGGGGACATGGTGGTTCTGGATTAATGGTTGGACTTGATGATCTTAAAGGTCCTTTCCAACCTAGTGATTCTGTGACTTTTACAGACCACTGAATGAGCTGGTTGTTAGCTGGCAAGACTGAAAAACAAAGTGATACAGGTCAGGATCTCTTGGTTGCTGTGTGACTCCTGACATTGTTGCAGTTGAAAACATTTTTTGAGGGACAACTTGTCAAATAGGAATTTCATTATAAGAGCTCTGAATAAATAGATTTTCAAGACATAAATCGCAGTGTGGTCTCTGAAGTGAAAGTTATACTTCTAAGTGCTCTAAATAAAATAGTGGTGTACACTGGTATGTTTAGGGATCTTCACTTCTGTAACTGAAATGTCCATTTGACTGAAATAAGAACTGAATCCAATTAATGTTCTGGAATGTGTGATTATAAAATAATACAATAGTTTCTGTTGCATTATGCAGCTCTTGCTGTCCTTGAAACTCAAGAACAATGTAGGTAGGACAAAATGCATAATGAGAGGAGGAAAAATACTGGTATTGAATTTGCTGAGAAGTAATATAGTCACAAGGCATCCCTACACGTGCTGCTGTGGCACGTTGGCTTTTCATGTTGGGAATGGCAAGCGCTGCTGCCTCGAGTGCTTGTCCCTTTGGTGCCCCGCGGTCCCTCCGCACACCCATGCCTGTGCGGCGTGACCAACTGCCCTGCCAGCCCAAGCCATGAGCCTTCCCCACCTTTGCCTTCAGTTAAGCGTACCGTGGATGCTTGTACTATTTATTTGGGTGCTACTACAAACTTCGCTTAGGCTTGTTTGCTTGAATGGCATTGGTGTAGTCTTCGTGTGTGATTCTCCATTGATGGCAACCATTTGCATCCTTTGACGCGAGGTTAATATTTATATTCAGAAATGTGCTATTTTCATGTCTGCAGTTATTTATTCAGTTCATCTCTAGCACACAGGAGCTTGCTTCCTAGAAGCTCAGCACAGACAGTGTTTCCTAATCCAAAGCCTATTCCTCTCCTCTCCAACCCACTGATTTTTTTGACACTTTTTTACAAGTTTTTTTGTGACAGCCCATTTCCCTTGCCTCTTCCCGTCTATCCTGGTGGGTTATATTGATTTTGTCATCTGCACATCATGTTTCTTGCTATTTCTCTTGGCCTGGAGATGAGGTGGGAGAGGGATGCAAGCCTGGAGCCATGAGCAGGCCCTGCAGTGCTCTGTTGGTTAATCTGCAGCATGGGAGAAGAGAAAGGAGGAAGGATTTCCTTCTTAAATCTAGGTTCTTTGTTTTGCCAGGTGCATTTCAAAAGTGTGGGCAACTCATTATGCTGATGTTCATTAAATATGTCTTTCAGTGGAGTTGTTATACAGGTTTTCTATGAAATAACATAACTTTCATGTCCCTCTAAGTGCTAACCAAAGGGCAGACCCACATCTGGGATCAGTCTTACATGTGTCATCAGTAGAGTGGGTGTCCCAGCAGTCCCTGTCTGTTGGGCACCCAAAGGGGCCTCGTCCTGGGGCACACTGTGACCCCCACACCCCCTGCCACAGAGGCCTGCAGGAGGGGCAGTCCCTTAAGGGCCTAAAATGTGGGTGATGACCCCAAAACATGGGTTCCTGGCAGTGTGAAGGTTTTTCGTCATGATTAAGCCTATCAAATGTGTGACTGCTGCCTGGGTTCGCTGGCCCTGTACTTCGTCTTAGGGCTGTGCTGTTTGGAGTTGTAACGTACCAACCATTAATGAAATTCCCCCTTGCAAAGGACCCCAAAGTCATTAACCAGCATCATCGATTGTGCGCGAAAGTCGATCGATGGCTTCTGGCGGCGAGCGCGGATGCGGTCAGACTGTGCCCCTGCGCAGCAGACGCCCATCCTCTGGACGCGCTGGTTTATCTGCGCTAAGCCTTGTGCTCCTCGGCGGCTCCATCGCAGGCACGGAGGAGCCGAAAGGTTCAGTGAGGACCAGTGGACAGGTGCTTTTAAGATAAGCAATACCTTTAAGACTGTTGCTTGCTGTTTTCCTTGTGTGCCTTCATTGTTGGTTTTTTTCGCCTCCCTTAAGGTTGAATTATAACAAATTGTAGCATCACTGGTGCTCAGAAATTACTTAATATTGGCATTTCTGTGGATGGCAACACATGTAGCTGTGGGTTTAGCAGATTCATTTGCAGAATGTGGGAGGGGAAAAAAGTAAAAAAAAAAAAAGGTGACTTTTGCTGTTATGAAGCCCTTGCTCCCCACTTCTGAATAATGAATAAATCTGCCACTTGAAGATGTAGAACTTGAATCAGGTTTGGTGTAGATCTTTTATTGACAAGGTTTGCTTATATAGCAATGTGAAATGTTAGTCCCTTGGTTTGGGGTGGTTTGTTCCTTTTTGTTTTGGCTTGGTGTACCCTGTGTGGTGCCTCAGCCAAACCTCTCTGAGCCTCTCAGCTGGGATGAACAGCCAAACCCACCTCAGCAACTTGGGAGTTCACTCCAACTCATCTACTAATTTTCACAGCTGTAAATCATTGCAGTCTTTGCTTGGGCTGGATACTGCCAAAATCCTACTTTAATCCAGAGAGTCTTGTTCTGCCTCCTTTAAAACATGATTTGGATGTGCCAGTGCTCTTCTGGTGTGAGATGAGTGTTGCTGTCCTCAGCTCTGCTCGTACTGGGGCAGGAACTGGGCAAGGACAGCAGCTGGAGCAGGCTGCTCCAGATCAGCTGATGTTTGGCTGATCCTTGCTGCTGGCTAATTGGGCATTAATGCTCAAACTCTCACAGAATCATTTTACTCTTTCTGGTCCTAATTCTGGGATTTTATTCCCAGGTGTCTGGGGACATTGAGGGGCAGAAGGGAAGGAGAGAGGAAAGAGAAGGCTCTCAAGGCATCAGGAATTTATCTGAAATTCTTTAACAGTTCAAATTACCCAAGAATCTCAAGAAATGGTGAGGGATGACTTACCTTTGAAAAGGAGGGAATAGAGCTTGTCTTGGTATGCCTTTAAAGCAGGGTGTTCTGTTCTGTTAATATTAACTTGAAATATTCTCTTATGAATGTCTTTCCAAAACAACAAGCTTCCCTATGTCCAAGCATCCTTGTAGGAAAGGACTTCAAGGCATAGACTTTTGCATTATTTCCTTATTTTCTCCTTAGAGATAAATGTTAATAGGCTGGAATAATACAGGTTAAGCAGATTTCCTTAATAGTTTCTGATCATAGCAAAAGTTTCCCCAAGGCCTCCATTGTATGGAGAACTGATATCTTGAGCCACAAACAAAATTGCCAAACATGACCAAGATCTTCAGGTGAAAATGAGACCAAACTGACCCCACCATACTCCTGCTCCTCCTCTCAGGTGGTTGCAATTGCAGCAGGGTGGGGTGTATGGGGCCATGACCCCCATGCTGGGATGGTGGCACTTGGGGATGTTCTGCATGGCGGTGTCCATCACACAGTACGTCCCACAGCCCCGGGCAAGCTGTGTGCCAACACCATGCCACGTCAATAAACGGCTTCAGGGATGATGACCTATTGCTCCGATGCCATCAGGAGAAGGCACGTTGATGAACGGTTAAGGCTGACTTTCCTGTCAAATATGTGAGGCTGGGGAAGGAGCAGTTGGTTGGGTGAGGGAGGACCTCTGTGTCTCAGTGAGAAGTGGGTCCCGCTGTAGGCAGTGTGCCTGTGCCGCAGAGGGCTGCCCAGGGTCCCGCACAGCCATCGACAGTTGTTGATGAGATGCGATGACTGAGCTGGTTTGGAAGACGGGTGGTGTGTTATGCTGAACCCAGCGGGGATTTGAAGTGCTCTGTGAAACTAAAAATAGCCAAATGAGCACAGCCTGGTCTGAGCATGCTGATTTGCATTTTTATGTTCACCCTGCCCAGCTCTCGTACGCTTGTCGGAGCACCCTGCGGTGCTCCAGTAAAGGATGAGAGGCTGCTTCCAGCCAAGGGGGAGGAAGCTCCAGGGCTTCTGCTGACCACAGATGTGAAAAGCCCTCCTCTTGCCTTTTTGCAGGTTCTTCACATCACACTTGTGTGTAGGGCCTCTGTCCCACTGTGTGTGATGAAAAACGATGGATGTTGCAAAAACAAGTCAGGACTGATCACTGCTTTCCTTAGCATCGTGTTTGCAGTAAGTGGGGAAACCTCACAGCAGTGGCTTCCAAAAAATCCCAGGGCAGATTACTGAAAACTTTTAACTCCTACAGCAACAGCAATTAAAGGAGTTATTTCCAGGTTACCTGTTGTGTGCACTGGTTTAAGTCAAATTACTGGGCTCTAGCCTTGTCCTAGCAATGATGGAAGCTGGGTACGTCACCCAGCTGCAGGCGCTACTCCTGGTTGCATCACTGGCAAATGGGGTGACTTGCTGAGCTTCAGCATGTCTTCCTGCCGCCTCTGTGCAGATGACCAACAGCCACTGTCTTACGCCTGCGCTCCTACACGGCATGAACCTGGGCTCCTTCTCTCTCCTGGGTGTCCTTCTGGGCCTGCCCTACTGATGGTGGCAATTCCTGGAGCATCTCTTTCCAACATGTAACTCGTACGTGTGCTGCTGTGTATTTTCTTATGCTTGGAGAAGCTGAGCTGCACGTATTCCCAAATATTCCCTTTCCCCCTCCTGTTTAGACTTTGTAGAAAGCCTGTAATAAAACCCCGAAGTTGTTAAATAGTATCTTGTGACACCAAAAAAGTTAATCTCACAGTTGCTTTGTACTTCTAACTATAAACCCAATGTGGTTCACCATAAGAAAATTTTTATTTTTAATTATAGTTAATTATAGCTTTCTCATGGTAAGTTTGGTTTGATGTATTTGTACAGCACCTAGCACAGTGGAGCACACCTTTCAGATTTGAGCCCTTAGGCACTAACACATAATTAGTAATTTTCTACTACTGCAGCTTTTCTATAGCACGTAGCATCTTGCTATTGTGTTGGCTTTTGTTAAAATGATAGAGGGCAATGTTGTAACTGTTTGAAATACTTCTAGTACTACAAAAGCAGATTGTAAAAAGTGCCATTATTAAAATGACTGGAAGCCCTTTTTTCTACGTAGTCTTGGCAATGAAGATATGTCCCTATCAGATAAAAACCATTACGTTTTTTTAAAGTAACTTCTGTCATCTTTATGTTCTGTAGGTCAGATTTTTCTTAAGGGCTCTCATTTTACAAACATAACCCTTCTGTTCATCAAGCTACAGTGCAGGAATAACCTAGCTGGCAGCTCTTCAGACCAAAATCTGGAACTGCTTTAACAATTACTCATTTGCACGGTAAGACCAAGGAGCTTAATTACATGCACTAGATGACTTGAGCTCTGAACAACTGTATTCTCATTTTAATTAAACGGTGAAAATGAGTCAATAGCTATCTCCTCCTTTCTTTTCCCCTCCATCCTATATCTTCTATGAAAAATTACGTCAGCTCTGGTATCACCCCTCGGGCGTCCCCTCTGGTCCCAGTGGCAGTGCCACCCCCGCGGCTCCCAGCCTGCTGGCACAGACCTGCCAGCTGCCGAAAACCGCACCGTAGCTGTAAACCAAGTCTTCACTCTCCAGGCTGCCCTTCCCAGCAGCGATGCCTCCCATTGCTGTGTCCCCTCTCCAGCAAGGGCCATCGAGGGCTCCTTTCCATCAAAACGCTAAGACTGAAGTGAAGCTGGAAACATGTCGCTGCTTTGGCCATCTTCTTGTATAGCCAGGTAGCCACCGTGACCCTGACACCCTGTGAACTGGTGGTGTGTGATATGACACCGCATCGATGGATGGAGGCTTAGTTCACACAGACATGTGAGCCTGGGCAAGGCTTCACCACGCTTTCTTGCACTGGGCAATATTTTTACTTTATGAGCGGCACTGGCGATTTCGGAGATAAAAGGCTATATAAAGAAGAATGCATTGCTCAACGTAAATAGAAGTAAAGCCTTGTGCAGTGTCCTAATGAATCCCAATGAGCTCCAAGGAGGGATTTGTTTCTTTTTCTGCAACTTTTCTGGGGGTTTTGCTTCCCCTGCAAATGTTGTCACTGTGCTGACGGATGGGCAGCCAAGTGATGTGCGTGGGTGTGCTTGGAGAGCGTGTGGCAGACTTGCCTGTGGAGAGAGCAACTCCTGTTTGCTAACTTGATGTTGGATCCTTTACAGATGTTAAATAAGGAAATTGTTTCAAGAACTAGCTATGAAAACCGCTGTGCCCTTTCAGGGCCATCTTGCAGTTAGAAGGTGTGTTTGGACCATCTTAGAGATGGGCGCTCAAGTGCTGTAGCGGGCCGGGTTTTCAACCGAGGAATGGGTTTAATGTGTTCCAAGTAGGAAAAAAACATCCGTGCACTCTTACACCTTGTCTAATTTTGATTTGCTGCAAAATAACTGATTTAAGTCTCTGCTCCAAGCAAGCCATGTGCACACCTAATTACCTACAGTGACATGGGCTGTGGGTGGGAGGCTGGGGTGCCTGATTCAGGGCACGTGTGTGGGGCTTAAAGGGCTGTTTGTTCGTTTAACCCCATCACACAAGGTTGGCAATGATCCTTTAAACTAGGATGAAATAACTATTAAGAATGAGGTACTGTAAAAATGCCAGTTTAGGAAAAGGAGCTTATTTTAGAGGAATATATCGATTTTTTGGGGGGGGTTTTCCCCTCCCTTTGTGTTGGGTAACACGAGCAGAGTTCCCCGTTGTTACCTGGCTGACAGTAGCTGTTACTGCCTGTGATTAATAGTTCACTTGTGTTGCCAAACGGACGCTTTAATTGTGTTTTAATACAAGTGGTGGTGCTGAGAAAATGCTACATGCACACAGTGAAAGCAGTTTTTCCCATGAAAAATGATAGTCTCCCAACTGCTGAGTAAATTCCTGCCTTTTACAAATAGAGACCCTTGGACATGAGCACAAAGAAAGCCTTTATCTTTTGGAAATGCTAAATATTTGGGTTTGGATGAAGGCAGTGACTCTTGGGAGCTGCTTGAGTCTTCTCCACTGCCCAAGGAGGGTGTGAAGGGGGATTCTGGGGGTGCTGTGGGTCCCCACCGCCCTCATCCCACACCTCTTCATCGGCTGTGGTGCCAGAGCGGGGCAGTGTGGTGCCTGCAGGGTGGGTGCTGTGCTCTCCGTTGGGTTTTATCCACCGGCATTTGGGGGTGGACCTCACATCAGCTCTGCATCTTTATGGCATGCCAGAAGATACAGGGCACATCTTCCAAAGGTTACAGATGAAAGGTACAATGCAAAGTAGACAGTTTAAATGCTTAAAATGAAAGGAAGACAGTTAATAGCTGCACACATGACAGGGCTGACAGACCATGACCTTGTGCGGAAAATACTCTTGACAGTAGTGATACAGTTCTTATAATTTGATTTACTCCACTAAAAGTTATGTACAAAAAAGAGGGCTCTCCCCTATCATTTCATTTTATGCTGTAATAAAACTGTCTTTGGAACTCTACTTTTAGTGTTAGTCTAAACATTGCAACCAAGAGGTTACAGGTAAATTTATTGCTTTTGTTGTGTTGTCTGCAAACTTGCTGCAGCTCTGTTGGTCTGCGACTGCTTTAAACCTTCCTCCTCCTGCCATCTCTGGCCATCATGGTTATGGAATTTTCCCTTTTCTCTGCCTTGTTGCAAGGTGCTGCTACCTGAAGCAGTAGCTGTACGTGGCTGGACAGCTGGCTTAGAAAAGGTATTTAAGCTCCAGTACAGCATCTGTCCTTGTGCAAAAGGACTAGCTTGAGCGTGTCCAAGATGCTGATGTTCAGTGTGACCCTTTGCAGTGACAGCAACTGCACTAAATGCTGGGAAAAAAGGACATAGCAAAGGATAGACAAAACGTGCCAGAGGATGCAGAAGTGTATGGTGTTGGTCCAAACCAAGCATGCTTTGGTAGGTTTGCATCTCTGCTTCTAACGGGTTGATAATTTGTAATGTGAAATAAGCTATAAATATGCCATTAATGCTTCCCATGGCTGCCAGCCCTGTGGGACTTCTCGAGGTCTCTATAGTATGAGCTGCCAGCTCTCCCTAAAACCCCAGCTCTCTGGAAGGCTGAGTAGATGTGAGTTGGTACGCGTGGCACCGCACTGGCAGCTGATGCAGACAAACCCAGGATCTCCCTCCCTACTTGCTGTCCTGTATAAGAACTGGGTTTTTTCCCCCTTTGGACAGTCCCAAGTGCCAGATGCTGCACCTACAGGCATGACAGCTATTTTCTCTTCTAACAGCTGGGCTGAGTACAAAAACCTCAACTAGTGTCTATATCTGAAGGAAATGTGAATATGGAGAAGTTGTGTCAATAAGAGTAAATGTAACGAGCCTTACTAAAGGAGTGTTAAATTAAGCTCCCAAGCACAGGCTGGGTTCGTGCTAGATCATGCTGATGGTTGGGTTTGATTCTTGGGATGAGTTGGGTTTGATTGTTGGGTTGACTTGGGTTGATGGTTGGACTTGATGTGATCCTAAAGGTCTTTTCCAACCTTAACGATTCTGTGTTTGTGAGATGTTCAGCACTACCACCTCGCAGAAGGACTGGGTGTTGCTGAATGGGATGCACACACAGCTTTTCCTGGGTGCTGCAGCTTTCACTTGCTGCCTGGCATCTCTCAGGATGCCTTATGGCCTATTTTAGGTGTGTAGCAACAGTATATCCACCTTACATTAATTAACACCATAATAGAATTACTTATTTCAGGATGTGGTTACTGCTGTTTGTGCATGTAACTCTTAAACAAAACTAACCCTCTGAGTTGTTCTGGAAGCAAAACCGTATGGTGAAATCCTAACCACGCAAGGCTGATTTGGTCAATACACCAATACCTATAGGGTCAGTAATTTTTCACGTCAAAACATATTACCTCAATGTGTCATAATCTGCATATACCTCTCACTTTTTATTTCTTGTCTTTATTTCACTGGTTGATGGCCAAAATAAAATAGACACACACAATTGGAGAGAGTTTCAGTCCACTTAATGTGGCTTTTGAGACAATCTGTTGCCTTGACACTGGACTTTTATGGAAGGTTGTAGATTTCTAGCTATCATAATCTGTTCTCTCTTTTGGACTCTCCCTACATGTATTCCATTTGACATGTCTGTTTCTTATGACTGAAAACTTTATGCATCCAAAAGACATATTTTCTTGAAATTAAACATAAGTGGTTTATAACAAAGTTTTTGAACAAGGTTTTAATCATTCCTAGGCTAAAGCCCTCTGGACCTAGCGGTAGAAAAATATGAACTGATTTGCTTAAAAAGCCAAAATGTGTTAATTTTGCGCACATTAAGGTGGCCTTTGAGCAAATGAATTGGAGTTTCTGGGAGACTTTGTACAGATGAGTGACATGGCTTCAGATGTAAAATTGGAACACAATATTTCACCTGCACTCAGTTGTAGTTGTACAGTTTTGTTCTGATTTCTGCTAAGGTATAATGGCCTGTAGTCAACTGCAGCAGTGATGGTTTGAAAGCTGTCATGCTGTGGTTGTGAGGTTGGTAGCTCTGTTTGAGCAAGGCTTGGGTTTGCTGAGGTGAGAAGCAGCACCATGGCAGAAGTTTTTAGATAATCGGGGTTGTCTAAAGCTAACTCGAAGTGTTATAGAAGTGGAATACAGAAAGTATTTGCAACGAGATAACTGGGGGAAGCCTGATGGACTACTAACTTTGTTGTTAGGTGTTGCTTTGTAAAAAAGTGAGGGCTGTGCACCCATCGCAGCTGGAGTTGGTCCAAGGTCAACCAGGTACTTTGTGGCAGATGGTTCTCTAGTCTTCTCCCTCTTCTGAGCTCAAACCACCCTGTGCACAGTGCTCATGGAAATGGGCTCCTGACCCCTCACAAACACATGTGATGGAGTGGGCGGCACTGGTATGTTCACTGACATATGGGGCTACAGAAAAGCAGAGGTAAATTCACTCCGTGCCTCTTGCTGCAGGCGAGTGCTGGTCTGTGAGATTTGTCCTCTCTGAACCTAATTTTCAATATCTTCTCACAGAAGATGAGCCTAACGTTTGTGACTCCTTACTCATCAGAAATGGTTGGCGGAACTGAAAGGTGGTCATTCTGCTTAGCGCTTGCTGTCTGCTTGTAACCACCTTGCCTCAAAGCCCTTCACTAATTGCATGCATGAAGTGGAGTTTTGTTCCTAGTCCCTGGCTGCTCTTAACTTCTTCCAGAGCCAGGTAATGAGAAAATGTACAAAAGCCAAGTGAAACGAGGAACTAGCACCCAAATGTCTCTCAGTCAGCTCCCCCCGGCCCCGATTCAGGCTGACGAGGCTGCCTGGGGAGATGGACAAGAGAAAGCTGGGGGGGGATGATGGTGGCACCTGGGACCCTCTTGTCCTTATTGCATCCACCCACCATAAACATCTCTGCTGGACTGCCTCGGCTGCCTGGGAGTCTGGTAATGCCTCTTTGGGCAAATATACTTAATTGTGTTCTCGGTGTTAAAAAGGTAGCTGAGATCATGCCAAGTGACATAGAAGGGCTGAGAGAGTTTCTACTGGAAGTAAACACCTCTGCAAGGGACTTGAGGTGGAGACGTCTGGCTCTGAAGGTGACTCGGAAGAGTCAAACCAGACTTGTATTTGGGTTTAAATATACTGGCTGATGTTTGACTTTCCGCAACTCCTAAAAACCCTAAACGGCGGAATTCTTCAGCAGAGGTGCAGGAGGGCGTCTGCAGTAACAGTATGCTACTTCGTCTGGTATTTATTATTGATTTGCTAAATTTGAAGAGCACAGACCAAAGATAACGTCACCTTTTAAACAGGGTAGGCGAACATTCCTGTGCTATGTTCCTGCAGCCAGTCAGGAGAGTAATATATGCAAATGCTATTAAAAGGAAAATCACTGTAGGAGGGAAATAGTTCTTAGGTGCATCAACTGATTTGAAATATTTCATTTTTTTCAGGAAAAAGTCTAATTATAATACAGAAAATTAAATATAGTTCTCTGGCTTTATTCACCTCTAAAGGTAATAAAGTAGTTGGAACAAAATGCCGTTTTATTACAATGCCTCCTATTTTGTTTTTTTGCTCCCAAGACGTAATTTATAGAGTGACAAACATAAATATCAATCTTTAAATTGCTCTCAGTGGTGCAGTACAAATGTGCACTGCAGCTCTGGTAATGTGCTTGGGTTTTTTTTTTCTTGCTCAGTTAGTTTCACAGTGCAACACTAACTTGTATTTACACGTTTCTGAGCAATGTATGTGAGACAGCTGCAATATAAATCAGATCCTGTGAGTCAATGAAAGCCTATCACTCTGCTGCGCATTTTGTGATTCCCGTTTCAGCTTCCTATGCCAGAGTGTGGAAAAAGCAGCTTTTCAAATCCGATCTGGCTTCTGCCAGCTCTGCTTCCACCTGATTTTATAGAGTTGGAAAGGAAAAGTTTGCTTTTCCGAAATATCTACCGCCTCGCGGGCAGGGAGGGCGACTGGCGGCAGCCCGGCGTGCTCGGCGGCGGGTTTGGCTGTGCCGGCGCGGGGCTGGGAGCAGAAGCGGAGGAGGGAAGGAGAAGCGCCGGAGGCGTGCTCTGCCCTGGGCCGGCACCGCCGCGCTCGCCGGAGCGCCTGGGGCCGGGGCTGGAGGTGCCGACAGCGTCCGCGGGAGACGCGCGGGCAGACGGGCCGGCTGAAGGCCGGCGTCCGGTGCCGACGCAAATCTCTCTGGGCGGCTTTCATGAAGCTGCGCATGTTTTATTAGCGCTGTGCTCGAAGTCACTAATCTTGAATTAGAGCTCCGATTTATGAAACCTGCTTTCGAAGCTGCTCTTAAACGTGGAATTACGCGAATAAACCCGACACGCGTCGCTTTCTGTGGCGGTAAACGTGGCTGTGGGTATTTTTGGCAAATCGGTCCTGTCCCCTCACCCCAGCCCCCTCTGCCAGCCAGTTTACAACAGCTCAGTAACCGTGGGGCACGCCACGAAGAGGAGCATCGTGTCCGGTGGCTGCAAGCGGTCCCTCATGCCTTATTCTTTATTTCTATGGTTATTCTTGATCTGGGTCACTTTAGCAACCTGGTTTACAGCGTGGCTGCGTCAGTAAAGGCAGAGGTGCTTAAAAAGGGGCGGGGGGGGGTAGAAAAAAGCTTTTAGTTGTCGCTCTTTGGGAGATCTGAGGTGCATCTCCATGCTGAGTGGTGATTCCTTCTTTCTCAGAAAGAAAGGTCCTGCCAATCCTTTCACCCTTAATTACACAAAGTCGCTACGCAGGGCATCCAGCCCACCCCACGGCAGTGATGGTGATACAAAATACCTCTGTGCTGTGGTGAAAACAGGAACACCTTGTGCTGGAGGCATCAGGTGAGCGGCGTTTTCACACATGCTTTGTTTTTGCATTATGTTTATTAAAATCTGACATGCTATTGAGTTCAACTTTGGAAATAAGTAACCTGTGTTGGAAACTGTAGCGCAGCATTTTTTAAGAGGTGAACCCTGCCCAGTTCTTATGTATTTTGTCTTGCAAATTAATAACTCTTCTAAGATGAAGATAATATTGTCTCTGCATTTCATTCTCTAACTTGGACATAGACCCATTTGAAAGAGATGTGTATTTCTCAAGGATAAGTGTTTCCATTAAATATCATGAAAACTGGCTCTTGCCAGGGAAAAGAAGGCTACATTACGGGTTTTGCCGAATAATGTGCCGCTCCATGCGCTAGAGTTACTCGTGCTAACCTTTGAGCACTTACTGCTCTAAACCTCTCATGCTGTTATCTGTGTGTTTTGAACCCTCATGGTGTGATTTTTCTCCGGGGACGCTCTGGGTGCCTGCTGGCATCCATCCCTGCACCGTGCTCCGCACACATATGCCGTGGCAGTTCTAAATTCAGGGAGGTGTCTAGGGGTGGTCCAGCTCAGTCTTGCTCCACGTAGGCTTTTGCTCGGAGCCCTGTCTAAGTATCCCTTTATGGATTGGATATGGATTACCAAGACTGATGCTTCTACTGCTATTGCTTTTAATTAAGGCGGGGCTAGTTGCCCTGCTGCTTGCGGAATATACCCTGCATGGTCATGCTGGAGCGGCTCCCTGTCCCCGGGATCTGCCCCTGGCACCTGGCTTTGCTTATCCATCATGTCCCAAGCTGTGCTGATCAATCCTTCCTGTCTCACTCGGACAGCTGCTTCAAAATAATACTTAAAAAGTACCTCTCCCCTGGAGGCTGAGGGGTTTTTTATTTCTTTGGTCTGGTCTTCTGCAAAAGAAACCCATTGTAACCCACATACGAACTTTTAAGACTCAACAATTTAATTTGTCTGGCTTTTCCTGCTGATCTGCATGGTGGCATCAAAACACTAAAAGTCAGCTCAAGGACATTCAAAGTTGCATGTTTCAAAACTGGTTAAGGCTAATTCTGAAAAAAGCCCTACTGCAGATGGTGCTGCATGTCTGCTGCCCTTGAGGTGTCATTTTCTCTTTAATAGAGATCAATTCAATAAAGCTATTTTTTTTTTCTAGTTAGCATCTTAGCCATCTTCCTATCTGCCCCTCTCTGCCCTCTGAGGCTTGACTGACAATTTTTGAAGAATTTATTTTTACACCTGGGAACGTTGCCAGATTTGAGCAGTTTCTTTTGTGGGCAGATGCTCCATGCTGTCCCTGTGTTCAGGTAATCTCATGCTGGTTATCACAAGTTCCTAATTTTTCCATGGATTATATATTTAAAGAGAAAGGAGAGGAAGAAAATAAACCTGAAATATTAAAACACAACCCAATCCTTGCTCCATATAGATGTGGACTAACATATGGCTGGTGTCATGGTTCCTATATTAGTCTTTGTTTAATGCACCTTCTCCTCATAAAGCCAGGATGGACCTTATCTCTTAAATCTTATTTGTGCAGTGCCTTGGGATGTGAGACAGGAAAAGTACTTTACAGAGTTTACTGTATTTTATTATTGTATTGTAGGCTACCCAAGGCTACGGAGTTGTATAATCCTCTATCCAATAAGGCAATGAATAATAGGCAGGCGTAGGAGCTGCGTAAATCGCTTCTGTCTTGCCTGTGTGAAGCCCCGTTATCAGGTTCTGATGAAGAAGGATGGAGGGGAGAGGTGGGATTGACATCCGCATCCCAACCCCCTTGGGGCTCCACCACTCCAGGCTCCCCAAAACTAGGCGCAGTCTGGGGGCTCTTAGGTCCTACTGCATCTTTTCAGCTTGGCATTGACCATGGAAATAAAATGTTGGCCAAAAATCATGTGCTTTGATGAAGAGCTTTAGCAGCTCCGAGTTGTGCTTTGATATTGGGCAAGCATTAACTTCCTTGTGTAGAAATGCATTAAATTTCCTGATGGAAGTTTGGCTTCCATTGATTGGAGAATTTTGGTTTAGTCATGGGATTAAATATAAATCAATCAAAAATAGAATTGAAGCTATTCCATTTATTTCAACAAATACTAGATTGATTTAAAGAATTTAAAAAAGGGTTTCAGAAGGCTCATCATACTAAAAAATTTTGGCCAGATAAACAGTAGCAATTAATTCTTAAGGATAGAGCATATGAACAGTTTAAGTCTAAATGCAAATGTTTATTTTCCAAACAAAATACATTCAGAACAAATAAAACAGATCAAAAAGTTAATCTGTGCAGGGATAAAAACAGTTTTTTACCATGGTCTGCTTCCTCTTGCTCCTAAACTGAAATGTAAATTATTCACTAAGTCTAACAGTACCTGCATACTTTTATGCTTCATTAATTTAAATAATAATTTTACCTCTAATCTCTCAGTGGTTTTATTATTCTCGTTTTGCAAAGGGGGTTGATGTTATTCCTTGTGCTGTTGTAAAAGTGGAAACTGAGGCAGGGACCCCATGGGTAATTAGTTTTTTCTGGCCGCCTTCAGCGGTTGTTATCGGGGGGGCGGCATATGGTGTGGCACGGGGATCTGCTCTTGGTCTAGCCGCGGTTTAGCGTGTTGATGCCGAGTTGGATGTCTGATTCACTCTTGTTCAGCTAATTGTTATGAGTATTTAAATCAAGTCTTCAAAATAAATGCAGTTGGCTTGCAATTAGACTAGAATGGGAATTGGTAAAGTCATCCGACTACGTCTCAACCTTCATGAAGAGTTTGGCCTTATAAGACTAAATTATGCCTTAACTGCAGCACAGAGATTGATCTTAAAATGGAGCAATTTTTCTCCCACTTGTTCCTTTTACAAGCTACTAAACTGCTGCTTAGTGGCCCAAATTACTTCCATTAAAGAAATATTCATTTAACTTTTATCTTACTTTAAATATGAGTATTTTCCTTAAGGAAGAACTCAGGTAAAATGGGAAGATCCTGGTGTAAAGAAAAGGGCTTTGAGTGTGCAGAAAGCGATTCTGTTTGGAGATTATGGGAATCGGAAAAGGAAAATTCAGTGGTAGGAGCAGTGTCAACGTTTAGGAGTGAGTATAATTAACCACCACCATGCAGTGAGTTATGCAAACTGTCAAGTCACTGAACGAGGACTAGATAAGCCTTTGGAAGATGCTCAAGCTCCAAGACAAACGATGGTCTTGCTGGGGCCGATGCTGGGTGAGTTACTGAGGTGTGATTAGTATGAAGCCTCAAAACATTATTGTAGTTATTCCTCCAGACCTTAAAATGAATTAAATAATTTTAAGAAGAAATGGGCTTATCTGAACATAGCACTAAAAACGTAATTTGTTGTCTTCAACTCCACAAACAATAGCTGCTGCCAACTTTTTTTAGCCAATTAAAACAATTGTGGAAAGTGTCGTCAGACTTTATTTCGCCTTCTGAGTCTAGCGATGGGTTTTTCAGTTTTATTATTACACACAACTATCTTACAAATGAAAAACCAAACCTCAACCAAAGAAAGAAAACCCCAAACAATACAACCCCCCCATATTGGGCAGCTTGGAAACTTACTGGGTGTACACAAATAGATCTCTACCAAATTCTGTGGAAACAACTGAAGTCAAGGTTAAGGATTCATATTTATTCAGAGCTGCTGAAGCCGAAACCAACCACTCTTGAAGTTTTTTTTGCAGTAATGACTTTATTATTGTGCTACATAAATGTAAAGACTTTCTGAAAATACATTTTATTTTTGAGGTGCTGTTTATTTTTAATGTGAGGTAAACAGGTTGTTCTTGTTCGTTCTACTTTCAATATTCTTCCAAGCACGAATGTTTGGAGATTAGCACTTGATGGACCCATGGTATCTCCACAGATGATAACACTTAATTAACGGGACAGGACATCAGTTAGCATTGGGTGTAAAATGCTCACCCTGCTAAAGTCAGTGCCACGGGTAGTGTTGGCATCAGTGGGGCAGCGGTCGGTCGCGGTTGCTTTGATACCCTGCTTTCAGGGGTTTTAAATTATTTTTATGCCTGTGTGGTCTGTTTTGCGGTGGTTCATCCCTATTCATACAGCTGCCCGTAAAATTGAGTTTCATTCTGGAGTTCTCTAGTCCCTTCATTTGCAATGGCAGCTCCAGCTCTGTTGCTGAGGAAGGCTCTTAGTTGTCTTCAGCAACGAGCAGAGCTGCCTCCTGCACGGAAGAGGCATCTTTCCTACCAAATTTATCTCTGCCTTTGCCCTGGGTATAATTCCAGGGGTGAATTTGGAACTTTCCCCATATTTTCACCTGGGAACCAACCATTTCTCTGTTCCAGCAACTATATCTAATTTTAGTTTGCTAGAGGATAAGCATGATAAATAGCTCTGTTTTCACACAAGAGTTTTTCTGCATAACTGTTGAATCTTTTCCCCACAGTAAACACTCTGAGCAGGACATTTTTTAAAATTGTCTTTGTTGAAATTCTCCATGGGAAAATCTATTGATGACCTGCCAGAGCCTGATCTCTCTAGTCTCTTACATTCAACAAACTCTAGAAGCAGCTATCCTTTTCTTGGTTTATACTGTTAATTTAATCAGAGTTTAGATCCAGTTTACCAAAGGAGAGTGTGCCTTTACCAGGGTGTTAGAGAAAGTAAATGATAATTTTATCAGTTGAGGGTAAGGAGAGTTGCAGTATCTTCACATCTCTGCAGTGGGAATTTGAATATGTGAAGAAGAGTGGACACTAAAAAGGGGGTGAGGTGGGTGGATGACCTCAGGACCTTGGCACTAAATTTTTTTAAACAAAAGTAACATTTTCATGGTTTATGATTTAAACCACTTCTGGGGCACTTCTAAAGCAAAGCTGAACTGAGGAATTTGGGCCCCAGGTATTGCCCTGTTAATCCCAATGCGGTGGAATGTCCCATTTTGATAATAGCCTCAAATGAGAGGGGAATGAACCTGTTACATCTAGATTTTGGGTACACAAATTTTCACAGAAAGGACTATTATATGGAAGACAAAAAACTTCACCTTATGGCTTTTCTGGACCATTCTCAAACAGCACATCAGGGTTCTGGACGTCCAACTGGAGCAGCAAAGGTCTGTTTTGTGTTCTTGAACCTTATACTTGCTCACATGTGCATTGTTCCTGGGATTTTTCTCAGAAAATTTGCCCCTTGTTCACACAACTGTCAGGATGAGCTCAAGCACTGCAGTGCTGCTCTTCATTCTTTTTTATCTTTTTTTTTTAAAGATGTCATTAAATTACATTCTTAGAAATTCAGTAAAACCCTTATCTTTCATATTGTTGGATTTCTACTGTATCATGCCAAGGGCACTTGCTGCCCGCCTTTTAGACGAAGCGGGAGGTACCAGGGCGTCCTCCGTGCCCAGCGGTGGGGTCCCCGGCGCTGTGAGCACTGCTCTGGCGAAGCAAGCGAAGCATGGAGCCCTGCTGGGGCCAACAGCTGAGTAGGAATTCTTGTATATTTTTTTTCTTGCTTAGACACAGGCCAGTTTGGTTCAAAAGGTTGGTGACCACTCTGATCTATCCCAGCAGCCTCTGGATCCACTCTTAGCAGGCGCTCAAGCGTTGCATGGGTCTGACCAAGAGCTGCAATGACAAACGTGTGCTTGCTTTTCCATTTTTTTTCTCCCCAATCTCTGGCTGTTGCTTCCCTCCCAGCTCTCCCTCCCGTGCCTGGTCCTGCTCAGGCTCCTCGCTTTCGCCTTCTCCCCAGCACGCTCCCATTTTGTTTTAGCAGAGGCGCCTGTTTGCCATCTGCCACTGAATAAACCAGATTTGTGCGACATCTTAACCTCGTTCTTTGCGTGTAAATGCTTTAGCTGACCCTGTCCCGGCCCCCTCTGGAGCAGGGGCTCCCAGCAGGATGCTGCAGTACGTGGGGATGCAATTTGTCGTCGCAGGCTCGAGCGCTCCAGCATCCCACCTCGCCCAACTGCTGCTTTGGCTCTTCAGGCAGTTTATTTGAAGAAGTGTTGCATAGAGTTTACTTTTTTTGTATTTTATAAGGAGAGCGTTCGGCCTTGCTTTAGAGCTGGGACAAAACTGGAGACTTTTTCAGTCTCCCCAGCACCTGCAATGTGGGCAGCAGCAGGCAAGTGCAGATCTGGAGCCCGATCTGAAGTTTACCTTCATTTTTATACTTGCAGACTTGTCTTGAAAGAAGCAAAGCAAACCAGGGCTCCACAGTACCGGTGTTTTCCATCACCAGAAATCACCCTGCATGATGTGTTAAGCCTCCTCCGCGGCGGACGGGGCAGGTTAGTGTGCAATCCGCTCGCCAGCCCCCGCTGCCCGCGGGATGGGGACGCTCGGTGCGCGCCTGGGCTGCTTGCTCCTGTGTTACGCTCCGTTTGCTGTTTTGTTCCAAATCCCGCGGGCGAGCGGTAAACCTGTCATATCTGCAGCACTTCAAGTTAATTTTGCAGCTCTAATGAGGCTAATGTGATGCTCCCATGCTCAACAAGATCGTTATCTGGATATTTTGTGTGTCACCTTCTGATGGAAAATTAATTTCAATATTCAGCAGCTGCCAGAGGTCTTGCTGTTTTTCCCTAGGATAATGCCTGTATCCTCGCTGGCAGAATAAGACCCTCTTTGGGTGTATTTAGATAAGTTACATAAATATCTTTTCATTTCCCATGACGTTTTCTTCATGCTGTCTTTGAATTGAGGCAGAAGTCAATGTGACTATTCACCATTTTGAGGTTTCTACTGTCTGGATATCTTTTAAGACCCATTTATGTGATAAGTGCTCATGCTTCTCATTTTGTGGCTAGGGAGAAAGGTCAGAGATTTTTCAAAACTAGCAAAGAATCAGTCTTTTCTGCAGGCAAACACTAGGCCAAATGCATTTTGGACCCCACCCCCAAAATGTGGGAAGTCTGCCAGATTGTCCGCGTATCTTGATCTAAGCCAAATTAAACTACACTTTAATAAAGTCTTAAAATTTGCAAGGCAAGGGGATAGAAATTATGAAAAAAAGCACATCTGTTTTGCTTATTTTTATCAAATTAGGTTCATTAAATCTGCGTCAACATATATAGCTGTGAGAGTCCTTTTAATGTATTTTATGCAGACATTGTGCATCTAAAGCAAGGTTATGAACAGAAATGTTGAAGTCCCATTAAACCTTGTCAGCAAACCATCTGTCTTGCGTACGTAAGTTGTGAAGTCTCGCAGAGAAGCCTGGTTGCTCGTGGTTTATGTCTCTGCTGATGGCAAAACGTGTTGCGTTGGTGAAGGTCGTGCTCCTCTGACCCAGGACGCGGCGCCTGGCTCGCCTGGGCGGGCTTCGGGTCTTGGGAAGCTTAATCTGCACTGTCCACGCCTGTTGCTGTTGCAGCCCTGGTATATACGTGAAAATAAATCGATATGAATTTAGACTTGCGCCAAGACTCTTGTCGCTGGTTGCTGCCGTTCTTGCGCAACATGGGGCTCTGACGTTTAGCTAAAAGCAGAGTTGTCAAAGGCAGGTACTGCAATAAGAGGGAACAACAGGCTTTAATATTAAAAGTGCAGATTGTAATCTTGCTGTGGTTAGATTCCGCACCCCCCCCCCCTTATTTTCTATCAGGAACAAGCAAAGACCTTGGGCAGCAATGGGGGGGCTGCTGGTGGCATTATGCGTCCCTTTAAAAACAAACCTCTGGGAATGACAATGAAATCTTTCTTAGGAATTGACTGTTTTTTCTCTGGAATGTGAAAATTACAGAATTCTGAGTCTCTTTTTATTAAGCTGTGGTCTTTTCAATATGCTGTGTCTGCTATTGATTTTATTTGCTGCTCTTTGTTGAAGAGCTGGACTTTCAAATTTTAAACCTGTCAAAACATGAATTTATCATGGAAAAAGCAGTCCAGCAGCATCAGATGACTGAACCCCACTGGTAACACAAGGGGTGAATAATTAAAAAGATAAAAAGCCAGGTTGTGGATAAGTCTGTTATGCTTTTCACTGCAAGGCTGATGGTCTTTTTTAATGAAGTCTGTACATCTGAAATGCTGCTGAAGGAAGTATCTCTAGCAGTAACAGTCAAGGGGTTTTTTTAATTCCTGGGTATCTTTGTGTGGCCTCTGATCCCCTTGCTGTAATGTTGCTCCTGTGTGTGCCTTTAAAATGCTTCATCGGCTGGTTCAGGAGATGCATCTCAGGCCAGGAACACTTTGTTTTCCTGCAGCTGCCCCGTTCGGGGCTATGAGAAGGACCCGAATGCTGCCACCAGCAGACGGCATCGTAGCCTTGAGAGCTGACAATGGCCAAGAGGTAGGTCCTTGTTCAAGAAGGACTGTTTCCCACCCAAATGAAGGTGGTTTTCACATCCTTGGTTGCCTTTTACAGAAGGAATATAGATTGGGCAGTACTTGGAGACACACTGGATGATGTGTGGATGCATCTAAGTTTTAACTTAGATGAGGAAGTATCTAAGTTTTCACACAGTCATCTTCAGGCTTGCCTATCAGGGTGCCTGCAGTGGCTGTGAAATCCTTCCTAAGCTTCAGTATTTTCTTCAAATAATAATTAAGGAAGGAGAAAGTCAGGGGTAGACAGCCGGACATGAGAAATGCAAGGTGGTGGCAGTTTGCTTCCAAAAATCAAGCTGGACCCAGGCAGATGGTATCTGGGACCCGAATGTCTTGCAACCAAAAGGTGAAGAACTTGGTTTTCCTCTTGCTGATACCTACCATGTTCATGTCTGTGGGGGTGAAAGGTGAGTGAGAAGAGAGTCTGGTGCAGAGCAGAAACCACTCAGTAACTGGGTGAAAGAAGTTATTGGATGGAGAAACCTGAGACCTCATGTGAAAATGATGAAGGCAATTTGAAGTAACCTGACTACTGAAAAAAAAAAACCAAAACAAAACCAACAAGAAAAAAAAAACAAACCCAAACAAAGCCCCACCAAAAACCCAAAGCCTTATCAATCATGTTTAGAGTAATTTGCTTGCCACATCTGAATCCTGGGGGCAGCTCAGGAAAGGGCTAATGATTCAACTCATGATGGAGTTTGGAATCTGCAAGTCTATGAAGGCATTTTTGTCTGCAGCCTCGGTGGCCCGGGGAGGTTTGGTGCCCGTACTGGAGGGGTCAGTGCTTGGTAGCCTGGGTCTTTAAAACAGATATCAGCAACTGTGCAAAACGTCCAAGTGAAGCAAAGATGTTCCACAGTGACAGGGCATCACCAAAGACTGCCCTGGAAAAAATAATTGCCCTGCAGCAATATTGAAACCTAATGGATTTTTCTGTGCAACTCCAAGGCAGGCAAGAGAGAAAAATCAGCTTATTTCGCCGGGCACAGAGTCGCGTCGTATTTCTCCCATGAGGATCTGTTGTAGCAACTGCACGGTTATATAAAATGCCTGCATGATAAAGCAAGTTCTTAGTTTCTTTTATGCTAAAATTGGTGTGTAAAAGACCAGAGAAAAATCTGGGATATTTTGAATAGTGTAGGACACACCATTGTATCCTGCTGTTACATAAATTCAGGTTCTCTCCCTCTCTAAAATCAATAGTCCTGGGAAGCAGCATTACATGCTGACACATGGA
Source organism: Phaethon aethereus (assembly GCF_964289735.1). Lineage (NCBI taxonomy): Eukaryota > Metazoa > Chordata > Aves > Phaethontiformes > Phaethontidae > Phaethon > Phaethon aethereus. The sequence continues at coordinate 1,910,614 of NC_138580.1, read as the reverse complement.
AGCACTTTGTCACAAGCAATTATACCATGCTACAGTAAATTGCCATATGATCTATTATGTTATGGGGCTCTCGATCTGGGCAACATCCTTCCTCAAACCAGCCTGCTTAATTGCACATTAGCAGAAATGGGATTAGCAAGACTTTCCTAAGGCTTTTTGCACAGAAGTAGTATTTTAAAAAGGAAATAAAACTCAAAGTAGTAAATAGGAAATCCTAATATCTGTTTTGTCCTGAAATGGGAGAAATGGATTTTTCAATAATCCCCTCTCAGAGCCACCTTCTAATATAAGCCACCAGCGTGAATTCATCCTGTATGCCCATATATTAGAATATACTCCTGCGTAGCTTGTGCAGGATACTGGCCAGCCCTATCACTGACTGGAAGACAAAGCTGAAATGTTCCCTTATTCTAAGATGCTTTAAAATGGCATTTTGGTGTTTTGGGGGAGCTGGAGTCCTGCGCCGAGCTGGGCTGTCCCAGCGGTTACATACCCGATGTAACTTTGCCTCATTTAGATCGTAACCATTTGTACCAAGACGCAGTTTAAAACTGTCATAAATTCCATTTGTCTTCTAAACGAGGAGATATTGCTGATTGCTATTTTAGATTAAAAAAACCCCAACAAACCAACAACCCCAAAGCTGGTGTGAGGGGACAGAAGTCAAACTTTTTGTCTTCCCACAATACGTTTTTGATAATGTAGCTGATGGGGTAGGGACCGAAGGATGGGGTCTAGCAGGAGTGCTAACAGGTACTGGGGATGCGCTTACACCCAGCTGCTACCTGGGAGCTTAATCCCATGAGCCGTGTCCCTGCGTGCACCGGGGGTCCTGCCCGCGGTGCGAATCGCTCTTCTCCGTGTTGTGCCTTTCTCCTGTGGGTCTTGGCTCGATTTATCGACTGCCTGGGCTGTGTTTCATGAATAATACCATTAAATTGGTATTATAGCCCTGTGTAATAACATTTAACAACGCTAGCCAAAACCAAATAACTCTGTATTAAGGGCTTATTAATAGAACTACTTGGAAATCCTTTAGCTGAATCCACTGATCTACCGGCATACATAAATCCAAACTTTCTGGTACCTGTTTTGACTTTGGCTGGTGTGCCTCTGACTGATCTTATGTAGTTTGTAATGACTATGGAAAGGTTATAGTTTTTAAGCGGGACATCTGTGTTCTTTTTATTACAGCTGGATGTTTTCAGTTGCAAAAAGTGAGCTGAGATAATAGTTGCCTTTGCACAGCGGAGCATTTTGGCTGGTAGTTTTGCTGCTCTCAAGGGAAAGCATTTTCTGGCACTTCAATTTCTTCACGTGCAATGTTTATCCCATTTTTTCCCAACTGTAAGACTTCTCTCTATGCCACCATCCCCAAAACCAGTGGCGTTTTGAGCACTCCCATGGTGCGAGCCGCTGCTGGCCAGCGGTGGATGCAGGAGCGGGGCTGTGCTCCAGATGTGCGCGGGGCAGCCCACTGCTGCGGTTCCCGGCTAACGAGGTTTTCCTTTAGCGCACAGGCTGGGAACCCTCTGGCTCTTTGCTCCGAGTAGCCGGGCATCGCGGCAACATCTGTTCTCTACTTGCTTGCGAACACTTTGGCTGAGAGAAGTGGAGAATGATTGGGGGGGTTTCCCTGTTTTCCCCTTGGCTGTTTATAAATCACTTTTCCCAGATGAACAGCTTTATCTGTTAAGTGCTGCACTTCCCGACAGTTTTGTCATTGCTTCTTGTAAACTGTCCTTTCCCTCTTGCCCTTTGCTTTCTTATTGCATTTTTGCATGTCAATAACTTTTTTGGGCATAATCCATAAACTGCGGTTCCTTTGTTCATTATTGCCCATCTTGACAAGGACTTTAGCAAGCCTCTGGAAAGGCTTGCTCATTTTTGCAGCCTTACTTGGCTTTTTATTCCATTTTGGAGGTCTCGTTTCAATTCAGTCTCACCTTAGGAACGTGTGTAATTTTGTAGTGACTCAATTTCTTTGTTTGCTCTGGGAAGCAGAGCAACGCGATTGCACTAAGGTTCCTCCAACAGCTCCCATCCAGCACTTGGCAAAACAGTGGTTTTTGTGGCTGCTCTCCAGGCTGCGGAGCGCGGAGGGAGCAGGGTCTGCAGTAAATAACGGCACATCTTCCACCTTGGTGCTCTCCCTCTCTCCCTCGCAGTCCCCTTGCCGTAAGGACCAGGTAGCGTGTCAGCACGCACCCGGGCTCCCCGTAGCTTGGCTGCCATGGGGGCAACTGCCAGCTGTCCAGCACCTCCGAGGTAAACTTCACGGCAGCAAAACGAGCGCCAGCAGAGATGTAGAGGGGACGCGGGGCTCCTGCTCCCCTGTGCCGCAGCCAGCAAGATGCGGGAGCTGCTCCTGGTGTGGCCACCAGCTGGGCAGGAGATGAGCTGGTGGGTTCCGGTGATGTCTTGGCACCAGCATCCTCCGTTTTGGCTCAGAATATGGACTGCTCCCAGATGCGAACCAAGGAGGAACCCAACTCAGATGTTATTTTTGAGCATTCTTGTTTTGGGAAATAATTAACTTCTGCACCCTTGTTTCAAACCTGACGCATACACATTTGCTTTTGAGGAACATGGCAGCTTTAGCTTGCTCTTATTGCCTCAGGGACCTCCCTGTAACCATGTTTAATTTAGCAGTTAAATTAGATTGGTTCCAGCAGCTGTGTTTGTGCTCTTTGGAAACACGACCTGTGGAGATGACCTCCTCTCCCGTGGATCTCCTCCGCATTGCCATGGCTTCTGCAGCAGGAACGCAACTTCTCAAATGCTGCAAGAAGGCATGTCAAAAACTTGCTGACCCTTATCGCTTCCTTGGGAGGGATGTGGGAATAGCATTAACCTTTTATCCCAACCTGTGCTTGCTTGCCTGTCACTAATTTCAGAGCCCTGCACATGTGTAACGGCAATCGATGGGGCTGAGGAGTAAAGGGGGCATGAAAAACGAACGTGGGAAGCGAGGGATGTGTGCTGCCGGCTCCGCGACGTAACAAGCTTTGCTGCTCTGCTCAGTGATGTCTGGAGATGGCATCTGGATTGTGGGATGACATGTCCTGGGCGTTCACAAAACCAGAAACAGTATCTTTGCATGCAGCATATAAAGAGACCGATCCTGGATCGGGAAAGCCTCTGAGATGCCAGCAGACTGGGCTCCTGAGGAGCTTTCAGCTCGGTTTCTGGTGCTGAGCTCCCCTTGTCTCTCCCAGGAGGTATAAAATGAGGTTCTACAGGCAGAGTTTTTTCTCTCCTGCAGAATGTTGTCATCCTTTCTCCCCCGCTTCCCCGATGACAGCACATGCACCACCGAGCCTTTGGCACCTCCCGGGCGTGCTTGCGCTGACTCCTTACGGGAGTTCCTGCTGGAACACGCTACGACAGTAGAAACCATCAGGTCAGTATGATGCTTCCCAAAAGCACGACCACAGCACTGTTGCAAAAACAAATGTGGTTTTTTTTTCCCCCCGTTTTCCTAGGATACAAAAAGCCAGGTAAATCCACCGTCTTGTCATGATGGACCCACGCAACAAAAGGGTTACTCGAGCTGTCTCCCGAGGTTGCTGCTCAGGTGGGGATGCTGCAGCAGCCGCTGCCTGCTCCCTGTTTCTGGTGATTCATTCTGCAGTGTGTAGCAGAATAGTACAGAAACATAAAAATATATTAAAATACATATATGCAAATAAATAGCCTTGACAAACAGTAAACATTGTCTGAGCAGTTAGTGCTTGTGTAACAGAAAAATGATATTTTTAAACTAGAGGAATTTTTTTTAAAAATTAAATTTAATAAAAGCTGATTGGTTCCTAACCTAATTAGAGATGGGAACTGGGGAGGCTGAGTGACATCTGTTATTTCTGCCTTCCCTAATACTTTATTTTTTCTATGGATGTCACTCAAGCAGAAGCGTATGTCTCATGCTTTTGTTTCCAGAGAAATGGTGTTTCAATTGCTTAGCAATTAATAATAGAAATAGCTATTATGTGAAATGAAGCAAACATTATTTTATACTGTACTGTTTTTATGTTCAGTCCATCTACTAAGTCCTTTTATTTCCAACCGAGTGTTACAGTGCGTGAAATATAAACCCCTAAGTTTGATTTAATATTAATAGCCGCACGCTGATTCTTCTGCACGTGTATAACCGCTCTGAAACAGGTTGGTTGGACAACGTGCGCTCGCATTTGTTCAGGCCATGGTAGGAGGCAACAGCCTAATCCACAGCAGTGACTCCCAGGAATACCCTGACATGTTTTTTTTCCCTTCTGGGCAAAGACGTGTTGTGTGGCAAGATGGGTTTAAATCGCAGAGGGAAAACCCGGCCAGGCCACGGAGGAGAGAAATGCTTGGCCACCTCGGCTTTTGCAAGCTTACGAGATGCTGATCCTGACGTTAAATTTTATTTTTGCCTATTTATACTGGAAAAGCACAGCCTGAAGGGGAGGCTGGTGTCCCCCATCCTGGAGGGGCTGCTGGAGGGGGGATTTCCCAGGGACCCCACTGTGCCGGGAGAGCTGGCGCAGGAGGAGGCTGGTGGGGGAGCCGGGGAGGCATCCAAGTATGCCAAAGGGAATGGGAGGGCATCTTGTTGCCCACGTTATACGAGAAACCCTCTTTCCCTCATCACTGCTTCATCCTGTGTTTTATTTCATTTCCAACATGAGCTCTCGCAGATGACGCTCATTTACTGTAAATCAGCCACAGCCGACAGCCAGGACCCGGGACGTACTCCAGAAACCCGGTGTCATCGATCCGCGTTATCACCCGGAGGCACCAAATCTCCGTCTCTGCCCGTCTGGCTGCGGTCTGCAGGCTCAGCGTGCCCATCCTCTAATCCCTTCCGCAGCCTTAAAACATCCCATTTGTTATATGGGGTCAGCGAGAAAGGCTGTTTATAACTCCCCAGTACCGTGTCTGGGATACTGGGTGGGACTGGATGCTCGTAAGAGTCAGGGCAAGTATTTTTTTTGCTGTTTCGCCCTCTCTGCTTCCGGTTCCCACTTAAACCCCAGCCTTACCCTTAGGCTAGGCTCAGCGGTGCCGCGGTGGAGGGCAGGGCGGAAGGAAGGGAAGGTGCAGGCAGCTGCCCTGGGGAGCTGGAGGATGCACCGACTGCCACAATGACTTTGGGAGTCATAGCCTACCCCTATGGGACCAGATTTTTAAAAAGCTGGATGGTACTGCAATATCCCAGGGTTGTTTTTCTGAAACACTGGTAAATTATGATATCACCTGCGCATTTATAAATCACATTTAACCGCAGAGCCCAGAGAGCGCAGCAGGCATTAAACTTGGATACGCAGTGGAAAGGACAAAAAACATTAGCGGTTGTAACGTATAGCAAGTTGCCATTCCCAGTGACAGATATTTAGACTTCTGCCTTTATACATGCAGGGGGGGATATAAAACAATAAAACATCACAGGAAAGCTGTTACATTTCAGATCAAAGTATAAATATTTAAACTCGAGGTGGCTTGAGTTTCGTTGCTCACTGTCAAAAAAAAGGTTGAGGAAACCCAGGCAGGCTGGCAGGGTTCACCCCGCTGTGGCTGCGTTAGCTTTCGAACCCCCACGCGTCCCCCCGGGTTTGGTTTGGCAGCACCGACGTTCCCCCCCGAGCTTCCGCCAGGCTGTTCCCTAGCGAAAGGCAACAATACGCCGCTGAGGTTTTACTGGAAACCTATATTTTGGCGTCTGTAAGATTTTTTTTTTTTTATTTTCAATCTACTTCCAGTGAAATAATTCATCTGGGATTAGCATGGAAGTGAATACTGTTAAATTGTTATTTTAGAAAAGCCAGACCGATGTGTTTGCTCAGCCGTGCCCTCGGTTGGGTTTGCCCCAGGATCCAGCACCCGGCTTGCCGCGCGCCGCTTCGCTTTACGTTACGCCTGGTTTTTGCAGTCGAGTCGAATATTCAACTCCTTGTTTATACTGAATACAATTTTGCTGTGCAATTAGTTTGAGTTCTTGAGCTTCTGAGAACAAAAAAATTGTATGTAAACATATAAAAATAAGAGTACTGCTTTGGTCTTTTAACCCCCTTTCTGCCAGAATTAATTCGTTCTCTACGGGGGCTTGTGCACGATTGAGTCGAGGGCCTAAGAAACACGTAGTATATATCTGTGTTGAGGAGACTTGCGTGTTTGAGAGCGATGAAATCCCCGGGCTCCCCAGCGGGGCTGGCGTGCGTGAGAGCAGCTGGCAACAGAGGTAAATGGCTTGAAACGATATTTTTCCATTTCTCACTTCGTGCTATTTGTTTTGATCATGATATAAACAGCCGGTTTAATGAAGTGCTGAAGTAGAGCGTCTCATATTAAGGCCCAGATAGCAAAATTTGTCACATTCTCAATGCATATGTTAAAATCAAGGCTTGGTATGTTTGCAGGATGATTAATATTTACAACGCTGTATTTACAACTTATTACAAAATGAGTATCCATTTAGTATTTTAACATACTTAATTTTATGAAAGACTTCAGTTAAAAAACCAGAATTTATAGCAGCGTGTAACTTCTGTACAGCTGGAACTCTTCCCCATACCCATGAATTCAAACAGTGTCTCCCCAAACCCCTGTGTCCTTCTAGCACCTTTCAGCAAAGTCCAGCCTCCACCACATGCGTTGGGGAGAAATAATCGTGTTTTTGTAAACCGTCTCTCGGGGACATGGTTTAGTTTAATAAATCCATTATTTAAAACGAAGCCTTTGTCAGCTGCCTGGCAGGCGACACGTGCCAGCCCGGGGCCCCTCTGCTCCCAGCGCGCAGGGGACCGGCTCTGCGGATGCTGGCCGGCCCCGCGGCGTAGAAGCTCTATTTTTGATGGCAAGAGGAGCTCCACGGTTAAAGTAAACCTCAACCTAGTCAGTCAGATGGCTGAAAAGCGTGCATTTTTGGGTAAAAGCTAGTTTTACTGAAGGTTGTGAGATCCTGTGTTAATTTTTGAACTTTTCCTCCCCTTTATGGCATTCAAGGTCGCCTGGCGTTTCGGCTAGCGGGAGCACAAAGCCAGCGCTAGCAGGACTGCGGTGACTGTGTTTGTCCTGCCTGCACCATGAGCTGGGTTTTTTTTTAATTATTTGTGTCAAAAGGAGCAGGTCACAGCAAGGGCTCATTTGAAACGTAATTTTCATTGTGGTAGGCAGATTCAAGACAGGTAATTCGCATGATCCGAGCTAAGCATGGCGCAAAAGAGAAGGGCTTGGCTTTGAACGCGGGGATGAACTGTTCCCGAATAGCTGCTCCAGTCCCCTCATCAACCTCTGCTCTTCCGCCGCCACTGTCGCTTTGCATTTCTGGTTTCTGCAGTAAAATTGCTAGAAAAGCAGAGTTTGGCCTGAGCCCAGCCTTCCATTAGGTGACCCCCCTGGGGAGCCGGGGTGGAGTGGCTCTCTCCTCCGGAGAGCCACCAGCGTGGCTGCATTAGCCCGCTGGCACCCGGCGCAGACCAGCAGCTTCCGAGGAGGGTAGATGCTAGCTTTTAAGAGGATCTGCTGCGGCAGCCAGAGCTGGGCTCTTAAGTGCCTCTGAGGAGCCGAGCCCAGAGGTTGAGGGACTTGCAGCCTTTGCAGAAGTTGGCCCTGGCCGCCCACGCTTGCGCCCTGACCCGGGCTAGCGACGCTGCGGCGGCGCTGTCCTCCTCGCCCAGCGCCACGCAGAAATGCCCTTTAAACACCTGCAGCTCCGAACGGCGGCGGGACGGTTCTCTGGTACCCAGAGCTACTCTGCCTTCTCAAAGAAAGGACTCGCCTTCCTTGTCTTGTGATGCTCACTAGCTTCGCTGTCTGCCCTGGAAATCACTCTTGGGCTCCCGGGTCTGACAAATTTTAATGTTCGAGCTGGGAGAGCAAAGGAGTTATTTTTAAAAAAAAAAAAAAAGGGGGCGGGGGGGAAAGAGGCTTGTTATAATGGTACTGCTGGGCACTAACCAGGGGTGTCGGTGTCAGAGCTGCCTCTTCCACCGGGCTGCACCAAAGAAAGAGTTATACACCAGGGATAAATCAAGCAGGCTTCAATGGGTCTCAGCAGAAATGGGGTCAGACCTCCCATTGTGACGCGGGACGGATCCGGTGCTGACTTTGTGCCGCTGAGCTGGCAGGCACCCTGCCACTGGGGCTGCCTGTTCCCTCAGCCTCGGCAACCGCTCCCAAACGGCGCGGCTGTTTTGCCGAGTCTCACTATGTCACCCTCTCCGGTAGCAGAAACTAAACAGTATGTTATTTTCCTGGGAAGCTCAACTTAACCCGGGCGGGGGAAAAGGCATGGGGAGCGATTTGTCGTGTCGCCCCGCTGTCCCAGTGGTGTTGGCCGTCGCAGGCACCCCGGGTTTTCCATCAGCATCTTCAGGGCAGTACAAAACCACTCACAAAGGGAAGGTGCTGACTCCTTCGGTGATGATTTCCAGTAATTAACGCCTCAGGAGAACTCACCCCCCTAATAGCGTAATAGCCCAGAGTCTGCCTGGGAAGCACCTTTTTCTCAGTATAATTTATTTCATTTCCGTTGGTCATTTTCCCAATAGAAATATTGCCTTGGAACAGAGCAGGACGCAGAACAACGCTGCCCGCTCCCTCTCCTTTTTCTGTTTACTCCTAGAAAAATCAATGAATGCTAAAATAAAAAGCTGTACCTCATTTTTTAGGTAACTGATCATTGTAGTGCTCTTTGGTTTAATACACGTAATTTTTATAGATCAAATGCTGAAACTTGTAGTCATTTATAACTAAGGCTTGCAAGTAGATGAGAGGTTTTTTCTTAATTTGTTTATAAATCTAAAAAGAATCTTTGCTCGCAGGCACTATCTTTGACTGTGGGTTGCTCTAAAGCCCATCCTAAGGTTTCAAATGAGAGAGAAGTGGGTAAGGTAGCAGGCAGGTCGGTAACTGGTAAAAACATGTTTTCAAAAAACATGAATCTCACAAGATCTCACAAACCAAAATGGTAGCTAGTAGGAAAAAAATATTTGGTGTGTTTTGGTTTTTGTGTGTGTGTAAGAAGCTCAGTAAAACAGACATTTTGAAAAGTGAAGCACTGTAATACCAGGAATCCACGCCAAAAAGCTTTCTAGAGAAGCTAATACATTTAAACTATCTTGACAATCATGGCAATCTTTTCACACTTTAATAAGAGTCAGTCTTCTCCATCCATTGTGAAGATTAAATAGCACCTGCTTTCTTTTATGATTACTGCAGCTAAGCATTGCCTTCCTTTTGTCTGCTGCTTCACTTTCTCTCCCAGCTCATGTTAAGTTTATTTTGCACGGGGAAATAACATTTTTGAAAAAATCTCACCGCTGTTTCAAAAGTGCCGAACCGTGGGGCAGGTGTACGCTGGCCATCTCGTCCCGAGAGGCAGGGAAACCAGCTCCGAGGGGTGACGACGGGCAGAGCCCCGCGACACCCGGGCAGCTGCTTGCCGCGCAAGTTCTTGCCGTTTGCTCGTTCTCTAGGAGAGCACTTAGCACGCTTTCATGGGGAAACATCAGCATTTCCCACTCTTCTTCTATAGTTCTTTTTTTGCTTTTTTTCAGCACCTGGGTCTCCCATCCTCACTCATTTTGCTAGCGTGGGTTTTGGGGACTGTAAGAGGACGAAAGCATCGTGTGTGCACGCGGCCGGCTTCGTGGGGTGCCCTGGCTTCACAGGAGACCACCCCGGGGATCTCCAGTTCCCAGGCCTGGAGGGTCTGGCGTTGGGGTGCTGGAGCGAATATCGCGCCTGGGGAAGAAAATGGAGCTCTGGCAGGTGCTTGCCTTCCTCCCCTCCGCTTCTTCAGGGGGCACCTATGAAGCGACGTCGGAGACCACAGCTGGAGGTACGTGCGGTATGACGGACCACGCGCCGCGGTGCTTCTCTTCTCCCCGCTGCTCCTTGGCAGGGCCCGGCCGCTCGGGGCTGCCGGGACCATCGCCGCTTACGGCGACCAGGCGGGCGGCAGCAGTGGTGCAAGGAGAAGAGCATCTTCTTGAAGGACGTGTAAGCTCTCTTGCGAACTGGGTGGTGCCTGGATTTGTGGGAGCTTGTGCCTGGGGGGGGTCCAGCCTTGGCGGGGCTGGGGGGCTGCACGCTCAGCCTCTCCTCTGGCAAGGGCTGTCATTTGGAGTCCCCCCAGGGCAGCTGGCTGACCCCATCCTGCGGCACTGCAGCCGTGCCTCCCCGCGCGGCTCAGTAGCTGCCATGGGAGGTGGCCCTTGCCATAACCCCACGGTGAGCAGAGACAGACATTCCGGGAAGAAAATGTAGGCTGTGCTGTATCGTACTGCTGAGCCTTGAGCTTGGCATAATTTCTGTCAAAATGCTTGCTTGTAATTACACATCGAAGCGCCTCGATTCTGAGAAGCTAATTAGTGCAAAGCAGTGTCATACGGTCTCAGAAAAGTACAAAAAGCAGCATCTTGCTCAGTCCCGGGAGAATTTTCCGTTTCCTCACTTAGGCAGAGCCAGCTCGCGGTTGGCAGGACCGGCTGGGGCGGCTGGACCGGCGGACTCTGGCCATGCTCTGCCAGGTCCTACCACCCCCTCTAATCACAATGACAGCTACCAGGAAAAAATGGATGGGTTTTTTGCTTGTGTAGGACAGGCTTGAGCAAAAGGAGGCGTCGTGGGCAGGTACAGGCAGCGAGGGCAGGTTGGCAGCAGCCTGTTGTGTTGATCCCACACAAAACAGGCGTATCTTCACCCCAGCCCAGCGCGAAGAGCCAACGCTAACCATTTCTGTAATTGAAAAGGAGGGTAAACCACTCCCAGCTTGCTGAATCTGTGAATTCTCTTGTACACAGCGAGCAACCCATTTCATCTACGGAGACGGCATGGAAATCGTATCTGACCCAAACTTCCCCATATTAACTTTTTCTCATGTAAAATGTCAAAATGAAACACAGTAATTCATACCTATGGGGAACATAAAATGCATTTTATTTAATCTTATAAGCATGAGAAAGAAAATTCAATTAATCCCTGAATTCCAGACATTAAAATGTTTTGCTTTATGTATGGTAACCTGCCAGCTATTACTGTAGAAGATTTCTTAAACTTCATCTCCACTTTAAAGAAGGTTCAGCAAAACTTCCAATAGAGCCGAGGAACTTGATACCTTATGACCAAACCATATATTCCTCCAAGCAGGTTACAGGGGACTCGATCTCCAATGTAAAATGCTAGAAGGATCCCACTTTGAAAAGCAGACTAAACTAGCTCCTGCATCTCACCTTGTGTGTTATTTTGGCCAACTGGAAAGCATGTAGTAATGTGGATTTGTCAAAATTGAGAAAGCATAGGCAGCTTCAAAATTACAAAGACTAAGGGGCTGTGGCCTCTACCCTGCCCCTCCCATTTACCATGAATTTCAGGGTTTTTACGCGTGTATGGCAACGCCCCAGCTGGGAGAGAACCACCTCATGAGTAGGTCCTGCGTGCAAAGCTACTCTCTATATATCAAAAAGCCGAGCAGAGACTTCTGCTGCACTTTGGCTTGCACACCTTTCTGCTGGGGGATTTAAACTGCCACTGCGAATTGAGTAAGCGGCATCCCTTCTCTGAACGAGAGGCTGCTGGAAGAGAAATACTCTGAATAGCGGGATTCTTCCTTAAGACTCAGGATTTCCATCCATGTTAACATAAAATTAAAAAAACGTAAATGCTAAAGCCTGCGGAAATGCTAGTTGCTGCGGACTGTGACTCCCCGAGCCGCTGATGGAGAGGGAGGAGGGATGTGCCCTGCGAGATGTTAATCCACAGCAAATGACAGCCCCCGCCGTGCATGCCGGTGCCGGTGGGGGGAGTGGGCTGGGGCTTGGCGGGGCGGCACAGCGACCACCCACCTTTCATGGACGCCCACCCCGGCGCCCAGGTGGGCGGCTGGGAGCGATGTGCTGAGCTGCGTCCCCGCCGCAGGGTGCTTGCGGGAAGACTGGAACGTCGACGCTAGCGGCTGCCTGCCCTCCCACCGGCACAGACAGACCTCCTTCGTCCTCTCAGGAGTTTTGGTGGTGAAACAGCCTGAAGTTAGAAAGCTGTGGGTTAGAAAGCAGGCTCCCCTTGTTTGTGCGCAGCGGTACAAGTTACATAACTGGAACATCCCGGGGTGGGATGCCAGAGATGAAACGGTACCTTTTTAGGCATCGCATTTACCAGCTTCAGGAAAACGGTACAGACTTAGGTCAAGAATATTTCCTTTCCCTTGGGAGTCTTCAGGCCGAAGCACGGCACTGCAGCTCGTGGGGGGTGAGGACTGCAGCGGTAACAGAACGCTGGTATCGAAGGCAGCACCGGCTCTGTGCCCTGGACTGTCCCCACCGCTGCCCTGGGGAGGAGCCCGGTGACCCCCCAGCAGAAGGGCCGTGTCTTGCTCCCAGTCCTCCCTTGCTCCTTGTTGCTATGGGATGTTAATCTCTTTCCATTTTCTAATTATGCTCTTTAGTGTAGCTCCTCTGTTTCATCTGACAATTATTTCATCTGAAGAGAATATACCACCGTGTGAACTTCTTCAAAGCTGGGGCTTTTGTTTATGAACTGGGTAGGCCATCTCTTGCCACCTCTGAGGATACTGCTTAATCTAAATTAAAGGAACATCTTGCATATGTAACAAAGAATAATTCATCTTTTTTTATATCAGATGTAGCTCAGGTGCTGAGTGGTTTGGTTCACAGAATCACTAGGTTGGAAAGGACCTTCAAGATCATCAAGTCCAACCATTAATCCAGCACCATAGTTCCATATGTGCAAACTCAGTGACAGTAGGTTCACTTCCTTTATTTCCCGGGCTGATGTTGAGGCAGGCTCTCTGTGCACGGCGTCACCGGTACGGGGACCCTGCGGCCGTGCAGACCCCCTCAGCGTCTCAGGGCCGGCCCTCAGCTGCCCGCGTCTGAAACGAACACAAGCCGCAGCGACACCGAGCACGTGGCTTAAAAATCCCAATTTACCTAGTGGTCTCTACGGATAACTTTTAGACAAAATGCTGCCAAAAGTCTGCTATAAAATATAATTAAAAATAGAGAAAATGGTACCCCAAGAGACTGGTTGATCTTGGGCATCGGAGTGCTGCTGGCCTCCCCCTCAGTGCCTGCGCTGCCGATAGCAGCCCCCCGTGTGCGGGCAGAAGGGGGTGTAAGCGCGGCCGTGACAAGCGAGGAAGATGTGAATCTTTACCTGCCCTTCATCCCTCATCCTCCCCACTTCAGGCAGAGCCTGTAGCGGCCCACAGCTGTCTGGGGCAGGGATGCTCCCGGCAGCTCCCTCGTGCGCGGCTGCTGACTGCCTTCATTTTGTTTTCATGTTAATTTGCAGATGACAAACAGCTCTTCCTGCTGTGCCTGCCTTTAAAAATAGATATTAATCAATTCAAGGCACAAACAAAACAATTAAAAATCAATAGCTATGCAGCTATTAGAAAGCAAAATTTCATTACGGTTAATAATTGCAGGGATTAAGGAACAAATCAGCCATAGGGATCTCCAGGAGAAGGCACCCTCGGCTCTGGGCTTCATCTGGCCTGCCCGCAGTGACTGTGCCAAACGTTTAGAATAAGTTACTTGATATTATTTTGTAACTAATGGTCACGATAAGGGTTGAAAATCAGACTTGTGGCTAATATCTCACTTGTGTACTTGGCAATAATCTTTCTGTAGGACAAGCATGAGCAGCGTGTGGTGTGGGGCTGTGCTGGAAAGGCAGAGCCGCTTGTCCTGGGTCTGCTTCTCTGTGCCTGAAGAGGTAATTTTTTCCATACAACCAGCTGTCAGGCACTTACACCTTTGTAAATTCATTTTAGTAGCTTTTGTCTTTGGGTTGAGAACGATGAGCTGATCGCCCCGCAAGGCAGCGCTTCAGGACCCCTCCCGCAGACCAGGCCTCTCCTGGCCTCTCAGTCATTGCCGTTCCCCGGCAGGTTACAGACGGCCTTGTGGGCTGCTAAAAGTCGTAGCAAAGCATCCCAATCCCCCAGAAATTAAGAGGAGTTTTCTGGGTGTGCTGCCACTAGCCCATCCATTTGCTGCAGGCGCAAATTATTTTCTTCCTTAATTCAATCTAGCAGCCATAAACCCACTTTCTCCCTTACTCTGTGCTGCCGTCGTGCCTGCCTGTGGTGCGAGCGGGATGCGACGCTGGAGTAGTGCCGCACGACGCGCTCCTCGCCGCACTGAGCTCCTTCTGTAAATCGTTCGTCACAGAGTCACTGAATGGTGGATGTTGGAAGGGACCTCTGGAGATCATCTGGTCCAACCCTCCTGCCAAGGCAGGATCACCCAGGGCAGGTCGCACAGGAATGCGACCAGTCGGGCTTTGAAGGTCTCCAGAGAAGGAGACCCCACAACCTCTCTGGGCAGCCTGTTCCAGGGCTCCGCCACCCTCACAGTAAAGAAGTTTTTCCTCATGTTGAGGTGGAACTTCCTGTGCGGCAGCACGTTGATGCCCATTGCCCCTCGTCCTGTCACTGGGCACTACTGCAAAGAGACTGGCTCCATCCTCCTGTCAGGCACTCTGCAGATACTTGTAGACATTGATAAGGTCCCCTCTCAGCCTCCTCTTCTCCAAGCTGAACAGGCCCAGGTCCCTCAGCCTTTCGTCACATGAGAGATGTTCCAGTCCCTTAATCATCCTCGTAGCCCTCCGTTGGACTCTCCAAAAGTTCCCTGTCTCTCTTGAGCTGGGGAGCCCAGAACTGGACACAAAACTATCTCCTCCAGGTGAGGCCTCACCAGGGCAGAGTAGAGGGGGAGGAGAACCTCTCTCAACCTGCTGGTCACACTCTTCCTAATGCACCCCAGGATACCATTGGCCCTCTTGGCCACCAGGGCACATTGCTGTCCCATGGATAACATTGTCTACCAGGACTCCAAGGTCCTTCTCCATGGAGCTGCTTTCCAGCAGGTCAACCCCCAACCTATGCTGGTTCATGGGGCTGTTCCTCCCTGGGTGCAGAACTCTACACTTGTCCTCCGCTCGTTGGAGCCCAGCGGTTCACTTCGTAGGGGCCCCGAAGCAGCAGGCAATGCTGGGGTGTCGCAGGGGACCTGGGCAGCACCGCCAGGCCAGCAACTGTCTGCTGGAGCCGTAGGCTCAAAAGCAGGGAAAAAAAAAAAAAAAAAAAAAAAAAAAATTTACAAGTAATGAGATCAAGTGAGGAAAAGGAAATTAAGGTCTGAATATTAAGGACAGATTTTTGGTCAAAATCCTGCTCTTAGACCGATGAGAAGGCCAGTGGGATGACTTAACAATATGACATCTGTTATGGTTGTGTGTTAATTTATATACAAATGTTTGATTTCTTTCTTTTTATGGATCCTGACAAGCTTTCAGGGAGCCCCTGGGACTCAGGCATGCTCCCCGCTGTCGTAGTAAATTCCCAGGTGTGTGCTGGGGTGCTACTACTGGCGGAGAAAACACCATTTCCTTACAACACCCAATGTGAATGATAGAAGCAGAAATATTGATGAAAGGCACAGGTCAAGGGAAAAAAAAGAGGAAAAATAACATGTTAGTATAGGCTAACTCTTACAGTACTTAGCGAACTTGGCTACTGGCACCCGACCTGCCCCTGACGGGGATCTTTGGGTGTCCATGTAGGTAGAACTTGTGTGATATTTTCAGCCTTCGTATGCTAAGATGGTACGTGCCTAATGAGTACGTATACTTCTGGACCCGGAGCTCAGGTGTTATCCCTAGTAAAAGGGCTCCTATTGCACAAAGTCTATAGGCAGCCCATGGCCATCAGGCAGACGTTGCCCCGACACGTGCGCAGGCTTCACTCGGGAGTGCCAGACACGGCAAAAGCATCCGAGTCCTCGGAAACCTCTGCGGTCGGGACGCGGTGAGAGTAAACGGTGACGGCAGGTACATCTCCTCCTGCACGGGCTACCTGACTGCAGCCCTCCCCGCGCTTGCCCTCGGGGTGCGGGAAGCAGCCCCAGTTCCCCACACGGGCTGGGGAACGGTGTGTGGAGGGCATGTGGGCTTGGATGAACCCTGCGCCAGTCATCTTCACAGTGTGCACTGAAAGGTTATTAATTATATCCAGTGACATTGCTGTCAATCAAAGCTAGACTGCTTTTTTTTCCTTTTAATTAAAGTTAGCTAGAGAGCTCGTTTTAAATCATCATATAGGATGGCTGAAACTTAATACACCCTTCAGAAAAATAGCAATAATGATAATAGCTGCCTTTGTTTTTACTTTTAAACTAATAGAGGCTCGAAGCAAACCAAACCTCATCCACTTTCCCTATATTAGCAGGGGATTTTTCACGTTGATGAGCTCACATGGCTCCCCCTGAGCTCCCTCCTCCCCGGGGCCAAGGAATCGAAGCCGGGGTTCTCTGCTCGCGGTGGCATTTGGGGGGCTCTCCCTTCCATACAGTCAAGCGTGGGACAGAGGGAGGGCTGGGTTTGACAAGGTTCTGTGAGACCTATTCTAACCCAAAAGGAGGAGGACACCAGGGCCCGGCACTGGGACCCCCAACCCTGCCCGTGCCTCCTGCAAGGGCCCTTGTGCACAGTGTTCATCCACACTGCCTCCTCCATTGTGAAGTCTTCCTTCTCCTTTGACGTAAGAATAAAACGTGAGGTTCCTCCTTTAATTTTTATGAATTAATCTTTATACATCATCTATTTTTTCCCATTGATTCAGAACAAAGGAATGTAGAAGCAATTCACAAGAGTAATCATTTCCAGGTAGCCGGTGTTCTTTAAAAGACAAAACACAGGCCATACAAATTGTTTATAAGATATAATTATCTTTAATAAACCCCAGTTGAGTGTTTGTACGTGCCAATGCACATTTGCGCTTGGGCAACAATCTGCTCTGAATCTTCCCTCCAGGAATATGGAATCTGCCGGCACTGGAGCCAGAAGAGGTTTCCATTACCTTCAGATAAAATGATCATTCTGTTCTTCTTTGGCATGAGTAACTCTGATTAGGAGCAACTGAAGCAATACATTAGAGCCTGTGACACCAGGCTGTGATTTTTGTATTGAAAAAAAGAAAATGCAAGCAAAGCAAAGCCCCTCCCCTCACAGCAACAGCCGAGCAAAATGGTTCATGTGTCCCAGATGAGCTTTGTATGTTCTTCTTTCACTGGAAATGTTCATCTAATTTGGTGACCAGCACTGGAGGAAGTTCAGCTTTTGAACAGAAACCTCATTAGTATCTCCCAGTTTGGGTCTATGCAATCCTTGCCAGTTCTGTCCTTGACTGTTTTGGCTTTCCATCTTCCAGATCAATGAAAGCATGAAAAGACATGCAGAGCTGTAAGCAAGGGGATAATCCATCGAAGCCGTTGGGTTGCTGAAATGCTCACAGGTATGTATATGCTTGCATTGTTTCTCTGGATACAGCCCTGTGATTTCAAATTAATAAGATGATCTGATTGCAGTTGAACTAATCTTTATAGATCAGTTGATAGGCTTAAATATTTGCTTATATTAGGCAGAAGGAAGGAAATGAAAGTCTTTTGCATAGTTAAAATTGCCAAGGAAACCACGCTGCTGGTATCCACAGTTGGCATTTCATTTTTTCCTTTGTGTGGCTGTTGGAGAGCTGTCTGATTACAGAACAGAAATGCTTCCAGTCTTAATGTATGGCTAGTCAATGTCTTCATAATTTTCTATCAGTTTATCCAAGAGCTTCTGCCATCCTTCTGAAGTTCGTTGGAATGGCTGGTTTTCATTTCTAAAAAAGCATGCAGCTAAATTTAAAAATATGATGCTTGATGGAAAAGCATGAATTAAAGAATTGTCTGTATTCAGAATGTTTTTCAGTCATCTCAGATCTTTTCTAAAATAACCTTTTAACTCAATGATTTCTTTAAATATTTATTTTAAAGTAGGTCACTCTGAAGAACTTCTAGTGCTTGAAATATTTTATCAAATCAAACATATTCTAGCAAATACTAATTGGACTTTATTGAAAAACAAGTGTTGTTTCTGGAAAAGCAGTTTTCTGAAACTGAGGAGCATGTTTAAATGAGTTGTAGTACAAAATTATAAAAAACAGCTTTCCAATTGTCCAGGTAAACTTCAGGTTGCTCGACTGTTTTATTGGAAATATGTTATTTCTATTCATCCTTAATTTTCCAAGATATATTTTTTGATGACATTTTCCAGACCTAAAATCTTAGGAAAACCGACAGAATAATAAAGCAATCATTCTTTAAAGCAAAGAAACTGGGACCAAGAGTTTGGCTGATGGTCTTTACCACCAAAGTGAGTTTTCTGGTCATGAGGGGCACCCTTTTGGGTGAATGTGACCATTCTGATAATTTCAAAGCGTTTCATACAGGCACTTCAGCAGCAGGCAGGGCAGAGGTAGGCCGTTGACCTGGCAGAGCAACCTGCTGCTAGAAATACCTGGCCTATGGTTTTTTGCTTCCCACGTGAGTATGGCCTTTCTCATCTATACTTACAAGTCTGGGTATAAAAACTTCCTAGATTGTCCTATGTCCGTGCTTTTAGTTACGTTGCTTTCCTCTAGCACATGGAGAAGTCCTTCCTAGGTTTTAGGACTTCTGTGGGGTTACACTTTTCTCCTCTGTCAGATGAGGAGTAGGACCCAGGCTTCAGTCCAGCGATAACTGAAGCCTCAGGGTACATTTTTGGTGGTCCCAGCAGCCCTCAGTCTGTGCCCCTGCTTTGGCAAACCTTTCACACGTGGGGCTTGCACTGGAGACGGGGTGCACGAGGAGGTCCTTGTCCTGCGTGAGATCGCGATGGGGAGACCATGATAGGGGACCCCAAAGAATCAGATCAGGAAAAGACTTGTTCCTCTGTTACTCCATGTCTGCTGCAATGCAGGAAAGAGAAGAAGAGACTAAAAAAGAGGAGTCAAGTGTTGACTTTGCATTGCAGCATCTTTTCCAAAATTGCTTGTACTGCACCTTCCCTTGCTCAGACCTCTTGCTCTGTCCTCCTCAGTTGAGCCTTCTGCTCAACTGTCCCCCTCTCGCCAAGGATAAGCAGTGCCACAGCTCAAGCCAGGGCCTGAAATCTCTCCTTTGGAGGGGAAGAGAAAGCTGCAAGTGGTGGGTTTTGCTTTTGCACTAGGAAGAAAGCCTGGTCTTGTCCAGCATGATACAGTTTTTAAGTCTAAATTAGGCTCCTTAATTTCTTTGGTGATCTGCAGGATGTTTGTGACATTTTATGTGAAGACTGAATCGGTGTCCAGCATTTCCAAAAGGGACCTTGGAGACAGCTATGTGGCTGGGAGGGAGGAGGAGGAGGAAGGCATGGCTGGCCACTGCACCGTTCCACAGCCTGGGGAGGTGAACCACAGCTGGGTCTGGGGCTTCAGGAGAAACAGGGGAACTTCATCTTTTATGGGAAATCGTAACGGGTGAGCAGGTTCGACGAGGAGACTGGGTGACCTAAAGTTAAACTAAAGCTAATTTAAGCTTAAAGTTAACCATTGGTGCAGGCAATCCCTCTCTGCACCAAATACCTGGGTTTGGCTTTTCTAATTTAGGAGTCTCCTGGGGATTTCAGGCGTGTCTCATTTAAGCGACTGCAAAGTTAAGCCCTACTCCAAGAGGCAGCTTCATTCCCTGTGCTCATTTGGGGACCAGCTAGTCCCCTTCCCAGATGAAGCTGAGCACCAGGGAGCATACTGGCAGATATAACTTTGATTTCAACACTTTTCAAAAATAACTCCTTTTTCATTTCTGTGTCTCCACATGTGCTAATGAGTTGTGATTTGAATCAGCTTCTGATTTGTGATTTTTAATTCAGCTTACAATAGGCTATCTGTGGGCCTTTGTATTTGAGAATATAATTCAGTATAATTATTACAGGGAAGTTTTCAGAAAGCTGTGCTAGCAGCCAAGATAACATCTCCATTCTTCTTTCATTGCTAATCAGTTTATATGAGCCTTTCTTATGCATAGCTTTCTGACCACACTAAATTTTTCTGAAACAAACACTTCATCCGCGGTTATCAGACAGCAACATGCTTGAGAAATTGCATTCTATTCAGCAAAAAGCCTCACAAAGCATAGATTGGCCGTCTCTCTCCCTCAGACAACTGGACAATAGCTGATTTTTGTTATTGTTCATTTTTCTTCTGTCATAAGATCTTCCATCTTTTATTTTTCTCTTCTATATCCTGGACATTTTCTAATCCTTTTCTGAAGACCATACAATAGTAGGTTATTTTTCTGTTTAAAATGAGATATGACTAAAGCCTGCAGCCTGCCCCAAACCTCCTTGTTTTCCTTTATTTTCTATTTTAACTCAATTCAGAAATCTAATTTGCATGTTCAGAAACTGGAGAAAAATACCTGGCAGGTGCTTGCCTGGCACTGGCTCCTATCGGCATTCAGGCTCCATTTCCCAAGAACCGTACCTCTTGTACTCCAAAACTGGAAAAATAGTGAGTGTGAAAATTATTTAAGAAGAGACTGAAAGTGGCTCCTCACCAAGGAGAAGTGCACTTTCCCCTGGTGGAAGGATAAAATGTGTGGATGACAGCAAGCAGAAAATACATTCCCAGTGATCATCCTTAGCACTGGACAGAGAAGTATGGTTATTGAGTTGTATTTGTCATTACCCCAGTCCTGACAGAGTGTTCATCTAGCGAGCAAGTTATTTCCAAAATGGAAACATTGGCATTTGTGCTCAAACGTGGCTGGGAGCTTACTGAAATAGAGTATTTGCTATTATGATTTATTATCGTAGTCCTGCACCAAGCTTTGAAAGCACCACACCTTTACAGTCCCATTAGGAAGCAGCGGTGGGATCCAGAGACAATTATATCACCTTACAAGGATGTGTTGATGTGAACGTTTGGTGTCATAGATGCAATGTGCTTGCTTCTAGTTCTTGACTTTCTTGTAAGCAATTAAATATTGACATGACACATCCTGCTTGGACAAACAATTCAACTCTTAAGTTTTGCTATGGATGTGGTCCACGGCAATTCCAACCTCTCCAAGAAACCCAGCTGCAACAGCACTGAAGGAGCCTTGTTCCTTCAGTAAGACAAGGACCGTCCTACTGACACGACTGTAGGAAATGGTGAGTCCCTTTGCAGCTGAAGGAGGAGGTCATGTAGTTATCCAAAACAGCCAATTTATTTGCTACCAAAAATGCTAAAGATAACTAAATAGTGATATATCATGGATGGGGACAGAATGTATCTTCTTGCTCTCTAGGGCTCACTCGTAGTAGTAGCAGCTGCATTAGTAACTGCTACATTCATGAAGGAAAGCATTGCCTGAAATGGTATGATGGTATTTCCAAAAGCACTGGGGAGGTTGATGACAAATTTCCCTAGCACTCCGGCATCCAAGTGCCTTAAGCTTCTTCTCTAGTGTTTGACCAAATGCAAACAATCTTTAAATATGTGCAGCAGTCTGCGGTAGGAAGGAGCTGAAAACTCTGTGTATTACCCAGATGCAGTGTATCCTTTACAGACCAAGCTAAAGATCTCTGTCTCACAAACAAAGAGTTCCCATCTGTTCACTCAAATTAATGATTTCTAATTAGGCAAAATACATTTTTTCCCTTTCATGCAAATTCAGCATTTATTCTAAAAATGCAAAATGAACTGTAGGAAGCTATATTTTCATGAGACTTACGAAAATCTCAGGCAGTTGCAAAAGAAGATGCCTCCCTGTTGCCAAATATTCGGGGTACAATACACCAGAGATGCAACAAAGAGGCCAGTGAACTTGCTCGTTTTGTGACAGACCTCCGAGTTGCCTTACCTTTGCAAAACGGGGTCGCGAGTCTAGGAATGAAGTGCGTCGTGAAGAATAAAGCACGGGAGTGATTTAAGAAAGGACACTATGTCGATGGTCAGTTGACTCCTGATATTCTCCATCTAGTAGTTGTGCAAGCAGAAAGACTCGAGGTGTGAATGGAGAGAAATGACCACTGGAAGGTATCTGCTTCCGCCCCGCTGCAGCTCAGCTGGGGGGCTTCATGGCCGTCAGCAGCTACTGCAACTACATTTGGCTGTTCTGCTGAAAACTGCTGCTTTCGTATGATTTAGCCTGTTTAAAACAACTGAAAGAAGTGCCCAGAGGTGACGCCTCCGTGCACTCGCCTCCAGCAGAAAGCCTCCGAGTCCATTTGCTATTATTAATAACAGTAATTGTCACAATTTACATACGCGGTTGACAGCCTTGGAAGGGCTCCTATAAACATCCCCCTTCTATAAATATGGGAGTTCCTGGCCAGCTGCAGCTTCTTGGGCTTGTTTCACCACGACCTTGTGGTTGCAGATGCCTCCGGATTTTCGGGGGCCGCTGGGGAGCGGCGCCCACGGCTCCGGGTACGACCAGGCACCGGGGGGGGATGCGGTGGGGAAAGGAGATGGTATTTATTGCCCGGGACTCGGGGAAGGGATGTGGGACCGCTTCCCGCGAGCTACTCGCCACAGCTGCTGCCCGGGGAGGGGACGGGGTGGTGCATGGACGGTGCTTCTAGTGCTTTATGCTTTCTTCTCCTCTTTCTACCTTTTTCCTTCCTTTTTTTTAAATTCACTCAGTTATCCATCCCACCTCCTGATGTAAAATCTAAAAGACAAAGCTGCAAAGTGATGCCTCTAACTGCACTTTTTTTTTAATTAGCTACTGGTGGTTAGGAGGTACTTTCTGCTGGTATTGTCCATTTTTTTAAGCAACTGAAGCTGTATAGTCCAGGGACTTCTGATTGTGGGTCAGGCAGGAAAACCTAATCCCTTCCAAACCACTTGTTATTAAAGGTGACAAATCATTTACAGGAGCATTAGCTGTTCCTCTGGACCATAACCAAGCAAGCCCGTTTTGCTTCTCCCCTGGAATTGTTACTTATGGCTGATGTGCAATACCAAAATTGCTCATCATCACAGTCATCCGAGTAACATCAGGCTCCATTTTTCTTTCTCAGCATGCACATGGAAGTTTTCTACTTATCTAGGATAAATATTCACACCAAGTTGCTATTGAAACGTAGGATATTATTTATCACTTATTAGATAGTTGAAGCACAGAAAATATAATAAATAATTGTAGCCATTTTCAGTGGAAGATCCCCACACATCCTCTTGTTAGCCCCAAAATTGCACTTTGGGTCAAGTGAAGGGAAGAAACACTGCAGGGATACTAGTGAAGTATAGTTTCTGAGCTCCAAATAAATTGCAATATTATTTACTGGCAACTAGCATTTATCTTATATCATTGCATAGAATTCAGTAGAACTTCTCAGAATTCTGAAGCATTTCTGATTAGAAAAGGAGGACATTACAGGCAATGGGTCATATGCAGAACCACAGCGTGGCCACCTCCGTGGTGCTGGCATCTGCCAAGTCAGGATGCTTTTCTGCACATGTTGAAATGGAGCTTTGACGATTTACAGTGGGCGAGGGCCAAAGCATTGGAGAAACACAAGAATATTTAACCAAAATTTAAACACAATATCCTCCTCTTTGCCCACCCAGGTTATGAAGATGCATTTTTATGCACGTGGCTGCATGTGGACACACACCCACGCAGTCTGCAGCAGGTGGAAATGTTTGTTGTAACAAGTTCTGCAGGTCCAGAACACCACTTGAGGAAAAAACCCCGATTTTTTTACCATAATCCCCTTCCCAAATATATTTTCTTACAGAGTGCCTTCCCTATTTGAAAATTTACATCTTTAGCGTCAAAGAGTTGGACACATCGTAGGCTTTTATTGTTATATTCCTTAATTTCACCTTATTTCACGCGGTCGGTGGCGGCAGGGTGGGAGGACCGCTTGCCAGCAAGACCGGCGCCAGCTGTGCCTTCGCTGGGTGCGGGGACACCCTGCCAGTGAAGATGCTGCCGGCGCGGAGGCAAGTCCCGGCCACTTGCCAGCCGGACCGTGGGCCACCGCGGGCTGGGTGTGATGACCACGGCACTGGCTGGACTGGAGGAGAGGATTTGTAGGTGGGAAGCGGTTACCAACGCACTGAGCCATTTATCTCGGCCCTACATGCAGCAGCCTATTTTAAATACAGATTTAACACAGCTAATATCGGTATGGCTACGGAGGGAATACAGAATTTAATTTCCAGTGTCAGCTCTGGTGACAGGTTCATCTGTAACATTATGAATTAGTTGCAGCAGCTTTATCTGTGAAAATGTTGCGTACGCTGATTGCCTGCCTCTTCTAAATACTTAAGCCAACTCTTGTTCTCTAAATGAATGTGGGTTTTTTCTTATTATCTTGCAAAGCTACAAAACTCAACTTCATTTAATAATACCTTTAACTGTCTGAATTGCATCCTGTCCTCCCGTCCCAGTAACAATTCCTTCAGAAAGGACCGGCGCCGGGCTGCGAGCGGAAGCTTTGTTCGCTCCCCGGTTCTCTCGCTACCTATTGTGGATTACAAAAGTAGAAGGAAACGCCAGGTGAAAAAGGAATGCAGAGACTTATAATTTGGTGGTGGAAGCACATAGACACAAGCAAAATTAATTCTCCCTATTAATCTGCCTTGGGATTTGGAGGGAGAATGGCAAAGCTCACGCTGGAAACATAAACAGTGGTTGAACCGTTTTTGTAGCGCAGTATCCCTCTTTAAACAGCAATATATTACAAGCTTGCTGTGCTATCAACCGGCACATTCCTTTTGCCACGTACAGGAGATGGTCAGGAGCTGACTGAAGTATTTTGCTTTCCTTGTGATCTGGCCCCAGGGGAAGGGGCTTCGGAGATTGACTGAGGGAGGTAACACCCCGTTATTTCTTCCTTCCATAAAACTCCTCAACCTCCCAAGCGCCAGCAGGAGCTGAGGACGCTCGCTGCTTCTCGGTACGTCCTTGTTGCTCAGAACTTCAGCTGAGCGCTAAAAGGATATTTCACTTATTTCTTTCCCCCTGCCCCGTTCCCTGGTTATACCCTGCTATTTGCACCTTCCCTGATCTTCACCCTGAAAGACAATGGTCCCTCATCCCCCGAACTGACCCTGGTTCGTCCTAAGAGGACTTTGGGCTCACGATGTGTGATGGATGAAGTGGCCGCGTGCCCTGCGGGCTTCCAGGGAGGATTTTCTCAGGGCACTCGATGATCTTCAGGGTCTTTTCCAACATAAATGATTCTATGACTCCCACCAGTCCTCGCCCCGGGGGGGCAGAAGAAGCAGCTGACCGGGAGGCAGTGGGCAGCACTGGCGGGATGCTGGACAAACTGTGATGCTTAAACTGCTTTTATCTTTGTTCCTGTTTAATTTTTGTTTGCTGCTGTTGGCAGAGGATGATTTCCAAATGCAGAACCCAGGACAGGTTTCCCGTTATTCCTTTCCGTACCAACCTGTGTTGCATCAGGGCACCTCCCCAGTGGCTCCAGCCTCTGCTCTGCAGCAGTGTAGCTTTTTGCTTTTTAAATGTGTACATTCCTGCTTTATTTTTTATTATTTATACCTGTCAAAGAGCAAAAGTACCAATGAACATATTTTTCCACTGAGCAGGTCAGGTCATTTCAGCTGATTTAAATTTCGGTATGTTGGTCAGTGTGTATCTGCCCTGCATAGGCAGAGGAAAGTGAAAAGTGCTTCTCTGGTAATCCCAGAAGCTTCATTAAGATAAGCAATATAAAGCTAATAAAGGAGAGACAAAATAAAACTTTTTTATGTACTGCTAGCAATGGGAGCTCCATGTCACATTACCACCAAAGACAGTGCAAAAATTTGCAGATACTTTAATTAGTGAGGTCTTAATTAGTACTAAAATGCCAAAGGGAGAGCAGAAACGGCAGTAATTTTCAGTAGCCTTGCAGGGCCGCCGCATTTGGGAGCATTGCTCAGTTCTGCCACGAGCACCGGTGAGATTGCTCCCTGGCTGACAAAAGACAAAACATTTTTTTTTAAGTTGCTCCTGCTAAAAATGTTGGTCCTTTTAATAACTGTACAAAATCACAGAGGAAAGCACGCATAAATACTCGAGCAGGGAGGTGTGTTTCTGCCGGGCGGCAGGCATGACCCCGGGCAAAGCCGGGGAGCAATGGGGTGCACGCACAGCCACCCCCGGCTCCAGGAATGGGGTGCAGGAAATAAATCATTATTTTAGACAGGATCTTTCTAGACTTTACCATATCTACCATAATTTGTGTGGTTACACTTGCTATTAAGACAAGTGGTTTAATCCAAGACTTTAACATACTGAATCCACAGGGTAAAGCAGCCCACACTGCTTTGGTGGGATCAGTCCGGGGGTGTCACTGCACCCCAAAGCTCTACGGGTGGCTTTGCAGGTCAGGGGGGTCGGGCAGTACGACTGGGGGGAAATGTGCATCTTTGGATCATTTGTAGCAAAAAGCAGAAGATGCTGCTGCGGCCTGGAGCTGCCACTTCAGAGGGGAGAGGTGGCATCTTGTCTCTGATGCCGGCCGCCCTGATTTCCAGCTTCCATTTAGCGGGACCTCTTCCATGTGGTATCTTTTTGTGGATGCGAAGTAAATTAGGGCCTAAAAGCAGGAGCACCTTAGAAAGGCCAGAGGCACCATCAGCTATAAGAGGCAAAGCTCCCCAGCCCTCCTGAGCTTGCACATCCGCCACCATTGTTTTCTCCATTTCAGGACTGCCACTTTCAGCTCTCAGAGCACTAACGGAGACTCCTTCGGACCTTTTCACATCTCCTCTCGCCCTGCGAGATGACTCACTGCCAGCACCCAGGGCTATGCCACAGGCGTCCTTCTCCCCGGGAGGAATTTTTCCAGGATTGTTACTCCTTGGAAGAGTGCCAGGTATGTAAGTGTGACTACCCGTCACCTTTAGATCAGTCTATCATTCCTCTTTCAACTGTGAATATCCCGCGTCCATGAGCTGTTTTACTACTTGGCTTTAGCATTTTTCCATTTTCCCATGCTGGATTTCTATTCCAAACAAAATCATCATGCCACAGTACTGGGGCTTTCACCACATCAGTGAGGGCAGCTGTACTCGGGTGGCTGAATAAGTGATGACTCTTCAATTAACTCTGCCTCCAGCGTATTGTTATAGGTGCTTTGTGCTACCGTCCTATCAAGTGGTTATAGCAATGCAGTATGTCTGGTTTATGGTCTCATTAAGTCATTGCTGTGCTGGGTTAAAGTCTCCATCTTATCAATCATTTCTCTAAAATTGTATCAGAAGAGATCAAAGTATGACTTAGAAGGTAAGCATAACACAATTCTATAATTATGGTCCAAATTTTGTGTTGTATTTTAGTTTTTTTCATAAGCATGATGTGATTTTCTTACTTTCTATGCGGTAATTTGTTTTTTCTCTTAGATTTGGAAGGAACAAAATAATTTTTTTTTCCAAAATAAAATAACCACAGCACAGAGATCTTGTTAAACACAGCACATTTCTAAGATAGCAAATATAGTAGTTTGTCACCCCTGTTTTGCAGCTGTGATACTAAATTGCAGCTGGAGAATCAGGGACATACCAGGTTTGGGTTAATCTCAGTGCTCAAATATTATCACAGGAAGCATTTTGTTTAGAGAAATCAAAATGCCGTGATTGGGAATAGCCCCAGCAATACCTGTGCACCTAACGGCTGCATTCAAAGCTAATGCAGCAGGGATGTAACCGGACACGTTTAAGGCAGCAAGGGGATACCTAGAGGTGCACAACTGGCCAGATGTTTTGTCTTTACCTTCCCCAGAAGGCAGATGGAGACTGGCAGCAGCTGGAGGTGAGACAGAGGACAGAGTGGGCACTGCTGAAGGGAAAACCCTCGCAGGCACCGGAGCTGTATGGCTTATTTCCTTGGGGGCACGTCGGTCCCAAGCCAGACACAGGGACATGGTGGGCAAGTTTCACTTCCCTTTTCAGCACGGACTGCAGGGCTGCTGTTGGGACCGTTTCTACATATCCCCTTGTAAAAAAATGATGTTGACCTATAGGGTGAGTGAGAACGGCTACATACAAGCCTATCTTAAATAAAAAGCCTGGCATATTTACTGTAAAAATTGGAAAAGATGCACTCTGGTAAAATAAAAGAGTAAAGGGGAGAGAAACGGCAAGCAGAAATAAGTGCAGCAAGGCTTTTTTGAAAAAAAGTGTTTTAGTAAAGGAAAGAATACTATCTATGGTATTTTTACTAGATTACTAGTTAGGAACAACACAGCTGTTAGTCATAGGGCGCGAAGGCAGAAATGTTAAACACATTTGTTCTGAAAATATGTAAAGAACAAGCTAAGGGCTCTGGATGTTGCTCAAACGAGCTCTAGCCTGCTTGGAGAGCCCCGGAGATATAAAATGAAATTCCACATGCCAGTGCTTTGAAAGTCTGCAAGGAGCACCCCTGCTAATCATTGCATGTCAGTCAACCACCCATCCATCCACCCATCCCAGCCATGACCGGGGAGCGGCAGAACCTCGAAATCACGGATTACAAAAGGCCAATGCAACCGTTGAGGATCTACATGGCTTTATATGAGACAGATGTTATCAATCAAACTTTACCCATGATGCAATATGCATTTTGATATTGCTAAAGTGGAAAATGTATACAAGGATGAAGAAAGTAGGCTTCATTTATAGCGTCTTGGACTCTGGCCTCAGAACTGGCATTTGGAAGAGGTTTCTATGTCACTGCGATGGAATCAGCTGAAGATAGGTGTGAAGTGTGACATTGGGACCAAAAGAACAACTGGCATCCGTGCGCTTTTTTAAACAGAATATAGATTTATGGGGCAGAGAGATTGTGTTGCCTCTACGTCTGCTTTGGTAAGGTTGGGACTGGAACATTGTGTCCAGTTCTAACATCCTAAATGATAAAAAAAGACACTGATTAGTTGGCAAAGATTCAGATAAGCACAATTACACTACCAAACCCAGGTCTTTTGGTTAATTGAAAGAAAGTCCAGGGCTTAGAGTTTTTATGTCTCATACATGAAATGGTGATGTAGAGCCTTCCACTGTAGAAAAAAAAAAGAAAAAAAGAAAGAAGAAAGAAATCCATGAGTGACATGAGGTATATTTAGACAAAAATCACATTTAATTTCTGAACCTCAAGGATTACAAACCATTGGAACAGTTGTGCTGAATAGATTGGAAACAAATTAAACTCCATATTTGACATTTTTCTAGACACAATCTAATTAAAAAATGGATGAATTAAGGGAACACAGAATGGTGAAACTCGTCTCTCCATGGTACCTGAATACACAAATTATTGTGTTTAATATTTCTATTCCACACAGCTACAGAGACGTTATCACCACCAACGAGGAGGTTACTGCTCCTTGGCAAGCTCTTTCCGAGACTCATAGGCCTGTTAAAGCATGAATCAGAGCTACTTACCTCCATGTGCACTGATTTTGGACTGGTACCTTCCAGAGCAGACAAAGAATCTTTTTTTTTTAAATAGGTAAAATTTGTCTCTGCTTCCTTCTGCTCCCCAAGCAATCCTTGCCTGGCTGACTTCTCCGAGGTTGGTAAAGGAGGCAACTCTTCAGGACACTGATGGCTCTGGGGGATGTCCCAACAAAAATTAACTTTGCTGATGTGGTGGGTTGACCCTGGCTGGGCACACAGTGCCCCCCAAAGCTGCTCTATCGCTCCCCTCCTCAGCTGGACAGGGAGAGAAAATATAACGAGAAGCTTGTGGGTTGAGATAAGTACGGGGAGAGATCATTCAGCAATTACCCTCATGGGCAAAACAGACTTGACTTGAGGAAATTAATTTAATTTATTACCAATCAAATCAGAGTAGAGTAATGAGAAATAAATGCAGATCTTAAAAAAACCCTTCCCCCCACCCCTCCCTCTGCCTGGACTCAACTCTGCTCCCAATTTCTCTCCCTCCTCCCCCGAGCAGCGCAGGGGGACGGGGAATGGGGGCTGTGGTCAGTTCATCACATCTGGTCTCTGCCGCTCCTTCCTCCTCACAGGGAGGACTCCTCACCCTCTGCCCTGCTCCAGCCTGGGGTCCCTCCCACGGAAGACAGTCCTCCACGGACTTCTCCAATGTTCTTCACTAATGGGCTGCTCCAGCCTGGGTCCCCCATGGGTGCCGTCCTTCAGGAATAGGCTGCTCCAGCCTGGGCCCCCCACGGGTGCCGTCCTTCAGGAACAGGCTGCTCCAGCCTGGGTCCCCCCACGGGTGCCGTCCTTCAGGAACAGGCTGCTCCAGCCTGGGTCCCCCCACGGGTGCCGTCCTTCAGGGTCCAGGTCCTGCGGGATCCCAGGTCCTGCCAGCAAACCTGCTCCAGCCGGGGCTCCTCTCTCTCCCCACGGGGCCACAGGCCCTGCCAGGAGCCGGCCCCAGCACAGGCTGCCCACGGGGTCACGGCCTCCTTCGGGCATCCCCCTGCCCCGGCGTGGGGCCCTCCCCGGGTGCGGGTGCAGATCTGCTCCCCCGTGGAGCTCCATGGCCGCAGGGGCACAGCCGGCCTCCCCGGGGGCTTCCCCGGGGGCTGCCGGGGCCCTCTGCTCCGGCGCCTGGAGCCCTCCTGCCCCTCCTGCTCTGGGCTGGGGGCTGCGGGGCTGCTCCTCTCACATCCTCACTCCTCTCTCCAGCTGCAGTTGCTGCTGCCATTTTTCCCTCTTCTTAACCCTGTTCCCCAGAGGTGCTGCCACCGTCACCGATGGGCTCGGCCTCGGCCGGCAGCGGGTCCATCCTGGAGCTGCTGGCACTGGCTCTGTCAGATGTGGGGGAAGTTTCTGGCAGCTCCTCACAAGAGCCATCCCTGCAGCCCCCGGGCTACCAAACCCTGGCCACGTGAACCTGATAGAGCTGATAAAGTGAGACAACTGCTGAGTGCTTTGCTTCTGGGCTTCCTTCTTCGGAGAGCTAGTGGGAAACAAATGGGAACATCAAGTCGTCTCCACACCCATTAGTGCTCATGCTTTTAACACACGCTCGCGCAGTGGGAGGATGGCGTGGGGTAGAGGGCTTTGGGCACCTGCAATGAGTAGAGAGCGAGGAGCAGGAGGCACCATCGCAGGGGTGGAGGAAGGACAGGAATGCTCTTCCATGCTGGGAGTCATTGTCAGTGTTGTGTCCTGCCATTAAACCTCCTCCTCTGTGCACATCCTTCCTTCTAAGTACATTACAGCAAGGTAAACCTTCCCTTTCAACCTTTCTACCACATCGGAAGTAATCCGTGAAAAATCTCTCATCTGAAGAGATGTTGGAATTAGACGAGAAACAATTCTGCTTTTCCATCCAAGAGCCGGAACATAACACAAGGGAGGGCACGACCTGTTACTTTCCCAGGCTGCTGCGGATGGATCGTGGAAAATGGGCAGTGTGCAGTCAAGATAGCTGAGGTTAGAACTAGGAAAAGTGCTTTGTGATGGGAAAACCTGGGATGGATTATCCAGGGAAGTGGAGGAAACTTCCTTTCTGGATGCTTTCAAGAGTAAAGGCAGTATCCAGGGCAGTTTAGACATCCTGTGTCCTGGCCCTGCAATGAGAAATACTGCTTGCTGGAAGTTATAATCTCTCTTTGCCGTGCTTTGCTACTAAAAAAAAAAAGGGTGTTTAGACTCTTCTGGAAACACCAAAACTCACACTTTATTATTAAATTGATCATTGTTTCTCTGATTGAGCACTGTATCCCAAGCATGCCATGGTGAAACCTCCTTCCTGGTGGTCCGTGGAGTGGTCCAAGCAGTGAAGACGAGGATGAGCGTGCTCTGGCTCCGAGGGATGGCGTGGCAGTGGCAGGCAATGGCTTGACCTGTTTCATGGTGTTGCAAATTCTGAGCATGTGGGGGTTGTCAGAATTAATTCATAGCAGTTTCAAGAATAAATGAAGCAGCATGCTCCTGGCGGGGAATTCGGCACGGTCCACCACCAGCTGATTGCCTCTCACACCCCAACTCCCTTGCTAAAACAGGGACTATTGATCCTGCTTAGATCAGTTCACAGCAGGACAAATTTAGGACTTTCATCTCAAAGCACAAGATTGAAGCAAAGGCACTTCACATTTTCCAAGAGGCTGGTGTCTTGCTAAAACCTCTCTTTTCATTCACTAAGAGGAGCGAATCTTTGCAACGCTGCTGAGGAAGAAAACAAGCTATTATCTCCTTGCCCCACCGGACAGCAAAGCTAGAACCAAGTTACAAGCCCTGGCTCTATGGTACATGGTACTGAGCCATGGTAGTAATGGGATGTCAACATCTCTGCAAAGTATGGGCCTTTAATGAAAATTAAAAATAGTACAGTGCTTTAAATGCTCCCAGATATTAGTTCGCAAGTGACAGAATGTCAATACTTGGCAGCAATCTTTTATTGAAAGTGTTTTTACAGTCTAACTTCACACTTCCCACGGGTACGGTTGAACTCTCGCAGGTACAGTCCATGCCATGGGCAGCACTCGCCAGCATTGACAGAGCTTAGGTAGAATATCTGAAATTGTGGTTTTCTTTCTCGATCTACCCTTCTATGAACCGGGAAAGACACTGAACTGAGTGTGGGGTTGCAATTTAATCACTGAGGGTGGATAAACAGGGTCTATTTAAATTGTGGCATTTAGTCAGGAGCTGAAGTCTTGCCCGTGTCTCACAGAGCCCCAGGTATATTGAGTCTCCCAAGTCCCCCACGAGGTCTCATACTTCTTACCCCTCTTCCAGGGCAATGAGCTGCTGTTCCACGTCTCGCCAAGCGCCAAGCCCCATACATTTAATCGAATCAACTGAACCGCCCTGCTGTACAGCCCCACCGCAGTACAATGGATCTCCCTGGAAGCCTTTAGGTTTCATTATAGCACAAGTTAATACTGTTTTCCCTTAAGCCTGCTTTTAATTAATGTCTGTATTTTCATTTTCTGTCCAAGATACAACAAATGTTAGGTATCATTGGCTAACACCTGCTGTGCTCCATTTTCTAATAACACTGTATTTTTTTCCGAAGGTAATTCATTTCTCCCTTAAAGAATATCCTGTGGCTATGCTTTGTTCAAGTTCAAGATGTTATTTATGTATAAAAATGGTCATGGTGTACCATTTGAAAAGGAGGAAAAGTGATAGCAAGTACGTGGAGTGTGCAAAGAACCAAATTACTTCAGATAATGCATGGTTTCCTGTCTTCTAATATGGCATAGGAATGCCAAGGAGGTTTGCCTGCAGTGAAAATCAGGGAGATGGAATTAGAGAGTATTTGCTGATGGGATTAATATTGGTACAGGTGGATGGGGAGTGAGGTTCATTAGACTATGGGGCATTTCTCTGCAAATGAATGAGCGTCAGCTCAATCTTCTGCCCCTTAGAACGATGTGAGACAAAGGGGTGCTTTGTGTATGATGGCAACATAGGCTCATTCGGGAGGAAGAGCTCCAAATAATCTCAGTGATCTCCAGCTCAAATGCATGCTCTTCAGCAGCTCTAAGTTTATGTTTGGCAAAGGGAAAGGGAGACATAGCTTTCATTAACCATGTAGGGATTTTAATGAAAGTTTGAATGAATATGTGAAACACTGAATATATATTTTGAAAGCTTTGAGTGGCAGTTCCATTACACACACACAAATGCCCTAATGGGTAACACTATTTGAAACGTCTCCCTTGCTGTCAAACAGCCAGCGGTGTTCTGCAGAGGAGTGAATTAAAGAAAACTGCTTTTTTTCTCCACTGCCTGAAATTCCTGAGTGTAATTCAGCTTGTTTTCTGTGCTTGATAACTTTTGAGTAGTTCTTACATGTAAGTAATATTTACAGCATGATTGGCACTTCTCATTCCCGTAGCTTCAGTGATACACAGCAATTAGCTTAACCAGGGAATTTCATTAGAGATGGAGAGGTTGTATTAGAGAACCAGGTCCAGCTTCTCATGAAAGCAGCAATGCCCTGTTGGGAATATATTCTCAAGTTTAGAGTAAAAGTCATAAATAAAACAATTTTTGTATCTTCCCTATAGAGATTATTCTACAGCCTAATATCTCTCATTTTCAAGACCTGCCTAAAAATCAACAAAATTGCTCTATTCCATTCTGGTCTCTTCTAGCCCAGCCCAGCCCAGCGCATCTTTTCTGGATAGAGCTCATCTCCAAAATATTTTCTGCCCCATCAGTTTATCTTGTAGATGTGCACATTCTGCACTCTTGTCTCCATTTCTTTGTCCAAGACTGCATATTTTTTTAATGTGTATTTGTTTCTTCATAAGTTTTTCCAGGTACCTGGTGATTTTTGCTGCTTTTCCTCTCATATTTGCCCATTTGTTGGTGGTATCCGAGTAGGATTTACACACCAGTTTGCGTTATTCAGGAACAAAGCAGAGCAGGGACTACCAATTCATTATTTATTTCACGGTACGTTCACAAATAAAGCACAAAACAAACCCGAGATTTTACGTACATTTACATTTTTCACATGGTAAAATCATCCCTAATTTTCTTTTAGGCTCAATGTCTGTGAGTGAACCCTTGTGCTCATCACTTCAGCTCCCAGGGCTGGGGAAGAACTTGGACCTTGCTTTCCCAGCAAGGTAGTGAGGGCAAAGACAACACTTCTTGTGTCCTCATCTCATTATCCCTTAAAGGTAAGTAGGCTGCTCCTTTCTTTTAAGCCCACGCAAGATATCAGCTCAAAAAGAGCGTCTTTGCTTTCTTCTGTCTGCATTTGCTGTCACACACAGGAAATTAAAGTAGCCAAAATGAAAGAAAAGAAAGAGAATTTGCACTGAGGAGATGGCAGTAACGAAAGGAGAGCACAGTGCTGCATGCCATCACCGAGGCTGGACCCAGGGCAGTGGGCAGCAGTGGTGGGCACCTCCTCTGCCCTGGCGAGGTCCCACCAGCACCTTCTCCTTCACCTCCACTCCATCTCCTTCGTCCCGGTGCCGTGCCGCTCCATCTCCTTCGACACGGTGGATGGCTTTGCTGCGGCTGCCGCACACAGCCGCCGTGGGTTTGATGAGCCATTACGTTCCTACAGCCTGCCTCCCTGGAGACACTTCCAAAATAGAAGCAAGTGAGAGGAAAAAAATATCCTAACCTGATGATGACAGAATATAGGACATAAAAGTGAGATATTGCTTTGTGTATTTTTCATATCATGTGCTCTGTTTTTCCATGTGCTAAGAATATGTTCTATAACTGTGGAATAGGTCCCAAGCTGCCGGTGGCCAAATTGATGGATAAGCTTAGTCCTGAAGAGC
The DNA here is from genome assembly GCF_964289735.1 of Phaethon aethereus. NCBI lineage: Eukaryota > Metazoa > Chordata > Aves > Phaethontiformes > Phaethontidae > Phaethon > Phaethon aethereus. The sequence goes on along the minus strand of NC_138580.1, from coordinate 1,875,586 downwards.
TCAGACTTCCTTTGGTTTCTTTCTTCAGCGATTGTATCTGGTCCCCAGCGATAAAAAAAATGTAATTTTTGGCATTAAAAAATAAAGATGTCCCATAAAAGAAAGCAGCCCCCTACAAATACATTACAGAGAGGATAAATTGTATGGTCACCAATATCACCGGGCCTGGATTTACACTCAGTGAGAGAGGGAAAAGAGAAGATGGTGCTGTTAAAATTTTGCATTTGTGCATGTGTGCTGCTTCGGGACAAGAGAAAAACAAAGCCTTAATGCAAACAGGTGCTCTTAACGACTTTAAAAATAGTTTCTGCAACACAGCCATCCGACTCCTGCGTTTGTAAAATACATCTGCCGTCTCAGGGTATCTGTACGGGGCGGTGGGATGGCTCTGGCCACGTTGTGGAGAACGTGCCTGGAGGACGGTGCCCTGGGGACACAGATTAAAGTCACAGATTAACCACACACTTTTTAAATAAAAAGAAAGTTTTCCTTTGTATTAAGTTTCAGTTTGTTGCTCCTCGGTGCCATTTGTGGTGCTTTTCCCTTGTATTTTGTACACTTCCCACTGCTTTCTGGCTTCTCTCTCTCCGTTTTTTCTTTCTTTCAATGGAGAAGCTGGCATGGCTGTGCTGGCAGTGGTGCGGCGGGGACGGCGAGCAGCACAACTGGCTGAATCGTCTGGGAGAAAAGCTGGCTGCCAGCCACCAACGCACGCAGGCAAGCGTGATGGGCAACAGCTATCCCTGGCTAGTGGCAAGCTAATGGAAAACTAGATTTTTGGACAGCGAGTTTAAACCTTAATTATGGAGAGGACACTGCTGTTTTATAACATAAAAAACTGAAAGACCTGATGTCCCTCAGGGCTCCTTCAGATATATGAGTTAGAAAGCCCCAGTCACCATGTGCTGAAAACAATGGCAACGGCATGATCCATTCACGCACCCAAACAGAGCTGTCGAGAAAGGAGGAGCACTTTTAATGACTCGTTTTTTAATGATCATTAATATGGGCTCAAAACGCAGCCAGAGCTGCATGTTAAAATGGGGTGCCTAGCTGAGTATGAACAGGAGGATTTTTTAGGAAACCCATTTCCATTGAGGGTTCCCAGCTCCAGTCCGAGGGGAGCACCCTGTGCTGGCTGTGCTGCATGATCCAGGATCGTTTGATGGCTACTTTAAGTGGTAAATATGAAGGCAAATCATAAAGCTGGAATGTGCGCTGTGCCTGTCACTTACGGTGAAGTTTTGTTTTTCTAACTGCAAATGAACTGCAGGATCCTAGTTTCCTTATAAAAGCTAAACTGCTTTAAAAAACTATGTGAATTTTGCCTGAATATGAAATTGGAATAAAGCCCCACACCTGCATATGGCTGAACTGCTAAAGTGCACCTCTTCCTCATACTTCAGACAGTGTTTGATTATTATCACCAAAAAGATGCAGAAAGCATACAATTAAAATTGTACAGCCATCTAGACAAATTTAGCTCGAGTACATTCACAGGGTTATCTAAAAGCAATTGCAGCTGCTGGAGTGTTTTTAATAAGTGTATCCCATTTAAAATATCGAACAAACCACTTCAGTGGGTGTTTGGGAGGTGACTAAGATGCCTCTTGATTTTTGTCTTGGAGGATTAGCACGCATTTTGAGCTGCAAGGGTGAAATCTATTCCCTCATGTTCCCAAGCCCATGTTCCTGTCTAACAGGGAGAAAAGACAAGACCAGCTGAGAGGCAGCAGAGGACTCAGGGGCCATTTGGCAGGCTGCGGAGGCGTGCTGGGGACGGGCTTCGGCGGGTATTATGCCCAGAAGAGCTCTGGCTCCAGTGTTTTGCACGCTGGGAGCTGAAGCTGAGCATGAGGGCTGAGGTCTGCCTGCAGTGTGGTGGCCTGCAGCTCTGCTGCATGGGCACCACTATTTTAATTCAAGGCAAGAACTACTATGTTATTACTTTGTAGACAGTGATTAGGTATGCAGACAGCCCAAGGTGAGCCTACTTCAACCTTCACTTAAGAAAAGTGAGATTTCAGCTTTTTTTATTTTAGTACTCAAGAGGAATTGCAAATAGTACCACATTAGGGACTTGCTCTGGCTGCGGCTGTATAGGCTCTTTGGGCATCGCCCTCTCCAAACAGCCATTGAGAGGCTGCAGTGAGAGGTCCTGGTGTGAATTCTGCTGGGAGAGGTCCTGCTAGGAAGCCCTACCCCAACAGTGGTCATTGAAAGTCGCAAGGGGCAGGTTTTCCTCACAAGCTGGAAATTTCCCCTGCTCACGTCTGACAGCAACAACTGAGAGCTGGTCTGGTCTACCAGGTCACTCTCATAGTCTTCTGCTCCTCTGGGCTTTTCATGGATGGAAACACTATGGAGAAACAGGAATGCATGTCAACAAAAGGCCCCTGAAGTTTTGCTGGTAAAATTGAACATACTCTACCATTTAAGATGAATAAACAAAGGACAAGTACAAAGAAGGAGGTCAGCTTTTGGTACTATCTTCAAGCCATCTACAAGGTGGTGGAGCCCTCTTTGGGTACCTGCACTGGTTTTATCCCAAATACACCAGTTTCCCGACACCTCAGCACTGCAGCAAGGTAGATTTTGTTTCCAGTGTGTTCTAGGAGCTGAGAGGGCTTTACTTGTTGACACCACAGACTCTCCTAGCCACTCTCCTAGCAGTTTTCCAGGTGCTTTTCTAAAAATGTCCCTGATCCAATGTGTGCAGTGATCCGAAAAACCTAGGTTCACCAGGAGGTTCCTGGCCCTCAATCGCACAGGTCGTGGCTTTACACACATGTCTAGGAGGGACATAGGTATGCTCTGGGCAGGAAAACCTGGCTTTATAGAGCGCGGAGGTATCCGTAGTGCCCGGGGGCCAGGTAGGAGATACCTGCCCAAACACTGCTATCAGCGTGAGCGGAAGCAAATTCCTCCGTCCACTCCATACAACGCAGGGGTGAGGTGGATGCCGGAGCCCTTGCTGGTGTCTGAGAGGTGCTTCTTCCCCATACTGTCATCCTCCTGCCCACCGATGGATTGTAAATATCCCTGGTCTCCTTCTATTCGCTGTGCCAAGTCCCAAAGTCCCCACGGTACAGAGAGGGACGGAAGCCTAAGTAAAGCTGATGGACTAGATGTGTTCGAGCTTGTAGCGATAGGACAAGGGGTAATGGTTTTAAACGAAAAGAGGGGAGATTCAGATTCAGTATAAGGAAGAAATTTTTCACAAGGAGGATGGTGAACCCCTGGCCCAGGTTGCCCAGAGAGGTGGTCGATGCCCCATCCCCGGAAACATCCCAGGTCAGGCTGGACGGGGCTCTGAGCACCCTGATTGAGTTGGGGATGTCCCCCCTCATGGCAGGGGGTTGGACTAGATGGCCTTGACAGGTCCCTTCCAACCCAAACTATTCTGTGATTCTGTGATGATCTCGGCATCACTGAGTAGGAAAACCCCTTTTCCCAACTGTTCCCTGCCTAAAATGAGGTACCTTTGTAGGGATTAGAGAGTCACAAGCACTTGATTAGGGTAGGGGCTCTCACCTGGTAAGGGGTCCTCTGGCGAGAGGCACCAGGCCACATGTGCTCTTGGGTTGAGGTTGAAAATTCTGCAATTTTATTACAGAACCAGGAGTTTGCTGTGCCTCAGATTTACAGTGTTGGAAAAAGCTGTGGCTTCTGGCAGAGGTTAGTTAAAATGTATTATACTTCAAGTGTTCATTATAATTAATAAAGAATGCCTCATGAATCTAGTTCTCAGAAAATGTTCAAATATGCAGGGCACTCCTCACAGGTCAGATTACGGGAATGATTGTGTTATCTGCAATACCATGAAGTGATGCAAATTAAAAAGTTGGAAACGCTTTGTAATGACTGAAACATCTATATTAGGAATTTTCCCTCTTACTGTATTACCTTAAAATTCTGCTTTATATAATGTTTCTACAGCACTAAGGGGTAAATAAAGGAGGAGAGTTTGGGTTAAATTTCTCACCAGTGTTTCACCTGATAGACAGCTTGGGAACATTTATTTTGGTGTAATGACAAAGTCCATAGCGTATTTGTTTCCCAGAGAACACGCAGATCTGTTCTTTGTCTTTCCCTTAAATGCAGCTGTAAATGAGTGAGCACACGGCTGAGATTTCTGCTCGTCTGAAGGAACTGGACTACACTGAGATACTCTGTTTTTCTCATTTTCTACCAAAAGTTTACCTGCAGTCAAGTGGTTGTCTCAGACTCCGGCTTTATTTCATCCCCTTCTAGCTCAGGTGCATTTTGTAAATGCTGAGTTTCACCTTGTCTATCAAAATGAAAACTTCAGATAACATCTCCTAAAGATGTCTGTAATGATTCAGTAGCCTGGCAATCTTCACAGCAGCTCAAGATAAACTGAGGGAAAATCAAGCCGTCTGAAGTCTGCATGGCTGCTCTGGAAAACTTCCTGACTCTTATCAGCATTAAAAACATTGCAAATTAACCGTCTCGCTGCAGAACTCCGGCTGTCATTGGGAGATATTTTCTCACAGGCAGGTTGCTTGAGCCTTTATGCCCCCATCCCGCTGCTGTGGTCCCTGGCAAGTGTTTATGCCGGTTCCACTCCTCCTACAGCAAATGGAGATACATCGATTTGTCACTAGCAAGCAGCGCAAGCCCCCGGGGATCTGATAAACAGCCATGCAAGCCTCTCATAGAAAGATGCTCCGTTATCCCCATAGAGGAAAGGGATGAAGAAACAAACCCAAACAAATAAAATCCCCTGCAAGCATAAATTTCTCCCTCCCTTCAACGTCCCCGTTAGAAGTTCAGCTGTTGGCGAGGCTTGCGGGTGGGTTCATAAAAGGTGGTTTCCCAGCACAGAGGGGACACAGCCGGGCTGTCCCGGGTTATTTCCCTGGGCAAAGCCGGAGACCACAGGGCGGGAGCGGGGTCCCTGCCCGGCCCCCGGCACACCCCGCCGCGGTGCTCCGCGCTCACCCAGCCTTCTGCAACCCGGAGAGGGGGGCTCGAAGAGCGGTCTAAAATGCAAGTTTTAGGACAGCTGCAAGGCAAAAACCCGCGGGAACGTTTGCTTCATCCCGAGCTCCGCGGGTTCGCGCCTCCCCGCTCCCCTCCGCGGCGGCGCGGAACCACCTGCGGGACCCCGGGGCTCGAAGACGGAGGCATTTGTTACCGCGAAGGAAATAAGAAACCCCAGACCTGTTGCCATCAGAGCACGTTTTACTTCGGCACCCCGCGGGTGGGGACGGGCGGCTCCGGGGGGCCGCTGAGGCCGGACGCCCCCCGCACGTCTCCTCCGGGGATCTCGGAGTTCGTTCGCTGTTGTTGTTATGGAGGGGAAAAAAAAAAACAACCCCAAACCAAAAAAAACCAACCCCAAACAACCCAAAACAAAGAGTCTGTCAAAAGGAAGCAGGGCCGTGGGGCTGTCAGCGCCGGGAGCGGCCGGGCCGGCGCCGGGCCGTCGGGGCGGGCGGCGGGGCCGTCGGCGCTCAGTACGGCCCCACCACCACCGCCTCCGCCTCCTTGGACGGCCGCCGGTCCTTCACCAGAAAGTTGATCATCCCCTCGGACTTGATGAGGAGGTTGCAGCCGAGGAAGAAGATGCCGAACACGACGGTGAGGGCGAGGACGCACATGACGGCGATCTGCACCACCCGCATGATGTACAGGCTCCGTTCGTCCGCCGCCGCCGCCGCCGCCGCCCCGCCGCCGTCGGTCACCACGGAGGCGGCGGTGCAGCAGCGCAGCGCCCGCTCCAGCTCCAGCGCCGCGCTCCCGGCCCCCGCCAGCAGCCCCGCCGCCGCCGTGCCGCCCGCCGCCGCCGAGCCGTTCATCCCGCCCGGCCGCCCCGCCGCCGCCGCCGCCGCATGCAGGCGGGACGGGCCGTGCCGTGTCGTGCCGTGCCGAGCCGCGCCGTGCCGAGCCGCGCCGTGCCGAGCCGCGCCGTTCCGCACCGCTCCAGATCTTGCTCCGCGTCCGCGGAGGATCCGCGCTGACCGCTCCGCCCGCCGCTCCGCCCCGGCCCGGGGGCGGGTTTGGGGAGCGGGGGCGGGCGGCGCTGGGGAGGGGGCTTTTGGAGGGGGTGGCGGGAGCAAGAGGGTCGGGGGAGGCTGTGTCTGTGGAGAAGGGGGGTTTGGGAGTTCGGGCGAGGAGAGTTTTGGGGAACGGGTTCTTGAGGTTTGGAGGGTGCTGGGGAGGGGTCTTTGGGGGAGCAGGATTTTGCCAGGGGCTTCTGGGCAGTGGGTGTTCGCAAGTGGGTTTCAGGGGTGGGCTTTTTTATTTTTTCAGGGAGCAAGCTGGGAGGGGTGGATTTCTAGGGAGTGGGGTTTGGGGAGTGTCTTTAGGGGAACTCAGAGATCAAGAGTTGGGGGAGCAGGATTTTTGAAGTGGGCTGTGAAGGGAGTGAGTTGTGGGGCGTGGGTGTCCAGGGAGTGGGTTTTTGGGAGTGGGTTTTGGAGGAGGAGGTTCTGGCAGTGAGGGAGCGCAGTGTCGGTCCCTGGGGCTCTGGAAAGAGCCAGCCCTGTGCTTTGGGGATCCGTGGGTTCCTCTGGTTGAACCTCACCCTCCCTGACCCCCCCAGGCTTGTTTTACCTGAAGGTTCGGCCACTGCACAGCCCCGCGAGTTTTTGGAGCCATGCCTCCCGGCGCACGCTGGAGGCCACGGTGCCCAGGGGAGGTGCCAACAGGAGCTGTGACAACCCGGTGTGACTCTGGGGCTGCACCCCACTGCTTGCCCGGCGGGTGGGGGCACAAGCCCGCAGACGGGCAGCTTGTCATCTTCCACAACATCCCCAGCCCTGGGGATGCACCCGAGCACCCCGAGGACCGAAGCTGCTTCCCCAGAGGCACTCAAGGGCCTGGGGATGCCAGGGGGGGCTCATGCCCCTCAGCAATTGCTCAGAGGAGGGCCCAGCCCTGATGCTGCTGGTGGGACCACTTTCCCCAGCTGCGCTTTGGAGGTCTGGGTGGGTAAATGGAGGGTGGCAGCAGGTCCCGACAAGCTGGGGCCGTGGTTTGGGGGAGCATCTGCCCATGCCTCTGGCTGAGCCACGACTTGGGATATTTCCGAGTGGAGGATGTGGATGCTGTGAGTGGCAGGCGGCTGCTGCCGTCGTTAACCCTGCCCTCTCTTTGCTTGTATGGAGATTTAATTATCACAAACAGCCAGCGGAATCTGTGTGCCGGAGCCTGCCAGGGGCTGTGAGCAAACGCTGCCTGTGGCAGGGTGGGGTGCGGTGGCCGTGCGGCATCTTGCACTGTCCAGGGCTGGTCCTCACAGGAATAACTAGCGGGGAGGTTGAAGCCAGGCATGGGGAAACGATGCTTTCTGAACGCCTTGCAGCTAATTCGTCTTAGTGTGGTGGCTGTTTCGTTAATGGACACATTGTCCAGACCCCAGATGTAAACCATGGCTCATGCCCTGGTCTCGATGCACCCTGGTCTTTTGGCACAGGGCTTTGGGGGTGGCGGTCCCCATACAGGGTCCCCTCCCTGTAGAGCCCAGCGTGGCTGGCGTGGTCTGCCGGGAGCAGCCCACCTACGAGGCTGTGCTGGATGAGCTCTGCTGCCTTATCAGATGGGACGCGCTGGGAACATTTTGTTTCTCCTGTTGGAGGAAGAAGATAGTATTAATTCTAATTACCAATGGGAGTGCTGGCAGTTATTTTAGCCAGAGGAAAATGCTGGAAGAGATGTTCAAACACCACGTGACTCCTTTTTGCAGCGCATGGTCTGTCCGCCTTCTCCTCTTGCTGTGCAAAGCAGCTGGTGGTAGCGGCAGGCGAGTGGGTCGGGGTCTGCCCCTCCTGCTCCTCTCCATTTGCCAGCTCTTGGCACCTCCCAGCAGCAGTTAGGAAAATGGTTCCCATCCCTAAGTTATGTCGGGAAAGTCCTGCCTATGCTCTCAGCTATGAAAAGCTGGTGGCTAAGAGTAAGGAGAGCTGCATCCACGTGGAGGACACCATCTCTGTTCTTGTACGTGGTGCCTTTTAACACTGAGATTTCGTCTTTATTAGTTTTCTGTGATAGGGAAACAATATAAAGCCTGGGTCTGAGCAGGCAAAACTGTGCCTTTGTACCTCACCACTGTAATTTAACAGCAGAATGAAGGCAAGATGTGTAATTTAACCTCTTAAAGTTCTTGCCATTGTTTTTATCTTTATGATTTGCAAACCAGAACTGGATTAGCTTTGAAAAGTGAAGTGTGTTTCATCTTGCCCAATGAAAAAAGTTGCCCAAAGCTTTGGGGGTAGAGATTTCGGCCAGTGCCATGTCAGGTGGATGTGGCGTACTTGCATGCAAAGGCTCAGGAAAGGGATCGCTCCTCTCCCCTTTTCCAGGTCTGTAGATAACTGGAGGCAAGAAGACACCAAGAAATAGGAGGTGCTTTAAAGAGTATTTTGTAGAGCTACAGGATGGAAAAGAATGTTCTTGTTTATAATGTTTTGATGTGGAAAAAGCATCTAGGAAAAGAAGAGGGAGAAAAAAGCACAAATCATTTTAGCAGTGTGCAGACAGACATTTGGGCAAAGATCAGCTGTGAGAAGTGACACGGCTCTCACTCGTGGGGCTTGGGGCTACAAGAGGCAGTGGAGTCCAGTGTCCTGGGTGGATTTGTGTGGTACATGTGGCAGCCTGGGAGAAACCAGCCCCCGGGCAGTGTTTCAGCCCTCCTCCTCCTCCCGGCTCCAGCAAGGTGGCATTGCCCAGGGAGGGCACCTCCGCCCCGTGTTGCTTGCGCCCGGAGCCGGGAGCCTGGGCATCTCCGGCCATGCGCAGCCTCGCTCCTCGCCCACCGGGCCGTCACACCTTCTCGGTACACAGCAGGTTGGGGGGGAGCAGGGCTGTGTGTGGGCTGGGGGCACCCCCAGCTCACCTGTGGGGCAGCCCCCAGCCGTGTGAGTGATTTGGGTTGGGGATGGCAATGGGGTGGGGATGAGGATGGCAGTGGGGTTGGGGACGGGAATGGAATAGGGACGGGGACGGCGATGGCAATGGGGACGGGGATGGGGATAGGGATGTGTGTTTTGGATCCGCGGGGCGGGCAGCAGCTGGCTTCCAGGAGCAGACATTCAGGCACTTGGGGGAGCGAGGCCAAGCACTGCCTTTGCCCTGCGGGGCTCGAGCCGCAATCCGGCTCCTTGGCAGCCGCTTGGCCGGCGCCAGGGCCGCCTTAGCAAGGCCGGCGCTTGCCCTGCCCACGCCTGCGGCAGCCCGGCCACAGCCAGACCCCCGGGAGGGGGGATGCCCCCAAAATCCAGCGCAGGACGCGTCGCTGCCGAGGCGGAGGTGCCCCCCGGGCGCTGAGCTTGCGCCGAGCGGGGCGGCAGAAGCGGGGCCGTGTGCCCGCAGCCCCCCTGCCCGGACACGCCGCGGCCCCGGGGCGCTGCGCGCGCGGCGGATCGGCGCTCAGCCGCGCTTCAAGGCTGCGCGTCCCGGGCGGAGGACGCGGGGCCGCCATCGCAGTCGCGCAGTGACACCTAGTGTGAGCGGGCGGCGCGGCGGGGACACGCCACGGCCACGGGCACCGGCAGGGACAGGGCATGAGCAGGGACGTGGGCACGGGCACGGGTATGGCCATGGGCACGGGCAGGACCGCTCTGTGCAGCCCCATCTCCAGCCGCTTCTCGTTTACAAGGGCAGAAATCTGATTTCTAAAGTCCTGGGAGCACCTACTTAAGACTGGCGCAGTTACTGCAAAGCTCCGCTCACCTTCATTCAGTTTCAGGTTCCCAGCACTAAATGAACAGGGTGCAACATCAGACTCAAAGCTTGTGCAGGAAAAAAACCTGAAGATGTCAAATTCAGGGTGCTGCTTCAACACCATGATGTTTGAGGAGAGCACGAGGTAAAGTAGGGAGTCACTGTCAACTCCGTTCCGAGCTCAGCTGACGGGTTTCAGAAAGTCCTTGTAGCCAAGAGTATCGGGAGGAGAGGTGTCCCCAGGTACAGGTGGGGTTTTACTTCTCGCCCTCTCCCTTGTGTCAGCAACTGTCCTGAGGTGCTGCGCGGGCGGCTGAAGGTCAGGGCTTGCCGATGCCCCACAGGGCAACGTTACGGTGAAGTGACCTGACATTTGTCCTCCGAGGCCCACAAATGATTTTCAGGAGAGACGGTGCCTATCTTGTTTTCTTCTGTTCTTGTCTCATGCACTTCATCTTCAGATGCGTCCTTACTCAGGATCTTGGTTGTGATGTCTATTGCACGACCATGACATTTTATTCTCTGGCTGCCACGACGTTCCCACTGAGCACAGCCTGTGTTACGGCTCGGTGTGCTGTGCGCACACCGAGCACCGGTGCAGCTCAGCTGGGGACGAGTCTCCCACCGACTGCCGCTGAGCGGGGTGCAGCCGATACCAACACTGCATTTTATCATCGTTCAACACTCATGAAAGTTTCCCTGAGCTTGTGACACAGCCCCAGCACCAACCTCTTGCGAGACAAGTGTCTGTGAATTGCTCCTCCATGCTAGTGCTCGAGATGCCAAGGCAGCGCGGGCGTTTTGCCACCCCTGCATAGTGTAGGTGTGCGTGCTGCATTTTGCAGATAATATCGGGGAATCACCGAGCGCAATCCCAAAGGGCTGCCCAGGTGCCTCCACAGCTGTGGGTGTTCACACCATTCCTTGTCTCCCACTCCCAGAGAGAGGAAGCTTTTCCATGCCTGGTGGCGAGTATCAGCACTGACGTCCCAGGGTGAGCAGCGCGGGGACCCTCCCGAGGAGGCTCACAGCAAGGGACTGGGGACTTTCCAGGAGGGAAAATACTTCATTTGTTCTGATGCTTCTGTGGCGAGTCAGTGCAGGGAAGGCAGAGGCAGGGCACCCTTGCCTGGGGCTGTCGCAGGCGCCAGCCTTGCCCCGCTCTGCGGGAGGGACGGCAGACGAGAGACGGCTGCTCCTCGGCAGAAGGGAGCTGCGGCTCGGCCGGGGACGGGGCTGCTTCTGCATCCCCAGCTTGGGGAGCGCTGAGGGTCACCAAGGAGCAGAGAGCCCCGTTTTGCCATGTCGTAGGGGCTCAGGGCGCAGTGGCACGGCTGAGGTTCTCGGTTAGGTGGGGTAAATGCCGCTGTGGCTTCTCTTGCGTCCAGCAAGGCGCTTTGGAGATCGGTCACTCTCCAGGCTAGCAGGTTGCACTTATCTTGGTTTTAACTCTCTGTACAGCTGGGACTTAACCACGTGCCTCTGCATGCTGGAAGGCAATATGTGTCTCGTTTATTACCATAAAGCTTCAGGATAGGGGAAGAGAGGAAACTTTGCCTAGTTAATGTGACTTCTGAAGAGACCTGCAGTGCTGAGAGGTGAGGGAGGGCTGCCCTGCCCTGCCCTGCCCTGCCCCACCAAAGCAGCCCCTCCAGCAGCGAGCCCTCCTTGCTTCCTTTCTGCGGGTCCTGTGCCTCACTGGGTTTCATAACTCCAATTACCACCACCTTGAAAATCCATCTTAAAAATAGTCTAAAAATAAAATATAATGCTTTTGCAATTGTGATAAGCAGGGTGTAATTCGGTACTTAAGAGCAACTTGCCTTTGCTGCTGCAGAGCCCACCAGCAGCGGGGAGGGAAGGTGGGAGGATGGCTGGGTGCCTGCCTGCAGCCCGCTTGCAACCAGTGCGCTTCGCCTGGGAATTACGGTGCCTAATAAGTGCTTGGGGATCCCCCCTGGGACATTTTAGAAAACTGCAGGTTTGATTTTATTATCTTAATTTGCTCTATTTTGATCAAGGCAATGAAAACAAGAGTCAGTCTTTTAAACTACTTTATCGGAGGAAGTGAGAAATCACATATTTATAAAACATGCCAGTCAACGGATGTATGAAACACGCTCCGTTCCATTCCAGGTCTATTCCACCAGCAATTAGCTATAAATATACTCTCATTTGGTAACTGATTTTCAGTATATTTATTCTACTTAGATGGGAAAAATATTCATGTTGATCAGCTCCCCCGAGGCCTTCATCAGGCGAGTTTAATGAAGAGAAGAGACAGGTGCTTTTTTATGACCTTTTTCTTTAATTTTAAGAAAGGCATGTAACTGTACCTCTTTCATCCCAGTCTCCAGCTGAGAACCAACGCTGCCAGCAGAGCTAATATCTCACAACAGGATCCTTCGGGCTTCAGAGTGTAAATATTCACAACTTCCTTATCCCCCATTTTGTTATAAAAAGTGCAATAACCGATAATGAAAGCTTGGAAAATAATCCCATAAATCTGCAAAGTTTGATTCAGTTTGCAGTGAGGGTGCTACAAACGGGTACGACTGCTGAGGGAAAACGGAGGTACACTGATGCCGGACCGATGTAGGAGAGAATGGAGAACGGAGGTTTTTCAGTTGGAAGGAACCTGCAATGACCACCTCATCCTGCTGCTCGATCACTTCAGGGCTGACTGAAAGCCGTGTTAATAAGGGCATTGTCCAAATGCCTGTTGAACACTGACAGGCTTGGGGCATTGACTCGTCTCTCTAGGAAGCCTGTTCCAGTGTCTGACCCCCCTCGGTAAATAAATGCTTCCTCATGCCCAGTCTGACCCTCCCCTGGGGCAGCTTTGAACCATTCCCGCGCATCCCTGGTGGCCACTGGGATAAAGGATGGCGGATCTATTTCACGGAGTCTAAAAGCCACAGTGTGTAGTCGTGCAAGTGCAGCTGCTGCGGCCTCCCGAGGTGGTTTGCTGGGGGGCAGCCCCTGCGGGATGCGTGTCCCTGCGGGATGCATGTCCCTGCGGGATGCGTGTCCTTGAGGGATGCATGTCCCTGCGGGATGCATGTCCCTGAGGGGTGTGTGTCCCTGAAGGGTGCATGTCCCTGAGGGATGCGTGTCCCTGCGGGATGTGTGTCCCTACAGGATGCGTGCTCCTACAGGATGCGTGCTCCTTGGGAGCACTCCCCGAAACAGCGGGAGCCCGGGGCTGGGGCGCAAGGATGCTGGCAGCACTGCCACCAGGTCCGGCTTTGGGCTGGCCTCCAGCAATGGCAGCAGAGAAGCGGCTTCTGCCTTCCTGCTGCTCTCCCGGCCGCGAGGCTCACGCCTGGCAGCTCCTCCCTCCCTGCCGCTGGACCAGACAGCTGATGAAGACATCCCAGCTGTGGAGAAGCAGTGGTTTGTCTCCCCGAGGTGCTCGCTGTGGTTTTCCTGTAAGGATTAGCAGCTCCTTTACGTCTGCAGGCGCTGCTTGATGGGGCTGTCACAGCACCTGGCCAGATGCGCTGCAAAGGGTGATTTGTTCCCAAAAGATTGCAATTATGCAAATGAATATATCGACTTATTTTTCACTGAATAAAGCCAGCAGGGTCCGTACTCGCTCTAAACTATCTCGGCATGTAATTTGGCTGCCCACTGGGGTGGAGGCATTTAGCGAGAAAGAGAGGGACAGCTGTAAAAACTGGATATGGACGTGACACAAAGAAATACATCTTCATATTACAGAAGTGCTCTTCTGTACGAGCCCTGTGGCAAGTGGGTAGTAACTCATTCCCCAGCATGCCACCAGCTTTCTGTGCCCTCTCTGGACTGAAATACCAGTTTCAGGGAGCCATCACGTGTGGTGGGAGCCTGCCATGTTGCTGGGTTTGCATAAAGCGTCTGACAAGACGTGCTGCAACGTGCCGATGCGGCGTGAACCTTGCGTAGCGCCGAAGGCGGCCACGCCAACAGCTCTGCAGGGAGACTGAGTCGCTGAAGGCCCTTGGGTGTCTCCTGTTCCCCTTGCAAACACTCTCACCAGGGCTAGGGAAGGCTTATTTTGGCTTTCCCAGGGAAGACGTGCTGAACAAATTTCAAGGGTCGCTGTCTGGCACCGTGCATGAGGAGAGGGTGGTGGCGTGGGCAGGGTGTCTCACTGAGATGCCCTCACCTTGCACAGGCACAGCTCTTTCTCTCTGAAGTCCCATATAGGCTTACTGTCGTAACAGATTGCTTTGGAAAAAATGCATTAGGCACCTGCACAAATATTTAAACAGACCCAGGCCACAAACAAACACCACAGGTTGGAGCTGGGCTGGTGGAGACATCTCCACCACAAGGCAGCATGCTCCAGTGCTGGGGCTTGGCTAAAGGTGACCTTGAATGGGGGCAGTTCAGCCGGGTGGCAGAAGCCCGCGAGACACCTCTTCTTCCAAAGGCTCAGGGGGAGCACGGGGAAGGCTAAAACTCAAGAGACTGAGCACAGTCCTGTGTTTCCAAAGCCTCAGTAGACAGTGCGGGGCTGTGGAGCTGACGTTGTCCCGGGCGGCTGAGCACAAGGGGTTGGAGATCCACCGTCCAACTGCTGGATCCATGGGACTTCAACAGGTCTTACAGCAGACCCTATGCAGCATTTGTCTGTTCATGAAAAGTTGCTTTAAGATGAATTGCACTCCAGCAGCGGTTTTCTCACCTGGGATACTGGCTCTCGGTCAGCAAAGGCGTTTAAAACATTTCTTCCTTAAAATGTGGCTTCTGAAGCCTCTTCAACATGCACAGGAGTGCTGCTCCTTCAGGTGCAAGGCCTGTAAGGAAGAGTTTACAAACAATATTTTAATGAAACTGATACCAGCATTTAAATGGGAAGACTTCAACCACATTTTTAATAAAATTATTCCTGAAAGGGAGCTAAAATAAGCACTACAAAATTATTTTAAATTAAGCCAATTTCCTCAAGCTCAAACAGGAAAACCCTTGGCTAATTATGGAGTTGAATAAGCTGAAATACAGGAATGCAAATTTAAGAATTAAGGAGGAGAAAACCGTATTTTAACCGGGTCAAAAGAGTTAGTTATTTTTAACGATATGATTGCTAGGCGTGCGCACCACTACGACCCACTCAGGCTCAGCAGGTACCAGTCAGCTCCTGCCCTGGAGGAGGATTGGGTCCAGGTTGCACAGACTGGGGCAAGTCGGTGCAGAAAATGGCCAGTGCTGCTCAGAGGGGAAATGGAGTTTCTTCAGCAAAATTATAGTAACGTGATTTAAGTTAAATTAAGTTAAATTTCAATACCAGGTGTCGTAAGGGTTCCTTACTCTCCTGTGCTAGTTTGCACTCCTGTGTGTTTCATTTCCCTGCAGACCTCCAGCGTGCAGCATACAAATGCAAGAAGGGGAGTTTTAGGTTGGGTATTAGGAAAAATTTGTTTACTGAGAGAGTGGTCAAGCATCGGCACAGGCTGCCCAGGGAGGTGGTGGAGTCACCATCACTGGTGTGTTCAAAAAACGTGTGGATGTGGCACTTCGGGACATGGTTTAGTGGGCATGGGGGTGTTGGGTTGGTGGTTGGACTTGATGATCTTGAAGGTCCTTTCCAACCTCAATGATTCTGTGATTCTGTGTGAAGAAGGGTCGCTGGGAATGAAAACTGGTCCCTGAACATGATGCTCCCAGAATGTGATGTTCCCAGCTTGCAGGCACCGTGTCCTCCGAGAGTGTAATGAATACAACGCAGATCAGACTTTCAGTTTTAAGGATATGCTGCTACCTTGTTTTAGGCATTTGTGGTAGACCAAGAGTGAAACAAATTTTGGAGAAGGAGCAAATTCTATCTAAGGGAAGATATCTACCAATGATAATCAACATTTTTTAAGAATTAGTATTGTCAAAGACTAAGGACTTGATAATAGTCTAGGGCTAAGAAATAAACAGTACAATATATCAGGCTGTAGACTCTGACACAATCTGATAATATGCAATCAATATTTGACTTAACATTTTAAGCCCTCCTCCCCCAACACCTTAAATCGTAGGATAATATAGCAAAGCTCTGCTCTGATTTCATAGGGTGAGGTTGTTGTTTTGATAAAGGGCAAATAAAAAAAGACCATTATTCTGCCTACTGCCATCACGCTGCTTTTCCTATAGTCGTGGCAGTTAGTATAGCTGTCCTGGTTTCAGCCAGGATAGAGCTGGTTTTCTTCACAGAAGCCAGTGTGAGACTGTGTTTTGGATTTGGGATGAGGAACTGTTGATAATGTGCTGATGTTTTGGGTTGCTGCTGAGCAGTCAAGGACAGTCCAGCTTCTTGTGCTGGCCTGCCAGCGAGCAGGCTGGGGGTGCACGGGGAGCTGGGAGGGGACACAGCTGGGACAGCTGACCCAGACTGGCCAAAGAGATATTCCCTACCATACGACGTCATGCCCAGTACATAAACTGGAGTTGGCCGGGGGGCAGAAATCGCTGCTCGGGGACGGGCTGTCGATCACAGGGTGGTGAGCAATTGCTGTATTGGGCATCACTTGTTCTTGTACATTCCTTTGTCGGTATTATCATTGTTGTTTCCTTCTTTCTTTCTGTCCTATTAAACTGTGTTTACCTCAACCCACAAGGTTTTTTTTTCCTAATTCTCTCCCCCACCCTACTGTGGGAGGGGGAGTGAGCGAGCGGCTGCGTGGTGCTTAGTTGCCGGCTGGGGCTAAACCACGACAGTCCTTTTTGGCGCCCAACGTGGGGCCCGAGGCTTGAGATAATAACAGTTGCAGGTGTACAATATCAGTTTATTTGATTTGCATGATGCTCTCGTCTTTGTTGTACATGTTAAGGAACGTTGTTGGTCTCTGCGGGCTGCTGTACTCGCCTGCGAGTTTTGTTTTTAGAGCACTGACCTTGAGCTTAATGGGGTATCATCTGAACTCTGTACTAAAGCCGTTACTGTATTTTGGCTACAGTCTTGTGGAGACGATTAGCAATTATACTTCTGCCTCTGAAAGGCTTTCTATGGAGGAAATGCAGAATGATACCTTTGCTACCCTCTATCATAACGTTTCCTCCTTCATCACAGTAATTTTTCCGTATTTTGAACACCCTTGGGTAGTTATAATACCTCTATTGCTACTTCTGGGGAACATTGTTTTGGTTTTGTCTAAGGTTGGCAAGCAATTTAAGAATATCACCCGGAGATCTGCCCCAAGGCTGGATAGTTATGAATGGCAGGGCGTGTGGAACAGCATGGGCAAATGCCTGGGGCGGTGGGCACCTCCGGTGTTTTGGAACTTCTCTCCCGAACAAGTGCAGAATCCTGATAAACTAGCAGAATATCTGGAAGAAGTATGCTGTCAGCCTGGCAGCTCCAAGGAGACACAAATCATTGCCATGTGCTGGGGCCTGGCCCATGCCTACCGAGCTCTATTTAACACTGTGCAAAGGGGAGAGAGGGTCTCTGGGTCTGATGGCAATGTGGCAGGCACTGTGACTACTCCAACCCCTGCAACAGGCACTGTAGCTACTCAGACTGTTGCAGCTGAACCAGAGAACCAGCCCATCCCAGTATCAGTTGCCCCTGTACAAAAGAAGAAATCTTGGAAGCGGAAGTCAGCTCGTTTAGTAAGGGAGGAGGAAGATTCTGCTAAGAGGGAGGCAGAGGAAGCGAGTGAGGAGGCAGAGTGCTCTGAAGCAGGGCCATCACAAGGACTGAAGAGGGAAGAGAGCAGGTCATCACTTGAAGAGGAGGAAGAGGAAGAACTCATAAAAGAGACAGTAACTACCCGATCTCTATCACTGAGTGAACTGCGAGATATGCGAAAGGATTTCAGCCGTCGTCCAGGTGAGCACATTGTCACCTGGCTGCTCCGATGCTGGGATAATGGGGCCAGTAGCCTGGAATTAGAGGGTAGGGAAGCCAAGCAGCTGGGATCCCTTTCTAGGGAAGGGGGCATTGACAAAGCAATTGGAAAAGGTGCACGAGTCCTCAGCCTCTGGAGACGACTCCTGTCGGGTGTGAAGGAAAGGTACCCCTTCAAGGAAGATGTTCTATGTCACCCAGGCAAGTGGACCACCATGGAGAAAGGTATCCAGTACCTGAGGGAGCTAGCGGTGCTGGAAGTGATTTATGGTGACTTGGACAATGGACAATCATCCAAAGATCCAGATGAAGTCAATTGCACGCGACCTATGTGGCGGAAGTTTGTACGGAGTGCACCATCATCATATGCCAACTCATTAGCAATAATGGCCTGGAAAGACGGAGAGAGACCAACGGTGGATGAATTGGCTGGCCAACTCCGGCAATACGAAGAAAGTCTCTCTTCCTCCCTACGGGCCTGCGTCTCTGCTGTAGAGAAACTGTCCCAGGAGTTCCGGCAATTCAAAGAGGATATGCCCTACCCTCCACCCGTACGGACCAGTGTCTCAGCCATTAGGAGTAAGCGCTCTTCTGTTCAAGAGAGAGGATATAGAGGATACACACCGCGAGCGTGGTTTCAATTGCGTGACTACGGAGAGGACATGAGGAGGTGGGATGGAAAACCTACCTCGACCCTAGAGACACGAGTACGTGAGCTGCAAGGAAAAACAATTACAAAAGGGCGTTCATGTTCCTCCAGAAAAATCGTCGCTCCACTTTCCAGTGGGCAGTTCCCCAGAAAGAATAGAAGAGCTGATCTCACCTCTGATCCTCTTGAAGGGACTTCTGATTCCTATTTACAAGAAGTGGGTAACGAGTACTATGAGCAGGACTAGAGGGGCCCTGCCTCCAGCCAGGCGGAGGAGAGGGATAACCGAGTTTATTGGACTGTGTGGATTAGATGGCCTGGCACATCAGACCCACAGGAATATAAGGATTTAGTGGATACTGGTGCACAATGTACCTTAATGCCATCAAGCCATATAGGGGCACAACCCATCTGTATTTCTGGAGTGACAGGGGGATCCCAACAGCTGACTGTGCTGGAGGCCGAAGTGAGCCTAACTGGGAATGAGTGGCAGAAGCACCCCATTGTGACTGGCCCAGAGGCTCCGTGCATCCTGGGCATAGACTATCTCAGGAGAGGGTATTTCAAGGACCCAAAAGGGTACCGGTGGGCTTTTGGTATAGCTGCCTTGGAGACGGAAGAAATTAAACAGCTGTCCACCTTGCCTGGTCTCTCAGAGGACCCTTCTGTGGTGGGGTTGCTCAGGGTCGAAGAACAACAGGTGCCGATCGCTACCACAACAGTGCACCGGCGGCAATATCGCACCAACAGAGACTCCCTGATCCCCATCCATGAGCTGATTCGTCGGCTGGAGAGCCAAGGAGTGATCAGCAAGACTCGCTCACCCTTTAACAGCCCCATATGGCCAGTGCGAAAGTCTAATGGAGAGTGGAGACTGACAGTAGACTATCGTGGCCTGAATGAAGTCACACCACCACTGAGCGCTGCCGTGCCAGACATGCTAGAACTTCAATATGAACTGGAGTCAAAGGCAGCCAAGTGGTACGCCACCATTGATATTGCTAACGCGTTTTTCTCGATCCCTTTGGCGGCAGAGTGCAGGCCACAGTTTGCTTTCACCTGGAGGGGTGTCCAATACACCTGGAATCGACTTCCCCAGGGGTGGAAACACAGCCCTACCATTTGCCATGGGCTGATACAAACTGCACTGGAACAGGGTGAAGCTCCAGAGCATCTGCAATACATTGATGACATCATCGTATGGGGCAACACAGCAGAAGAAGTTTTTGAGAAAGGGAAGAAAATAATTCAAATCCTTCTGAAAGCTGGTTTTGCTATAAAACAAAGTAAGGTCAAAGGACCTGCACAAGAGATCCAGTTTTTAGGAATAAAATGGCAAGATGGACGTCGACAGATCCCAACGGATGTGATCAACAAAATAACAGCTATGTCTCCACCAACTAGCTAAAAAGAAACACAAGCATTTCTGGGCGTTGTGGGTTTCTGGAGAATGCATATTTCAAATTACAGTCTGATTGTAAGCCCTCTTTATCAAGTGACCCGGAAGAAGAATGATTTTAAATGGGGCCCTGAGCAACGACAAGCCTTCGAGCAAATTAAGCAGGAGATAGTTCATGCTGTAGCCCTCGGGCCAGTCCGAGCAGGACAAGATGTTAAAAATGTGCTCTACACGGCAGCCGGGGAGAATGGCCCTACCTGGAGTCTCTGGCAGAAGGCACCAGGAGAGACTCGAGGTCGACCTCTCGGGTTTTGGAGTCGAGGATATAGGGGATCTGAGTCCCGCTATACTCCAACTGAAAAGGAGATACTGGCAGCATATGAAGGAGTTCGAGCTGCCTCAGAAGTGATTGGCACTGAAGCACAGCTCCTCCTGGCACCCCGACTGCCGGTGCTGGGCTGGATGTTCAAAGGGAGGGTCCCCTCTACACATCAGGCGACTGATGCTACGTGGAGTAAGTGGGTCGCGCTTATTACACAGCGGGCTCGAATAGGAAACCTTAATCACCCGGGAATCTTGGAAGTGATCATGGACTGGCCAGAAGGCAAAGATTTTGGAATATCACCAGAAGAGGAGGTGGCGCGTGCTGAAGAGGCTCCACCATATAATGAACTGCCAGAGAATGAAAGGCAATATGCCCTGTTTACTGATGGGTCCTGTCGTATTGTAGGCAAACATCGAAGGTGGAAAGCTGCTGTATGGAGCCCTATACGACGAGTTGCAGAAGCCGCTGAAGGACAAGGTGAATCAAGTCAGTTTGCAGAGGTGAAAGCCATCCAGCTGGCTTTAGATATTGCTGAACGAGAAAAATGGCCAGTACTCTATCTTTATACTGACTCATGGATGGTGGCAAATGCTCTATGGGGGTGGCTACAGCAATGGAAGCAGAGCAACTGGCAACGCAGAGGCAAGCCCATCTGGGCTGCTGAATTGTGGCAAGATATTGCTGCCCGACTAGAGAATCTGGTCATAAAAGTATGCCATGTAGATGCTCACGTACCCAAGAGTCGGGCCACCGAAGAACATCAAAACAACCATCAGGTGGATCAGGCTGCTAAGATTGAAGTGGCTCAGGTGGATCTGGACTGGCAACATAAGGGTGAATTATTTATAGCTCGGTGGGCCCATGACACCTCAGGCCATCAGGGAAGAGATGCAACATATAGATGGGCTCGGGATCGAGGGGTGGACCTGACCATGGACGCTATTGCACAGGTTATCCATGAATGTGAAACGTGTGCTGCGATCAAACAAGCCAAGCGGTTAAAGCCCCTCTGGTATGAAGGACGATGGTTGAAATATAAATATGGCGAGGCCTGGCAGATTGACCATATCACACTTCCACAAACTCGCCAAGGCAAGCGCTATGTGCTTACCATGGTGGAAGCAACCACCGGATGGCTGGAAACATACCCTGTGCCCCATGCCACCGCCCGGAACACTATCCTGGGCCTTGAAAAGCAAGTCTTATGGCGACATGGCACCCCCGAAAGAATTGAGTCGGACAACGGGACTCATTTCCGAAACAACCTCATAGACACCTGGGCCAAAGAGCACGGCATTGAGTGGGTGTATCACATCCCCTATCATGCACCAGCTTCCGGAAAAATTGAACGATACAACGGACTGTTAAAGACTACACTGAGAGCAATGGGTGATGGGACATTCAAACATTGGGATAAACATTTAGCAAAAGCCACCTGGTTAGTCAACACTAGGGGATCTACTAATAGAGCCGGCCCTGCCCAATCAAAACTTTTACGTACTGTAGAAGGGGATAAAGTCCCTGTGGTGCATGTGAGAAACATGCTGGGGAAGACAGTCTGGGTTACTCCTGCCTCAGGCAAAGGTAAACCCGTTCGTGGGATTGCCTTTGCCCAGGGACCTGGGTGCACTTGGTGGGTAATGCGGAAGGATGGGGAAGTCCGATGTGTACCTCAAGGAGACTTGATTTTGGGTGAAAATAGTCAATGATTTGAATTGTATTATGTTAATTGTTACACAATACAGTATGTCATTACTACTATGGTTGCTATCTACCATATCAATGGTATTACAGTAAGAATCACCCAGACTGATGAAGAATGAGCTTCACCGAAACTAAGCAACATGCAGCAGTGATGGAACCAGAACTGGCTTCAGCAGCTTGCGCCCAACAATTCCCTCGAGACCGACATCTTCGACCTGCAGATCATGGACATGGACCGTGCCAGATAACGATCCAACACCACATACCATCTCCCCTGCCCTGAGAGACTGCTATGATGGATGAAGCCCAGAGTCATGGACTGAATGAACTACACAGACATTTTAAAGTGATGGCCCATGGACTAAGAAAGTGATATCTGTGTGTATATATTAAAAGACAGGAAGAGTAATAATGAATAATTGGAATGTATTGAAAGTACAGGACCTGGGCATGACGTAAATGGTATGGAATAAGGGGTGGATACTGTCCTGGTTTCAGCCAGGATAGAGCTGGTTTTCTTCACAGAAGCCAGTGTGAGACTGTGTTTTGGATTTGGGATGAAAAACTGTTGATAATGTGCTGATGTTTTGGGTTGTTGCGGAGCAGTCAAGGACAGTCCAGCTTCTTGTGCTGGCCTGCCAGCGAGCAGGCTGGGGGTGCACGGGGAGCTGGGAGGGGACACAGCCGGGACAGCTGACCCAGACTGGCCAAAGAGATATTCCCTACCATACGACGTCATGCCCAGTACATAAACTGGAGTTGGCCGGGGGGCAGAAATCGCTGCTCGGGGACGGGCTGTCGATCGCCGGGTGGTGAGCAATTGCTGTATTGGGCATCACTTGTTCTTGTACATTCCTGTGTTGGTATTATCATTGTTGTTTCCTTCTTTCTTTCTGTCCTATTAAACTGTGTTTACCTCAACCCACAAGGTTTTTTTTTCCTAATTCTCTCCCCCACCCTACTGTGGGAGGGGGAGTGAGCAAGCGGCTGCGTGGTGCTTAGTTGCCGGCTGGGGCTAAACCACGACAATAGCAATGAGATGAAGTTTTTATTTTGATAGTGATCTCTTGCTCTGGGAGGTGTGAATGAAGCAAATGGAGCCAGGTGCCAGGGATCAGCCCGTCCCACCTCCTGTTCATCAGGTGAAGATGCCCCTGCATTGGGTCCCTGGCCCTGGGCAGGGTGGGGAGCGAGGGGGGTGTTACAGCCTGGTCCCTATATAACAGCTCTGAGCTGGGGCCAGCTCTGCTGCTTGTCCTGGGTGAGACTAGAGGAGAGGTCTTGCTCCTGAAAGGGTGATGGAAAATGAAAGGTATGAGAGATATATATACACACTTTAATAGATTCAATTTTTGGGTGGAGGAGGGTCTTTGTGCTTTCAGATGTAGTCTCTTGCTTGAGCCTCGTGCTGTTATATAAACACCAAGTCAGTACTCTAGAAAAAAGGAAGCTTGCTGTGCGTGTCAGCAAGAAAAAAGGTATTTTTGTATGTTTTTTGACCTGTGAACACTATAGCCATATGAAATGACTAAAGTATTAAAGCATGAAATTAAAGATTGTAACATTTTAGCTTAAAATATTGTATATAGGATTTATTTGCTTTAGAATGTGGAGGTTTTTTTGCAGAACCTCACCTATAGTTGTTTATCTCCTTAGTGCTTCTCTCTTGCTGGAGCTCAGGTTCTTCTGTGTGGTGTGGGTGAAGGAGCATCCCCAGGTTTGTGTTGTCTCGTAGCAGCGTTGCTCCCTCAGCTACCCATAATGGCAGCCCCACCAGCTCCTGCTGCTTTTGCTAGGGCTGTGAAGGGATCTGTGGAAACAGTTAATTTCTTTAAAAAATTGTCTGAGATATTTGGAATCACCTTAAAATTCTTTTCTGATTCCCACAGCAATAACTTCATCTATTGGTGATTGTGGAGCTCTAGCTCAGCTGTACTCTGTGCCTGCCCGTGGTAAGACTGAAGCTCCACTCAGTGGCTTTGTGATACAAGGGGACAATCGATATAGAGATTATTTTTCATAACCTCACGTTCTAGTTTTGAGTTCCTTAGGCCCTTCTGCTCAGAAGGGAAGACACTCTGCAAAGCTCTCATAGTTCCAAGGCTTCATTTGTCTGATCCAAGTATTTCCACGTGAATTTATCACTCAGTGATTGAGATAGCTCAAGGGAATCCGCGACTGCAATACATTTTTGATTGCCTTCATTTTTAAAACACACAATTCACTCCCGCAACTTGCAGCGATAGCTTGTATTTACATAGGTGTCTTTCTAAGAGGGATTAAAGCAACCTGTTGGAGCTGGACCGTAGCGGTTTGTCGGCTGGGGAGTTTTCGATGCATGCGTTTACATGCTTGGCTGGCTCCCAGCCCGATAGGTCAGAACTACTCTGAAAGCTAATTTGAAAAACGTAGTGGAAGATACAGCTGCCCACAGGGAAATTGCTGTTTCTCTCTGGGACCAGATGTTGGTGCAGCAAATGCTGTGGTGCCCTACAGAGGGCCGGAGCTGGGGCAGCTGGGTTTGGGTGTAGTGGTGCCTTACTGGTGGTACTGGCGCTAGTGGCTGCATTTGTGCTGGCTTTGAAAGTGCCGCCTCCTTTCTCCTGCAGGCTACTTAAACCCGAGCCCAGTCCCGGTGCGTCGGTGCTGCCGGGCGCTCAGCCTCGTAAAGAGCCCGGCTTAGTGCCAGGGCCTGACCCTGCGGGCACCGCACCTTCTGCAGCATCGAACTCCTCTGCCCTTGTGTTAACTCTGCGCGGAAGAAAACTCATTTACCAAATGCCCATCGCTTGAGGGCAAAGGCACACAGCATTAATTTGCTAGAAAAATGCTTTCAAAGTTCAGGTAAACTATTTCAGAACAAGCATCTTAAAAACGTACTTCCGCAGCTCAGAAGAGCCTGGCAGGTACCTGTGTTTTGGGGAGAAGACTGACATCAGCTGGTAAGAGACTGCGTGCGGTCCCGTATTTGGACATTTTTTTGGATGCACAGATAATTACAGGCTCCTTACAGTTTGATTTTTGACTTGAATCTAATCTTTATTCTTGGGCTGTTTTTTTTTCCCCAAAGTGGTAAATCAGTAAGAAAAATGTCTGTTACCTCTCCCCCACAGAGGGGAGTAGAAGCGCAAATCCCGCTTCCCTCAGCAGCCGCTGCCGCGCTGCCTCTTGCCACCGCGGCCCATAGAGCTTCCCTCGCTTCGCCGCCGCGGGGCCTCCGGAGGGAAACCGGGTTCGCCGCCGCAGTGTCACGGCCGTTCCGTTTGGCTTTGGAGAGGCGGCGTAAGCGGTCAGGGCAGCGTTTTGTACCTGCGGCGGAGCGCGTGGTTTCGGGCCCTTCAGGAAGGGGCTGAGCCGCGCAGGAGACGAGCACCCCTCTGCGTGGGACGCGTGTGGTGGGGCATCTCCCACGTCCCCTCTGGCGGTGGCACGGATGGAGATCCGGCTGTGTGTGGAGATAACAGCTCTGCCGGTGCCGGTGACCCGCTGCTCGCTGTCCTCACCTGCGCTCTCCCCGCCCGCTGCCCGTCGGGCCGCAGCGCCGAGCGTGGCCGGGCCGTGCCGCCGCAAGGGGCATTGGCTGATTCGGCAGCCTGAGGGTTTGCCCCCCGGCTTTCCCGCGCGCGCTTTGCTCCGACCGGTGGCTGCACGCGCATCGCACGCACCGGTCGATCCCTCCCCTCTGGGAGGACTGGCTGGAGTCTGAGAATGGACCCTGGGCTCCTGATCTTCACGTGCTCGCGCAGCTGATGGGAGGGCGCGGGCTCTGCTCTCCCCCAGCAGCCCGTCCCTTTCCGCTGGCCGCAGGCGGGCCCGGCACGCGTGCTTCGCCTGGCCTCCTCCCGCCGTCGGCACGCGACTGCCCGCTTTACTGAGCCAGAGGGAATTGGCTGTAAGCCAGCTCATACCTCGTTTTTAAAAGCCATGATTTAAACCGGTACCCAGGACTTCTGTGGGCCGTGTCTCGGCCGGCCCCCGCAGGGAAGCGGGGCAGATGCGGGCAGCGGTGGGGATGTGTGGGGGGCCCCCGTGGCACAGCCGGTTTGTGGGTTCAATTGCAGCCTGGTGCTTCCCTTGCTCTCTGCTGTGCCCAAATGGCGTGTCACTTCGTGTTGTTACAGGCAGACCATGAATATACGTTCAACTATGTGCAAAGGCTGGGTGCGTTGTGTTAAAAATGGAAGGTACTGTCTGATCTGCCCATGCTTTCATGTCGGACTCCTGCGAAGCTGGTGGGAAGGGACCTCCAGAGGTCAGAGGTGCTGCTCTGAGCCAGCACCAGACCCCATTCGTGTCAGCGTAGAATGTTGCTCCTTAGAACAACAGAGGAAGTAAAATGATTTGGGGGGGCTCAGTGTGTTTTCTGGAGGGTACTTGTGTAATTGTTTACAATTATTGTGAAATAGTGTTTCCTCCTCACTGCCTTTTCAAGCTGTTTGATTTTTGACCTTTTAACAGAAACCTTTCCAATAAACCTTCACGGCATGACCTTATAGCCTGAGAGTACGGAGGATGTGTTATCATTTTAGAAATACAGTAGAATTCAGTGGCATCAGTGCCTTCTAATCCTCCTCTGATTTCCCTCAAATGATGTCAGTCTGCTATGTGAGATCGGTTCTAAGGATAGATTTTAAGACCTCTGCTTAGAGCCTTCCTCCAGCTCCTCAGTACTTGCTCTGTTGATGCAAACCACTTAATTATTTTGGCTAATGCTGTGCCATTTGTGCCAATCCCATCTTCCACCTTTTGCAATTAATTCCTATCTAGCATTGGTAGAATGCTTTACTGAAGCTCAGATAAAAACCCACATTTCTTCTATCTGGAAAATCGCTGCCTAAAGCCATTGGGTGGGTTCACCGGCAGCAGGTCATGCTAAGCATGAGCTTATCTGTTTAGTTAATGTGGTGATCAAACTGCTTGTCGAGAAAAGTAATGCTGGACACCCCTGAACAACCAGAAGTCTGGGCAAAAAATGCCATCCTGGCTGACAAACTTGGAGGCATATTCTAACTAAATATTTTGAAATATTAAGGGTGACTTTTGTGGTGTCTCTTGCGGATGTTAATTTCCAGGAATTCATTGCATCTGTTGGACCTATATGAAGAAGGATGCAACTTTCGAGTGATGTGTGTTACCCAGAGTTGTAGGGCCACTGGCTTTCAGAGATAATAGGTTTAAATTCTGTGTTCACTCTGGAGGATGTCTGTGTCAAAGAGCTGTTTCCAAGGAAAACATCCCTGGAAGTGTTCAAGGTCAAGTTAGACGGGGCTTTGAGCAACCTGGCCTAGTGGAAGGTGTCCCTGCCCATGTCAAGGGGGTTGGACTAGATGATCTTTAAGGTCCCTTCCAATCCAAACCATTCTATGGTTCGATGAAATCAATGTCAGTAAGCAATTAAGCATGTTAATTATGTTGGGTGGTGCCATGAGACCCAAACCAATCTTGCTGAGGTCTGGGATGCGATGTGGGGAGAGATATGGAGAAATAAGCTGTGTAACCTGTAGACAAGGTTAAAAATAATGACCAAAATCCCATGTAGAGTTGGTAAATGGACTGCTGGCACTGTTTTACAGCAACAGCGTTTGACAAGAAAAGGTATTTGGGTAAATACAGTCTATTGGCTTACTGATGTTCAAATATCCACGGTGTATACTCTGCGCTGTATCTCTGTAGGTGTGCTGTGAATGAGTTTTAAGAGATGCGCAGGATGAGGTGTGGAAAGAGATGGCTGCTTTTCAAAAGGGAAATGGAGGTTGTGGCCTGAGGGACTGATGGCAGATCTCTTACTGGAGTCACATACATTTTTGGATGAAAAATTACATGGACAAAATATGTGCTGCTGCTTGGGTGTGCCAAATGCTGCTTTTTCTTAAAGTTAGTCGTCTGCTGGTATAAATAATGCTTTAAAGTAAATAACACTTCAAAGAGACATGTCTGAGCACCCAGGGACCCCAGGCAGAGCATGGCGAGAAGGGAGTTCGGTGGAGTGTGGTGGAGCTCGTACGTTTTGGTGTTCTGCCTCCCAAATGCCAGTCTGGGCACGAGCCTTTGACCTGTTGAGCAATGGTCTGATGAGAGGCTTGGTGCCAACTGCTTTCATCCCTACACTGGGGTAGGCAACAGGCTGGCTTTGCATCTATTTCTTTGGGTCTGTAAATAGCTTTAATGCTGTTACATAGGCATCGAACGCCTTTTTTACTGCCTCGTAGAGAGGCTTATCCTTTTAAGTTGTGCTCACTTCCACTGCCCAAAGGAGGCAGTGAGATGTGAGGAAGAAAATTTCACATTTTTAACGGTTATTTTTAACATCTGTTCATCATAGTTGATGGTGGTTCTGTATGTAGAGTCTGTGGTTGTGTTTAATAAAAGTTATTCTTGTTACTAGACTAAAATGTCAGTCTTCTCAAAGACTGAATCAATATTTTGATGTTTAGAGAAGCTATACATTTAAGAGCAATGTCTTAGCAGTCAAATGAGAAAAATCGTAAGAAAAGTACACATTTAAAAGTTCCCATTTATTTCACTGTGTAGCTACTTCTTCCAATTAGTAATCTGTGGAAAAAATTAGAGTTCAGGAAGAAAAACCCAATATATGCCACTGGGAGCTGATGCACAGGAACGGGTGCACCCCTGCGTAATTAAGAATGGGCCTCTACAGCAGCTCCAGGGACCCACGGGCTGTCTGGGACCCCACGTATTGGATGGGGCTGGGTGCAGTTGCTAAAAGTAAAACCAGTTGCATGACTATCTTACTAAGCCAAAAGAAAACATGAAAAAAAAAAGGAGACAGAGTTGTTAAAATAGGCCTGAACTTGTTAAAAGGAGCGTTGTGACTCCCACACACACTGCTGTTGTTGGGAGGAAGGTGCAGCACCCTGAGTCCTCCTCCATGCCAGCTTCTCCCTTGCTTGGCTGCAGAGTCGACCTTGCCTCTGTGATGGGAGTAGGGATTTTCCACAAGGTATAGGAGGAAAAAGTCAGTGACTATTGTTTTTTCAAATCTATTGATTGCATAACAGGATGTATCTTTTGAAGGTCTAGAAATGTTCTTTTTTTTTTGAGAAAGCATCTTGCAGCACTGGGTCACAGAATCACTAGGTTTGAAAGGACCTTCAAGATCATCAAGTCCAACCATTAATCCAGAACCACCATGTCCCCTAAACCATGTCCTGAAGTGCCACATCCACACGTTTTTTGAACACCTCCAGAGATGGTGACTCCACCACCTCCCTGGGCAGCCTGTTCCAATGCCTGACCACACTCTCAGTGAAGAAATTTTTCCTAATATCCAATCTAAACCTCCCCTGGCGCAACTTGAGGCTGTTTCCTCTTGTCCTGTCACTAGTTACTTGGGAGAAGAGACCAACACCCTCGTCACCACAACCCCCTTTCAGGTAGTTGTAGAGAGCGATACGGTCTCCTCTCAGCCTCCTCTTCTCCAGGCTAAACAACCCCAGTTCCCTCAGCCTCTCCTCATAAGACTTGTGCTCCAGACCCCTCACCAGCTTCGTTGCCCTTCTCTGGACACGCTCCAGCACATCAATGCCCTTCTTGTAGTGAGGGGCCCAAAACTGAACACAGTATTCAAGGTGCGGCCTCACCAGTGCCGAGTACAGGGGCACAATCACTTCCCTACTCCTGCTGGCCACACTAGTGCTGATACAGGCCAGGACGCTGTTGGCCTTCTTGGCCACCTGGGCGCACTGCCGGCTCATGTTCAGCCGGCTGTCAACCAGCACCCCCAGGTCCCTTTCCACCGGGTAGCTCTCCAGCCACTCCTCCCCAAGCCTGGAGCGTTGCATGGGGTTGTTGTGGCTGAAGTGCAGGACCTGGCACTTGGCCTTGTTAAACCTCATACAGTTGGCCTCTGCCCATCGATCCAGCCTGTCCAGCTCCCTCTGCAGAGCCCTCCTACCCTCCAGCAGATCAACACTCCCACCCAACTTGGTGTCATCTGCGGTCTGCATGGATCAGCTGGTAGCGGGGGGTGTGTGCCGAGCCAGCCATCATCCCTCCGTTAGATCAAGGCAGAAATTAAACCATCACTGAGGAAAACAGCACAAAGGACAGAAACTGCTCAATTATCCAAGGAATAAAATCACAGCTTCTGAGTGCTTAATACAACTTAATGAGTTATTGTTAATCCTTGACTCAAAAAAATAGAATTTTTAAGCAGCCTTGGAAAGCACTTCATGCCATCCCATTAGGCTTACAGGGCAATAAAAACATTTCTTTGTGTCCAAATGTGAAAAGAAATGAAATAATCAATCTCTCTGGAGCCAGTTGCCATTTAGTGTTCTCACTGTAGTTACACAGCGCAGTCCTGGTCATGGGCAAAGTTAGGTTTTTGTGGTGCTTGTTCTAGGGGTAGAAATGCTTTTATCTCCTGGCTTGTGCTCTCCTCAGCCGGCAGCGAAAGTCAGCGGTGGTGCGTCCCTCCTCCCTCGGGGCTGTGGGGGTACTGGGGATCCCTGCCCTGGGTCCAGGACGTGTCCCAAGGCCACGTTTAGCCACAGGGAGCGAGAGGTGTGTATTAACGTGTTGTGTGACTGGAGTGGAGGTGGGAAGCACGACTGCTCCCTTCATCTTCCCCTCCTGAAAGCGCGTTTCTCACAAAGGTGTCGGTGAGAACCAGCGTGGGAGCCGCTCCCTGCGGTGGGGCAGGGTCAGGCTCCTGATGCCGTCCAGCAGCTGGGCTGAAACACAGGGATCTCCTCCTGTCGGGGGCCTTCTCTTCACAGGGTTTTCCGCAGTGGAGCGAAAGCAGCCGATTGCCCAAGTGCCACGTGAATGGGATTAGTCATGTCTGAGGCTTAAAAGCTTATTTCCTTGGGTCAGGTGGGGACCAGCACAGCCAGGCTCCGGGGGCTCTGCCCCTCGTGGCTGGGTGGCTTTGCCATGGAGCATCCGAAACAGAGGCTGGTGCTTAGCTGCATCCTGGAGCTACTAGCAGTCCAGCGGTGCCTCTCCTCCATCCTTTGCAAAGATAAGATACATAGCTCGGGCCAGATCACATCACCTATCCTGCCGGTGTTCCTGCAGGTACGGCACTGCCTCAGTGTACCGGTTGTTGCCCCAAACGTGGGGACAAACCAGCATCTGGAGCCCCTGGGCACGCTGGGGGACCCGGGGTGCTCCCACAGCCCTCCCCAGGCCGAGCCTTCCGCTCCGCGTGTGGGGCACAGCACACCTCTCCTGTGCGCTGCGGGGCTGCTGTCTACGACAACGTAACGCTTTGAACAAATGCAGCTTGATATGAGCGTAATGCATTACTCTTATTACTGCTGTGCGTAAGAGTCCTGGAGAGCAGATCCCATGGAGCTAGACCCTGTACAGAGAGTGAAAGGAAGCAAGATTTCCCAAAAAATCTCGTACTTGAAGACAAGTAATAACAAGCAGCTGCAGAAGGGAAATGGAGGAAAAAGTAGACAACTTTACATGTTGGCTGGCTGCTCCCCCGGCCAGGTCTGGTACAGCATGTTCCTTCTGGTCCCAGAATATGATAAACTTGCCTGGCATCTGGTTGACATGGGTGCCTTGCCTGGTGCTCCACGTGAGCCTGAAGAAGTCTCAGAGAAGAAGGACCTGGTAGAGCTCGCACCCACCTTTGGGTGCCGCACAGGACAAAGCCCAGCTGTGCGGCAGCACGCCAGGGAGAGGGAGGAATGGGGAATTCACGGGCCAAACCCGGTAACGCGCTACTGGCGACTACAGGTCCCAGAAGAGCCGTAGCTCTCTTGCGCTGCGTGGACTCTAATGCCTCGATTGTGTGCGGAAGGGCAGCATGGCCGGTGCTGCAGGCTCATGCACGTCCCCCTTCCCGAGCCGTTTCGCATCCTCTTTGCGTGCCCAGTCCCACAGCTCTCGCTCCACTCTAGTCCCAGGGAGGATCCGAGCAGAAGCCTGAGCTGACCTTCTCTTTCCTCTAAAACCTTCCCTTCCAAACCATATTTCTTGCTGGGCACCAGCTCCCTCTGAAACCGGCACCTCTGAGATTTGAGCACTGCTTGCCCTCTCCATCTGGCCCCTCGGGACTGCAGGTCACGTTCACCCACTGACACTTGTCCCGCTCCTGAAGCTGGTGCGGAGTGAGACGGGCAGAAGGTTTCAGGGTTGGCTTCTTGCAGCTGCTTGTGGTGCTGGCCGCCCCTCCAATGCATGGGAACCCCTGAGTGCTGATGAAGCACAGACTGTCCCCACTCGACTGCAAACTAGATCGAAATGTCACCTCTGAACCTGGCAGGGCTTGGGAGTGAGCTCTACAACTCTGGGCTTGGCTGTAAATAAGACGCCTGCCTTCAGTGTCCTTGAACTGCTCCTCCCGACAAGGAACCTCAAAAAATGTATCTATGCAATAGAGAAGTCCCTCTACAGGGATTTTTGATTTGTGTGTCTGTGCAAGAAATACAAAACCATAACAATCTTTTTTCCATGCTCTCACAATGTATTTGTCAACATAAGAAACGTCTATAAAAAGGAAATGCATTGAGATGGGGACCAAAGCTTCTGAGCATACCTGTAGTAAAGTTCTTGCATCTCTCTTACTTTGTGTATCTCTTGAGGATTATTTTGCTATTGGATTTGCCCTCAAATATTATTTAGTATTCTTGTCATAACCAGCCAAAAGGCATAAGTGGAATATAGCTTGCTTCTGAAGTCCTTGTTTTTCCAAACACCTGCTCCTCTGCATTCCAGCCTGCAGCTCAGCTTTCTGTCCTGACATTTACAGCCTTTTCAACGGAATTGTCGAAGCCTTCATCTGACAAACCCTTAGGAAGGCGCACGCTGTGTCTTGAGCGTCAGATTTTAATGGGAGGTTTGAAGACGACACCGGTAGGTTGATGTGTTTTTGCTGGACCGTTACCCAGCGAAGCCCTTCCCGTGCAGGCTGCAGATGGGAAAGGTGCGGATGCTCCTGCTCGGGCCTGTGTGGTCCCCGGCCCCATTGCTCTGGTGGGTGCTCAGCATCCTCTCCCAGCCAGCGCTGCTCTCCCTTCTCCTTCCCACCACGCGCTTCCAGCTGCAGCGGCGTCTGCGGGACGCATTACCCAGCAACAGAGCTCACAGTAACCCTGTGCTGCTGCATTTGCAGTTCTCTCTTGCAGTTTAGCTGAATTTATATACTACAATTTTTTTAGTAGTCTGTGGTGGCAGCATGAACAGGTTTTGGAAGTATTTTAATAGCAGAACTACTTAGGAAACCTTCTGTGCTATTCTTCTAACACAGTGCCAGACTACAAAAATGCCATAAAAATGCCCTGTAATCAAGACAGTAAGACAATTTCTCTTGAATCAGTTTCTTTCAAATTTACTTAATCACATAGCATTCGATGCCTGACCTTTAAGTCTTTTGGACTATGCTAGATATAGTATCTAATTATCAGTCACATGAGTACTATTCATTTAAAATCCTGATGCTGAAGTGATCTGGTTGTCAGGAAAAAAAGCTCTCATAATTGTCTGTGATCGGTACCGGAGAGATTTTCAGGAGAAGGAAGAAACGTGTGGACTGAGTAGTGTAACGCTAGTGGGGGAAGGATTTTGCTAAGAGGTTTCTCTCACTGCCACTGTACTGTTCTGATGCATTTTTTTCTTTCAGTTTTAAATAAAAAAAAGTTTGTGGAGCGTAACTTCATAAGCTTGGCAGCGTGTCCGAGCAGGCACAGCTACGAGCGGAGACCAATAACTTTTGCTTCGCCACAGTCGCGTGGACGGCGGCGCAGCTCGAGGGCTCCCTCCCCGCCGGGGCACGACTGCCGGCGTCGGGCTGCGCATCCCCGCAACTGCGGTCTAAGTGATTCCTCTGCCCATATATATATAAAATATCAACTATATAATACCACCTACAGTGTTCCCCCCCTTCCATATTTCTGTAGGCAGTCTGGCTGTTTTGGGGACCCACGGTGAGCTTTTCTGTCGCCCGCTGCCAGATATTCAAGGCACTTGGGGTGTGAGGGCTGGTGGAGGACCTCTTGGTCCTCGCTGCAGAGTCAGCTTCAGATGGGTATCGGAACAAACCGAGATGACGTGTGATGCCTCTGGCAGGCCTGACTTCAGTACGCGGGTTTGGCGGCGTACGTACAACGGCGGGGGTGTTCGTACAAGCCCCGTGAAAGCACGCTGAGGCATTGCGGAGAGATGCTTTCGGTCTTGAAATTCAGAATACTGTTGCTTTTGCTATACTGTTGTGTAACATCTCTGGCATCTAACGTGGGTGTTGTCCTCAGCTCTCGGCATTGCTCACTGTAGGGCATCACAGTGACTGTGCTGGTATACGTTTTCCATGTGCTGGAAGTCTTTAAAACCAATATTCTTGGCTGAGACGCAAGGCTTTATGCACTTTCCTCGGGATGGCTTTTTGTGGGTGCTACCATTGCCAAGTGAGGTCAAAAAAAATGTTTTTTTTCCTCTCAAGGACAAATGGGAATATTACTGGTTTCTCAATGATTCTACCTCTTCAGATATTTGCCCATGATGCATCTTCTAATGATGGGCTCTGTATTTATCACCTCTTATCTTCCCCGTTTTCTTTTTACAGGATGCCTAGGTATTTTTCTATTTCTCTGCCAGAGTTCTAAGCAGATTTTAATGATGTTTTCACTCTATAGTCAATTATTTTACTGCAAGCATTGCATAGAACCCCAAGCAGTCTTCTGTGTTGAAGGAAAATTTCTGTAAAATATTAGATATATAAAATATTAGATATATCTAAAATATTAGATATAAAATCTCTAAACTCTTTATATAGAGTCTGTTAAAGCTGCTGGTCCACAAGGGAAAGCAGGTTTTTTTTGACCCTCCCGTTGAATGAGCCCATCACAGGCTCTGGAGCTCAGTACTGGGAATGCAGCTCAGACTGGAAAAAGGAGCGCTGCTCTTCATTCTAAACAGAGGGGGGGAAAAAAAATATATCTGGTAACAGGTGTGTGTTACCTCTGGCAATTACCTTTCTACATGCTGGGAAGGAAATCTGGCACAAAATGCCCCTTAAAATGACAGTAGTTCTCATGCCCAATCCCCTCTGCGCTTTACTACGTGCATCCCCATTTACATCCAGTCGCACACGCGGAAAGCGTGAGGACAGTTGGAGCGGGAACAGAAGCTACATTGAGACTAGGAGTTAATAATCCATTTTTCACACCTTACATGCTGTTTGGGACTTCTTCCCAAGCTGTGGCCAGGAGGATTTAATCTTGCTGACATGGCTCTAGCCTTAAAATGAAATCTGTTGAGGATTTGGTGATCATACTTACTTTCCATCAAGCTATTCTGAAAGCGTGAAAGAAGGAAATTGAAGTGGTTTGTCTGTGTTTTTTTAGCTGCTGTTCTCCTGTTATGTGTTATAAGGGCTCAGAGTGCTGCTTGTACTCAGGATGCTAATGGAGGTAACCGGTGTTTCGCTATAAAATGGGTGGGAACATAAGAGTAGATAAGCCCAGTGTGTGTCTCTATCCTTTCTCTCAGTGTTGTGCTCATTTCTGGCCGTGGTTTGGATCGTGGCAGCCTGGTGGTGCTGCAAAACTGGGAAATGCTGGTAGGTTTGAGAGGCTGAGGGGGAAGTGGTGGCACAGGCAGGTGCTGGTGGGGAGGGTCCGCCGCTGCCTCCGCGCCCGTGACTCCGTCCAGACCCCCCGCTTCTGCTGCTCCGTCCCCACGGGCACCTCCCGGGCTCCGGCAGCGAAAACGCCGGAGCCCGTTTGTATGTGACGGAAGGGATGGCTCCTGGTGCCGGCAGCACCCCGGGGGCTCACCCCTCGCCGCTGAGGGCAGGTCCTGGCTGTCCTGCCTCCAGAAGGCGTCCCGTGCAGGTCTGCTCCGCCGGCACGATGATCCCGGGGCACCCGGAGTGCTGAGCAGGAAGGCGTGAAATCCAAATTGCGTTGTTTGTTCGCTTTTTTATAAATAAGAAAATAAGCTCTACAAGAAATATGAGAGGGTCTGTAATGGTGGATGCCTCAAGCAAAGCACTGTTCTCTTCTCAAAATATGGCAGAATGGAAGCGCCTGGTACATCGGACTTCCCGCATCCCGAGGGAACCTCATCCAGCAGCAGGGCATGCGAGTACATAGGCAGAATGTTTCTCGTGCAATGGCTTTGGTGTAAATTCTGTCCTCCATGGACCCATTGTCCAGTACCTGTAGGGTTGTTATAACCAGGTCTGCCTTAGACGAATAGTTCTTGCATTCCTGTCTGCTGTGGCTGCACACGGCGGGTGTTTTGGCATGCCCCAGAGGTCTAACACTGGGCTACGACACCTCAACGTGGATACTTTTTGGGCAGTTTTGTGACTCTCTGGAAGCGTATCTTCATATTATCAGCTATTCTGGAACTCTTATTTGAATATGCAAATAGCTTAAGAGGAAATGGAATCTAATCTTAACACATGAACCAGGGAGAAGGGAATTCTTGCTCTGTTTTGGTAAAAGATATTAAGGTCTTCCAAAGACTATAGGTAAAACCTTATGGTATGACTTAAGATATTAGACTGACTCTGTGTGTGCAGAGGAAGTTTGTATATAAAAATAAAGTTCGAGAAAATCCCAGTTTGATACGCCTCATCATCATATTCTTAGGACTGACCTGTTCAGCCCTGAAGACCTCTTATGCTCTCAGGAGGTAAAGCCATTCTCCCTTCTGCAGAGGGAAGGTTTCCAGCAAAGCCTGGCCTGAAGAGCAGAGATGCTGAGCACCATCTTCTCCGGCAGGAAAATCTGGGCTTTTTGAATACCTGTTAGCTCCTGGTGGCTCATCTCATGATAGCTGAGAGGAAGGGAACGTGAGGAAGAAGACTGAAACAAATGCAAAATTAGCATATTCAAGCAAGAAATATTCCGGTGTCATCCTTATACTGTCATTGGCTTCCACTGAGGTTCAGAATGCATTCAGAATATCATGGGATTTCTGAGATGCATTAGAAAGGAAGATTATGGGAAACAGACTGCTGCTATAGCTCTTCTCTCCAAACAGGTTACTAATTTGGGAGCTACTGTTTTGTTATGAAATAGCTGCATCGGAATGGTGGCACAATAATGCGGCAAATTAAAATGAAGGATAACTGTAATTAAAGCATTAAAAGACAAAGACCCTTTCAAGTTATTCCAAATGTACCCAGCCCACAGCAAATCAGAGAATTTGGTTGTATTTATCAGCTTTTGCTGAGCTTACTGGCCATGCAGATCCCATTTTGGCAGGTCGACATGGAAATCTTTCAGTAGTTTGATACCATGTACGGGGTCGAACAGGGATCGATCTCACCGTCACCCGCTGATTGATGGTCTGAGTGGGCTGGAGTTAGAGGTGAATCTTCTTTAATTAAAATGTATGGAAAACTCTGATTTTTCTGTGCCTGTCCTGCCCTGTGTGTGGGAACGTTTGCATTTCTGATGATGAAGGGCTGGGGATGTCTGTTGGCAGCTGGCTTCTGCTTCATCATCCACACTTGGCCTTGCTAACGAGCTGCTGTGCCCTGGGGAAGCTGGCTTTGCTAGGTGAGAGAAGTTATTTATTCTCCTATCCCACCTTCTTCACAGTCTTTCCTGAGATAAAATTGTCAATCACGCTTAATTGCACTAAATTTTGTGTGGCAGATCGGCACTGAAGTGCTGCTTGCCCCAGGCTGAAATGAGTCCTGCAAAAGTGAGCTCTTGTACTTGGGTTGCAGATGAGGATGCAAACCATGTTCCAGTGTGACCTATCAAAGCAATGCTGGATCTTGGGGTAACCAGAAAATGGAGAAATGATTCCCACGTTTTTTTTTACTGAAGCACTTTCCATTGTTTTGGCTATGCTACAACGCTTTTGTTTGTAGATGTAACACAAAGCCTTTGCTTAGCTAGAAATAAAATCTTTAAATTCCTAGCTGATCTATGCAACTAGTTAACAAGTGGACTAAATCCCAGGAGAAGGTGGGCATTTGCTTTAAGCCTCTTCCAGTCAATGACATTAGGAGGCAAATCACATCTACCCTGTGTTGTCCATCCCGGTGCTGTGGTTAAGGCCATGGCTCTGTGCAGATGCCCCAGGTCTTTAAGCCTCTCAGGAATTCACAATTCACCTTATAAATTGCTCAAGGTTGTTGTTTGTTTTTTTAGCCAGTCCATGGAACACTGCAAACATGAAATAGTAAGAAAATGTACAACAAGTAGGGAATGTTGGTTATTAAATGATCCCCAAAGGGCTCAGGCTGGGGCTGCATGCTGGCTGGAGAAGCACCATGGCCCTCAGATGCTGGGAAGGGTTTCGTGGCTTCTGTGTGATGGCACTGGAGAGGTGTCTAAGCCTGCTAGACTTAGTCTTTTGGGTTGGGGTTGTTCAGTCTGGGGAAGAGGAGGCTGAGGGGAGACCTTATCACTCTCTACAGCTACCTGAAAGGGGGTTGTGGTGAGGTGGGTGTTGGTCTCTTCTCCCAAGTAACTAGCAACAGGATGAGAGGAAATGGCTTCAAGTTGCGCCAGGGGAGGTTTAGACTGGATATTAGGAAAAATTTGTTTACTGAGCGGTCAAACATTGGCACAGGCTGCCCAGGGAGGTGGTGGAGCCACCATCACTGGAGGTGTTCAAAAAATGTGCAAACGTGGAGCTTGGAGACGTGGTTTAGTGGGCATGGGAGTGTTGGGTTGATGGTTGGACTTGATGATCTTGGAGGTCTTTTCCAACCCTAATGATTCTATGATCTTTAGGAAGGCTGGTGCTTGGTGAGACAGGGATGCAGGGGGGTGTGGGTGCTGCTGCAGGCGATGTGGAGCCCAGTGGAAGCTGATGGCACTGGCATTGCTGGACTTCAGCCCACAGTGGGTGTGGAGCTGTGCACCTGATGCACAGAAGAGTTGACGTTTGTGGGCACCTTGGAGGTCTCTGGTCCCACTTCTGCCCAATGCCAGGATAGCTGGATCAGGCTGCTTTGTCTTGTTCAGGCAACTTTGGATGTCTCTGAGGATGGAGATCCCATGTCCTCTCCATTCCCTATTCCAGAGTTTGGCTGCCTTCCTGCTGAATGTGTGCTTCCAAATCTTCAACCGGCATTTCCCACATTACGACTTGTCCCCACTGCCTGTCTCGTGCCCCTCGGAGCAGGATCTGGCCCCAAAGCTCTGCTGGGTGGGCACAGGGCACACAGGATTGCTTACTGGGACAGCCCTTCCCTCCTGAGCACAGCAGTGACTTGCTCTGGGTTTGCATGTGCCCACTTTTAAATAATAATTACTGAGCCTCCTTGATGAGGGTGTCGTCTTTTTTTTGGTATGTGCCTGGACAGAATACCAAAGTACCTTCTCCTGGGCCTTTCTCTTCGGTATCTTGCTCTATTTCAACCAAACCTCACAGCTGAATTAAGCTGCAGCCACTGATCTTCCCAGTGCTCATACTAGACCGTGTTGTATCCTCACTACTTACCTTCATTCTTTCTAGCTGCAGCTATCAGCTAATTCAATCAGGATTGATTAGACAGTCAATGAATAATTAAACGATTTGTGCCGTGCTCCAGAAAGTCCAATCTCTGTCAAACGAGTCCCAGTACTTGCCACTGATTAAAACAATGTAAAGTAAAAATAGAACGGATATTATGGCTCAGTTGAGTTCAGCTTCTGCTCTGGGTCCCCCTCTGGAGCATCTCTTGTGCTTTCTGTTGGCTCTGCTGGGAAATTGGGACCAGAAATCAGGATGAGCAGCTGCGGCCCTGTGGGTCTTGCGGCACTCTTTTGGAGCGTTTTGTCATTTTTTTCATGAAAATAATAAACCACCTATTTTAAATTTACGATTTTACACTTGCGATATCCCAAGGGTATTGGAGGGTAACCAGTAGCAGAAAATATCATATTCTGGAAAAGCTTACTTGGTTGAGACAGGTCCAAGCAGAGAAAATAAACCCTCTAAAATACTGCCTAGTTCAAAAAGTCTGTTCTATACTGAGAAATCAGACATTTGTGCGGTATTTCACAGTAAAAATGTTCACTTTCCAAAAAGATAGGAAATACTAATCCCATGAAAAGATTACACTTCTGAGTGTGGTATTTCACAGAATCCATAGGCTGGGATCTGTGGTGGGCTATTGCTTGTCTCTAGAGAGAAAAAAAAAAAGGCAGAAAGCCAACCAATTGCTGATCTACCATTTCCAAAATGGATCTTGCCATGGATTTGACAGCAATTTTATGTTTTCATAAAAGCAAGTTTCCTTCCTGAACTGCAGGGCATAGTACAACCCAAAGAAACTGCTTTTTTTAATCTTGTGTTTTGACCTGCCAGCCTTTGGAGCCAGGCAGCGTCGGAGACCTCGGATCCCTGGCGCATGCTTGTAAATAATTCCCATCAAATCCTCAAGCCTGGTTTTGCTGGAGACCTTGCTCCCGCAGAACCCCACTGGTGTGGGGATGCTGAGACCTGCTGCATGGTTTGACCTGCTTATCCACTGTGAACCGAGCAAATCCTGCAGCTAGCTCACCTTCTGACAGTAACTCATGGAATTTTCTTTAGCTTATTCACTGTTGCTTTAAAATGACTTTTATTTACACTTAGCAGTGATCATGGATATTTGACAGATGATTGGTGCTGTTTGATCAGATCAATCTCTTGCTGCTGCTCTTTCCTCACTAGGTGTGTGCAGGGGCACCTGGAGCGTAAATCTTTTTGGTTGATTCTACCAAATTCTCTTTATGTGGACATATGTTTATATGTGGTGACATACGTTAGAGCATCTCCCTGGTTGGTACTTGCTGGCACTTGTATATGTGCCTGGTGCAAATCTGAAATGTACTTTGTGTCCGTTATTCCGATAAAACGGAGTTGCTTGGACTTTTGCGGGAATCACGCGGAGGCAGGTAACAGGGATGTGGAGCTCAAGCAGAGGAACCTGTCCTCTGTGCTCTCGCTCGGGGTTTGTGTTGACTTTGGTCTAAGGCTGTTTCTTGGTTTGCATTTGAATCTCTTGAAGGTTTCTAGAAATTTTCTTTTTGAGTCTTGCAGTAATTGGTATGTAGACAATAAAATTAATCTGGAGGTGACTATGAAAACCTCAGGCTGGGCACAGCTGAACAAGGAGACTGGGAGCACCGAGTGCAAGGAACGGCTTACCCTCATGTAAAGATATGAACCCAGGTCCTCGATGGAGTAGGGCTGTACCAGCGTGATGCTGTGCCCGTGCTAATTAGCCAGGTTAATCCGTAGCATTTAATTCAGTAGTGCTAATTATTGTAGGTCCTGTGATGTAGCTGTGCTGCTCCCAGTTTCTGACCCCGTTTGCTCCGCTCTGGGCGCTCGCAGCTCTAGCAGTGACGCTTTGGGCACGTTCCCAAGAGCTCGGTGGCCAACACCAGCGAAGGGACTGGGGGGAGAAAGGAAAAAAGCAAAGAGAACAGAAAAGGGAGAAACCTTTCCCAGGGGCCAGCTGACGTCGTTCCCCTCAAAATTTCATCCTGGCTTGCTTAGTTGCCGATGGGCAGTGGTTTCACCCAAAGCAGAAGGTGTAATTTGAAAAAACAGATGCACCTTATATTCTGGAGGTGGCACGTGGGAACCTGGAGTCAGATGAACAGCAGGTCTCAGGGCTGGCAGGGTTAAAAGTAACCCCCAAGACCCCACTACCTGTGGTGTTTCCTTCTAGAATAGATGTGAGAAAAGGATTTTTAATGCGCAGTAGCACTCAGAGGGCAGAAGCTGATGTTACGACGGTTAGGCAACGCTAATTCGTAGTCTCGAGTTTTTAGGTCCAGCAGGGTGGGCTTCCCGGAGCGTGAGGGAAGAGGAGGCAGAGTGAGGCAGAGTTAGAGGTGCTGGAGCGGGCGGAGAGCACGGAGGAGCAAGGAACTGCTTGGGCGCCTGCGGAGGCGACATGGGAACAGCCTTGGAGATCAGCAGGCTTTAATCCAGGATGAGAACACCTTTCAACCCCCTCGGGTCTGACTGTGCGGTGCGGTGCCGCGCGCTCCGTGCTCAGGCTGTAAAACCCCAGCCGTGCCGCCGCGGATGCGCTGCCCTCGCCCGCAGTGCTGGGCTCCCAGGGCAGTGCCCTCCCGCCAGCCTCCCCGAGGCTCCGCGTTCCCCGGAAAACGCAGCTCGGTGCCCGGAGTTAAAACCGGCATGCAGCACCCCAGGGCGAGGGACCTTGCTGCCTGCGGGTGACGGGGCAGCAACCCGGACCTCTGCTTCGGGAGCTGGCGCTGCTGCCTGCAGCCAGATCCCACCCTGCCGGCGCGCACGGAAAGGCCCTTTGCATCGGGGCTGTGGAGATGGCTCTCCTCCTCCTAGAATACCGAGACGTCGAGATTCCCCGCTTCCCAAGGTCAGCAGCGTCTCTACCACGTGGGGATCACGCTGTGCAAGATGTGCATGGAGACTAAAGCATCTTTCTAAGAAATAGTCTCTAAAGGAGGTGGTTTCCACAGCATCAACTTTTCTTCATTTTCTTCATAAATTTAGAGTATACATATTTTAAGCCCAAGAGTAACCAGCTCCCATACAGAAATAAACTCATGGCCCAGAAAGAGGTACAAAAATGAGGAAGATGTTCAAATAAGAAAAACATCAGACGTGGTGAAATTAATATTAAATATGAATACGAATAATCTAGGACCTCAGCATAGGATTTGCAAACACTTCTGTACCGGTGGAACTTCAAAAATTAAATCAAGGAAGGCTTAATGTTTAAACAGCATGTTTAAAATTTAACCCGTGCGTTTCTTTCAGTCATCTGTGCTGCATGGCAGCTGCCTTGCTTAATGCCCGGACGAGGGTGTTCTGTGCGACAAGAGGCACTGTTATTTCCCCCACACACAACCAAAACTCACACCAGTCTAACCAGTGGCGGGCTGCACCGGGGGGTTGGGGGGGAGGCAGTCCCGGGCTCTCCGGTAAAGCAAAGATCTGCAGCCGGAGCCATCGGGGTGCGCCGTGAAGGGCTGGGCTGGCGGCGGGCGAAGGAAAGCGGGGCCAGACGTCACGGGCAAGGTTTATCCACTAAAGCGGGTCACGAGGGGCATTAAGCGTAAGCCAGGAGGGCTTACGCTCGGCTGGGATCAAGCGTGGAGCCTTCCTGGAGAAAAGCCGCTCCTGGGCGACACGTGTCCCGGCAGCAGCGGTGGCAGGGGCTCAGCCGCCGCGGGGAAAGCTCCCGCAGACGGCTTTTTGGAGGACTTAAAAGATAGGAACCCGCGCCGGCATGGGGGTGTCTGCTCTGTGAAGCTTTAACGTGGCAGTGACCTCTGGGATGGAAAGACGCTTGCCTTAAAGTTTGAATGCACAGACTCTGTTCTAAGAGGAATTCTAAAACTATGCAAGAGACCTTTCTTCCACAATTGCCATGTGACATTTGCAGCATTTTCTGTTAAAACATAGGAAAATAAATATACTTTTCGCCTCTTCTTAACGACTTCCCAAGGAAACAGGCGAGAGCGCAAGAGGACCTGACTGGGAAAAATCCTCTAAGATTGCACTTAAGCATTTATTAATTGGCGCATTCATTTGTATATCACCTTTGATTTGGAAGTGGTCGTATTTTTAAGGCTGAGCATCTCTCGGGCCTGTTCTCGGGCGCCCATCCCCTCGGGGTGGCAGGGGCCGTGCCACTCCCCTTCCCCAGTCTTATTTCCCATCTTGCGCGATGCGTCGCGGCTTCTAATACTTGTAACGTAGAAGGAATGTCCTTTAACAGCCGGCTTGCAGCGCACAGCTCCCCGTTACCGCCTTGGATGCGGCTTCCAGCAGCACCGGGCTCTTCCCAGGCTTTCCTGTGAAGAGCCGCTTGGTCAGACGGAGCGTCTCCTCGTTCAGCTCCGAGCTGTCGCGCCGAGCTGCCCTTTCCACCTATGGATGATACATCATAAATAGGTAATTTCCTAGAGAGAAGAACCACTACGCTTGCGCTCTGAGGAGACAAACAGGGAGCCGTGCAAGCCCCTCACAACCAACCCGGCTGAGGAGGACTTGAAACAGGGCTCTGGAATTGGAGCACAGACCTGGAAATGCAAACCCCAGGAATAAAACTTACAGCTTGGAAAAACTGGGTATCGGTAACATTCAACCATATGTACACTGATTTCTACAGGGAGGGATACAATTCTACAGCTAGAGGCGAGTTTGCACTCATTTTGCACATCTGC
Organism: Phaethon aethereus; assembly: GCF_964289735.1. NCBI lineage: Eukaryota > Metazoa > Chordata > Aves > Phaethontiformes > Phaethontidae > Phaethon > Phaethon aethereus. The sequence goes on along the minus strand of NC_138580.1, from coordinate 1,831,906 downwards.
TTGACAGGCTGCGGAGTCCCCCCCGGCTCCCGCACGAGACCCCGCTCTTCACCGCGCTGGGTCTTGCTTCTGCGGCTAATTATCGCCTAAAACCCAGCAGCCACGCAGAATTGGGCCGGGCCGGTGTTAGTCCCCATTTCCGATCCGCAGTGGTCATCCAGCCCCGCGTAGGTAAGCTGCAGTCGAGATCAGAGTCGATTTCGTGATATTTTTCCCCCCCGCTGCTTTTGAACGCTTCCAGCTGTAGTTCAAGTACGGGTAGACCCAAGGCGGAGCGAAGATGTGAGGCTTTCTGATTGCTTGTTTTAGGGGAAAAATATTGATGCGGAGTATACACAACTTGGTAAAGATTCATGGCCAGTATTGTTAGTGTATGATAAATGAGCAAAACGAACATCTTTGCGGAAAAGTTTACAAGTAATTACGGTCAAATTTCACAGCCCGGGTGAGGCTGGGTCAGCTCCTTTCAGACGCTGAATTTCCTGAAGCCTTCTCCCGAATCTGGAGCCTGGGAGTTACAGAAAATGAGGTATTAAGGGTCAGAGGCCCTGAAATCTGCTGTGCAGAAGAGTTATTATATAAAACCCACCCCATGCGACAGGAATATGGCGTCTTGGGTAAACTGGAGAAAAGCAGCCTGACATTCATACTAGCCAACGAAATATTTCTGAAAACGGAATGAAAACACTCTGCGGGCAGAGATGTACTCTGGCATGCTCGGCCGTAACCCCTTTAGAAGGGCAAACGGGAGCCGTTTTGTGCGGCTGGGCGAGGATCCGCTGCCCGGGGGCAGCTGTAATGGTGCCGGAGCCCCGCGAGCCATCGCCCGGCGCGCGCCGAGGCTTCCTGCCCTGCCTGCCGCTCCTCGCCTTCCCCCTCCCTTTTTGGTCCCTATCTCAGCTTACTCTGTCCTTAACCCGCTAACCTGAAAATAAAGGGGGGACAAGGGGATTATTCGGATGTGGGCACTCGGACGATGAACGGGTTAATTTTAAAGTCATATATGAAGGATGCACGTGAGAGAACATAACCTAAATTTTTGTTATGAGACTAACTGCGGTCCTCTGCATTTGGAGGCAGAGGATGAATAGGCTGAGTTATTTCATCATCCTAATTAACATTAAAAATGTATTTTTATTAAGTCATTTAAAAAGGTTGACTTTAAAATAGGTTCTGCCATTTGCTATAATTTTTCAAACCAATATGGTAAAATTGCAGCAGCTCAAGCCCTCTCAGCTTGCATGTGAAAAACTTCATCGTTCAGTGTTGCTATGTCTTAATTCAGTTGTCATTTTTAATAAGCATTTTGAAGCTACGAGCAGTTGTTCTTGGCATGGCAGCTCCTAAGTTTAGATTGTGTTTTCTTGCAAAAAGTCAAAAGCGAAGGTTATTTGGCACATTTTTCTGCTCTTTCCTGGCAGTTTCTAATTGCAGCAAAACATTGATCTTTGTTTCATATTCTTTAAAATTACCTTAGGATTATTTCTACCCACAGCTAAGAGCGGTTTCCAGTTCTAGCTGTACAGAACTAGTATAATAAGTACAATTAATCGTGCATTTGCACTTCTAAAGAAGGGTATAAATTGTTGTTTGGAACCAACGGTGTCCCAGTGTACCATGAATCTCCTGGTTTTTTCCAGCACTTTATCCCAACGCTCGTGTGACGCTGGCTACGCGCACAGAATCGAGGTAAAAGCAAGGGGAAAACAGCACTGCGAAGCCAAAAGCCAAACAACTAAAATCACAAAAATATAGCAAGTCAATACAAATTTAAAAAAAAAAAAAAAGATCGGAGAGCAGAGCCGGGCAGCCGGCAACGAGCAATACTGGGATTGCCTGGAGTTTTCCCAAGCCTTGCAGGCGCGGTGAGTGGGAACGGCGCTGCGTATCCCCCCCGCCCCGCGCTTTCGAGAACAAAGCAAAAAGGTCAAATTGTACTTGGGGCCCAAATTTCCCTGTGCTGCCGCTGGCAGCCTTTCCCCAAAAACGGCATGACTGCCTGCCGGAACGCTGCCCGGCCTGATAGACACCAACGCCATGAAAATATATTTAATTTCCCAAGTTTCAGTCGCTCTGCTTTCCCTTCCTCCACCCCCCTTCTGCTGCCCCTTCTCCCCACTTTTCTGGCATAAACCCCAGTTTCTTCCCTTAGAAGAGACGGAGCCGAAGGACCCTCTGGCCCCTCCATTCTTAGGTGCTAATTACAGCGGATCTCTTTGCCTGTCACCTTTTTTCCCCTCCGTTTTGCGTACGGTATCTGGATGCAGAAGACTGGTGCACAGCTCCGCAGACGTGTTTGTGCTCGACAGCAGTAATTACGGCTTGGTTATGGCTCGGAGAACACGCTCACTGCGGAGGAATAGTTAATTTTAAATATTAGCTGCCACGAAGCTGCAGCGGTGAAGGCGCCAGGCGCGGAGGCTGGGCGCCAGCCCGGCACCTTCGAGCAGAGGTTGGGGTACCACGGCCATCGCCGAGGCCGTTCCCATCACCGTAAAAGCCCTCAGCTTTCTCCGGGAGAACCGGCGAGCCGCGCTTTAATGCGAAGCTCTGCATTAGGCTCTCATGGGCGGCACGAAACCCGTCCCTCCCGCCGGAGGGGAGCCCCTGCCCAGCAGCACCAGTGCGATCCGTGCCCCAAACTGGTGTGGTCGGAGGCTGATGCCTGGGGCCACGCTGGGCAAAAATGAGAGGGGAAAAAAGGCCTCACAGGTCTTTGACTCTTGTTCTGTCTCAGCAATTAATGAAAAAAAAAATGAAAAAAAAAACATGTGGATGTGGCACTTCAGGACATGGTTTAGGGGACATGGTGGTGCTGGATTAATGGTTGGACTTGATGATCTTGAAGGTCCTTTCCAACCTAGTGATTCTGTGAAAAACAGCACCGTGCCCAAGACTATTTTTGAAGGCCCTCAGAGAATAATCACATTAAAGTAGGTCTCATAAATGATTCACCACTGCTGACTTAAGGCTTTTTTTGTGCAAAGGCCAATTAACAAAACAAACATTTAGCTTTATGTATATCAGTAAATGAAAAAAGTCATTTCTGTGACGTGCCTTCATTTATAAATTGTGCTACCAAATACAACTTTAAGTACCTCTATCTCTCTCCACCATTTTAAAAAATGTTCCATTAAACAAAAATGTTGTAAAAACTAACCTGCCAAAAGAAAGGAACTTTAGACTTTGTTATAGCTAGTTTTGTTTCCATATTAATGAAACTTAATACTAATGCAACAGTTATTTCACTGGTTCACATAAATCCAACCTTTTGCTCTTGTTAATAGAGCACCAAATTTAATTCTAGATGGCTGCTTGGGTTTCCAGTGCTCAGCCAGACATGCCTGCTCTGGCACTGGGGACACCTCGGGGGAGGCTGGAGCACCAACCCTTCCACGGCTGTGTTAGAGCCATGGCAGCAAATGGGGTCAAGGGAGCTTTAGGATGGGGCACTGCGTGGTCCTGAGTGACCTGGGAGGAATGGGTATGGCAGATGCATTAACCCCCCCGCCCCGGATTTGGGCTCAAGCAGTCTCCAAGTAGACGGTTTCCAAGGATCTCTGCCAAGGCAAGTCCAGTACAAGCGGGTTTTATCAGGGGAGCGAGGCGACGCTTGCCTCCAAGCATAGCACAAAGTCAGAGAGGCTTTCGTGGACCACCACGGTCAAGAGAGACGACACGCCGCCTCGAGCTACAGCGGCGGACGGTGGCACCTTCCTCAGGCTCCCGGGCAGGAGGAGGATGCCTCCAGCAGAGGAACATCTCATGGAGTGACCTACTTCATGAGGCAGTCTGTTTACTTTTGTAACATCCAGCGAATTGAGCTCTGCGCTTAGAAACTTTTTACTGCTGTGGAAGTGGCGAGGGGCCCGCGTACCCCTGAGCTGGGTCGAACAACGCGTGGTGAAAAAGCATGGCTGGCAAAGGCGGATCTCCTCCCGGGGCGTGGGTGGACATGTGTGTTCAAAATTACTTACTGCAGAGTGAATCTACCTGAGCAATCGGACAGCACTGACAAGTTTTTTCCTGTGTATCTTTCTCCACGAAAAACTAATAGCGAAACTGTCACATAGTTTTGAAGTTAAATCTTGTCCAGGTTTGCTCTGGCTTAATGAAAAAAGTCTGCATAATCTGTTTCTTTTAAGCTAATCAATTCCTGCAAGAATTTGCATTTCTCTTGAAAATATTTTCTGTTTTACAATAAAGCCTTGTGAACAAGCAAGTCAAAGTTACCGATCCTAAACATTCATAAAAACAAGGTACTTTAAGTGCATTCTGAATATATTTTTTTTTAAAAAGCTCTCCTCGGCGATGCATGTGGGCACAGTTCAGAGTCTGCACCATGTTCCCTGGAGCCTCCCCACAAGAGTTGAGGTAAATAGCGTTAGCCGAGTCTTTGCTTTATTAGATTATCTGATCAGCAGCTGACTTTATAATACAAGTTGCCAAATCCCTCTTCTATAGCACAGGGAGATCTGAATCGTTTCACATTTTAACCTAGATGTGGGTTCCTGGACAGGTGTTTCTTCAAAGTTTTATGGCTTTAGTGTTCAATATTCAGAGAACTCCTTTGACTTCAGTAAAAAGTGATGGGATTTGAGGGAACTTTTGCTTTCCTAGATGAGAGATTCAGTGTGATTTAAGTGGCTCTGTTGATCTTGTGGAAGAGTCTCTTGAACGTTATTCACTCCTCTGAGAACTATGTGATTGTTGAAAGCTGTTAGATTTTTACCATTATTGTTTGGGTTGTCTTGCAGAAGAATGAATTGCCCTGTTTTACCGGTCACAAATCAGTATCGCACACACTACGTTCTGTAATTGCATTTCGTGTAATAATTTACAGTTTCTTTAGTAAGAATATGGTTTATGGGTTATAAAATAGAAGTAATAGAAATATTTAGCTAATGGATTAACGCAATCCAGTTTGAAATCCGGGCAAAGAAAAGTATTTTTGACCTTCTCAGTTGCTGGAAAGTCTCCGTCCCAAATGCTGCCCTGTGACCCTGGGGTGGCTGTCCCAAAGGGCGCGTTTCCAGGAAAACTGCAGCACTCCTTTCAACCGGCCACCGAGTCGAGAAATCCTCCGGGCTTTCGCTTGCTGTGTGGCCCCGGCTTTGGGTGATCGCTTCACCCTTTGTGCAGCCTGGCTCTGCGTCTTCTCTGATGAAGGGTTTCCCGGTTCAGGTGTTTCACATCCTTCCTGGTCGTGCTCAGTGCTGCTTCATCTGTATTACGCTTGGGAAAGAGCGTGGGAAGTATTTATGCCGGTCTTTGCTTTGGTCATCCTCTTTGGGGTTGCTCAGGTGTGCAAGGGGTGGCAGCAAACCCTTCCACCCAAAATTCAAGAGCTTGTTCCCATGCGACCTGTCAGGGCTAGCGGCCCCGTTCCGCGGCGAGGCTGTTTGCCCATCTCGCGCCTCTCTCTGTCACCTGCTGACCGTGTGCTTTAGTCGCGTCCCAAAACTGCAGCCGCGCCAGGAGTGCGGCTGGCGCGACCCGTGACGCGATGCGATCGCGCGGCGGATGCGCGGCGGGTGGACGTTAAGAGCGGATCTCTGGGGTACAGCTCTCGTTGCTCTGGTGTCAGGGGACCGGCACGTGATGCGTGCTGGCTGCGATGCTGGAGGCTCCCGGCGCACAGCGCCGCGGGAGCGCGTGCCTTGCCTTGAAAGGAGGAATCTTTTTAGTATTGCACGTCATGAAGTCAGGCTGCGTCATGCATAACCAGGTCTCGCAACTGATCGCTAAAAAAAAAAAAAATTCTCACCAAAGATTTGTCTTAAACTCAGTATAAGATGCTTATATGCCGTCCTTATGTTTTATGGGAGAGTTTGTGACGGTGTCTCGATGGGGCCAGGACCTTCCTGATTTTTAGGTAGTTGATCCGATGATAACATATTGCACCCGATGTATTCTTACATGCTGCAGCCAACACATTAACGGCTGGACTTGATGATTTTAAAGGTCTTTTCCAACCTAAATGATTGATCTTTGGAATCTATCTGCACCTATGAATCTGGTTAGCTCTATTTGTCTTTGACATGGCCAAGCTTATACAGGCTGATAAAACTTTAGCTGTAGCATAGGCTTTTTGGACAAATCGTTAAAAGGTGCTGCAAATTAATTAATATTTACCAGCAACAAGGATCTGAACTTGCTTGGGGACCTTAATTTTATTTAACAATCCGGACTAAGAAGGGGTCTCCAAGATGTGCTGTCATCTGTCACCTCCCGCCCAGACGCTCCGCCACAGGTTCCGTAGGATTTAGAAAATATACCGGAAACCAAGTACAAGACTCATTAACTGAAAATGTCAGAAGAAACTATCAGTAGAATTCTTTCTCAGCTTGCTTTTTGTTGTCTTCTGTTCTGGCTCCTTCATGTTCAGCTTCAGTTTCCCTATCTGGGTTAGGTGTTTGGGGAGTTCTCTATCTCCTGCTGCAACTGCTTTATGTCGGAGTTCCTTTTCTAAAGACAGCCTTTCTGTCTCTGGCTGATAAGGCATGTTTTTGGAAGATCAGGTTGGTTTTTTTTCCCTTCACTTGTCTTTTACCTTCTTCTTCCCAGTACTCTTCGCTGACGGGTTATCTCTCCCTCTCTGGAGACCATGTCTGTCTTGTCTTTCCTTTCCTTTCCTTTCAATTTTCTTTTCCTTGCTGCCACTGTTATCTACAGTTCAGTTTGCCTCATATCTTTATAAAAATGTTTACTCCCACTTTTCTTCTTTTTCCCTTCAGCCTGCCTTCGTCCAACCTTTTATTCCTCTTTTGTTTATAGCTCATCGATATTTCAAGTTAAGTAAAAAATTTACTGCTTTTGCTTAAAAGAAATAGATCCGACTGGGTTTGCAAGGCCTTTTGGTGCAGGACCGTGTCACAAATGGACACGGAATAACCTACGGTGTCACACATAAGATCATTCCCAGTTTGGTGACTATATGTGATTGTCGACATGAAACCAAATCGGATTTCTTTGTGTGTGAATTTAGCTTTATACTCCACACTTTCTTGACCAACAGTCCTAAAAGCCCCCTTTGTTTCAGAACGGCCATTAGTGAGGGTCCCCATCTGCTCTGCGGGCGTTCCAGGTGTCCACTGAAGCTGGTTGCTCTGCGATTGCTCAGTAGCTGGAGATACTACTACCCATCTACTCTCCACCCTTAGGCTAAAACGACCATTTTGCAGCAACACCACCTCACGTTTATGAAGATATAAGGTACCTGTGGTTACTCTGGGGAAAAACGAGACTATGCGTGGAGCACCATGCGTGGGGTGGCAGAAGGTCCATGACCTGCTCTCTGTCCCTCTGAACCCCTGCAGAAAAACTGCAAAGGGAAATTGGGAGAGTGATTTCCAGCATTCTCATCCATATCGAGTGGATGCCATTTGTACAACTTGTAATATTAAGGGTGGTAATAAGATTCATCAAGACGTCTCAAGAAAAGCTGGTAAACATGCCTCCCATTTTAAAGCTTTGTTGCAATGTTCAAAAGTTGCTATTTTGACAAAAATGTTGAAGAACTCCAGGAATTTGGTGAAAATTTCTGGGATATATTTTTTCTGCTCTTAATTTGATTTTTGTATTACCATTTTATACCGAATTAATTTATCAGTTTATATGCATATATGGGTGCATGCACACACCTGTGTATATGTGCATGTAGGCATATATTAGATATGGATAACCTTAAACAGGTTGGTTGGTTTGGTTTGGGGTTTTGGTTTTTTTTTTTCCTGTTCATATGACTTGGACCTATTTAAGCGATACAAATATGACTTCACGGGCTTCTTTCTGCGTAGGCATAAGCTGACGCTATGTAGTCGGGCTGAGTGTTTCAATTGTCACTGTGATGTCTCGGGAGCAATTACCGCTGCCGCGGCGTTAGAGAGATGGCGTGAATCCCCGTGACCGGGAGCAGCCCTTGTGCGATAGCTGCGTTCGTACCGCGTGCTGGGACGACCCCAAACTGCAAGACTTCTCCAGCCCGTTTTAGAAAACAATCATTAGTGAGCGCTACCCCCAAATTCTGAAAATTCCTGATCTATCAAAACTGAGTCATGACAGATTTGGAAGGGTTCATGAACATTACCATGCTGTTTATCACCGTAGCTATAAAAACACATATACTGTAACGGAACTGTAGAAAACAAGAATAAGTACAAAGCGATGTAGAACAGCTTACTGGCTACAGCATGTGGAATAAACTAAGTTAGTGATGAGTTTTTTTAACAATATGTTGTATGTATAAAGGAAATCAACATCTACATTGTTTCACGTCTGCAGTATTGCTTTTATTGTATTTTCTGGTAAGTTTTGATTTAATAGGTATATTTTTCAACACCTCTGTTAACATTTAACAAAAATTTAATGACTAAATACAGCAACTTCTATTGACTCCTAGCTACCCTCTGTGCAGTTTCTGCAGCTGTGACTCTGTAACGTATCTGCAGTCTGTGCCACGTGCCAACAGGTTTCAAAGGATTAAATTTCCCTCTTTATTATTCCATTCCATTTCCCTCAAGGATTTCAGGCATATAATTCGGGGACTTAGTCTAGTTTTTATTTTATATCCAGTAAAATATCTTTCAAATGCCTCCTTGAGTACCCCTTTGCACAGAAGAAAACACAGAACCAACACACAATTATCAGTATTTAGCTTTCCCATAAATATCTAGCTTAAAACGGCTAACAACTGGCTGTCTGTTTCTAGGGTAGTAATGACATATCAGTCTCCAAACATGTTCTTGCAGCATATGAAAATATTTTCAGCTATTTTTTTTTTCTGTCAGACCCAATAGCCACTGAATTGATCAAGAAGTGTGTACATTTTGTTCACTCCTCAGCTCCAGTTCCACCTAGTTAAACATGATGGGGATGTAATATATTCATTTCACAAGAAAATTCTGTATTCTTTTGAAGTGATAAATGATTCAGCAAGGCACTATCAGAGTTGGGAACAGTTTTGCTAAGCTGTCCTACTCTCCATTGTCATGTTATTAAAATACACTGCAGTAAAGGATACTTTGCATTCTCCCGTTTTATGCTACTAGCCCACTTACTATTCTCTATAACACGAAGTCCATACGTTATCTAATAAGCCTGTTGCTCAGATTCTCTGCTTACATTGCTTTACAGTTTAACTTCATCATTAGCTACCTAAGAAGTTTCCATGTACAGGACTATTTTAATTGAACAGACCCTTTCTTTGTATGTCTGAGGCTCTTTTCCTTTTCTAATGCAGCAGTTTAGTTGTTTTTTTTAATCCCACCTTATGTGAAATCGAATCTCCGCTGTGAGCAGAGCTGGAAATGAATCCAATGTCTGAATGGGCATGGCATGGAGACTAAACTGCATTCTTACACCTTCGACGTACTACCTGACTCTGAACTTGTAGGCAAGTTGGTGGGCAGTAGGTCCTGGCAAGGTCTGAAAAGCATGTATGTATGTAAGGCTGTATAGTGACCACTTAAAATACTTTTTTGTATTTACTCTTGCATCTGTGGGGTTAAGAAAGTGCTATTTTCTCTGTTTTACAGGTAAGGAGAAAGTACTTAAGGAGCGTAGTCAGAAAGGTCAACTGTGCCCCACGGGGACCAGACTTTTCCTAGGCTTTTGCTCTAGAAAAAGCGCTCTGAAATACGTTTTGCTAGAGCTCTTCTCCCTCCATTTCCTAAAGCCAGCTCTGTGGGCCACCCTCCCGCCTGCTGCCAAAGGGCTGCCCAGGGTCGCTCGTGAAATCCATGGCAATGTGAGGAGTTGCAGCGAGGCCCCTGCACCTGCACAGCCCCCCGACTTTTGCTCTATCTTCCCTCAGCGCATCGTTTCGCTGAGGGAGGGACGAAGGGCCGAGTTGAAGCGGTTGCTACTTGTGATAATCTGCGGTGACGCGAGGTTGCGGGCACGGAGACCCGTGCACGCTCATTGCAGCGTCTGCAGCCGCAGCGTGGCCGCTGTGCCAGCCGGCGCGTGTGCCACCCTCTTTTTCGCCCTCGGCAAGATCCCCCATGCTTTGCAGTCAGACGCGTTTTCGTGCACGCAGGCGGCAACTGAAAATTAAAGAAGTGTCACGCTTTAAGTTCTAATCATTAAAAAGGGTGCATTCCAGCAGGCAATAATATTTCCATAAATATGGAAATTCCCCAAAATGTGGAGAATAAAAATTTCTTAGCCACCCCAGTTGTAGCAGAGTTTGGACACAACAGGCAGCTCACCTCTGGATTCAGAACAGGCACAGAAATTTGCGTCCAAAATGTAATTTGTTTAGACGATGTTAAGCTCCTGAAAACACAGAACTAGAATTAAATGCCTTCTCAACCATAACCATGGCACTGCAGTCATGACGCTAGAATATGCCGGAGCACAAGTGCTTTAGACAAACATAACAGGCTGAACAAACTAGCAAGAAACACTCCATACGCATAAAGGAAGCAATTTGTAAGCATTCGTGTTCTCCAGCAAGGCACAGAAAGCAGGCACCAGCCAAAATGATCAGCAATAACAATTTCACTAAATTTAAATATCGTAGTGTGTCCCTGACTATCGTTATTTTAGTTGCCACCTTGTCATTGCTGGTAGTATTTCTTTTAGCTCTTCTTTTCCATATTTCACTTTCTAAATAAAGGCATTGAAAATATAAACCTGACTTTTGGCTGAATTCTGTTTGGAGAAAACCTACCTTTAGCAAAAACGAAGTTTGATAATTAACGTCAGTTGTCAGAAAACACGAAATCCTTGTCTACTTTGTATGTTGTCTTTAACTTGTGTGGTCTATAGGGCCACTGAGGAGCGAGGCACGAGGAGTCGGGCGTACCGATGAGGTCTGAGCTGCGCTGGAATGAAGGCTTGTTTGAAGTGCTGTAGCCAAGGCGAGCGACAATGAGAGTTGAAGAGACCCAGGGAGGTGCTGGTCTGAGGGAAGAGATGAGGCTGTACTCAAAGATCAACGCAGGGTCTAGATGCCGCTTTGGTACTATATTTTCCCATGAATTCTTGGCTGAGAGTCGGATCCTGCCTAGCCGTACAGTACCCAGCGTGCACGGAGGAAAAGCACGGCTGTTACTCGTCTTCAAATCATTAGTTTTGTGTTCTGGCTCCGTTTCACAAGAAAGGTAGTTGCAGTCTGTGTAACTTCCCCCAGCCCTGGAAGCAAATTGCAGAATAAGGATTGAAAAAACCTCCAAGAAGCTGCACGTATGGTGGTATCATTTGAGGAGTTCTGAAAATCTGAATACTTAAGCTTTTACATTTTATTCAACTGCAAATATACGTCGGTGGTTCTCTGTGTAAACATTTGGCGTGGAGTTGCACTATGCAACTCAGGGATTGGTATTAATGGTGATTTGGGGGTATATTACAATCAGGGATTGTAATTTGCATCATAGATGGCTAAAGACGCATTTTAATCTAAAACATTTATGCCACATCGTTGTTGAAGAGATTGCCTTGCTTTATTTTAATCTCTTCTGTTGATTTTCCCAGCCATCAGTGAATTATTCTTGTTTTGTCTTGAGTGTCATGTTTGTTAAATTTCTTCTGTGTAATCATTTTCACATGCTTCTGAATATCAGCATCTGTAATCACGGGTCTATTCACTCTACTTCATCCCGTGCTTGTATCAGAAAAGATTACTGGAAGGATCTTAAAGTTTAAAACTGTGCAGCTAAAAAGCCTCCGCTTTTCTTCTAAGCTAATCTCAAACCCTTTTGTTTCTGGCATACATCCATATAGCTGAGATAAGTAAACAGCGAGTCCCTAAACAGATGGCCATTAAGTCCATCACTTGAATGCCAACCCGTTTGGGAGCTATCAACCTTTCTGCGGGATGAAGGGTAAACCAAGTAGGTAAACCCAGCCTTCATCCCGTATCCCTTCTGTAGATTTTCTTCCTAGGCTTTGCTTACACCCTCTACAACCTGAGACAATCTCTGACGCAATAGGGTTACCATGCTTGATAATCGCATTCTTTAATCATTAAATGGAAGGTTTCACAAGAGTAGTGTTACCCTCGGTGTGCAGATGAAGGAAATGAATTCTCTTGCTTGCATTGTAGACGATGATCTTTTCCAAGTTTGGGGTATGCTGCAGTTTCTACCGAGTTGGTATTTATATCGAGGAAAGCCACAAATCTGAGGAGTTTGTTTACAGCTGGAGACAAGTCTAGCCAATTACTAATCCATCCTTAACAACATCAGGTTTTGAAACATGATCCAAGCTTTGGACAACACTTACTTTTGATTTGTATGATCTGAACACTTCAAAATGTGGTAGTTTAAATGAGTCGGTGGAAAGCGGTTAAACACATGCTCGTGCATTCGCGTTCATGTTGGGCAGTTTTGCAGAACAGCTTCCGCAGGCTGTTTCTTCTTTCAAAACGTTGTTGTTCTTTGTTTAAGAGATGAAAAGAGCACCGGTACGAAGGGAAGATACCTGCCTGTCTCTGCTTCTTATATATATATATATAAGGAGTATCTATACACCTCAGAGCTGACACGAGCTCTAGACAGAGCAGTTCATTGTGTCTGCACGTGCCATCTTTCTTTCTAGTTGTGCTGTCTATCCCTGACCCTTCTGCCACCTCTGTTTTATTTGTAAGGATTCGATATTGTGTGCCACGGTAATACCGAGGATCAGTATGGCACGTTTCGGAGCGCTGCGCACAATGGCATCCAGGTCTTTTTTCTGAGAATAATACTTAAGGTTTCATCAGCGTTCAGGCTATACTTTTCAGAATATGTCGTATTTATTAACTGAATTTCGGCTGCCATTCTCCTAAACTGCTTTGCTTGCTTAAACATCTACAGTCGTCTTGCTCTCTGAGGTAAAAAGTATTGTCTGGCTATGGAGTTACGTAGCACTTGAATTTGGCCAATTTGAGATGACCTCTGTTTTTACTTTTGCCGTTTCTCTGATTGTGATAGTCTACCTTTGTTGCATTTAAAGAAAAGATATTTTTCCAGTTTCTTCTATAACAAAAACTTGTACAGACAAATACTTCAGCTTTTCAAGAGAGTCTTTATCTTCCAAAATTACTTTCTTTATACCCCCGTGGCTAAGCCTATCCCCCAGCTTTCTTACAACTTGCCTGCTTCTGAGCTACTTAAAGTTTTTATACCTTCGACTGTCTGATCTTGGCATTCTCTCTTAGCTCATCTGTGACACACTATGTTTTAACTACCAGCATTTATTACTTACACAGCTGTGAAAGAAAAAAAAAAAACCTGCCACATCTCTTGTGCTGTTGGCACGATAACCTCTCACGTCTGCAGCTCCGTTCTCGATTGTAAAGCATAAAGAAATAAGAATTTTTTCATGCCCCTGCTCCTTTGGTTCTTTCTTAATGATTTGTCTTTTTTAATAAAATGTTTTGGGGTTTTTTTTAGATGGTACAGCTTTTACTGAGGTCTGTTGTGTAAACATTAAACACTTGGAAAGGTTTCGGAAACAAAACTGGCAAGTTAACTGCTGTGCTATTGAAGCATGACATTAGACTTCTTTCCACAAACAAATCAGTGGCTTTTTTGTCTCCTACTAAATAGACACTTAAGATGTAAAAATCCATTACAAAACTAGTTTAGTATTGGAAAAATGGTTATACATTAAATAGCTAAAACTGGTATATTAAGTCTTTAATTAGTCTTTTACTAAAATACTGCCCATGACGGGCACATCTCTGTAACCCTTTCTGTCTTCAGTTAAGAAAAAGATCTTATTCCTGGGTGGAAATTTAAAACTGAAAGTTGACCTTTCAAAAACTTGACAAATATATTTATCTGTAACATTAATTTTAACAAATGGCTAAGCAAAATCTTTCATGAGGAGGATGATTTGAAGTGAAGATTGCTCCAGATATTTGGGTGAACAAGTAATTTTTTGTAAAGGAAATTCAATCAGTGAAATTTCAGCGTGTCTCTTCCCATATACGTACGGCATGCTGCCTACCAGGTGCTTCATATGGACATATCTAAACATTGTTCTCGGTCACGTGAGTAGAATCTCTTTTTTGCACAAGGAAGTACACGGGTAAGCAATTCAGGAGAAAAAAAAAGACTTTCCCAGTCTGAGCCAAGAAAAGCGAAAAGAAATTTTACTTTACAATAGATGCGCATATGAGAAAATGGAATGAAAACAAAAGTTCAGTTAAGACTCACAAGCATATTATGGAATGGAAAGTTAGAGAAAGGAAATAATTTATTGTGGATAACTCAGGCTACTATTAAATGTTCAACCGCCAGATCAAAAGGAAATAGCAGAGCTGTTTTAGCAAGAGGTCTTTACATTTATTTGTTTATTCTCACTTTGCATCTGCTATAACATGGGCTTAGATCTTTCTTGCCTGCCCTGTTTTACCCCTGTGATGCTTCTCTCCTTCATGGAGCCCGCCCCCAAAAAATCCTGGGGCACACACACATGGACCTGTATAGAACATACACCAAATAATACCTTTTGATAGTAGAGTAGCTGCCAATGCAAAATTTATTTCTGAAAAAGAAAACCTCTGCAAATAGCAGTAACCTTGGCTTTCTAGCACTTTTTTTCAAGTTAACCCATGTGAATTATGTGAAAAGTTAACACTTACTGCATAATATAAAACCACCATCAATATTTCTCACATTATTATGATAGTCATGCTTATGCCATACTAATACATAGCCCATTACAGCTCCTTCTTAATTCATAAACCATAAAGTATAATAACCACTAAAAAATTCATGGGGTTTGTTGTTGTTGTTTTGGCTGATACACTAAACAGGAATACAGCATTATTTTTTTTCTTAAAAACATAAAATTTAGTTCATCAGACATCTGCATCATTTGACTGCTGTGCTTGGAAAATACGTATATAAAGGGTACTTCCTATTTAGTTAATATACAGTCCATGGACTACAGCAGTGATGTATCTACCTAATTCTACCCTCAACGTGCCGCGGTTTGTCTGCAGGTATATTTGGCCAGTTTCACCGATTCCTCCTTCCACAGTGCACCGCAGAGTTTAGCAGTCTGAGGATTTAATTGCAACAATCTTCAGAGATTTAATTGCAACAATCTTCAGAGCTCCCGCAATGGCTACAGGAGGATATTCTGAAGGTTAAATTTAGCCTCAACCTCCCAAAACATCTGCCAAAGCTCGCTCTAAAGTGGATCGAGAGAGGCTCCTCCGGAGAGGGCTCTGGAGCAGGAACCTCCGCTGCCCCGACTTGCTCGCTGAGGACTACCCCTCTCTGTTGGCCATGGAGCAAGCCCAAGGATATTGACTTCATTACGCTGCCATCAGCTTTTGCGAACCTGTACGTGCAGCTACGTAAGAGTTCTCTACTCAATGTGCTACAATAAGCTTTTTGAAACACTTGGCTTTTTAATCACTTACCTATTCTGCATCTGTGGAACTTCTGGCGACGTAGCTTCCCAGCCTTTGCTGACGGCGAGCATGCATTGCCTGTAGCACAGCAAAGAGCAGCCGTATGTCCAAGCATTTGGTTATATTTTGTCCATCTTGGCAAGAAAATGCCTTATTTTCTCCTTCACGATTTTCACTTACGAACAGGTCCGTATGGCCAGCTGGTAGGACTGGGGTCATTTAAGAACAAAACCGTTAAGTGACTTAGAAGCCTAAACCACTGATTTCAGGACAACGTAAGGCTGTGTACTTTTCAGTAGTGTGACGCAGACACTCCTGAGTTGGAACCAATAGCTCCAAATAGCTTTGTACCACAAGCTAAAATGGTCACATTTCTGTCAGGACTCGTGCGTGGAGGTGCACAATGGAAAGGCACTCTTGTGCACTCCAGACATAGCACGAAACAAGTGCTTTTAGTAATTTTACACGAAGAACAGACTTCACATGGGTTGTCTATTAATGTGGTTACTTGGTTTGGAAGTGATGTGCTGATTTCTTCTTTTGTTTCTTTGAATACTGAAATAAGGATACAGCTAGCGCGGACTGAATTATTCTCGTGTAATAGCGGCTTACAAAGTTATTACTCGAGCAGGGGAAGCTATTATGAACCCACAGGTATTGTGTTAATGACTGGTTTCTTCAGCTTTGTCCAGAACACTACCATTTAACTGTACTGCTGTGGTTAAGCAGTAAATGAGGGGGAAATTGAGTCATTTGATAGACATACACTGCAGTTAAAGTTAATTTTATCTCATAATGCTACATTTTTTAATGAAAACATCTATAAAATGTGAAAAAAGAATGCACCAGTCACTATTATGGCTTTAGCATTTTATAAGACATTTTTAATTCTCCTTTATCTCCTTATCCCTGTCCAGTAAAGGACCAGAGACATCAGATTAAAATGGTTTCCTTGGGAGTAACACAGTATGTTGAAGCATCTTTTTTTTTTCCCTCTTTAAAGTCTTACTCAGGTGAATATTCACTCAGTGGAATGTATCTACTTATGCCTTCACCTTAGAGTACATTATACATATTTCTAAGAGACATCTACCAGTTTGTCCTTTATTGCTTTTATTTCATTAATATCTTGCACCAGTCTATCGTTTTAGACATCCACCAGCTTTGACTGTTTTTGCTCAGGGGTACAACGCTGAAGAGACTTTCAGGAGCTCTCCAGGATTCTGCTAGACTTAGTGTCTAGAATTTCTTTATTGAATAATAGAAAACCTACTCCTCCTTGAAAAATAAGGATGACATCAGTCTGTTCTCTTTGAGATCTACTTCCTTCATACAGAGATGAGCACGTTTGCCATACTCGTATATACGTCATTGAAAATAAGAATTGAAACCATGTTGTTAGTAGATACACTTTTGCAGTTACATTAGCTCAAGGTAGTTTTGGAGCAACCAACTACAATGAACATAACAGTTATGAAGATAACAGTTTCACTAGCATAAGATCAATAGCCTACATATGCTATTCTAGGACAACATAATATTATGGTCTTTAATAGCCAGACCAGGTATCCACAGGGTATTGAGCCCCTTAAGATGGAAGACAGGGATGGAGAGCAGAATAAACTCCCTATAATCCAGGAGGAAGCAGTTAAGGACCTGTTAAGCCACCTGGATACTCACAAGTCTATGAGGCCTGATGGGACCGACCCAAGAGTGCTGAGGGAGCTGGCAGAGGAGCTTGCCAAGTCACTCTCCATCACTTATCAGCAGCCCTGGTTAACACGGGAGGTCCCAGGCGACTGGAGGCTTGCCGATGTGACGCCCGTCTACAAGAAGGGCCAGAAGGAGGATCCCGGGAACTACAGGCCTGTCAGCCTGACCTCTGTACCGGGGAAGATCATGGAGCGGTTGGTCTTGAGAGTGCTCACAGGGCATGTGCAGGACAACCAAGGGATCAGGCCCAGCCAGCAAATCCGGCTGGCGGCCGGTCACAAGCGGTGTTCCCCAGGGCTCGGTTCTGGGGCCGGTCTTGTTCAATATCTTTATAGATGATCTGGATGAGGGGATCGAGTGCTCCCTCAGTAAGTTTGCAGATGACACCAAGTTGGGTGGGAGTGTTGATCTGCTGGAGGGTAGGAGTGCTCTGCAGAGGGATCTGGACAGGCTGGATCGATGGGCAGAGGTCAACTGTATGAGGTTTAATAAGACTAAGTGCCGGGTCCTGCACTCGGGTCACAACAACCCCATGCAACGCTCCAGGCTTGGGGAGGAGTGGCTGGAGAGCTGCCTGGCAGAAAAGGACCTGGGGGTGCTGGTCGACAGCTGAATATGAGCCAGCAGTGTGCCCAGGTGGCCAAGAAGGCCAATGGCATCATGGTCTGTATCAGCAATAGTGTGGCCAGCAGGAGCCGGGCAGGGATCGTGCCCCTGGACTCGGCACTGGTGGCACTGGCACCTCGAATCCTGTGTTCAGTGTTGGGCCCCTCACGACAAGAAGGATGTTGAGGTGCTGGGGTGTGTCCAGAGAAGGGCAACGGAGCTGGGGAGGGGTCTGGAGCACAAGTCTTATGAGGAGCGGCTGAGGGAACTGGGGGTGTTCAGTCTGGAGAAGAGGAGGCTGAGGGGAGCCCTCATCGCTCTCTACAGCTACCTGAAAGGGGGTTGTGGTGAGGTGGGTGTTGGTCTCTTCTCCCAAGGAACCAGTGACAGGATGAGAGGAAATGGGCTCAACTGGTGCCAGGGGAGGTTTAGATTGGGTATTGGGAAAAATTTCTGTACTGAGAGAGTGGTCAAGCATCGGCACAGGCTGCCCAGGGAGGTGGTGGAGTCACCATCACTGGAGGTGTTCAAAAAACGTGTGGACGTGGCACTTCAGGATGTGGTTTAGTGGGCATGGGGGTGTTGGGTTGATGGTTGGACTTGATGATCTTAAAGGTCTTTTCCAACCTTAATCATTCTGTGTTTCTGTGAACGTGAAGCATCAAGCAGCTGTTACAGAATGTGTGAATTTAACAATATAAATAATCTAGAGCAATGGTACCACACGAAGAGTCACTGCTGTGCGAGACGGGAGTATAATGCGAGGACCTTATTCTGTATTTCTAACTCAAGAGAAAAGCGATAATGCTAATTCCATACCTGCTGACAGCTAAAATTTCAACCAAATCTCCTTTAAAGTCTTGAGGGAAGTGGAGGGTTAATGCCACCATCTCACAAACTCAATCTTGTTCATTTCTTGACCCGGTTCCTGCGATATGCCTAAAACCTGCAACACGAAAGATAGAACAGCATCGCAAACTTCCTGAGCATAAAGGTTACGTATCCTAACACAAGGCAGTCTGTTAAAAGCTTTCTCGGGTAACTACACTACCTGAAGACCTTCTGTCAATTAGAAGATGAGTTTAACCAGAGGTCACATTAGGATTTATTTGTGTTGAAATCATGCAGTCATAGAATAAAAGAAGGATAGCAGAAATAAAATTTAGATGCTGTTGTCAAACTATGCAGACATAAGTGAGAATACGCCTGTAAGACAAAAGAAGATGAAGAGAGAAACTTGGATGTTTGGTACGACTAAGGTATTGTATTCTAACGAATTACCTACTTCGGTGTGCAAGCTAAAACAGAATCTTGAAAAGTTGGTCAGTGAAAGAAAACACAGCAACGAAATTCAGAGAGGACCGGAATAATTTTCTTTCAAATCAATACAATTTTCCAAGTGACTATTATTTTTCAGAGGTAGGAAATAGGGAAACCAGAGGTACTGCAAATCATATTAATATCTTCCCTTTACAAAATGAAAAAAAAGGAATGTTGCGGAAAAAAAGAGAAAATGTCAATAGCCTTCAAAGACAGGAAGAAGAGGAAGTTTATAAGGACATGGTGTAAAATGCTAATCTCAAAAATCAAATAAGGAGTTATATTTGTGGAAGAAATCTTCATAAATTTCTGTCATTATATGCAGTGTTCTTGTACTTGACAGAACATCTGGGGATAGAAGAAGGAATTTGACAATGGGATGCATATGATGCAAAAGGCTTGCAAAAATTATGGGAAAGGAAATATTAAATTATCTTTTACATATTCAGAGACATTTGAGAGCATCTCCTCTATTAGCATTTTCATTTTGGTAAGCAGAGAGTGGTGAGATCAGATTGGGTTATTTTGCTTCTGCATGTATAAATGCCTATGCTGTCTCCCCCCAAAAAGACAAATTGACAAAAAGCATCAAAAATGAATGAATAATGTTACAGCTTGGTGGTAGGAAATCATATTTTAAGTTCAGATGCAACGAGCATTCTTTCAAATCAGAACTGATCAACAAAATGAACACGGCCAGGATTAATTTGCTGTAGTGGGAGTCTAATGACTGCAGGAAGGAAAATATTGATGGGGCTGATACCAGAGGAAAGAAAAAAACACCTTGAGATTCTGCAATGTCAGTGAAAAATAGAAAGATTCATCTTAAAAGAAAGGAACAACTAGAATAAAAACCAAAGGACTCAGTTTCTCAGAGTAAGATATCAGCAGCAGAAAACCTAACTGGAGGATGCAAGTGGGCAGGTGAGTGGCACAGTTTCACAGAGCCCTCTTTTGCCCCAAAACCCAATAAACCCACACAGTTTGGCTTGACTCCATGCCGGTACATCTATCTTCTATCCAAATGCACTCCCTAGAGTTACAGTAGCTTTGCTGGTGTTCAGAGGTGCCAGCTGAATACAGCCTGGTGCCCACCCTACGGGCTGTTCCTGACCTCTGTACCGGGGAATATTATGGAGCGGTTGGTCTTGAGAGTGCTCACAGGGCATGTGCAGGACAACCAAGGGATCAGGCCCAGCCAGCACGGGTTCATGAAAGGCAGGTCCTGCTTGACCAACCTGATCTCCTTCCATGACTAGGTGACCCGCCTAATGGAAGACGGAAAGGCTGTGGACGTTGTCTACTGGGACTTTAGCAAAGCCTCTGACAGCGTCTCCCACAGCATTCTCCTGGAGAAACTGGCGGCTCGTGGCTTAGACAGGTTTACTCTTCACTGGGTGAGGAACTGGCTGGATGGCCGAGCCCAGAGAGTTGTGGTGAACGGTGTTAAATCCGGCTGGCGGCCGGTCACAAGCGGTGTTCCCCAGGGCTTGGTTCTGGGGCCAGTCTTGTTCAATATCTTTATAGATGATCTGGATGAGGGGATCGAGTGCTCCCTCAGTAAGTTTGCAGATGACACCAAGTTGGGTGGGAGTGTTGATCTGCTGGAGGGTAGGAGGGCTCTTCAGAGGGATCTGGACAGGCTGGATCGATGGGCAGAGGTCAACTGTATGAGGTTTAATAAGGCCAAGTGCAGGGTCCTGCACTTTGGCCACAACAACCCCATGCAACGCTCCAGGCTTGGGGAGGAGTGGCTGGAGAGCTGCCCGGCGGAAAGGGACCTGGGGGTGCTGGTTGACAGCCGGCTGAACATGAGCCGGCAGTGTGCCCAGGTGGCCAAGGCGGCCAACACTGTCCTGTGTATCAGCAATGGTGTGGCCAGCATGAGTAGGGAAGTGATTGTGCCCCTCGACTCGGCACTGGTGGCACTGGCACCTTGAACCCTGTGTTCAATGTTGGGCCCCTCACGACAAGAAGGACGTTGAGGTGCTGGAGCGTGTCTGGAGAAGGGCAACGGAGCTGGTGAGGGGTCTGGAGCACAAGTCTGATGAGGGGCGGCTGAGGGAACTGGGGATGTTCAGTCTGGAGAAGAGGAGGCTGAGGGGAGACCTTATCGCTCTCTACAACTACCTGAAAGGGGGTTGTGGTGAGGTGGGGGTTGGTCTCTTCTCCCAAGCAACTAGTGATAGGACAAGAGGAAATGGCCTCAAGTTGCGCCAGGTGAGGTTTAGATTGGATATTAGGAAAAATTTCTTCACCGAGAGGGTGGTCAGGCATTGGCACAGGCTGCCCAGGGAGGTGGTGGAGTCACCATCTCTGGAAGTGTTCAAAAAACGTGTGGACGTGGCACTTCAAGACATCGTTTAGGGAACATGGTGGCGCTGGATTAATGGTTGTACTTGATGATCTTGAAGGTCCTTTCCAACCTTAGTGATTCTGTGTATCATTTAACTACGTAAATTAGGAAATGGGAGCAGTTAGAAGATGCCGAGATATATATCTGTGGATACTGCAAGTATTAAACCTGTGGTTTCAAACTCTCCAAAGTATTCCTAAGAGAAGTTTGTAAACAATTTATATGTTGCTTTACGCTCACATAAAATAGAACAATTTCAGATGATGTCAATATGTTGAAACTGTTTCCTGACTTTAATTAATAGACGAATAGGAAGAAAAAGTCTGAAACTAACCAATTCTTAGTTGTAAATAATGCACCCGGTTTTGTATGAATTTAATTAGAAAGGCTTTCCCTTTCAGCAGTAGAGCACTCATAATTCTATTAGAAACTCTGAAACAAATAAGCTTAGAATTGGACAGCTGTTCACAAATTAGCACTGTGACAGAACCCAACTTTTTTTAATCCTTTTATTAGGCACTCAAGATTTATTTTAACCCACAGTACACCACTATACATGAAATGTAACACATTCTTAGCTACATGCTGCTTCAGTATGAGTGAACCTACACATAAACACATCACTTTTCAGGGTAAGCAAGAGAAAGCTATACTATTTCTTTTGGTGGAGTTACAAACCTTAACTGAGGTAGGAAAAAGTTAATGGTTGATAGGAACCTAGTACATTCTGTCACGCGCGAAATTTTGACAGCAGCACTGAAGGAGGCAATTAAGCCACTTCCAGGTTTGAACGTTACTTGGAGGCTGACTACAACACAGCAGATGCTCTCCCAAGGTGTGGGTGGCATCTTCCCACCACATGAAAGATTTCAGTGAACTGCATGGTTTCAGATGGCTTCATATAATGACTTGCAAAATTAAACCAAATTAATGCATTTTTTAACACGGGAAATTCTGCAAGCAATATAAATGACATTTGGGTAACGCCTCAGGAAAACATTTGGAAAAAGTACTTAGAAAGGGAAATCTAGTTTCTGCTTTTATAGCACACAACGCTTCTTTACAAGTAATATTTCTGCTATTGTTGTAGGTACCCAGGCCAAACCCCTCTGCCTTTAAATGGAGTAAATGAAAATGTGTTGTGAGACACTTAGTTTACAGCACAATGGGTAACGACTGTTCATTTAGTTGTAAGTAAGAACATTTGTGGTTTATTTTTGAGCCAAAAAGATTGTTGGCCGCTATTATACATATGAAAACGTGATATCTCATTTAAAAGGTGGCAGCAGTTACTGACAGGAGCAAAGCTAACCCCCAGAAAACACTGTATATAGAATATCTGTTTTCCAAATATGAATGAGGTCACCCTTGGATGTGATCTATGTGTTATTAAAATGAAAGATTTCCCTAGGCAGAAAGCCATTAAGCCTGAATTAATGCCATAAATATCTAACAGCTACTTCAGGTGAATAATTCTGATTAAAATATTGCTGTAGTTTTCTCAAATCACACTCCATGAATATTAGCCTGGAAATTAAGAATACAATGTTTAGCACATACTAACAAGCTTATACATGATACAGCAGAAAATTTGCTGTGAGTTTCATTAATGTTTGGTGGTGTGCCTTTGACAGAGAGAGGAGGTACCACTGGTGCCTCTGGCATAGTCCCAGTTCAGTGAATGCAGTGCTCACACAGTATGTGAGGACTTGGATTTAATTTCCTCCTCTGCCTAAGAAAACTTTAACCTGCAGCTCCCATTTCCCGGGAGAGCTTGGGAGACTGCTGGCTAATGAAGCAGGAAGGAAATTTCTCTCAGTCCATCCTATTAAAGCCGTATCACTTGGTATAGAATCATTAAGTATTAATTGGGCCAGAAAGAAGGTAGGGTGATGTTGTGCATTGCTGGGTCCTAAGCCTGCCTCCAATCAATGTTTAATTTTCTCCCGGTAAATAGCCTTTAGAGCAGGGACTTGGACCCAGGCCTGCTCACTTGAAGTGGTATGAAATTACCGTCCGTGGCTGGCACGTCCAGGGACACGGGGGATGCAGCACAGAGACTGCTACCCTTACGCTGACCAAATCCGTAATGCAGCACAACACCCTCTGCATGCAGCAGCAGCATATAAAAGCAGGTTTCTAGCTTGTGTCCCTTTGCCTGCAGCAGACAGCTAACTTACTGCCTCCGGAGGCTGGGAATATCCCAATTCCTATAATGCAGAGTTGTACAAGCAGGGTTATTTGAAAAAGCTCAGCTCTAAAGTGCCCCCGTAGACCTTGCTCACCAGCAGACTGCCTGCATGCAGCTCACACCTGGGAAACAAAACGTATCAATTCAGGCCTCCTCAAGCAGAATTGATAATTATTTACAAGTCTTCCACACCCTGGATGAATGATTTATGCACTGCCCCGCTGGGCTGAAAGGAGGCAGCAGGCAACCATGCCCTCTGAGTTTTGTGTGAAGTCCAATTGAAAAGAGATGCTCAGAAAAAGTCTACTAAACCACACAAAATGCCACCTCCTAGGCAGCATCTGCCCGAAACACCACCCATTCATAATGTATTTATTGATACCTTTTTTTTGTAAGCAAGTGCATTTAGAGTATCGTTTGGTTCACAGCTAAAAGAAGGGTGATCTTAATTTTGAAAAGAATGCTCATTTTGCTTCCGAGTTACAGATATGCAATTACACGTGAAACAGAAGTGTGAAAAATAATACAGATAACTACATTTAGCCATTGCCATCTCAAAGGAAGATAAACTTCCTCATTCACCATCAAGGGAGTAACTTAAGATGTGCCTGGGTTTGCCAACCTCCCTTTTCCTGTGTGAATTATTTCTCTTGTGGCTTATGAGATGTTTCAAGCATGACCTGCACACAGCTAGATCAAAATCCTGTTACCATTTCATGTTTTCTATTCCAGACTGCCGTTTCTAACAGTTTTGCTTTATTTTCGAGATCTCTAATCGAGTTTGTAAACGATTCTTTTTACTCTGAGTTGAGACCAGAAAGACAGTACTATCTCTCTGTTCAATACCTCTGAGGTTTCCAAGAGAACATGTGCTGAAATCCCAAAGGCAGTTTGGTAATGTGAATTCAAGATGCTTTATTTCCAACAAGAAAGCTCTACGACTTCCAATCTTCATAAAGCATTGTTTCTATATAAGATTTTGAAGTACAATTTGCCCTTCATGCAGATGGAGATTGCAAGCACAGATTAAGGGAAAAAAACCCCAAAACACTTGCTAGGATAACGCTAGTAACAGAACTTTTAATTTTAATAAAGGAGATCATTTGAAGGGGAAAGATAAATTGTATTGACAAAAAAAATTAAGTTTTACTAAAACAATGTCTTCGTTTATCATAGAAGTTTTACTAAGAGTGAGCTAGCGAAATTATTAGAGTAGACATGATCAAAATTGTTACTGAGGTTTGGCAAGGTGGCAGATCTTTATCTGACACCTAAAAAATTATTGGGAATCACAAGCAAATGTTACAAATGTGGAAATTTGATGCATTTCTAGACAGAGGACCAGATCCTGTCCTGCATACAGGAAAAATTATTAAACTAGCTCAGCTCTGTGACCTAAGGGGCTAGGACTGCAACTGTGGGCGCCCAACAGAAGCAGTTACACAGACTGATTTTTGAGGATCTAAAATTTAGGACTTGGAGGAAGACTCCTTAAGACTTCACATGTATAAGTACATTAAACTTGCCTGGGACTGTTCTCTGACACTGAGACCAACTGGCATGGGGTGGCCTCTTCCTCCACAGGTGAACAGGCAATACGATTTTAGCACCTGTGTGCAGATACAGAAATGTCCTTTAGAATTTGATTTACTATATATCTGGGACAAAGGATGCTTCTCGATTAAGCATTCAGGTAAGGACTCTGTCGTCTTAATGTAATCATCACGATGGTGATACAAAAGTTTTCACTTCTGTATCACATAACCAGTTCACTCAACCTACTAGGCAGTGATTTTTGTTCTAAAGGAAATTACGAGAGTGACCAACCCATCTTCTCTCTACCCTGAGAAGGCAGACATATCACCTGGGGGAAAAAAGGTACCTTAACTTACCCCTTCCGCTGCAAATGAGTTTTCCTAGCTTAATTGACTTCATGTGTTTTCATGCCCTTCCTGTTTTTTAACAACCAGTCAAAATGAAACCACTTCTGGCTTAAAATTAATGGTAAGTCACAGGTAATGAAAAATACGTACTGCAGACACTCCTACAATGAATGAAACAGCTTCACTGAGAAGGGTATAGAAGTAATAAACTTGTAATAAATGTCAGAAAGATGTGAGCCCTTTATTGGAAAAAAACTCATGTACTGCTTTTAACAACTGAAGCTGTCAGTTATATAAATGATAATGTGCATTGAGGGAAAGTAAGCTATAAATCCTTTCTTTCTGAAATGAAATTTTATCAAACATGAAGAAATAAGTTGATGACAAAATTAATTCTCTGGTAATGCCAAACATAGATGCATTTGGACAGCAGTGTTTTGAATTTAGAGCAGAAAGGATTTTCCCAAATATTTTCTTGCATCACAAGTGCCTTGCATCCAAAAGTGCCCATGTCCTTTTGATCACACCCTCAAACTGAAAACAATTCTGGAATGTTATTTTTACTATCACTAACTGGTACTGATCAGAGATGTGAGTGCCAGTTCCAGTACGCACATAGCCAAAGAGCAGGCTATTGAATTTGGAGGAACCATGAGAAGAAATGCTCTTTACCATCTCCAGCACAGGTTGGTTCACTGAGTAAATACAGACCTCAGGGTCTTCAACACCGACTTCTCACTGGACCCAAAACAGAGTTCACTGAGATTTGGGATTCTTTCTGGGTCCATAGCTGTAGAAAGAGAGTCAAATTCAGTGCAAAGGTTTAGATTCAGTTCTATGTTTGTTTTCCAGCTTTTACTGATCTTACTCATCTTTTCAAATTTGAAGCACTGATGCATCTAAATAAGAAGCAACACATGGAGCAGTATTAATGCTAACGCCTTTATTTCACTTCCATTACCAGAGAAATACATTCTACTCTTTAACTAAGAAAACAGAAGCAGAGGTCTTCTACAAAGACAGGACTAGTGAAAAGCAGCCCGAGGTTTTACCCTTGATAAAGAAGGAAGGCAAGACACAGGCAGTTACTACGATGTGCAAGAAAAGAAGAAATTAAATCACAAAGCCCAGATGACATTTGTCTAAAAGTCCTGAAGAAACTAAAGTCTGAAGTAACTGAACTACTGCCAAATGCATGTAATTTATCATTACACACACCTACTATATCAGATGAGTGGACCAAGTGTCATACCCTGCTTTAAGAAAAGCTCTAAGATTTGTGTTCAAGACATAAAGGGAGTACAGGGCATAAAGTGTTTAAATGCAAGGGTATTTCAACCTTCTCATATAGGGCAGGAAAATTTATCTCAAAGGTTATACAGTTTCTTTTCAAATGGTAAAACCAAGCTGTGTAGTCGTACAGGAAGACTCTGTCAGAGGAGGTATGGGATTAACTGATGCATTAGCTGTGATTGCTTTAATGTTATAAATGATACTTCATGGGGTTGATGAATAGTTACATTTGGTTTACCTGTGGTTTTGCATTTGAAAAGGTAATATAGAAAAAGCAATAAAATTGAGTAAGTAGAACAGCACAGGCTGCTATTACCTAAAAAATAATAAATGAATTACACTGAAAGGCAGTATACATGCAATAACTGTCAGTCTGTTATCTATCAGCCCATTTTATTTCTATTAGGTGGTAGGAAAGAGTTCTGTATTTTGTGTAATTATTGATGTAAAATTCAGATGAAAACGAATTGGCTTCTTCCTTCCGCTTTGCTCTCCTTTCTGCATAAGATCATACACAAGTCACAGGATCTGTTCTAGGAAATAAATACACATAATTTTTTTCTCTAATCTCACCTGCCAGAGAAAAAAAGGTTACCTTCTGGCATGACAGATTGGTTAGAAGGTCATGGTAGATATTCCAGTAGAGCTAGGAATACATTTTTTGGCACAACACTATATACATTTTAAATAATGCAACACAATATTTAAAAATACTTGCCAAGAAAAAGCACTGGTTTTATTTAAGCGCTATTCAATTACAGCCTGTAAAACTTAGCAGACATGAACTTAAGCAGGTCACACAATCAACCTACTGATAACCAGTCTGACTCTGATACCGCTTACGTATCTGGAAAGCAAAGGGATGATCTATATGCCTATTTTCTCTGGGAGGGAAAAAGAAAAGTTCCAGCAGGAGAAAAAAAAAAAACCAAAACACAAAAAAGGATAGGGAAAGATGAGGATGAGTGGAGATGTGGAGTGGCTTTTGTATAAGGGCAACTGAAGTCACCTGGACTTTTGTTCTGCCTGTAAAGGCTAAAGGAGAAGAACAACTGAAGCCTGTGAAATCACAGATATCATAAAAAAGTACATTAAAAATGACTGTCCACTGTTTCTCGGAATAAATGAATGGAAGACCACCAGGTAAGAATATCAAGCAGCAAGTATACAGCTAACATGGTGAAGTTGAGGTATTTTATACAAAATGTATAATTAATCTTGGAATTCTATGGCTCAAGCTGTTCTTGAAACCAAAAGTCAGAACTGATTAAAATAGATGTTAAGAGAAATTCTTAGAAGATCTATAAATAGATGTTAAATGCAGTGGTCTGAATGCAGCCCCCACACTGGAAACTCCACACTGCTAATTGCTGGAAACAGACTGCAGAGAGAATTATCTCCTACTTTCACTATTTCTTATACTGTTTTCCAAGCATCCATTCCAGATCACTGCCTTTGATTCAATCAAGTATGTCCATTCTTCTCTTATGTGCCCTTTACCATCATACGTTAGGTATTAGGGAATTTCTTCCTGAAAAATGGGATTCCTTTCGTCATGGTTACCAGCATGCAGCCCACCCCCGGTAAGTTATAAAACAGATGGTTTGGTGCAAACACCACCCTGTTGCACAAGCCATACATTTAAAGTGTGGCTATCTACCCTTGCATGTTTTATTCATTCTTGTATTTTGCATTCATAAACTGTCCAGAATACATTATTCTAAAAAGGACACTAATGCTATGTAATGCCATATAATGTAAGTTTGGCGAAAGAAGTCTTTCCTTGGCCTTACGTATCGTTTGGCCACGATATATTAAAGGATAAGAAAACCAGAAAATAATACCAGACAAACTAGATGGGTTACTGCAGAACCACTCACATGACTGAAGCAGAGTTGCTTAATACATACCACATACGTACCATGAAATCATCCCAACTGTGAAGGATCAACGTCTTTAACGCTGGGACAGAGACAATGCCAAAGGCAGAAGTCTTGCTACGCACACAGGAAATAGCCGCTATTGCAGAGGAATCTAGTTCTGTGATTCTGTGATTCTGAAAAATTAGAGAACTGTGAAGTATAAAAAAATGTTAACACAGAAAATATCTTTTATACACTAGTTTAAAGATCTGTGCAGTTGCACTGTCAGGAGCTGGTTGAAAGTAAGTATCCGAGTAACATTTGGAGATTTGTTATTTTCATGAACAAAGATAGCAGTTGTCTATTACATGAACTAAAAGGAAAACTACACTGAGAAGCAAACGTTTCTGCTCTGTGACAGTGCATGGTTAATAGTCAGGTGGCAGAAAAAGTCCTTCCATGAGACAAAACTGCTCTGCAGTATTTTTAAACTGCTCTTTCCAACAGGTGGCATTGCCCAGAATCTAACATGAATCACTGAATTTTGCTGCTTCTTTTGTATTTATTACCTTTGAGGGAGAGTATTATTTTAAGGGTGCCAAACTCTGTGGATTGTTATTTTCTTCTATTATGATAGTCCACTTTTTCCTACTTGGAACGAACATGCTACTATTAGTATTAAAAATGAAGAGAGAAAGAATACTTTGCACTTACACAGGCAATATCTATTTCTGCATCTTAACATACTTTGCAGGAAGCAATTAATGCTTACAATGCTGGTGCGAGGTTAGAGATAAGAAAGCTGCAATGCAGACAAATTGACTTGCTCATCCTCAGCAAAGCACGTAACTCTGGATTTCCGGTCTTGCACTTTAGCACTGGACTAAGTTCTCTGCTTTGCTTATATTGACTCTACCTTAGAAATCATTTAATACTTTAAAGGCTATATATCACATACATTGAATAGACTTCATACCCTTATAGAGAGCTTAAAAAATTCTGAGCAATCTTTCGGTATGTTTTGAGAAGAGAAACAAAGGCCATCAAATAATTTCTTTAAATGTTATTTTGGACATACTTAAAAATGCTTTTATTAATTATTTTGCAAGGGAAACAAGAAATATAAAGTGCCAAGAGGTTTCTCATCCTTGCAGCTAGTTTATGCAGCTAGTTTTCAGTGTCAAAAAACATATTATTCAACTGACAATAAGATGATGCGAGTCAGGACTTTTTCACTTTGCTTCAGTGCTGCCAAGTCTAGTCACACACAGCCAGGAAGAGGGGAAAAGAGTGCACGGACATCGACCTGCTGTATCAAAATACAAAACTTCATGGACCTTTTGTGCACTACCCACTGAGAAAAAGGTTAAGGTCTATGGACTCCTTGCCGCGCTGTTCTTGTAAACAGGATGGATAGATTTTTTGTTTTGCTTTCCTTCATTAACGAGCGAGGTTTCCCTCACAAAAGAAAGAAAATTTTGGCCAACGCTGATAAACGTGCTGCCACTTTTGATACAAGAGCTCGCACCTCCGAGATCTGTGGGTGATGATTTGAAAAAACACGCTAACTGCACATGCAGGCAAGCGTTCCTCTGCGAGGATGCAAAGGCTCTTTGACCGAGGCAGCGGAAGCTTCCTCTGAATTTTACCTGAAGAACGGTGAAATACATCTGCTTTAAGGCACGTTTCAACAACGATAAAGCGATTTTTTTTTTTTTTAATGGAGAAATACAACATTTTGGTATTTGACATGTAACCATAACTTACTGTAGGTTCTCCTGCAAGCTGGGACTAGCAGGTGAGAGAGGCCTGGGCACTCCTGGAGCGACAGGAGATCCCCCAGGTACTGGGAAACTGGAGAAAGCATTACCAAGAATCACTTTTAATAAACGGTGATGTCAAACGGTGCCCAAGGCTTCGGCGGGCTGCAAGGCGCAGGCGGCCGCCCCTCGCTCGTAGCCTACCAAGAGCCCGCAGGAGCCGAGGGGCTGGGCCGGCTCTCGGTGCAAGTCGGCCTGGCTTCAGCGCCTTCGGCCACCTGCCCCCGCACTACCCGGCGGCTGACCTGAGGTATAAACGCTTCTTACGTCGCTGATCTAACAGAGGGACTGTGGCTATTCCCGTGGATTTTCCCCCGTTTTCTCTGCGCTTCCATCCGCTCCTGACTCACAGGTTCCCGACGCGCTCACGGGGACGGGCCGGCGAGGCGACGGCCGGGGCGGGAGGACGTTCGTTTTCTCCAGGATCCCGCCCGAAATAGGGGTGTCCCGGGGCGGCAGCGGCGGCCAGATCGCCTCACGGGCCTCCCCTCAGCGCCCCTTCCCGCCTCCCGCCCCGCTCCCGGCAGCCCCTATTTGTCAGGTGAGAGGCCGCCTCCCCGCACCTGCCCGCCCGCCACGGGGACACCCGCCTCGCCGCTCCGCCGGGCCGGGCCCCAAGTATCGCGGGAGCCGGGCGCTGCCCGCGCCGCCGCAGCCATTGGGCGGCGCGCCGGGGGAGAGGCGGCGGCTGAGGCGCGGCCGGCGAGGCAGCGGCGCGCAGCCGAACCCAGCTCAGCGCTGGAGCCGCCGTCCCGTCCCGGGCCGCGCCCCGCCTGGTCCTCGGCGGCCATGAGGAGGTCGGCGGCGCCGCGCTCTGCCCTGGGCGGGCGGCGGCGCTGCTGAGCGCGGGGCCGGGGCGCCTCTGCGGGGCTCGCGTCCCGCCTCAGGTAAGCGCGGGGCGGCTCTCGGCGGGTCCCGGCGGCGCCGACCCGGGCGCGGCGCCTTGCCAGCGGCGGGGCTCGCCCCCCGCCTCAGCCCCGGCTCCTTCGGCAGCTTTGGGTGGGCGGCGGGTCCGCGGGCGAGCCGGGCGCTTCAGCGCTGCCCGGGGCCGCTGGTACCGGGCGAGCGGTGCCCTGGGCGAGGCGCCTGACGGATAAAGCTGTCCTTATCCCGTTCCGCCGCCTTTCCCGCGGACGCCAGGTAGGATTTTACGCGGTGGAGACCCTTTGTAGGCAGGAATAAGGCTGACCCGGAGCTGGACGGCGGGGTATGGCAGACTGCCGCTCAGTCCGCGTCCTGGCGTGCGGTTTTCTCCCTTAGTGACCCGAAATTGGCTCCGCTTTTTGAGGTTGCAAGAACAGACCAAAGTGGCACTGGCAGGCTACAGAGCGTGTTTACGGTGGAATAACGCCTTGGGCTGCAGGTTTCAGCCGAGGGTTTCGCGGCGCTCTGGAAGTCCGTGAGCCTGTTTTTTTTGCCCGTTTTCCCCAACGCTGTGCGAAACGCCGCCGGGATTTTGCCAGCCGCCTGTGTTCGTTCGGTGTGAATGTCAACAGGCAAAACCCGGTGTAAATGGGATTTGGTGCAGCTGTTTTGGAGCTAGGGTTTTTCTTCAGAACGCTGTGAAGTTAGGATGCCAACTGTTTTCCCAAGAATTGGGTAAAAACTTCTTCCGAGCTGACAGAAAATAAAGTTTATTTTACAGTTTTGATCTGTGAACGGATTGCTCCGGTCTGAAATAGTCAAGGAAGAAAATAGCTGTTAGAGCTGCCGTTGTTTCCTCTCTGTTGCAAAATGAGAATGGGCTGAGTATTGGTTTGGGTGACTGGAAATAGTAAGAGAAAAGACTAATGAAAGATTAAGACATGCTCAGAATTATGTGAAGAAAAGCAAGAGGCAAAGATTATTTTAACTGATCGATGGCTCCTGGAGTTTGAGGAAAGAGAGGAGGCCTTAAAGCTTGTATTGTTTTTCAAGTAGTCTTTTTTTAATTTTTCTCTCTTGTGCCCTTGGTTGATAGCACATCTGATTACTGGTGATCTTGACATTCAGTGTTCATCAGTAAAACCATGCAAAGGTGCTTAGGCAAATGAGGACTGTTAAAAAAATTGGTATAACTTGAAAAGTAGTACTTTAGCTTTTGAAAATTTTTTTAGCTTGACCTGTTACTACAAATGCTTTAGGATTTTTTTTTTCTCTTCTTGAAAAAAAAAAAGTGGTTTTGGATGGCATTAAACTGAGTGTGTGCAATATGGCATAAACTTGGGTTCTCGTGGGGTTAGTTTTTTGAGGTTCAGAAGTGATTTCTTCGCTGAAGCAGTGTTCTGAGAAACAGAGCGTGTGCTGTATCTTCCCATCTTTGTGCTCACACACGAGTGATTAGTGTTTGCAAGTTCCCGAAGATGAGTGTGCGCTATCAGAGATGCGGATGCTGGTAGAACAGGGTGGAAAGCCAGACTTGCAGTCTGCTGTCTGACTGCGGATGAGCTTTAAGAAAATATCAGTGTAAACAACTGTGTGTTTTAGGCACAAACGAAGAGTGAAGGGGGGGATGTAAACCTACTCTGGGAGTTATGTCTTAACACCTACCTCCTGCCTACCCTGGAAATATCTATGATCCTTCCTGAACATTTGTGAAGGAGAGGGGTGACATATCTGTGCCCACTATCCGTACCCCCAAGAACCCTATTCCTAGGGGAGAATAAGAATAAAGAATAAACGTTCTTTATCAGCGGTAGCAAAAGCTTCTGACCATTTTATATTTGGGAATGTGCAGAATCGGGTTGCGTTACCTTCCTTGTCAAGTGCAGTTGTTTTGGGTTGAGGCAAAATACGGTAGAGACCTACCTAACCCCCCACGGCAGATGACAGAAAAATTAAGGCCAAAGAAGAAAAAAGAAAAGCGGGATGCCGTGGAAATAAGAAACTAAAGAAACTAGGAAACCTTGTAATAGTCTTCTGTGTAAGACACAATTCTAGTGGGTTTTGTATGTTAGCAGGTGAATTAAAGAGAATACTTTTCCTGAAAATACGGGAAAATTGAGTTCCATTTGGCTGTGCATCACTTTTTATGAATGTGGGAAAATACTTTTTTTTTTTTAACTCCAATATAGAGATTTGTGTACTTTTAACAAACCTGGTTTCTTCAAAATCTTTGAGATGAGTTAAAAAAAATTGGACAGTGCATACTCTACTACTTCTGTGATGAACACTTTTAAGTTAAAGTATGATGTGACAGCTTACTGGTTGTCAAAAATGGCCTTTGTAGTATTTACAAACTGCTTTTTCCAAGACTGTTGTTCTGCTGGATTGGAAGAAGTAAGGGAGTTTTGTTTCCCCAGTGTTATAAATGAGTTCCTTTGACCTTGGTGTGCAGAAAAAAAAAATCAACAGGTCCTTCTCTTCACAAAATAGGTGAAATACATGTTTTCCATCGATGCAGCCGCAGGCATTCCTTGGCGGGTACGTCCTCCCAGCTCCTGTGAGCAGGAGTGCCTTGCTGTCACTGTTTGCTTGACTGATCTTCAGGTTCGAGTCGGCGACTGATGATGAGCGCTGTGCTCCGACCCGGCTGCGCTAGGGCTGCACGCTGCTTATGCCTGGCCTTGACCTGCAGGCGTACATCCAGCAGGTCACCGCCCTTTTTGGCCGTGCGGAGTAGCAAGGAGTCACTTATACAAACAGGACTTGCATAGGAGACTGTCTTACAGAAGGCAGTGGTTATTTCTTTGGTGACGTTCTGGTTCCAGCTGTTTAAAGTTTTGGGTTTGTAGTATTATCTTCGTGTACAAATGTCTTTGTGCATTTGATCAGCGGGATTGGTGCGATGTGAGTGTTCAGTTATTTTTTGGTCTCGGTGTAGTGCTGATAGTGAGTATGTCGGGGTGGCTGGGCAGCCGGTCCCGTGTCTGTGTGGGATGCATGGCGTCTGTGCTGGCAAACCACTCGTTTGTCAGAGGTTTGTGGGGAGATCCTCTGGTATATGGCTGTGTTCTTCCTCAGATGCTTGTCCCGTAGCTTTTCCCCAGGTCATTGTGTGACTGCCTGACTTGCTGAGGTGTTTTGCTCTTGTTTGAAGAGCTAGGAATCTGGTCCTGGGTGGTATTTGTGAAGTTGTCAATACCACTCAAGCCCTTGTTATGTTTTAATTTCACTGGTATGTGGGAGAGCACCTATCATCTGAAGACAGAATAACTACAGTCAGGTTAGTCTGCTAATTAGCTTTGACGAGGTTGTGGAGTAGCTTGCAAGGGGATACCTACCTATCACCCAGTGGGGTGGGCCGTGTAGGTTAGAGAGAGGGGAGATGCCATGTTTGACTGTCAAGGCAAGGAGAAACCTGTGAGGTTGGTGACCAAAGTCCTCTGATTTGTTTATATCTGTTACTAGATGGGCTGCGCTTTGTGGGAAGAATGTGGAAAAAGGAATGAGAGGAGGACTTTGCATTTATTCTGTGAGCTTCCAATGCATTATAGCATCTGGGATTCTCTTCTGATATTTGGGTATTGAGTTTATGCCCATATTCCTTTAGGGTCTGTTTTTTTGTAGTTGGCTGTATGTTTTTGGTGCTTTGTGCCAACCCATTGGTAGAAACAGCCTGGTTTAGTATAAGGTTAGTATCTGAAGGCATGGATTTTAAATGAGGGCGTAAACCCAGTTAAATTCTTCACAAATTTGATATCGTTTGCAAGCTGAGTGGCTTACAGTGAGGTGGCTCTGAACACGAAAAGCTTTTCTTGTCTGGATGTTGGGGATGTGGTAGTTTGAGGTATCGATTCTGGGAGAAACTGGTGCTAGTCATTGCCTGACTCTAGTCTGAACAAAGCAACACAAAATAAAGGGTAGGCTTTTATTACAAAGAAGTTTGGTTAGATGGATTAATAAGTCTTTTCCACTTTAATGTCTGAGTCATGGAAATGCATTTTAAAATGAAGAATAGGTCTATTTTTAAATGTCAAGCAGCTTATTTCAGGAAAGGAGAGAGGGGGAGAAACTATTTCTTAAGATACAAAACACTGGATAGTTCTAACTAGAGATACCCGATTTTCTTTTTTTTTTTTCCCTTCCCCCCCCCCCCCCCCCCCCTTCTTACTAAATGTGAAAGAACTTCCTGTATTGATCTTGGAGATTGACAGTTCTAGCATTAGAAGTTCTTCAGATAGCTGTACATGAATTAATAAACTGCTTGTGGTATTAAATGATGATTCATGTTTTTTGGAGAGTATAGTATATAGTAAGGTTTAGTTAGATCAATCTAGTAATAAGATTTTTGTAGGCAAAAATATATTTCAAGCATCTTTATTTTAAAATGAAGGTATGCCTTAGAAAGGTAGGGTTGCAAACCTTAATAATTTTAAAGCAAGCTTGCCTCTTCAGTTTTTTAATGATAATTGCTCTCGTGCCAACTCTGATAATTTGAATTTGTAGTGCAATGTAGCACACTTTACCCAAAGCTTAAGCAGTAGACTTTAGCTTGCTAGATCATATTCCATGATACCGTGGTGCTAGTGTGCAAGGATGCAGTTAGGTTTAAATAGAGTTTTGTCAGTTCACGCTGGCTAATTGCCATTTGGTGCAGTACTGCCTGCGTTGGGCTCTGGTTCTGCAGCAGAGATCGACAAAAATAATAATGCCAAATCTTTTTGTTACTAGCACCTAAATATTGTTGTTGTCTGGTTTTGCTCCTGCAGCTTCAGTGAATAACAGGAAAGCCATGAGAAACAGTCGCATTCATCCTTTGATTTATTAGAGGTGAAGGCTGGAAATTTTAGATTTCAGATGAGCTGAACTCTGGTCTGCCTGCCTTAGGTGTGAAAAAGACGTTTGTGATAGCTCTTATTTCTGCTTGGGAATTTCTTCCAGCAAACTTCTCTGTGATTACTCTTCAGCTGACCTACCCATCTTTTGCAGAAGTTGGATCCAAATAGCTCTGACAGAGCAGATGTGTGCTATAGATCAGTTCTGAAGGGTTGGAACGCTACTTTACTGGAGGGCTTTATGGATGCTTTTACTACTGAGTTGTATTAATTTTTTAAAAATTAAGTATTCTGCTACTATCATGAGCTTAGCATTCATTAATATGTATATCACTTGAGTGTCAAATATTGCATTATAACAAGGATTTGTCAACAGCAGTAATTGGACATGTCTGAATTAACTGGTTCATAAAATTATTTGGTATTCTCATGTCCAGTACTCTTGTGGTCAGTATTGTAACAGTATCTATGCTGTCCAAAGGTTTCTATTTCTTTGCTTTTTGCCTAAATTCTTTCAAGTATGTATGAGAGGAACATTTGAAAGGCTGCGAATCAAGATGCTTGTTAACAAATAGAGATGTCAAAAGGATAAATTTCAGTGCTGAGGTGTTAAGTTGCATACATTAAAGGAACGGTCTACATGACAGATAACAGATTCACTAGAAAATGCAGCACGCCTCTGTTAAATAATGAAAAGGCAGGAAATTACCACTGGAGTCATAACAGTAATGTAACTCCATCCACTTACTCATCTTTCTAATGCACCTGCTATCTGAAGGCTGTATAGAGTAATGGATATATACCCCAAAAGGTCAGCCAAGGCAGTTTTCTGCCCGCTTCCCCCCCAATAGTGTATTTTTTTCCCCTCAATACTGTTAGTTCAGAGGGATGTAAAGGAAGGAAGGAGGAGGAGTTCTGTTTGTAGTTTGGTGCTATGCAGAGGTATTGGGGAAGTAGTCTCTGTGGAAATGTGCAGCGGTGTACAGTGATATTTAATCAAACCTACACTGTAAAACACCCGTACAAATAACAGGTTATCAGGAATAGGCATTTTTGATTCTGCTTTTCAACTGTGAAGCATTGCACCCGTGACGTGTGCTACTTAACTGCAGTAAGAACCGTGATCTGATTTGGAAACCCAGCTCTATGCCTTGCCCTCTGAGAAAGCAAGCCACTGTAGCGGCCGTGCAGGTGTTGCTGGGGCGTATTCCGGTGTGTTTTCTGCTCCTCTGCTGCTATCATCATCCTGTCAGTTAACGCTCTTCTACCATGTAGCAAAACTTGTTTAAGCGTATAGTGACTAGGAGGCAGAAGCAGGCCTTCTCCCGCGAGACAGGCTTTGGCGTGCCAGTGGGATTCCTGGGCATTCTGTTATCCCCGAGGTACTGCCCGGTGCATGTCAGCTGCTGCCAGCCCGTCCCACGGAGCTGTCGGGCGCTGCGGGTTCGGCTCTGGAGGAGGCTGAAGGAGCTGGGAACCACCCAGCAGCAGAGGAAATGAATCCCTTCCTCTCCCCGACAGCAAGCACAAAACCTCCACACACTCCGGAAAGCCGGGCTGGGTGTCACCAGTGACTCCTGCTGCATCTGGTGACTGATGGGGAGCCAGGGAGCGGCTGGGCAGCTCTGGGGGCTTTTGGCAGAGCCTGGTACCCAGGGGAGCAGCCCCCTGGTTGCTAGGCAACAGCTGCCTGATGCTGCGCTGTAGATGCATGCAGATGTGGCCACATCTGGCAAAGGAAGGAGGTGTAGCGTTCCTCCTCACATCCTGTGCATGTTCCTGTAATACATGGGAGATTAAGCTGTGTGTTTATCAGGCCCTAGCTCCTGTAGGCACTTCATTAAGCTTTTACAGCTGACATTAAGATCAATGCTGACTTGAAAAATGACGTTCAGCTCTATTTTAGTTTTCATTCCATAAAAAAATGACTTTTTTGTTTTGAAACAATACTTTCATAACAATAACTTGCAGTTTGTATCTGTATTTAAGCAGCTAGATGTCATTAGTTAGTTTTGGTGGTCCTGGGAGTAGAGATAGCTAAGACAAACTGCTTTGCACTGGTTGCAGTCTGGCAGGTTTGGGAGCTCAGATTAAGGCAAAGTAGTTTTGGTATTAATTTGAAAGATGTAATCATGGTTCTAGGGTGTAGATGGACTCTGGGAGTCTAACTGTGCTTCTTATTTTAAATCAGTAAAAGTGCTAAGCGATAAATCGGGCAGTTCTTCTGATTTTCTTTGGAGGAACTTTTGTAAACAGTTTATTTCTGTCTTGCTCAAGGATTAGGACACTTAATTCATATTGAGTCTTAAGAGTGGCAACAGATTAAGGGGCCATTCAAGGATGTGCTCATACTGGTTTACAGAAGCTGGCCATTTGAAAATGTGTGGAGATAAAATTAAGTTTCTTCTGAATATAGTTTTTGCATGTGGTGCTTGAAGTGCTGCTGTGTTGGACTACTTCTTACCCCCACCCCTATGTTGCTGCAATTTATGTCTCCTAAGCCCACAACAGAGCCTGAAATTGCCTCAAGTTTCACTAATAATGTGTGAAGACAAAAAGCAGTTGGAGGAAACTGTTGGTCTGTGAAACAGGTGGATGCTCCTTAAAGGAGCCCAGATCAAGATAATCCCAGAACAGTTTGGGTTGGAAGGAACCTTTCAAGGCCATATAATCCAACCCCTGCCATGAGCAGGGACATCCCCAGCTCGATCAGGCTGGTCAGAGCCCCGTCCAATCTGACCTGGGATGTTTCCAGGGATGGGGCATCGACCACTGCTCTGAGCAACCTGGGCCAGGGGTTCACTACCCTCCTTGTGAAGAATTTCTTCCTTATGTCTAGTCTAAATCTCCTCTCTTTTAGTTTAAAACCGTTACCCATGTCCTATCACTACAGGCCCTGCTAAAAAGTCTGTCCCCATCTTTCTTCTAAGCCCCCTTTAAGTCCTGGCAACTGCAGTAAGGTCTCCCCGGAGCCTTCTCTGCTCCAGGCTGAACACCCTCAACTCTCTCAACCCTCTCTCTCTCAGGCATATTACAAAAAAACGTGTTCAGTCCTTCAAAAAGGTGTTACTCTGGCTAGAAGCCTTCAGTTTACGGTTTAGATGTGCAGCATATTTGCAGTTTTAATACTTCTAGTCCATTAAGTCACAAGACATGAAGATTGTGCTTATCACTTAACAGACCACTCTTTATCGTAGGCAGCTTTCATCTTTCTCTTTCTCTCTAGCGTAAGGGTTGGTGAGCACACCCAGGGACAGATTGGAGCTGACTCTTGCAGGGTGGATGCTGATCCTGCTAGAGGAGGGGAGGGATGGCTTTGAGGGATCCAGGCAAGTGAGATCTAGGGGCTGGTCCCTTTTCAGCACTGGTAGGAAAATACTGGCTCAAGAATTGGAGCTTTTGTTGAATCAATGCATGAACGTGGGCTACATGTCAAACTTCAAAGGGTGTGACTCCAAGAACATCATCAGGGGAGCAAAACTGGTGAATGCTTTTCAAAGTCTTGGCCTCAGTCTG
Organism: Phaethon aethereus; assembly: GCF_964289735.1. Taxonomy (NCBI): domain Eukaryota; kingdom Metazoa; phylum Chordata; class Aves; order Phaethontiformes; family Phaethontidae; genus Phaethon; species Phaethon aethereus. The sequence goes on along the minus strand of NC_138580.1, from coordinate 1,792,295 downwards.
TGCTCTGGTTGTTTCTATGGAAGGGATGATTTTTTTGGTGTGTGGTTTTTTTTTTTTTTTTTTAGTCACAGAGATATTGTGAAAGTGAATTAAAAGCTTTTGAGGCAACTGGATAGAGTAGTGATGAATGCCATGGCTTTGAGCCTCTGAGAAAATTAAATATTGTTCATTCTGTGCATGGCTTGGCTCGTATGAAAAAAATAGGGCATGGGGCCGTGTAGTGACTTACAAGAAGAAATACTGAACAATTGCTTCGTTTTACCAAATCTGATCTGCTGTGTGCACTCAGTGAAAGTGGGCTTTGCAGAGGGTGTATTTTTTTTTTTTTTTTTAGTATGTGAGAAAGCTGCAAAACCTTGACTTGCCTATCTTTAATTCTGCCAGATTTTCAGAGCTTGGATTTGCAACCTCCATAACATTCTCTCTTACCACAGCATTTTATTGTGGCAATTTTAGGAAGGGCTGGCAATGCAGATGATTTCTAAATTTGCATACTGTTTTCTATTATAAAACCCTGTTTTTATTGCTTATAACGCTGCCAAACTGCAGTTTTTTTGTGACGGGAATTTCCCTCCCTTTGTTGCCCCTTGATACCAATTTAGAATTAGCTTTGTTCTTAGAAATAGTAGCCCAAAACCCCAGCATTTTTACCTTCCTCCTCTGCCTGAAAACCTTATTACTCTATACATTGAGGGGCTCCTTCCACTCGTGGCTGTTGGTGACCAGGCTGTGCCTTGGCTGTGTGCGTCCCAGATGCCAGCGGTGCCCAGACGCCCTTCGCAGGTGCTGCTCCAGGACAGAACTGTGGAAGGAGCCCGTTTATTTGAGCGCAGGAGGAGAGTCAGGCTAGGAGGGCAAAGTCTGAGCTGAGCAGAGGAGCCTGGCCCTCGGAGAGAAACGGGTATTTGGAGGCAGAGGGAATCGGCTTCTCAGAAGAGGAGGCTGGAGGTAGGGTTAGGAGGGGGAAAATGGGTGGAGAAGAGTGCTGAGGACCCTGACTGGGTGTCTGAAATATCTGAATAAGGAAACACTAAAAACAGGTAATGGGACTTGGGAAATGAGAGGAAAAGGAGGAGACACCTGACCAGAAAAGACTGCCTTTCTTTCCATTGCAGCAGTGGTGGGGCAGGAGAGCTGAGGCCAGAGAAGGCTGGGAGAAGGTCCTGCACAGAGGTTGGGGCAATCCCCAGCACAGATATGGTCTGGGCAGAGAGTGGATGGAGAGCAGCCCTGCTGAGAATGATGTGGGGGTCCTGGTGGGTGAAAAGCTGGACATGACCCGGCAACGTGCGCTCACAGCCCAGAAGCCACCCGTGTCCTGGGCTGCTCCCAAAGCCACGTGGCCAGCAGGGCGAGGGAGGGGATTCTGCCCCTCTGCCCCGCTCTGGGGAGACCCCCGTGCAGTGCTGCGTCCAGCTCTGGAGCCCTCGGCACAGGAGAGACATGGACCTGCTGGAGCGGGGCCAGAGGAGGCCCCAGCAATGCTCCGAGGGCTGGAACAGCTCTGCTGGGAGGCCAGACTGGGAGAGCTGGGGGGGCTCAGCCTGGAGCAGAGAAGGCTCCGGGGAGACTTTAGCGCAGCTGGCCAGTACCTAAACGGGGCCTACAAGAAAGCTGGAGGGACTTTTTACAAGGGTGTGTGGTGATAGGACAAGGGGCAATGGCTTTAAACTGGAAGAGGGTAAATTTAGATCAGATATAAGGAAGAAATTCTTCACTATGGGAGTGGTGAGGCTCTGGAACAGGTTGCCCAGAGAAGTTGTGGATGCCCCATCCCTGGAAGTGTTCAAGGCCAGGTTGCACGGGGCTCTGAGCAACCTGGTCTAGTGGAAGTTGTCCCTGCTCATGGCAGGGGGCTTGGAACTAGGTGATCTCTAAGGTCCCTTCCAAACCAAACCACTCTGTGATTCTCTGGACTTGAGGGAAGGTGGGAAAGAAGCAGCAGAGTGGCAGAGGAGCCCAGCTGGGAGACTGAAACCTGGGTGGAAAGGCTGGATGGAGAGGATGGCTGAATGCTGAAGGCTTGTGGGGAAATGCGGCTGACAAGGTCATAATGCACATGTGCTTTGGGAATTACCTTACACTCCCCAGCCCTGTCTCATTGTGGGGTTGGTTGTTTTGGGTTTTTTTGACTTCTTGAACTTTCGGTGGTCCTCTTATGTAGTGCTGATGTTTTCCGTGCGTGATAGGAATTGAGTAGTATACGTTCAAACCATGCTCTCATACGTAAGTGACTTGCTCTTCAAGTGTAGAGTAAGCAGGTCAGTGGTGTCTGTGCTTGGGAGGAAGGTGGAGAAAATGCCACGAGTCTTTGCTTACGTTTCTTACTGCTAAGAAAGCTTGGAAAGGCAGCAAAAGGCACGCTGCTGTTCTGTTTTTTGTTTGTTTTTTTGGGTTACCAGCCACTGTATCTAGTTCTTGGTATAAACCTTTGCATCTGATATTCTTCAAAGACATGTTAGTTAAATTATCTCCTAGGGAATTGTAATATAAAGAATTTATTGGGACTGAAAAGCATTCAAAATACATAAGCGTGTTGAGAGGAGCATGGAAATTTTGGCAGAAGTGTCCTGAGATCAGTATGAGGTGGTTTGGACCTTGATGAAATTTTTTTCTTCTGTGTTTTATGTTATCTCAAATTGGAGAAGGAGAACCTTGCTCCTATGGCCTAGCTCTAGCTTTGCATATTTTTTTTTTTTTATATTTCTAGTACTTGCTGAAGAAATGCTATCTTGGCCAGTTGAAATGATTGTGAATTTTTTGTGCAAATTTGAGGTTCAGAGAAGGGGAAACAAAGGAGAGGGAAGATACTTACATCTTGAAACAGAGCTAGGTGGGGAAAAAAATTCAATTTATAAACTTCTTATTTTATTAAAAAGAAAATGCTGTCTGAAACTATGTTTTTTCAAATTCAACTCAAGCACTTGATTGAAGAAAAAAGATCAGTCAGCCTATCTTGGTGATGTATGCATATCCATTTGGAATTCAATATGCATGGATTTTTTTTTTATTTTATTTGTTCAAATAAACCTTAATTGAAATATACGCTAATTTGAGGATTATTTGTGGTGAAGTTAGGTGGAGCCCAGGAGCTCTCGGGCATGTGTGGGAGCAGTTTAAACTGAGCAGCGCCTGAATTGCTACAGGTAGTACCCGGTCCTGGTTTCCACCTGGCTTCATGCGTGCCCGAATAGATGAGACAGACTTTTTAGCAGGGCCTGTAGCGATAGGACAAGGGATAATAGTTTTAAACTAAAAGAAGGTAGGTTTACACTAGACATAAGAAATTCTTCACAAGGAGGGTGATGAGACGCTGGGCCAGGTTACCCAGAGAGGTGGTTGATGCCCCATCCCTGGAAACATCCCACGTCAGGTTGGACGGGGCTTGAGCAACCTGATCCAGTTGAAGATGTCCCTGCTCATGGCAGGGGTTGGACTAGATGGCCTTGAAAGGTCCCTTCCAACCCAAGGATTCCATGATTCTATGCCCAGAGAAAGGGCTGAGCTGGTCAGCCCTGTCTACAGCGGGGAGGGTGGCTTTCACCAAAAGACCATGCAGAAAACAAGTGGTCCCTCTTCAACCATTTGATCTTAATTCCTCAGCCCGCATGAACAAAACATGGTGTTCCCAGCAGATACCTCCATGGAGCCAGCCACCGCATCGGTGAGGCACCCTCTGCAGCGTGTCTCTGAAAGCTCCCTCCCACCCCAAATAGGTAGCACTTGTAGCATGAATTTGAAACTTGGGTTCCAAGAGGAAATTGAGTCCTCTCCAGCTGCCTCTTCCTGACGGGTCAGATTTCCCACAGGCATTTCGGTGCGTTGGCAGACTGACTGGCTGGGACGGTACAGGCTGCTAAGTTACAGTATCTGCTGGTGGTTTTTCTCTGGGCAATAAAATACTTTATTTAATTTCTTCTTTAAAAAAAAAATGGTATTTGTAGGACATGTAGAGTAGGAGGCTTGGTTCTTTGGCACTAGTAATCCTCACATTGGTAGCAAAGCAACCCAGGACTAGATTAATAGTTAGAACCTGAGACCAAAGGCATTTTGCAGCAGGCTGCACTGCCTGTCCCCTGGAGTGAGATGCTGGGCATACATGGGAGTGGAAGGACCCTGAATTAGCCGGACTTTACAAGATTAAAGTGGGTTTAAGAAAGGGGAGGAATATTGAATCGAAGTGTGAAGTACTTAAAAAGTTTGCCATCATTGCTGCTAACTTTATACTAGCCTGTTGCACCGCCTTTATTCAAATGCCGGAAAGCTGTGCAGCTAGCTAACGCATCGTAGCAGACTGCAGTGGTTTCTGTATATACTATTTGTTTAAAAACTGCCAGCCTTGGCAATAGGAGATTTTTCCAGTCGCCCATCTATGACTGCTACACTTCTGAGATTTATTCACTTATATTATTAAAACAAGAGCTGATGAAGAAAAAAATTTCTTCAATATTATTAAGAGCTGGGGGAGGAAGTGTCTTTGTATCTCAGCTGGTGCTGAACAAATAACTATTCTACTCAACACTACAAAAGCCAATTACAGCCACCATGGTGACAGAGACTGTGTGGGGAGGGTTAACGCTTCAGCTGTTTTCTCCTCTCTTTTTTTCTAATAAAGATCTCTCTTAATTTGTTTTTTCTTTGTAATGTTCTTCCTATAATTAAACTGTTCCTGTTGACTGGCATGAAAATGAATTGTGCTAACCTGAAACAAGTATTCCTCAGCCCTTGAAATTTTAAATCAAGTGGCTGTGAATCACTTCAGCAAGAAAAAAAGCTATTTGTTGTATTTATATTTGACAGGTGGAAAACTTTATTAATGATTATGTAGTAAATAGTACTTAAAGAATAATTTGAAAAGCTGTATTTAAATCATTCCATCTCATGGGTTCAGATGAAGTGTGATTAAAATGTAATGTACATTTCTTATATTTGGGAACTATTTAAAATGAACATGACCTGTTAGGGAAGCGCTCTCAGCACTGTTTCACCTGGTATGCTGCTGTTTAAACACGGAGATAAACGGGGCTAGCTGCCTGTGGTTCTCGTCTCCCTGCGTGCTGCGGGCTTGATGTGACTCTGTGCTCCTTGGGGAGATCACTTCGGGAGGGACAGAAATCCATTTTACTAGAAAGTAATGCATCAGGGTGAGGTAGTGTGGCAAGAGTGCAACGGCGTGTAAAGAAAGCTGGGCCGGGAGTGAGTTAAACCAGCAAAGTTACCAGTTGTGATACTGCTGGATTGAAAAGCTGAGGGTTTTTCAGAGCTAAGATAGAAAAGTGTTATGTATAACACTACCTTTAATTAAAACTGGTAGGTTAAAATGTGGCAAAACTTATGAGAGCTTTTTTTTAATTATAAGAAACTTCTTTGTGTACTAGAAAAGACAGTCCAGTGATAAGGACTTTCTTCTGTTTGTTTTCTTTTATAGGCACTTGGAAAGTTATCCAGCGGTTTGGTGCTAAGATAGTGCTTTCTGAGCAGGGCTGAAGCAGAACTCCCAATCTTGATGTGGAATGCAGCTTATAATGGTAAGCATAAGGTTTTAAATACAGTCATCTAACTTACAAATCTGCATTGAGAATAGATATGGAGGCCCTCAAACTTAGCTTTTGTTGACCAAACTTACTGTTGCAGGCAAGAGCCTAAATATGTAGGTGGGTGACTGAAGCATTCTTTTGCAAGGCATTTTTTGGTGGTCGTAAGGTGGTGTTCAAAATTTTTCTGCAAAGCTATTTATTAATTGCTTTTAATGTTCAGAGACCATAGCTAAAGTAGCATTATAAACATGTTATTTGAGGAAAATGAAAATTTCAGTTTTCTTCTTTGTGTTAATGTCTAATGTTAATAGAACAATGAGTATGGATTAGAACTGTCAGTACTGCTTTGTTGTCCTTTTGTATAATCTTTATTAAAATTTGGTACATTGCATGAAAGGGTGATACATTGCATGTGTTTCTAAATGAAGGCAAGTTACATAGACTGTCCATGACGTATGCAAGTCAATAATGGTCGGTATTCATAGAAGGATGGTAGAAGACAAAGTACCTGCATATACGGAAAGGAACAGACACTTTTAAACATCTCCACCCTGCACTTTCCTATACATTTTTCAGTTCAAACTGTGGGTACTTGTTAGCTAATTTAGACATTTTTTTCCTTTGCTTCCAGTGGGATGCTTGTCTTTGCTTCCATGTTGGATTTTGACTGTGGGAGTTTGAGACATCTCAGTGACTGCTGTCTTTCCTCAGCATTTGAGCTACAAACGAAGTAAAGCAATGAGGAGATTTGTCTACTGCAAGGTGGTTCTAGCCACTTCTCTCATGTGGGTGCTTGTGGACGTCTTCTTACTTTTATACTTTAGTGAATGTAATAAATGTGATGACAAGAAAGAGAGGTCTCTGCTACCTGCTCTGAGGGGTAAGTACCAAGTCTAAGCTAATTTTGAAGGTCATAGATTTTTTTTTTTTAAGTATTTGGCATCATGTACGTTTCTCTGTTCTTTCTAAATTATTTTTCCAATTCAAACAGGCAAAATACCAGGATCTGAAGTACTTCGTAGTGCTTTATGGTTTCTGAATTTGTTTCAGTTATTGTAGCGTTTGACCTTTTGCCATAAACAAAGCCTGAGTCTTGTATGTTTTCTTCAGTGAAACTAATACGGAATGTCTCTGATACATGGAATGGAAAACCAAAGTAAACATATTAAGAACCGTTTTTATCACAAGTCATTTGGCCTACAAGAGAATTGATGTTTTATGATTCTTTTTTCATTTATGAAAGATACTTACTTGTAAGCTTGCCTTTTAACTCTTAACTCTGAAACAGTTGTTTTTAAAAGATGCTTAGATTCTCTCTACCATGTGCAAACATTAGCGTTGAGTCTCAAATGCAGATGGATTCTTGTCTCACCCCAAATATTTTTAGCACTGTAATTTACTAAAGGGGAGTTCATGAAAACTGAACCTTGACAGAAGCTACAAGTTTTCAAGTCCTTAATTGATAATTTCCAGAGCAGTTAGAAATTTATGAAATAGAGGTGTGTGTTTTTCCTTGTAAATTAACATCCTATTGTCAAGGAGTTTAGGCTCAGGATATGGAAGAAAGAAGATACTTTGAATCTCTAATAGGATTGAAACGATTAATTATAACTAGTGTAGCCATTTTTGTAACACGTTTACTGTTGAGAATAGACAAAAATTGTGTCTGGGGCTGTTTCTCTCACCATAAATACATGTGTATGTTGAACCACCCATGCTCAGTTTTGTCCACAGGATAAATCATTGTTGTCCTTTTAAAAGCACTTCAGAGTTATGGTTCAGTTGAGTTGGTAACTTTGCAGTAATTCAAAACAAAAATACTGTTCCATGCTGGGTTTGTCACATGGCAGTCCTTACTCAAAATGTGTTTGGAAGGCTTCACTTTGACCTTCCAATCATATAAATAGCAACATGATACTAAAAATAGAAAAAAAAATAGATTGTTTTTCTAAACAAAAAGGATATTGTTTATTGTCGTAACTTTTTTCCTGTGTAATTGAAGTACTGTATCTTTAAAGAAATATTAGGTAAGAATCTGGCATATCATGAATAAAACAACCCATTTTACTTATACTGTCAGCTGCAGAAAATTGATCATAGATTGTTTTTGAAGTATGCATTAGAATTTTCTCAAAACTGATTACATTTTGTGAAATGTCTTTAATTAGTTGCATTTTTTGCTATGTAATTGGATAATTTGTAAAGAAAAATGTAAAATATTAGAATGATATTTTATTTGAACATTAACAACTTTTAAGTCAATCTAGGCTAACACACCCACACCCACACACCCCCCCACCCCCCCACCCCCACCCCCCCCCGCCACCACCACTCAAATTTTAATGAAAATGTCTGGGACTTGCAAGTATGAATTCACCTTCTTGACGCTTTTTTGTCAGCACAATATTATGCAATAATGGACTTGTATTTTGAAGTACTCTATTGCTTTTGACTACTTGAAATTACTTCTTTTTTTTTTTTTTTTTTTTACATTCAACTTACTTAATTCTATGTGTTGTGCCTGTTACAAAGAGATGATGTTTGTGGACAGAAATTCTAAAAGCAGCAAAGCTGCTTCTTGCTCTCAGTTTTGAGAAACAGATTATATTGAATATATAACACTGTTTCTACTTTAAAGCCTGGTAAAAGAAATATTAAGTCTGTTACCATACTATGCATATTCTACCTGATCCCAGAAGAATATTTGATTATAATACTTTTTACAAAATTATGAAAGCGTATGTAATGTTTGGGGACACTAGCACAGTTTTATTGGAAATGGATTGCATGTCTTTTTTGTGAGATTACTGAAATTCTAGAAGGCTTCTGTCATAAAGAAACGTAACAAGAAAAAGCAGAGTTAATCTACTTTATCCTTAAGCTTTTTACTGGTTGTTTAAAAAGGCAGGGGGGCGGGGGGGAAGCCAATACTGCAGAGTTTAAAAACATGTCTTTCACTGATACCTCTACTCTGCTTGGTGGCATGGAGTTAAATTACAATTCCAGTAAATAAGAATGCCTGAACATTCTCATTTAAAAGATTTTGCTTTTAGGAGAACACTGTTTAGTAGATGAGGGCTGTTAATTCACTAAATAAAGGCTTGCATAAATAATTGCAACAAAACTACTTTTTCTCATTGACAGTTACACTTGAAGGTTTGGTAACTTAGGATGTAGTTTGTGTTAGTTCTACAAATCTGTGGATATACTATACTATAGACTGTTCCAAATAAGCCTATGTGTTCTTGAGTGAAACTTCTGTTCCCCCAGTTCACTAAATTCAAAGTTAATTTGTCTGACTTTTGGGTTTTTCCAATGTCCTAAATATTTCTTGTTAGATTAGATAGCCATATGTATTGCCATGTTAGTATGCGTATTTGAAAATTAAAAAAAAAAAAAAAATCCAGAGTAATTTTTTTGATACAGAGATTTAGCAAAATGTCTTCATTTATTTCTGCTGAAACTATGTGTGTTCTGGTGGAGTAATTAGAAATTTTTTTTTTAAACTTCTGTAGCTTCCAATCTAGCAGACTACTAAAACCTCTTTACAGTAAGTGCCATGAGCTATTACGATGGAAATGAAGTGTAGTGCTGCTTTTCTGCTATAAAGTACCTGCATGGGTACCATCACCTTTGTCTTATTAATAGCGCATTTGTCAGTCTCTGAATACCCCTAATTGAGAATGCAGGTTATCTGTAAACATAAAAGGCAACATAATTACAGTATTTCTACTAGGATATTAAAAAAGACACAAGAAGAATCAATATACTAATCGAAATCTAAATGGGACATGGTAATCCAGTATTTGAAGTCACTTAATCCCTATCCCTTGTCATTAATTAGAGAGGAAAGATTCTGCTTATGCAGAATGGTGTGATTAGGGGTGAAAGAGGTAAACTTTCCATGCCTTTTTCAGTCATAATTATTGCATTCTAAATGATTTATAAAGACAGCTTTACAATAGATGTTGAATTGTAAGCAGTGACAGTCCATAGACTGGAACACAGCTGTCAGAAACCCCCCTCTGATGTCTCACTGTACATCTTAAGTGTACCAGTGACAAGTACAAAAGCTGAGTGTTATAAAAATGAGCTGTCACTGAGCTGGGTTAGTGGTATTGCTTAACAACTTGCAATAGTTATCCTCATCAACCCCGAACTGGCTTTCAGTCAAGTCATCTTCACTTGCATCTATTTTTGTGCCACTATTGAAAGAAACAGCACTTATTTCTTAAACTTACGTCCTACTTTGGAAGAAAATTAATGTTGGACAGCCTTTCAGCTATCTCTGTTTATCAGTGGCACGTGCAGAAGCTGAAAACATCCTATCAGTAGGTCAGCAGTTCTGCTTCCCCTTCATGTCAGGTCCCCAGCCAGAGGGCTCAGTTGTCATTGCTGCTTTCTCCTGATGTTTTAGTGTAGGTGTTCGAACATACCTTGGGGTGCCTAATGCAGTATTGTTTGGGCAACGTTGCCTGATAAATCTTGAGGAGGTGGCAGAAGAGTAAGTTCCGAGGACATGCATCAAACAGACTATTGGGAAGCTCTTTCAAGAGCAATCAATATCACAGAAACAGGATTGTAGTCCCTTCCTGTTCTCAGAGGCTCCTTGCATCCTGCAACAAGCTGCACAAAAGCATAGAGATTTCCCTGGGAACTCAGGTTTCATCTTGAATTTCAGGAGGTTTAAGGTAGGTCTGACCTATGCCTGAACCATTTCAGAGAGCTCTGAGAGGTATGGATTTTATGAATAGCATTACATGAAGTAGAAGCTGGGTCTGGCTTCTCCCTGAATGGAAATAAAATGCATATTGTGTAGTGAAAAGGGGATGGGGCAGCACTTAGCAGTGCTCCTGATAGGAGAGAGCAGTCTGGGGAGAGGGTCCTCCTCTCTTTTCCTTGCTGTCTCTATGTCCCTTCCCACTAAAGCAGGAGCCAAGGCTGACTTACGGATTTAAAACATCGAGAGCCAAGATGCACCAATCAGTAGTTTGCTTAGACCGGGCTTTGAAGAGAAGAAACAAGTTGGCAAGTCAAAAAAAAAAAAAAAAAAAAAAAAAAGCAGCCAGACATCCGTAATGTTTAGTGTATAGAGTATGTGCATGATGAACGTGGCACCAAGTAAACTGATGGGAGGTACAGCATAGCCATCGCTTAGTTTCTGAACTTCATGAGTATTCATGATGTATCGTATTGCCTCTTGAAAGGACCCTTGCTGCAACCTGAGCTGGCCGTGGATTCAGCATCACACAGGAGAAAATAATGCTTGGTTTGTCAGATGTCCCACTCATCTTGGGCTCTTCTGCTCTATGTTGGTGCAGTATGTATTTCTTGTTTGGCTTCCAGCTAAGAATTGTACAGCTCGGTCATGTTCAGTGCTAGTGTTAATGACAACCCTGTTTCAAATCTTCTCAAGGACCAGTCCGTTTCTTTTGGAAAAGCTGGTTCTCAAGGTCTGTGTGTGGCACTCCATCTAGTCTTGTTCAGAGTAGGTGGGAGTGAATGGGCAAAATGACAGAGAGGTGGAAAGGTAGCTGCCCAAGGAAGGGATTGCAAAGGCAATCTTTCTCATCATGTGGACTAATCGTGTTCAATCTAATATTCCTAGCAGGTGGTTCTTCTGAAATGCACAATACTTGCAACTGGCAGGACAGGATGCTTTCAGGTCTGCTGGAAGAAACAGTCTTATTTTTATTAAAAGCGGAAGTCTTTTTCTGTGCACAAACTAGAAGTTGGTTTACTCAGCACAATGAGCTTGCAGTGAGAGAGATGTTTAAACCAGACTGGAACGCTCTTAAATTCCAAGCTGCGAGATTAAAAGGGATCTTGTGAAGAAGGTGTGATATGCAAAAGCTGAAGCCATGGTCCTCTTGCGGGGCGGGGGGTGGAAAAAGTTTCATCTTCCTCTGGACTACTTCTGTTGTCTTCCAGCGATTTAGTGATTATAGATACATTCTTATCAACTCTGGAAGTCTTATTCTCTGAACACACAAATGAAGTGCTTTTGAACAAATACTCAGCGTGTAATCCTAAAAAGCTGAGAAGGGTTTTACATCTTGGAACAAATCCATAAATGTATATTACTGAAGCTATGGATGTTTGCCTACGTACATCGTAATAAAGCCAGTGGCCACCAAGGACCTCATAACATGTCTAATAAGATGGCCTAAACATTGCAAGGCCAGCACTTTTTGGAAGAAGACGCGAGTGTCTGCAGGTGACCGGTGAGAACCTCTCAGCAGAGCCGTCTGTCCCAGAAGACCCAACTTCTCATCCGCGTCCCACTGGCATGCGGATGTGGGCTACTGTCCGAGAAACGGCACCTGCTGGCTTTTGCTGCTCTATTAAAAAAATTGCAGACCATTTCTAAGCCAAGGCAATTTGACAGCCTGGCGTCTTATCAGTTGAGCTTTATTTTAATTTGCTACTGATTAGGGTAATTCTGAATGCCCACAAGACCTCTGACGGTTACTGTGAACCAAACCAAGACCATCATCCCTTTGGGTTAGGTGCTGTGAGGAGACTAAAAGTTCACCATCCTGGTGGGAAGCCGGGGTAGGGGCCAGGCGGTGCGTGTCGGCACAGCGGTGCTGGCCACAGCTGCAGCTTCCCCTCCTTTCGACGGGAACTTCACGAGAGGAACGTAGCTCTGAAAAATGGAAAGACCGCCTCTCTTTTGATCTGTTTGGCTATATGAGTGGCCTTCCATCCGCAATCTCAAGTATTGTTAGAGAATTGTATCATCCCCCAAGTTTCTGCCACGCCAGGAGGGTGGTTTATTGCGCCTGGTGCAGCAGTTGGGAGAGGGAGGATTTAATTAATCTTTAGGCATCTTGTCAGGAAGAACATGTCCTGGAGTCAGCAAGGTCTTTTTGTGCGTTTGTTTTAGTGTATGTCCTTCATTCATGGTTAAGGAATTTGAAATGGAGAAGGACATTACTGCAGAAAAACCTCTAATTTTTAATTTGAAATTCAAATATATTAGTTAAATTTAGTGTTTTCTGTTTGGAAAGCTGTCTTTGAAGACAGTTGTTGGCAGTTTTCGGTTCAGATTAAGAGTAAAATATATAGTGAGCTTGAGGGAAGTAAAATGTTGCTGTCTAAATTATAAAATGGGGAGCATGTGCTGTGGTTGAAATAGTAATTGTAAAGAAAGTGATTAAAATGAGTGTGTATGAGTAATGAAATTGTGATTTTGAGTGCTTGTCTTTGCAATGTGAATAATGCTTTTAATGTGGCTTTGTAATTTCAGTGTACCTTTTAGTTTTTCATGAAGTGGTAACAAATCTTTAATATTATTTTGGTGTCTAATGCTTTTATGCAGAATTTTGTTTCTGTGTTGTTAACTATGTTCTCGAGTGCTACAAAAAGGATTTGTCATAAAATCTGTAGAAATTACTAAAATGCTATTTTGAAGAAAACTCAGTAGAAGAGGATGGTTCGTTTATTCAAATCCTGTAATGTATGTATGTATTTTTTTAAAGATAAAAGGCCTGTGGTTTATGATCGTATAAAGCAAGTGAATGAAACATTTGGATGCTGTAATAAAAGTTTGGGGTTATGGCCAAGTTTTACAAAATAAGGCATTCATTTTGGTAGTTTCCATAGTAACGTGTTTATCTGTCAGATTACTGTATGCATTGGACTGTCTGCAATAACAATTGTAGCAAATATTTTTAATAGCATACCATAAAGATTTAATAGATGGATGGCTGAGTGTGTACATTGCACTGAAATCTTGTCACAAATTTGTTGACAAATAAAATTTGAAGTGCTGATTTGGATATTGTGACAACACATTAAGTTTATTTATAGATCTTCATCACCCAGTTCAAGAAAAAAGCATTCTGAAGCTTAAGGGAAAACTAGCATAGCAGACATTTTTTTCCTGACTGCAAACTTAAAAAAAAAAAAAAAAAAAGTAATAAATAGAGACTGTCTTACTGAGAGATGCGGTGCTCACTGGTTTGCGAATGTACAAGCTCCATCCAGAAAATGTCATGTTTGGTAGCACACTATGGACTCCCTTTTGAGGATGAATTGACAGATTACTTCTTTCTGTAGCGATATTGTTCCATAACTTCCCGTTAACTTTTATTCTTTGATATTTTAAATGCTAGACGTTAGAAGAATGACTGCCAGCCTGTTTTGGCAGAATGAAGAACTTGTTTGTTATGGAATGGTTCTTGGTAAATAAGTATCTTTGAAACTATGATTTGTGTCTCCTGGAAATGGTGTTTCTGTTATACTGTACGTACATAGTCTGTCTCTATGGCTGTGGGTATTGCATGAAGCAAGTGAAAATGTTGGCAGATACTAAATAACCATTCCTATCCTTTGAAGAAGGGTAAAAAAACCAAAAACCAACACAAAACAAACCACCCTCAAAGCCCAGTAAGTATCTCTTAGTAATTTCTGTGCTCCTGAAAAACAAATAACCAGCCACATGGTCTGGAATTCCTCATTTTTCCACCACCAGAAGTTTCTGGCTGCTCCCCCAGCTCTGCAGGTCCCTTGGCCACGGCATGAGATTGGTGATTCCCAAGCTTGCTCCGTGCCAGGTAGATGGTTGTGGTTGCGATGTTGGAGGCTGGTTATGCTTCCCATCGTACTGCTTTGGGGAAAAGACCAGCAGTATTAGAAGAGAGAGGAGCATGTATTTCTCAGTGCCGTAACCAGGAAACAGCTCCTGCTTCTGGCACTGAGAAACAGACTCATCCTCAAGGGATCCAGTTTAAAAAACAAAACCACAAAACCCAGAAAACAACAACCACCACCATTTTTGTGTTGCTTTCCTAATTACATTTATCTCAAAGTTTATTGTTGAAGGTATTTAACCTAACAAATATTTAATTAAAATATCTGAATAATGATTTGAGTGAACTTGCATAGTGTATATATATTGTGTATATATGTATCATACGCTATACACAGTATCACATGCATATACTTACAGTGCACATGCTTAAGCTATAGAAATTGCTTAAGCCGAAAGTCTAGTGAAGATCCTGCCCCCTCATTCATCCTTTCTTCTCTCCCACCCAATAAGAGGTTCTGTATGGCTAGAAAGGTTTATGATTTTTTTTTTCATTGCTTTTATACTGCCTAAGAATTTAGTGTAACAACAAAAGATTTGTCGAGGGGCAAAAATTGTTGTTGCTTATGTATGCGGTGTTTTGAAATATTGTTAGTAGTTCTGTGGTTAAAATGAAGTAAAACCTGTGATACATTTCCAAATAACAGGAAAATCTGTTGGTCAAAGACTGGTAGAAATGAACAATATTACCTTTATTATACTTTGCTGACATTCATAATACCTTCCTTATCTTCAGCATTTATCTGTCTAAACAAGTGTTGTGTTAGAAACCAGGATGAAAGTCTTAGGGATCCTATGAAGGAAAACCTTTTGATTTACAAGCGTGAAGCATACTGTGCTTGTTCTAATAAGCAGATACAATTAAAAAATGCAGGTTACAGTAAGAAACTGTATTTCAGCATTTTTTTATATCACACGGTCCTGCTGGAATATCTTGACTGTGTCCAGTCTTCCAAGCTGAATTGTGATATCAGTTTCAGTGCACAAATATCTAGCAGAATTGTTCGGTGGATATTGGAAACTGCACTCTTACCTTGTTGACAGTAAACATAGAAATACTGGAAGGCGTCAGAAGTACTTTCCATCTGTAGTAGCTGACAGAAAAATGACACGGTACTGACAAAATTGAGGTGATGTTCTCCCTTGCTGCCAAAAGTTGGATAACTCTTTAGAGTAGTATGTGGTAGACCTGCATTTTAAAGCTATCTAGAAACTTGGCAGTTGTCAGTCCTTGGATTATTTGTTGAAATGTGATTTTTTTTTTTTTTTTTTTCCCCCCTCTGATACATTAAGGTTTATATAATGATTCTTTTTAGCTTTTTGGTTGATGTTTTCGCAGTAAATTGTTGGTGTAAAAAGCTTACATAGGTCTATCCTGTATCTGAAAGGTATGAATAAAACATTGTTAATTTTATATAAAATTTCAGATTTTAAGTGAGAAGGGTATAAACTGTTGGGTTTTTTGGCTTGTTTATTATTGCTTTTTCTCTTGAATATTCCACACTGTTTTGAAGTACAAAACCTGTATCACATTGGCAATATTATCCCTGGTTTCCAAGTACTTTAGAGCTGTCCTCATAAAGCCTCTTTAGACTTTTCCAAGTGGCAGGTGCCCTGGGTAGAAGAGGACTGGCCTAGCTCATCTGAACTTCGTTAGCGGGTATAGCTTATCAGGTTGTACTGTTTCTTATTCCTTTAAATTTATTTCACTGTTGTTCTGTGTTTTCATGGTTTTGTTTCATTCCTTCATCTTGGCACCAGGCATGTTTGTCGAGGCAGAGCTCATGAATGAAGTATAGGCATAGACATGTCCTGCTCTTTGGGCCCGCATATATTTAATAAATGTATGTATTTTCCTGGTAACAGCTTAAATTTTTATGTCTAATAGTACAAGAGAAAAATAGTTTTCATGTAAATTGGAGACAATTTGCTTACTCTGATGGACTGGTAAACATTAGTTCTTTTAATGATGGGAAGTATAATATAACATCTTAAGTACAAAACCAGGAACCTGTAAAGGGTTGAAAATACCGGAAGGGAAACTATCTAACTGCTAGTTGAATGTGCCAGATAGGCAGGAAAATGTATCATGATTTCTAGAAATAGATACTTTGCACTTCACAATTTTTGGGACAGTTTAAAATGATGACCGTTGTGATGACACGGTGTACACGTGTGCATGTGTGCAGTATAGGAGTGGTTTGAGTTCGCATTATAACTAATACTTTTCTCAGTAAGTTATTCTGATAGCAAGATATGTAAATTGTTTGTCTTGCAAGAGAGAAGAAAGAAGCCAGTATTTTAGCTGTTTTGAGAAACTTCAAGTCATTGTTATCAGGATTAACAGAAACCCAGAATTTTAGACCACCTGCTTTCCTTTGGCAATGGCAGAATACGCTTTCCAGCTGCTTTGAAGGTTTTTAGGTTTTCTGTTTTACCTTTTATGTTCAATGGATGAATCACAAGATTACTGGAAAGTCTTCTCATCTTCTCAAGCACTATCTTTTTGTTTGTTTGTTTTTTTGTTTTTACAAAGTGCCTGTCACCTTTTAGACCTACTTGCTTGCAAAAATTATTGCCAATCAATACCTCAGGAGAAAATAGTTTTATGAAAACTCGGGATTCATGAAAACCTCATGTACTTCTATCATCAGAAGAAGGTTTATAATGGGTATTGTCTAAAAATTATGACTCCTTTCTTGTTATTGACACCACACTTCCAGACCGTGAATGAAGCTTCATTGATTTCAGGAAAGCTCTGCAAATAGTGTCTGTGTACACAAGTCTGTTTGCAGGGATTGAGCCTTAAAAATGTGAAGCTCAGACCGCCATCAGCTCTTCTTAATCCAATTTTAAATAATCTTTAAATTGTTCTACAAGTTACACAGTATATTTGAGTCTCTTACTGTTTGAAACTTCAGCGCAGCAGAGTAGTTTTTCATCTCGAATGAGTTCTGTATAGGTTTTAAGAAATACAACAAGACACTGGAGAAATCAGGATTACTGAGAAGACATACAGAATAATAAGTGATACCGCAAGTGAGGTGGTCATATGCCGCAACTTTTCTATTTGGCGAGGGAAGAGAAGTGGATTTTATGCTAGCTTTCAGGCACCGTTTTTATGACTGCTGCTGGTTGTTTTTTTTCTGAAGCAGGATGATAAGGGAATTTGGGGGAAGCTTTGGAAATAAATAGTAATTGGTTTTATCACTAAGAAATAGTTCTAAATTGCGTTTGTCAGTATTAGTACAGTATAGAATTTGAATAATAATTAGAAATCATAATATCTATCGTAAAGCCATTATTGTTCATGTATCTGAATGCCATCCTTTGAGACTTTTTTGGGTAGATGTCATGCAGAATATTTGTGTGTGCTGTAATGGAAGTTTTTAGCTACAGACATTCTCCAGGGCCTTGATTGCCAAATCTGACAAGCTAAAGTGAGCATTCATTTGCATAATAAAGACTGAAGAAGCAGAGTGAAATTCATTCCAATGTCATCCTTCTTGTCCTTGGGATTCTACTCTGTATTCAAACAAACAAACAAAAACTAAAACAGGTTCTCACCATCCAGTTGCCATGCAGAAAAATGTGTTCATACGAGTGAGATTAATAATACCATCTGGTATTTTGTGCCTTTTGTGATCTGCCAGCTACTATGGCAGAAGAGTGTCGTTTATCTTTAGTATTTGGCTCAAAAGGGCATACCACTTAATCAGAAAGGAACTAGGAGGCATTTCAAAGCTAAGTCATAGGGCACTGGTATAACAGTGCATTAGAGAGAATTTCTGCATCAAAGTGGTATGACTTTTGACACCTCCATATTGAGTTTTATTCTAAATAGCTAAAAGCTTTTCTGAGGCCAAACAGCAAAATAAAATATGTAAAAAATCAGTTAATTAGTTTATTCAAGTGGTTTAAATAATTATCTGCAGATGTACAGAAAAGTATTTTGTTTTTCATTGATTCATATACACATACACAGAACTGTTAATACTCAGGAAACCCCAGTTCATGCCTTAAAGTCTTTTTGCACATTGTCGATTAGATTTGTGGATTTTTTTTTTTCCTTTTGAAAAAGTAGAGTGCATTAGCAGGATGTTGCACTCTGCTTTCAGTGTGATCCCACAGCTGTGAAGGTTTATATTCTTTCCTTTTTTAACCCCTCACATTAAGGGGATCGGTGGGTGCAGGCTGAACATGAGTTCATTTATGCATGCTCAGAGGAGCTGCTGTCATTAATTAGAACTGCAGTATTGGTCTCTTTTGTAACTGTCTTTCTTGAGTTGTCTGAAACTTTTTTTGCTATAAATATTGGCTGGTTTTAATTAAAGCATGATACAATCCTATGATTTTTTCATGTGGAAATTCATCTTTTTGCATTGTATTGTATGACTTTATTGTTTGGGCTTTGTTAAATGCTTCCAGTTTACTTCTAAGTTTAACTCCTAAAGTTCTCAATTTTCTGCCCCTATAATGTTGAGCTTGCTTTCTCTTCCTTTTCCTTTTTTTTTATAAATTCTTATGCAAGAAATTGAATTTTTGTTGCAACAGGCTCTGTTCCCATCTGACGCAGTGCAGTTCCACCTCTCCCTCTGTGCTTGAGGCGCTGCAAGTTCACGTCTGCGCTGGGCCTATTTGAATCTTGGTGGCAGGATCCAGCCCTGCTGTCAGGGTGCCTGGTGTTAGCTGTGACAGAAATAGCCCTGTCCTCCCTCGAGTCACCATTAATTACACACTCCGTAGCAGATCTATGTGTGAAAAAATCTGTAGCAGTGCTTTGGAAACGGAAGCATTTTGGCAGAGTAAGCGACAACTGAAGGCATGCTCTAGACCCTTGCAGAAGTCATTTTCCAAAGAGCAGCACTGTACGCTCCTTCTGTGCGCGCGTTCCTGTGCGCGGCGCGTCTGCTGTTCCTTGTGTCTGCGTTACTGCTTTCGCTAATCCTCGCCACGCTGACAGAGATCTCGCGTTGCTGCAGAGTCCTCTTTCACGAAGAGAAGGTGGTATCCACTTTAAAGTTTACAAAGATTTGACCAGCAAAGAAACCTTTTAAGAGGAATTACAATATAAACCTGGTAGGTAAGTCTAGTACAAATGTGCAAATTAAGCAATATAAATCAATTATAAGTAAAGCTTTGCTCATAGTCTTGTGGGAATAAGTATAATGCTGATCTCTAATTCACAACTTTTTCCCCTTTTTGATAAGTTTTTGTCAATCAGTACTAGTGTGTTAAATTTCTTTACACATTAAGCTAGCACTTCCTCTCTTCCATGAGAGGCAGGAATTTGTAGAAAGCTGTCCATGTGCTGCCTGAAACTGGTGGAATTATTCCTGGAAAAATTTGGCTTGGCTTTGCAGTAATTTCCTTTTCTGTGGTTTGCACAGCTTGCTCTTAAATGTTAGATAATTTTAAATATAATCATCTAGAGAATATTTTTATATGCAGAATGCCTCCTTGTACACTTTGACTACAGCACTATAAGACACGCACACACAAAAAATCTGAAAAATGTTATGCTAATTTAAACAGCAGCTTGTCAAATTACTCTGCAAACCTGCAATGGTCAGCAGCAAATTTTGATATACTATTTTGCTATAGTATGTTACAGAATGTTTCAAAGTAGGAAAGACTAGTGTGTCGTTAAAGGATGTCTATTTTATTTTGTAGGGGAGCATTCTACTTCCAGAAATGTAAAGTTACATTGATGCTTAGCATCTGTTTTCCTCTATTCAAACAGAATTTCTAACATGTTTTGGCATTGGGCAGTGATTAAATAGTTGAAAATCTGCATCGAGTTCTTACTTTTTTCCATAACTAATTAAAAGTTGTTTGTAAATATTTGCCAAGCAGAATTAGACAGATGCGTGCAAAGAACTTTCTTTGTCGTTTAGACTCTCAGTATTAAAACTGTTGGAATTTTTTTTTTTTTTCTTCAGGAAGAGCATATAAAAAGTTACTGAGTCTCCTGAGACTTTCATTCGTGAGACACCAACACATAAAGTAATTGCTCCGATTGACATGAAGTCGATTCCTTTTCTGTAACTTACGGAGCAAGTCGGCCTAGCGGAGGCAGAAGGGACAGCCCTTCGGTTCAGGCTGCTTTGTGGGGAAGCACAGCTTCTCCGGGGATGCTGGAGCACGCGGCTGGTGCCCCCTTGTAAACCCCAAGGAGAGCGCCCATGCGTAGCACTGGCACACGTGGAGAAGCGGGTCAAGTTTTGTAAGGAGTTGTTACTCTAATTTACACTATCGTTCCTCTCATGTAAGGTTGGAAATACATTTTGGAGGGGCACTTTGCTGCTGCTGTCCCATCCTCCCGTAACCCATGAGTGATAGTTTTATGCAATTGAAGTGAAATGTATTGCAAACTTTTCGAAGGGTCTGTTTGTTAATATTTCTTGGATTCAAAGAACTGCTGCTAAGTCAGTGTTTTGAGCTTAATAGGGTTTGGGGTATTTTCATTTTAGTGAATAAATTTGAACTGGAGCTGAATGTGTTGAGTTTTGGTTTTTTCCTATTGCAAAACAAAGTAGATTAAATCTCTAACCTCTAATGCAGTTTTGTTGGAATTTCACATCCCTTTGTAAGTGGATTGTCTTATAGTGTTTTTTTTTAATTAATTATTTTAACTGGGCACTTAAAACATTAAGACATGAACATGTGTACAGTTTGTATAAAAACTACAATAGTACAAAGGCAGCATCAGATTTATATTGCATTATTTTTTTAATACACCGAAAGTAATGATAAGGCTTGATATTCCCCCCCCCCCCCCTTCTCTCTTTCACAGTTTTAGGCAAAACAGATCACTTTTGTATGGCGATTCTAGCTTGTTTAGATTTTCCTAGGGATATGGCAAACATAGGCCTATTTCACAGAGTGCTTATTATGAAACACATTGGGTGCACCATTTAGGAGTATTATGCCATTATCATGCAGTGAGTTCTTCATGATTTGGTCCTTTAAAATCCAAAATCCCACTTTGTCCTAAAGTGGAATTAGCTGGGATATAAAGATCCTTTTGTGTGCAGGACACCACATTAATTTGCACAGGCTTGTAATGGGGAAATACACATATAGAGCGTTTTGCTTGTGTTCTTTACTGGTTTATTTTACCATGCTTTGATTCAGTTTGTTCAACTCCTTTAATTAGCTGCACCAAGTCATGCCTTGCATAAAATAAGTAAAATACCTGACCGCTAGCGCATCAGCTAGCATTGAGAAGTGCCGTGGCCCTATTACTCTGCAAGGATAATTGAGAGTTGGCATTATTACACCCGGCTTGCCTTTAGTCATCGTGCGAGGACTCCAGCAAGAGCATCTGGCTTCCATGGCAATTCGTCAGTAAGCGCTTTGAGGCAGGAGGACTAAGCTTGCTCAGGAGCTACGAGCTGACGGTTACTACCCCCAGGTATTCCCTGAGGAGCCAGGTACTCACTGAGAACCGTCTTTTAAAGTTGTTTGGAAGTAGGTCAGGTTTTACTCTGGGTATATACTCGTGTATATACTCATGTGAGCTCTCTAGTAGATGAGGGAAATGAAGGAATTTATGGGGGCAAAATATTGAGAATATTTATGAAAAGTAAGGTGTGCTTAAAGATAGTAATGAATTAAATTAATCCAGTTTATTTACAGTGGATGGCTCTTCTTTGTGTGGTGATTTCAAGGTGTTGGTAGGAATTGCCTGTCTTCACAGAATTGCAATTTTTCAGTGCACTTAACTTTGGAAATCCATGGGATGCTGCTTCTTAGATTTGCCAATTTGGTGTTTATTTTATAGTAGATTTTTATTTAGTAAACAGCACTTTCCAACAATGTAGCCTTTAATCTCAAGCTCTCAAGTGCTTTATACTTAACATTACGGGACCGCCATGGAGGTGGTGCTGTCTTGGCAAAAATGATTAAACTGTGTTTTGTCTGAGTTTGTATTGCAGAGCCAGGCAGGAGGTCAGATTCTGTGCTTGGGGATAGGTCTTGGCTCCACTGAGGCTGAGACGGGCAACATTTAAATAAAACCCCAAAACCATGAAAAAAACCCACCAACCACCCGCCAAAAAAGCAACCAAGATGCAACCCAAAAACATGTAGACCTCCATAATATGACATCCTGCGTAATTATTCTAGTGAGTTCAGCTCTAACTATCATGGGCTCTTGTGCTGGGATAATCCTGCACTCCAGAATTGGAGTTGAATTACAAGAACAATATTCCTTGTGTAATGTTGGTATCTGAAAACCAAATAAAACTTCAATCATAAAAGACTTTCTCCATTAAGCGATAAGAGCCCTTTGTAATAAAACCTTGTCAGTCTTTCATGGTTTAGGAATAAATTAACCATGTTAAATTCTCTTGTTTTAGACTTTATATAGCAGCAATCTCCCTTATTTGCTACTCCAGTGGAAATCATAAGTTTAAATACGGTGTATCGGGACTTAGTGCTAGCGGGTTCAGCAGTTGGTTCCACTTTTGATAGTCTTAAAATTTAACTGAGTTAAATTATCCTATTTTAACCTTCATAAAATGTCAATTTGCCTCATTTTGCTACTCAGTGGAAGTCATAATGCTGAGCCGAATGTGCCATGGCTCTGCTACGGGCAGATGTAGCGGTTGGTACGCGTGTGCTGGCGATCTTGAGTAGCTTTGTAATCTGCTCAAAGAGCTAGTGGGTGTTCTTGTGGTGCTTGTGGCTTCTTTGGTCATCGGCATCACGGTGGAGTCGGGTGGTTCCTCCCCGTTGGGGCACGCGTGTTCTGGGCGTGCTCAGTGCGACACGTTGCTCTCCCCGGACCGATGTTAGCTGTGGGGTGCGCCAGGTTAAGGTGTTGGAGTTGTCTTCTTGAATGGGAAATGTAAAAATAGCTGCATTGAGCAAATTTGGGGTAGGAAGAGGCTTTTGTTGGCGCTTTTTTTTTGTTATTTTGACTACTCAAAGATCTGTTTCTGTCTTATCAGTGATACAGATCTTCAACTTCTAAATGTTTCATTCAAGCATTTAATTTAATTTCCTCAAGGATACTGTGTCTGATGGCATTCATTATTTAGGCATTTCTATAGTCCTGAGTGTTAGGTACTTTAATCCTTATTATATGACATGGCAAGACAATGAAATTGAAATATATGCTGTGTAAAAAGCATTTATATTTATATATTATATTTGCTATCCTTCAAGAATCCCGTAGTTCTTTTGTTTTCAGAATGAGTAATTAGGTTGCTCTGTTGCGGATGCTGAGCTGGAACAGTTCATTTTCCTTATCCACCCCACTGAGGCAGAGGAGGCGAGTGCTGGAGGCATTTGTATACATCTAAAAATAAAGCAGAGGGATAAGTTTTGTGTGGTTGGATTTTTAAATTTTTTCTTTTTCCTTTCATTTGAGTGGTTGGAGTATTTTGGTTTTTTTTCTGTATGTTGACAATTGCTAGGAAGCTTGAGTCTACCTGTAGATAAATTTTTTCTTATCCAAAATGCACATAGTTTTTCTTACATGCTACTTGCTGCTTTGTTGCAGTTTTGAAGATGCTAGTGTTAAAGGAAAGCATTATGCTGTCTTTACAATGGGGATTTCTTAAGCTGTCTTTTAACTGCTGGTTATGCCATCTTTAATTAAATGGTTATGCTTGAAATAATTTTCTTTTGGGAACGTTTGTTACTTTCTGTAGATACAGAAGTTGCTGTGATATTCTGAGGGTGTACTTAGAAAAAGAGGGGGTGGGAAAAATGAAGCCAGAGTTGCGAACCACAAGTTAGGCAAGGCAGATGCTACAATAGCAAATGCTGTTTATCTTGTGTTAAATTTTGTGGCATCATGACACAGTAGGTCTCAGAGAAAAGAACTGCTTCCCCACAAGTAGATCACGCATCTCAAATTTAACTTCTAAACTAAGCTGACCTTGGTGCATTGTTTGTTAATGCTAGTTCATGGTACAGGGAGTAAAATAAAAATCACTAAAATGTACTAAAATTACTCATTCAGGAGGTGTGATGAATGTATGTTCTCTCAGTAGTGTAGAAAACTAATATTATAAAACCTTAAACATCAGGTATTTTGTAAAATGAACTTTGGCTGTAGATTCACTTAAAGCTTTCTCATTCATTTACCTGTGGCCGTAGTTTGAAGGTCTGTCTTCTGTGTTTCTGGGCAGACATCTAGAACCACAGACGGAGGGTAGCCTGCTTCTGAATTTTCAGAGATACGGATTAGTTTGCTTCACTACTATAATCCATCAGAAATAAGCCTTTTGGGCTCGTGGGTGCTGAGGCGTGGCCGGGAGGGGTTTTGGGGGAGCTGGTGAGGTTGGCAAGAGGGAGCTCGGCTGCTCCTTTCTGTAGCTGGCCCTGCCCGAGCTTGTCCTACAGCCATGTGTAGGGACTAGGTCTCCTGTCTGTATTTCTACAGCTCGAGATGAGCAATGCCAGCTATCTCCTCAGGCTCCAGCAACTTGTTACCCTGCTTTTTAAAAGTGGTTTGTGGTGTGTGTGGGTGTTTTTTGTTTTGTTTTGTTTTTTTGGCATCGTTTAGGCTGAGTCTTTCCTGCTGCAAAAAGAAGATGCACGGTTGCTCTTCCGTTGAGCCTGGATAACCCCATACGCCTTTGCCACCTACAACACTCTTGTAGCTATTTGAAGACTGTTAAGTCTTGTCTTTTTAGGCTGGGCAACCACATTCCTCTGGTGTGGCGTGATTGTTGTATACCTCTAGCAGTTCTCCTTGCTCTCCTTCCGCATCTCCCCACGTGCTGGCTGTTTGCGGCGTGGTGCCGGACGCTGAGCACGGGCCACGTCAGAAGGGAAGGCGGCTTCCCGTGCTGCGCGGGCTCTGCCCCATGCGCAGCCTCGCTTGCTTTTCCCTCCGCGGCATCGTGACTTGTCTTCCGTTTGTAGTTCTCTGCAGCTCCTGGGTTCTTTGGGCATCAGAGGAAAACTGGTGAAGGAAGAGGAAAATAGTAGTAAAAGAACAGTTTATTGGTCAACTAAATGTGAAAATGGTATGGTGAGAAAATAGTCAGCATCAACGGCTTTAGGGCTTCTCTTCCTGAAGACTTTCAGGTGCTTTTTGTAAACAATGGAGAGATGACCATTTCTAAAATAATTTTTTTTAAAAAGCCAGCAATTTTAGGAGGAGAAGTTAATAGCCTATTTCTTTTGTAATATTGTAAGGTATAATTAAAACCTGCTGCCAGAATGAAAGTGTAATTGCTAATGTGAATTATTATCCCAAGGAGACCTACAACAAGGGAAACTATCAGGCATTCGTGACAGTTTGGAGCTCCCAACTCTGTATTTTCAGATTCCTACTGCTTTTATTGTCAGAATTGTTATACCGTAAACGCGGAAAAAGAAGAAAAAAACCTTACTAAATTATCACACAAGGTACAGTTATGACAACCTCTTGAAAAAGTATAAGTAGATAAATGCTACCATCAGTTTCATTCGTAAGTCTTAATTTTAGCTTGCAAATACCTGTACGCACACTTTTTATTAAAAATGCCTTTTGCTTTGAGCTTTCCATAGTTAAGGATGGCATTGATATACAGGCTGGATTATGTTAAATCCTTGCTGTTACTGCAGAAATTATAAATAGGAACAGTACTGAGCTGGTAGTTCTGGTACTGTCCTGTCCAGTCTGCTACCTGCAAGCTCAACGCTTTGATATGCATTTGGGGATGAAATTTAAAATTTATTTTGGTTGGCTTAAAGGAAAAGTTTAAACTCTTGTGATCAAAGTTAAAGTTGTGAGTGGAATGGTGGAAATGGAAAGTAATCTTTCAGTGGGCATTACCAGTGCCGCTACAGCATGCTGATCAACATCTGTGAAGGTGAGAAGCTTTAATGTTTCAAACTGTTGAAAACTACCAGGGATCAGCAAAGCTGCAGGTGCGCAGATGAGGTAAGCTGACGCACTCATGTCCTTTGATGCTATTCACAGGCCCACTGGGTTGCAACACTGTCACCTGGCTTCCCGGGTACCATTGTGGGATTTCTCTGGCTGCGATCCCTGTTCAGCATCCGTCCAAACATCAGAAACCATTCTTCGCACAGATGTGTCGCACTTCGAAGCCCTTTGCCCGGGAGGAGCACAAGAAAATCTTGAACGAGGAGACTCTTATCTAATAAGCTTCCAGAAGCATTGAACTTGTGGATGAAAAAAGTCTCCAGAGATGGCAGAATCTCTTGAGGAGGCGACTTGAGTTGCTAGTAAGCAAGTTACAAAGGTCATCTGCAGGTTCGTCAGGGTACATGTTTATCGGGTGGTTCTGTGCTCGTCTTCTAGAATACACACTTAGTCCATAGAGTGCTTGGTCTTCCTTATGTTGGAGTGATATAAATATATGAAGAACATAGTAGCAATAACAAGTTAAGTCCAACTGTAGACCAGCAGAACTAGTTGTAAGATCTGGCAGCAGGACCAGCTCCCTTTGGAGCTCAGGGGCAGGGTTTCAGTCAGTTCACCCCAGTCGCCTCTTGGGTTTTCTTTTGTGGTTAAACCTTAGCTTATACCTCTCAGGCTGAAGATTGGGGACAAACCTAGTTCACCAGTGTAGGTGAGAAATCTGTGCTGTAATGGAGGCCTTCTCATTTTTTTATAAAATTTGGCTATTTTGCAGTTGTGCTTCTCTTCCAGGCAAAAGCGCAGAATGAGCCCTCTCAGTGGGTGACTTCAGGGTGCTTTTAAGGGCGTCTTTTGTGAAAGTTTGGCGCAGGTTGGTAGGGCAGGCGAGGCTTTTACTTGCTTGTCTTTAAATCAAGCAAGTAGAAGGGTAATAAATGTTCTCTTAGCTTATTTGCTGTGTCTGCACCTGCTGATGAGACAGGCTGGGCGAAGTGCATTTATTTCACCTCCCAACACAGGAAAGAGGGAGGGAGGGAGTGCTGCAGACGGCGGCATGGCAGATGCAGCATTTGCTCTCTTGAAAAGTGCTGTGTTGTAAACAGAAAACTTGCGTTTTATCCTGCAAACTAAGAGGCTGGTCATGAGATTTACGGAAGTACTTCTGGGAATTCCCTAATGATAATCTCGTGATTAATTCCACAGGGTAGAGGGCTGCTGTCAGCCGCTCACCTCCTTTAGTCGCTGCTGGTGGAGGAGAGCAGGAGTGCCCTGCAGAGCGGGCGCTGCGCCATGCCGGCTCCGTGGCCAGGAGGGGACAGATGGATGGATGGACGTGGATGTGCTGGTTTTGGGAGACGCTCTCTTGTGATCTACATATAATCTAGTTCTTCGGCACATGGACCTTCTGTTGATCGATTTGGGGCTCCTTGTATTTGCTAAATTGTTACGGGATTAATTATTATAACCTAATGTAGTCACCAGGTTATGTGGGGAGAACGTTAAAAAAAAAAAAAAAGGCAATGTGTTAGCAATAATTTTCCTTCTGGCAAACAGATTGATGTGTATTACTTGATGTTCATGTCACAGTATAAAAATAAGTGGGTGAACGCACAGAGCCATAGCGCATTTTAGAAGAGAGGAGGAAAGGACTGTGAACTAACGAGCCCTTTTTAGCCTTGGCAGTTCTGGAGTCAGAACTCTGTCCACTCTGTCCTCCAGCAAAGCACGTAAGAAGATGGAGAGGCCAGGGCAAAGCATGGGTACCGAATCGGGGTGTTCTGCGCCTCGGGACCCCAGAAGAAGCCTTTGCTGGGAGGAGGCGGTGAAATGCACCCAGTAAATGTGCAGCCCCCCTTGCACGGGGTGCCAGAGCCCGTGCCGACACATGCTGCGTGTCACATGAACTCATGCTTTAGACTCCTAGGCGCATGGACGTGACAAGCATTTTCTCGGAGCAAAGCGATACGAAAATTACATCGCCTGATTATCCTTGGGAAAGGATGCTCTCTAAATAGGAGCGGTGCAGTGGGTTTCTGACTGCTCGCTGCTGCTGTGGGCAGGAGTGGGGCTGCTTGCAAGGGGCAGCTGCGCTTGCTGGTACGAGGAGCACTGTGCTTGGATCCACAGCTCTCCGCTCTTCACAAGGCTGCCAAGCAGAGCAGAGGGTCCTTCTCTCATTCATCATAGAGTCACGGAATCATAGAATCTTTGGGTTGGAAGGGACCTCTCCAGGCCATTTAGTCCAACCCCCCTGCCACGAGCAGGGACATCCCCGACTCGATCAGGTTGCTCAGAGCCCCGTCCAGCCTGACCTGGGATGTTTCCAGGGATGGGGCATCTACCACCTCTCTGGGCAACCTGGTTCGGGGGTTCACCACCCTCATTGTCAAAAATTTCATCTTTATACCTAGTCTACATCTGCCCTCTTCTAGTTTAAAACCATTACCTTGTCTTATTGCAACAGGCCCTGCTAAAAAGTCTGTCCCCATCTTTCTTCTAATCCCTCTTTAAGTGCTGGAATTACAGGATCACAGAATCACAATGGTAGGGGTTGGAAGGGACCTCTGAAGATCATCTGGTCCAACCCCCTGCCAAGGAGAGGTTCTTCTCTTCTCCAGGCTGAACACTTAGAGCAGAGCTGTTCCAGCCCTTGGAGCATTGCTGGGGCCTCCTCTGGCCCCGCTCCAGCAGGTTCATGTCTCTCCTGTGTGAGGGCTCCAGAGCTGGACGCAGCACTGCAGGGGGGTCTCCCCAGAGCGGGGCAGAGGGGCAGAATCCGCTCCCTCGCCCTGCTGGCCACGTGGCTTTGGGGGCAGCCCAGGACACGGGTGGCTTCTGGGCTGTAAGCGCACATTGCCGGCTCTGTCCAGCTTTTCATCCACCAGTACCTCCATGTCCTTCTCCGCAGGGCTGCTCTCCATCCCTTTGTCCCTCAGCCTGTACTGATAGCGGGCGTTGCCCCAACCCAGGGTCATGCTGTGATTAGATCTAGCTATAGATGAGCACTGAGTTCTTTAGGGTACATTGGCTGCTACAGGACTGACACAGAAAGGTGTGAAGTTACTTTCAAAAGTGGCATCAGATTCTTCATTTCATGGAATGGTGCTTGCTTCGTACACAGTCATCCTTCATCAGATACGGAAATGTAGGTCTTCAATATTAACTTCTTAGAATGCTGAGACATTCACAGCTATGAGAGCCGCTATGACTGTTTACGCATATTGGCTTGACTAGTTCTAGATTTGTAAAACTTAGTAAAGGGAAACAAAGTAAAGAAAGGAGAAAGAAGTAAAGGTCTGTCGGCTCAGTTGGCTTGGGAACATTGAATAAATACAAGAGGCTGTCAGATATATACAGATGGGGTTGTTCTGGTTGTTTTTTTTTCCCCTGAAGGAAAGGCAGTATATGTCTGTTGTGTGTATGGTTGCGGTTGCAAAGGACTGTGATCCAGGGAACACTGTTCAGTTCTGCGTTTTGATATTCCTGTGGCTTGGATCAAGCACTGCAAGAGGAGTTGTGAGAATTCGGTGTAGTTTGCTTGTGCCCTAGCCCTCCTACCATGGCACAAGGCAAGGCAGCCGGGCACCAGGAAAGGAAGATCCATCCACTGCCTCTGCACAGTATCATGCAGTGGTCACAGCCTCCTGCGGGCAACGGGGTGGGTGTAGTCGTGTCTGTGTGGTGCTGCATGGTGCATCAGACGTCCCGTTCTCTGGGTCTGGAGGCGGCACGAGCAGCATCGCTTTGGCTGTGCTTGGCTGCCGCTGTTGCGCGCAGCGCGGAGGGAGCCTAAGTTCATGTATGCCTTGCTTGTGCCAGCTCTTAAATGCCAAGAATAATATTTTACAGACACAGAGGAGCAGTGTGAGGCTTATTAATGCTTGGAAATGTTACCGGCTCTTGTAAGGAGAAAAATATTAACCTTCTGATTAAACAAATAGTATCTAAATTAATTCTAATTTAGTTTTCAACCTTTGTGTTTTACTTTTCCTCATTGCTATTCTGAAACCTTTTGAAACAAATCTACATAGCTCCTTTGCGCTGCAGGAAGAATCCAAGCCTCTTTGTGCTTCATTTCACTGTGCGTGTGTGAAAGTCCCCTGGATATCACCGATTTAGTCAGTATTTCTTCCCTTGAGTTGAAAATGTTTGTTCTTAAATGGGTTCTTTTCAGGGAACACAAGTAATTACTCTCATTATTGTGTTAGTTACTTGTTACTGTAGTTTGTGGAGCTGACGGGCTTGCATTTGTTTGAAGCCTTTTAATCTTTAGACCCTATACACTCGCTACCATAATGATGATGCTAACACATCCATTAATTTAGCTAATGCTTTACAAAATTGACAATTTTCTCATCTGTTGCAGCCATACGTAATTGCTGAAACAGACACAAGATGTCACACCCCCACAAAACCTCTTCAGAAGAATAAACATATTTATGTATCCTCTAAATGCAGTCTGTCTGTTTTCCTGCAGACTTCATGCTGTGCTGAAAATAGATTTTACTCAGTTTCAGAAGCACATGTTTAAAACATAATTCAACTGAGTTTGCATAGAAATTTCTTCTTCTTTGCTTGCCCGCACGCATGCATGCTTACGCTATTTCCTTGACTGTGGAACCCTCTGCTTTTGAGCTCATTTCATCTGAGATCTGATCGTCTTTGACTACTGGGTTTCTATTTTTGCGTTTTACAAATTCGTTTTTGTTGACAGCACATTTCCTGTGCCTCTTCTGTCTTTCTTGATTGATTTTTGCCACTGTAATCTTTCAAATCTTCTTCGGTTATTATAAAACTTTTTCTAAACTAGGTTAATATTCTGTGGAATTGTTAATCCTTTGTCTTCTTAATGTCTCATTAGAGCTCTCTTGTTTTTTTATTTCACCTCCGATTTGTTGGTATGCTGTGGAATACGTACCTGCTGCTTCATGGTCATTGTCGATGCAGCAAGCGCTGGCTCTTGTGCCCGTCCCAGGGACTGACGAGTGAAAAACCTGACAAAAGCAGCAAACCTTTAATGACCGCTTTGCGCCGCTGGCGATCTCGCACCGGTCAGGCGCTGTCCCTGGGCTGGGCGGCGCGGCTGCTGCGTCCCTGCGTCGCTCAGCATGGCGTCCTGCCCCGTGCCTGGGGCTCCCACCGCCCTGCCTAGCAGGCGGCACGGCAGCCGCTCGCAGGAAAGGCGCGAGAAGCACCGTCGTGTAATTCCCCAGTGACCGCAACCCTAATGGTCACAGGCTTTTCAGTGAGAGGGAAGCCTGTAAGGAAGAGTAGCATCTCTTTTATTGCTCGGCTGATAAAGTTGGAGGGAAAAAGGCAAGCTTTGCCAGCACGCGGGCCTGGCCTGAGAAAGGTCCATCTATCAGCTGGTCTAACGAAAACCCTTCCGGGTCTCTCCCCAGCCTTGTTACGATAAGATTAGAAGCCAAGCCAATTGCCAGCAATCTCTTTTTGGGTATCTCTAGGCAGCCGCTTCGTTCTCATTAAATAAGCTTATATATGTGATGAGGAACTGCTTTGAAGGTTTTAAAATCGATTGGCAGACCTAAGGAGGCAGTTGAAGGCAAATCGTTGCTACTCCGGCGTTTCATCGCGCGCCCCGGGGGCAGCGGCCGGGGCTGGGGCCGTCGCTGGCGCTGTGCACGGGGTGGCGAGTACCCGGTCCTTTTTCCCCGTCCTATCGAACAAGTAGATGTACGGCGGGAGGTGACGCAAATTAAACTGTGGCTCGGCACTGGAGCCTTTTAAAGACTCTCATACATCAAAGAAGCATCGTTGCCCGTTGCAGGGACACTCGCTTGAACTGACTGCCCGGCTGCCTTATACTGAGGAGAAGCAAGAGCCCTCGGGACCTGCCTTCCCCTTCCCTCTCCGGCAGCTGGAGGAAGGCTCAACAGTTGATGGGTAAATTTAAAGTAGATTAATGCCACCCCAACTTTATTTTCCTGTCCAATATTAATATCACTGTCTGATCCCCTAATAAGAAGTCTTGTGTTGTTTTTTAATTTTTTTTTTTTTTGCCAGTATACAAACTTGTATCTTTGTGCTGGAGCTAAAAGTAAATTGTATTCTGAAAACCCAAACTCTGCAGGTGGTATGGGAAGGCCCTTTCCCTGCTGGGACATGACATGGGAAAGGGAAAGAAGGTGTAAATCTCAAAGTTTTTAATTTAGGAGGCAGTTTGGTACTTTCTTCCAGCCTCAGGAGAGGATGGTCTATTCCGAAATGTTAATCTTGCTTACATTTAGGCACAGAAAATGTGTGGAAATGTAAGGCGTAATTTCATGGTTGTTTCAGTAGAACACTGGGAGATGTTTTGTCATAAGTATGGAAAAGATTTTTTTTTTTTTTTTAAAAAGATGATGCTCATCTAATGTCAAGATGAGGAAGGTTCTAGAGCTTGAGAAAGGAATATTTGTCTTCCCAAAATTAATCATCTGTTACATTTGGGCAAGAGTCCAGAGCAGACATAATTTCCATGGCTGCTTTTCAGACGTTTTTGTGTTTAATATGAAACTTTAAATTCTTCTCATCTTTATTTTAGATACAGAGTTAAGGGATAGTTTTGTACAGCAAGTAGTTATGTAAAGTAACAAAGAGGGCACTTGCTGAGTTCACAGCAAGTGCTTCGACGTCCTGCATCTAAATAAGTGATTACAGTGTTAACTGTGCGGATGTTTTCACACAGTTCGAGTGCTACAGGGAGTTCGAAGATGTCGCTCCCAGGTGTTTAGATCTCTCATGTCTGAGTGTTTTTCTCTGTTGAGGTGTGGGATGAGAACTGTTTCTCCCTATGTCCCACTACGTTGTCCCTCTTGAGCAGTCTGTCCATGTGGGATCACTCCTCTGAGGGGAGAGGCACGTTTGGTGCAAACTCTGGTAGAATTTAGGAGTTGATTGATTTTTTTTTTTTTTTTTTTTTTTTTTTTTTTTTGCGCGCCCCCCACGCCGCCTGAAACTCATACAAATAACATCTCCTGCCCCATTTTTAGAGGAGGAGATATTTCCAGCCTGGCCACGGTAGATGAAGCGCAATGTGGTGGTACGTCCTTGCCCGTGCGAGTGCCAAGCAGGATGACAGCAGTGCGCCTCGCCCAGCGCGTCACCCGCCTTCGCTTTTTTCATTTCTGCATTGATCAGAATTAATGGATGCATTTAAACTGGACGGTTGGCGTATTGCAATAAAAAGGAGAATAAAGGCAAGAGGAATTAGGTAAGCCTGCAAGTTTCCTTTTTTGCTCCCTTTCCTGCTGGCCACAGGCCTGTGCTGGCAGGAGATAAACTGCTCATGGATGAGGTTAAATGAAAACCTGCAACATTGCTGACTCGCAGTGGTGTCCCGATGCTACTCTGCTCTTCCAACAAAGGAGGAGGGGGTAAAATGTAACCTAATTTATAGAATTACCATGTTTTTAATGTGAGTGCATTCATCCTAGCCATTACTTAGTGTAATGAATTTCTGAACTTTGTAGTGCAGATTTTACTGGGATACCACAAGAACAATTAATATATGGCAGGAACTGGGAGAAAGTGATTCTTCTCAGGTTAAAATAAATGGTTCTCAACAAAATTTCATATAGGTTCAGCTGGGAAATAGTGACAAGACAAATGCTGCCTAATATAATTAGATGAATTTTTTTTTTTCATTTTACAGTTCTGGTTTTCCATTGAAATATGTTGCAAGCTGGAAAACAATAGCTATGATATTGTCCTAATTTAATCGGAGCCGTTTCTCTTACGGGTCTCCTGACTTTCATTACTCAAGCAAGCTTCTTTCTCATTGTTTGTAGTTAAACAGAAAACCTGGGTACATTTATGGCTATGTATTTGTAGTTGTGCTATTTTCTCCTCCAGGAACATCTTTTGGGAAAGATTATATTCCATAGAAAAACTAAGCTTTCAATATAAACCATAGAAAAATTTAACATATATCTGTATTAGAAGTGCGTTGTTAATGACAAATTAGTTTTTAAATGGTTTTATGCAATTTTTTTCTTTTAACAGCTCTTGATTTAAAGAGGAAGAACGTGCCTATAAAGTACAGTTTATTGTATAGTGAGCTCTCTATAGGGAACAGTATTGATCATCCCTGGTATCATGTATACCAGGCAATCAGCCTGACTGAATTTGCCTTAGGCGTGTTGAAAACAGTCACCTTTTTGGTCTTAATCTATTTCAGCAATTAAAAATGCATGAAGTGCTTTAATTAAACCATTCAATGCTTGCATGTAGGATGCAGTTTCTTGGAAGTATGATTAGTTTTGTGGACAGAGCCAGTAGTTCTTTCATACACAACTGATGCCATACTGGTGATCAGCAGTCGGTGCAGTGAAGCAGGGCGTCTGGCTTGTTGTGGTCTGGGTGGGAGGTACCATACATCTCATTAACTGGAAGAGAAAATAAATTCTGTTTTAAATTCTCTAGCAGATGCCATCTTGAAAAAATAACAAATTTGGAAAAAATAATTTGGTGATAGTAAATTAAATATATTTTGTAAAAGCTAAGTTACACATTTATATATGTATGTATGTACGATGCCTTTTAATATCTTGCAGTTTAACCTGATAAAAGCAGTGTGTGCACTCTCCTGAAATAGTAAAAGAATTATTTCTGGAATTACCTGGTACGCTTCTGGTCTTTTAGTGACTTTAAAGGGAATGTTGTTAGCTTTACAAAAGGCAATTCTGTTCCCTCCAGATACTTCTGTTAGAGTGATTTCTTCTAAATTGCAGTTAGGATGTGATTTGTTCTTAGGGTCCATTAAAGATGCATGTCTTATGTTTTAACTTTCTTTTTATACCCTTAATACAATATACCCATAGTGTGTGTGTGTGTATGCAGTGTCTATATGTGTGATTTTGCAGTTTTGATATTTTTAATGTGGCACTTCAGTATCTCCTTTTTCTCTAATTTTGTGTTTAGCATCTTTTGCATGGGATGACTGAAAACTAGTTAAAAAAAATAATGCTTCGGAATCTGTCCCTGTCAGCCAGCTTTAATTGTTGTAGCCTTACAGTCAGGTAAGTGAGTTTGTTTCATTCCTGATATAAGGTGTTGCTCAGTTGTCCTACCCAGCGAAGGACTGAGGAAAAAGACCTGCTTCTTCCACTGCTTATATTCTTAGAAATTGGATGGCACTTTCCTGTTTTTTCGTTGTATAGTCCAGCTCATTCATTCTAGGCGGTACTCATGTACGTATGTGAAATTTGTGTTTTAGGAAATCTCAAACTAAGTAGGAGTCATGTAAGTGGCACATTGTAGTTCATTGATTTGATGGAACTAATGCAGATTTTATACTGAACGAGGTGTGTATGGGGCCTGTGATTTGCGTGCAATAAATTGGACTAATGGAGAGATTGATAGACTTTTTGTTGGAAGTCTAATTCTTTTCTTGTCTATAAATTAAAACTTTCTCTACTGCAGGCGTTAAGCATATGTGTCCCTTCTAAGTGTAGGTTGCTTTGGGTTTGGAAAGACAACACCTAATGGTGTTCAGGTACAAGTTGGAATTTTTCAGCTATTTTGCTGTTAGGAGACTTTCCAGTTTAAGCTCAGATGACTTATTTTTTCCAGTTTTATTTCTTTTTTTGTTTTTTCCCTGTGCATCCTTAGGATGTAATCTTTATTGGTTTAACTTTACTTGTCATTTTCTGTGTAGTCTGGTCACTTGGCTGGTGTATGTAGATGGGAACTTGTGGATTAAGTCAGTTAATGATGGGTTGTGTTACTGTTATTAAAAGGGTAATCTGGTCCTTTCTTCATCCTCAGACAGCTTTTCCTAATAGGATTGAGATGGATGGATGTGTGTGGCCTGAAAGCTGATGTTTAAAATTTGATGCAAATAATAAAACCTGCAGAATTTAATGCCTGCGAGTTAAAAAATCACCTGTTATACTGCAGATCATCCTGTTGACATTTAAGACCAAATCAGATGTCATTTCATATCAGCTTGGTGCTTAACCTCACTGTTGATTCATGGACATGAATTGATGGTGATGTTTTCTGGCTGGGGAAATTCCTGATGGTACCACCGTGAAGGACGCAGATTAATCCCCCGGTTCTGCTGGGCACCCTTTGGTGCCCGGTGTGCGGGTGCGGAGGGGTGCGGGGGGCTGCCAAGTGCAGCCCCCGCCCCGTGCCGCTCCCCGCGGGCGGATGGCACAGTGCTGTTTCTGAAGTCTATTACAAATTCTGTAGCTCTTTATATTACAGTCCTTAATTTGCCCCCCCCCCATTTCTGAATGATAAGCCATGCTAAAATTCTAACACACGGCTATGAATCTATTTTTGTTTCTCCTTACCTTTAATTAGAAATGAGATAATTTGTTACGAGGTTGTTTTCAGTAGCTGGCTCTTTTGCATTTTCCTTGCCGCTTGCCAAATCCTGGTGCATAATCACATGCTCATGGCAGGGGGGTTGGACTAGATGACCTTTAAAGGTCCCTTCCAGCCCCAACTATTCTATGATTCTATGATTACCTCTTGCTAGGATGCGACTAATTAGACTAATGTATAATTTTGTACAAAGCATAACCTGGCCGTAGGGGAGAACTGCGTGTCCTTGGGGGCTATAGACCCTGTGGCAAGTCATACTTTCCTCTTAGCTTTACTGCTTTTCATAGAATTGTAGAATCATTAGGGTTGGAAAAGACCTCCAAGATCATCAAGTCCAACCATCAACCCAACACCCCCATGCCCACTAAACCACGTCCTGAAGTGCCACGTCCACATGTTTTTTGAACACTTCCAGAGGTGGTGACTCCACCACCTCCCTGGGCAGCCTGTGCCAATGCTTGACCACTCTCTCTGTAATGAAATTTGTCCTAATATCCAATCTAAACCTCCCCTGGTGCAACTTGAGGCTGTTTCCTCTTGTCCTGTCACTGGTTCCTTGGGAGAAGAGACCAACACCCACCTCACCACAACCCCCTTTCAGGTAGCTGCAGAGAGCGATGAGGGCTCCCCTCAGCCTCCTCTTCTCCAGACTGAACACCCCCAGTTCCCTCAGCCGCTCCTCATCAGACTTGTGCTCCAGACCCCTCCCCAGCTCCATTGCCCTTCTCTGGACACGCTCCAGCACCTCTTCTTGTGGTGAGGGGCCCAACACTGAACACAGGATTCGAGGTGTGGCCTCACCAGGAGGGGAGCATGATCACTTCCCACTTTTGCTGGAGTTCAGCCTCACTTCAACAGGGGAAAGCAGCAGGGCTCTGGAGTGTGAAAGTGGTGGATCTCCAGCTGACTGAGCAGCATTTATAACAAGGCACAGCCTTGCAGGAGAGGAGGTCCCGTGGAAACCTGGTGGCTGGCTGCTCAGTGTGCCTCTGCAAGGGCTCCGCTGTGGTGAGTGCCCGCGGCTGCTCTTCTCTGGCCAGGAGAAAGGTAGCTAGCTCCTGGCCAACAGGCTGGAATGACGTGCAGGACTTAGCTTTAACCAGTGAGGCTGGAGTGTTCGAAAGAAGTGAGTGTTTTGTCATCTGGAGGCTTTAAAGAATTGCTTCGCTAAGAAGCCATCTCTGCAAGGACGATACCTCAGCATGCTGATGATGTGCTCGGTGATTCCTGGTGGTGCTGGGCAGGAGGGTTTCCCCGTGGTGCGGTGCGCGGATCTTCAGCATGAAGGTGTCAGGAAGGGGACGGTGGCCACTAAGAGCAGCAGAGGCGTTAGAGGAACAGGGAGGTCCCCCTTCTGTGTCTGCAGCCCTTCCTCCGTGATGGCAACGCCACGTCCTTGCACACCGCTGGTCACTACTTAAATAGGGGCACGCGCAGTTGTCTTCCCCGGGGGTGTCACAGGATGCTTTTCTCGCTCTTGCTTCCTTTACTCTTTTGTTAAGTGTGGGTTGCTTGAGGAACTCTCCTTTACTGAATGGCTTTGCAAATGAACAAAAATAGCTGTCCGGTACTCTGGGTTATTGGAACACAGTCACTGACCATGACCTGAAAAATCACAGGTACCTAGCTGGTTTATTAGTAATTATTTTATAGTTTATTTTCTCAGTTATGGGGTGCAAGTCTAAAAATGACCAACGGAAGTCTAGAATTTTTATATCACTTGCTAGATCAGTGTGATTTACTGTCTGTGGGAACCGGCAATCTTCCCTTTTTCTTTTTTGTAAATCATGAGTTGCAGTGATTTGTGACACGACAGTACCAGACTTATTACAGCCTCTACAAGTTAGTAAGTTTACACAAGTCGTAAAAAGAAGATTTATTACCAAGCTGACACCATGATTTAGGTCAACAGGCCTAGACAGGGAAGTGTTTTGCTTGATAATGTAAAACTTTTCAGTAGCTTTTTTTATAAGGGAAATTAAACTGATTCCTTTGGGTGAAGAAAAATTTCTGTTTTGCATTTAATTTTCATTACACTTAATAAAGAATAATATTTGTTAAAAAGGCATATTGATTTGTACAATCATGTCAAATTTAGCTGATCTCTTTGAATAATGAAATATTTCATTAAAACTGTTTTTCCTGTAGAAAATCGTTCCATAGTGGAACATAGCAATAATTAGTATGAAAATGCAACGTTTGAAGATGCTGCTTGCTTGCAGAAATGGAGATCTTACAGAAAGGCTTCACTGCCCGGGTGCTGCTGTTCTTCACGAGCACCTGGCTGTGCACAGCCTTTTCTTTATAAAAAATGGTGATTTTTGAATGGGAACATCACAAGTTGCCATTTGCTCAGTTTTGGATCTCTTTGCCAAGGTAGGATTTGCCTGTCCTGACTTGCCCCTAGGGCAGCAGGGTGTGGCAGGTTGCAGTAAAAAAAATCCTGCAAATGCCCATTCCCATCTGTAAATGGATTTGCCCCTTGCTAGCGAGAAGTATGAAATTTTCAAGTATGAAAGAGATTTCTTAAGCAAGCACCTTAATTTTCACCAGGCAGTGGCTCTTCAGAAGGAATCTCCTTCCTTTTTTTTTTTTTTTTTTCCTTTCACTGAAATAACATTTTCTGGGCTAGACCAACCACGAGTGATTGATGTGTGCTGCCAAAATGTGACATAATAACCCATCGAGCTTCATATCAAATTAGAGTAATGGACGATGCTGCGTGTGCATCCCGGCTGCGGGCTCACAGCGTGCCAATCTAAGTGGCAGTTGTCCTGAAGGCAGTTAGTCCCGGTGTTCATAACCAAGTGGACTGGTGCACGTGGACTTGCTCTTCCTCAGCCGTGCCTTAGGGCTGCTTTCGACAGCTGCAGGTGGGCGCGCGCATAGGGCTCTGAGGGAGGGGTGATTTGGGGACGTGGAGAAGGAAACCTGCCGCCCTCAGCCCCGCTCTGGTCCCCATGGCACTGGGGGATGTGCCACGGGCATCACAGGCTCGCCTGCCCTTTCTCTTCTCCTGAACCCTCCGATGTCTGGGATATGCTGCGTTTGGGACCGCTCAGCACCTTCCTGCTTATGATTGAATTTGAGGCGTCAAAATTTGCTGTTGGTTGGAGGCAAGGAGGGGGAAGGATGCTGTTTTCAGCATCCCTCCTGCTTCCTGTCTGGAGCCGAGTGGGCAAGCAGTTACCTTCACGAAACTAAGAAAATTCAAGAAATATTTTTCTCTCTAAACTTTTGCCTTGTTCAAGTATAGCATGGAAGACTAAAAACATTGAGTTGTTCAGCCCTGCAGGAAGAAGGTGCAGAGCAACCACAAAGAATGTTTTACTAAAAATTTACTGAAGACGTGTAAATAAATTCAGGCAGCTATTAAACATTGCCTTTTTCATAAATGTGGAAAAAGCAAACCTGTTAATGAAAGCAGATAAAATGCTGAGGTAGAAAACCTATGTGTCAGTAGTGGTTTGACTTTATAAGGCACTGTAAAATACTGTAGAATGCCAACCAAGGGGGTCAGGGAAGGTTTAAAAAAATAAATGAAATGCCTCTTACCTTCATTCCATTCAATTACTGTCTGCTTAATTTTGTTTTGCAGAAGACTGGTTTGACAGTCACCGTTAATCTTGCATTTGTTACTCTGCCTTTACTTCAATATTTTTGGCTTTGTTTGTAATGGTGGTGGGTTTTTGGTTTATTTTTTTTTTTTTAAAGAACTACTACTGCTGCAGTAAAAAAAAATGGCACAAACTTATAGACACGTACTTGTTGGACAAAGATCTGTACAGGCCGGTAGAATATTTTATAAAGAGCCCCCATTGTGTGGTGCCCATGGTGGGCCGGAGGGCAGCGGGAGCACATGAAGGACGCCCAGGACAAGGGGGTCTCTTGCTGAGCAGCAGAAACTTATGCAACGTGGCCCAAAATGTGTGGCAGGCTGATCCTCGGTGTTTGCTTTCCATCGGCTTTGGCTTGCTTAGCACTTGGCATCAGTTAGATATTTCCATTACATTTCCATTAATACTGATACACATCTTTCCTGGCCTACGGCTCGTTTGTAATTCTTTTCAGAGTGGTAACTCGTATCTCGCAGTGTGCGCAAGCCCAGGGTCCAGCCGCATAACGCAGCCACGCCAGCGACGAGCGAGCGGGTGATTCACGTGCATCCCCTCCCTTCCTGCCAGGGCTCCGGCCGGCTGCGCCGCGAGCAGAGAGCACGGCGCTGCCGCCCCGCGCTGCTGAGCGCCAGGACGAGGGGCGCGGGTGGCGGAGAGCAGCGGCGCTGCTGGCGGCGCACGGCTGTTGTGTGCGAGCGCTGCCGGCTTACGGGGCAACGGGCTGCTCTGCAGTGCCCGGCCGAACAGGTGCTTCCCGCCTAGAATCCTCTCCTTTTCTCGGATTTTTGTCCAGGATATTTTTTCCTACAAGGGAGGAGGTAAATCAGTAGGCTGAACCTTGCTGCTGTTCTTTGCTGGTCTTGGAGCCTGGTTCTACGTTTCTGTGAGACGTATTCCAATTAGAAATTGCCAGGTTGTCTGTCTCGCTCTATGCAGCTTTGGTTTCGTCTTTGTGTGTGAAGCCACGAAGTTAAAAAAGTTATCTAGAATTTCTGGGTTCATAAACTACGGTCTGTCTCCAAGGCCAGAAGGGCAGGTGAATCGGTGCTGTCGGTGCCATCCACGCTGCAGGCGCGTTCCCAACACGCCGTTGGGCAGCGCGTGTGGGCAGGGAAGGAGGCCTTGGAGACCCTCGCCGCTCCTCGTTAATCCGTCCCCGTCCCGCTGCACAGACACTGTGTGCAATGCCTGCTCGGGGCTTTCCCTCGGCCTTTGCCTTGGACATGGCGTGTGATGGCGGTCGTTCCCGGTACTTTCAGCAGAAAGTCGCTGCCAGCTGGCGTGAGCTTGTGGAAGAGTCCCTGAGTCACTGGCAGACGCAGCTGTTTCATCCTTCACTTCTTTTTAATTTCCCTCTTTACTAGATTTTTTGGCTCTCTGCACGGTGAGTGCCTTCCACTTTTCTTCCCTGAGCGGCTCCTAAGAGAAGCTGATCCCCGCTCTTTCCTCTGGTGACTACGCTGCCCGCTTAGTTGTAAGCGGGAGTTAGCGAAGACAGGGTAGAGCTTGGGAGGTTTTTTGGCTTTGCCGTTGTCAGCGTGACCTGACTGGTGGGTGCGGGTGGCCCTGCAGGCAGGTGGCCGCTGCGGCCCGCGGGGAGAGGAGCCCCGATGCAGCCGCCGCCGGGGCAGCATCTTCCCACGGCCTGCGTGTAGGAGAGAAGGACGATTGCTTCGGGAACTGCATTACAACGAAACCCTGTAAGAAGTGATTGGGAGCAATGTATTTGCAGTGCCTTCTTTCAGGGCTGGTATTATAACCGTTGGGATTTTACGGCTTTCTTCAGCCTACTGAAAGACTTTGTCAGAGGTGCCGTGATTACCCAGCGTCAGGGCTTTCACATTGCTTCATTCTCTAGTTTGTCTTGAGGTCCACGACCATGGAAAATTAAAGCAAACAATACCTGGCCATACTGGTGGGTTTTTTTGTTTTTTAAAGGGTTATAAGCCTTTCAGTGTCACATTCATAAAGATATTTATTAACTGATTAGATATTTGGAAGGAGATGGACTAGACTGGATAATTGTTTTTATCCTCTGGGAAACAGTTTGCTCAGCCCAGTATCTGTGGTTTCTTAACTTTGTATTACAGCTGATTTGTTAAACAGAACAGTTTTGTTTCTGAATGACACTGAACTAGATTGACATTTAAGTAGACTTTGAATTTTTATCAAAATCTAGCAGTAGCTGTTACTGCAGTGTAACAAACAAGGCTACTAACTGTGGAGACCTTTTAACTTTAGATTGCATCATTTAACTGTGTGTAGGGTTCTTGATGAATTTATGAAGAATGTTCATGAGAGTTGGTGTATTTTTTTGAGGAGAAGATGCCTCCTTTCAGATCTTCTCTCTTAGAAATGGCAGCCAGTATCCGTAAGTAGACTTCACATCCATCCTAAATGGTAGGTTTTTTTGAATCTGTTGTTCAGTTTATTCTCTCACTCCAGACCTCCTTGTACCTCTTTAGGCATTCTGCCTTGAGGCTGTCGGTGGCAGAGTCGGTGTAGGCTGGTATGTCTCTAGACAACGTGTAGCAGAAATGCTAAAAAAAAAAAGTGTATTTATGGCAGAAGTTACAATGAGTTCTGATGCTTTTAGTATTGGAAAACAACGTTCATTTTTTTCAGAATCATGTAACTCTTCTGTTGAGAAATACTGTGAAGTAAATGATCTAGTTAATGATGTTTATGACAACTTTACAGGATTTATTGCTACTGTATAATTAAAACTAGAATTCTTTATGTTCTGGATTAAGATGAGTCTGTGTATAGTTCTGAGCAGCAGCGATACATCATGTAAATGGCAAAGGACTGAATGGATCCTTTAGCTTATTGGATCCTGTACAGAGTTTATGGCAACAAATTATTTGTGATAAAATATCAGGATTATATTGAGATTCTTATATCCGCTTTGGAGATGGAACCAAGAGAGAATTATTTTTCAGGATTCAGCTTTAAAAAAACCCGAACCCCCAACCCTCCAGCCTTCTGTGTAGCAGGCTAATAAAGGTTACTGCGATTCAGACAGCGATCACACAGAAATGTGAAACGGCAGCGATGGAGGTTATGATGTGTCGCACCATGTCAGGACTACTCCCGGTGACTGTGAAATTGGGTGTGTGTTTTGGGTGATGGAGCAGGAACGTTCCTTAGCTTCAGTGTGCTTTTCTTTCTGAAGTCAGTGAAGGTTGTGATGGCCTTTCCTGAATTTTGGGTAAATGCTGCTGTGTATCACCGTTGCTGGCAGCGCTGGGAGGCAGGGCTGTATGGATCAGGCTACACAGCTATTAACTGGTTGCTTAAGCAAAACGGTTGGAAAGATAAAGTTGTTACCTTCAGCTGCCTTATTTCAAGGAAAAATGGAAGAAGATAAAATAAGCAATAAAAATAATGCTTTGAACTGAAATGTGTTACAAGCAATTTAATGACAAACTAGGACAATATCCCAGAACCGGGTGTCGTACAGGAGGCGGGAGGTGTTCCCCACGTGAAATGGCTGCCGCGTGGACCGTCTCCAGTGCAGCGCCTGCTAGCAAGGATCCACCGCGTCCCGCTTCGTAACCAAAGAGCAGGGTTGTGTGGTCTAGAACAGTTGCTTATGTGATCTCTTTCCCCTGAATATTGTTTAGCAGTAGGAAAAGAACTCAAGGGAGTTACTCAATAGTGTATGATAACTTTTTGTTAAAAAAAACCAACCCAAAACAAAACCGAAAAACCACCCCAAAAAGTAATGCTCCGTCACATTCACGATGAGTTACCGATTGCAGTTGAAAACCTGCAGTTCTTCTGTGTGAAACTATACCAAAAGCATTTTCAGTAACACCAAATCACTGTTATTTAGACAATGAGTTGTTGTACCTGCGTATGGATAAATTTGGTACGGAGGGACAAACCGCTGCTGTTTTTTAAACAGCGAGGGTCAATACCGGCGAGCCTCCGGCGGGGCGGGGAAGGGCGCGGGCAGCCATTCCGAGCCGTGTCTGTAGGCCGTGCTGTGTCGTCGGCAGCTGGGTTTCATCGTGCTTGGCAGCCCTCTCCGTAACTGGGGTTACAGCAAGCTGCGGTTTGTGCTTGTCGTCCCTGAGCCCCTGGGGGGTAGCCACGTTAAGGCTGCAGACCCCGTCCATATGAACGTGCAGTGTGACTGCGGTCTGCGGCTGGGCTCCTGGCGTTCCCGGGCAGCGCAGTGCCGGGGCTGGCCGGCTACGGGAGGAGGAAGCTCCTGGAACTTGCAGAATGGTGTTAAATTGCACATAACGCAGCTACGGCACCTCCCAGCCAG
Organism: Phaethon aethereus; assembly: GCF_964289735.1. Classification (NCBI taxonomy): domain Eukaryota; kingdom Metazoa; phylum Chordata; class Aves; order Phaethontiformes; family Phaethontidae; genus Phaethon; species Phaethon aethereus. Next base: position 1,748,098 of record NC_138580.1, on the reverse strand, counting down.
AAGGAGGAGATGCTTATGGGCACGTTTCATCCCCCGAGGGGTGGCTGGGGCAGCGGAGCGAGGCCGAACTCGGGGTACGGTATGGAGCTGGGAGCGTCCCCCGGCGTGTACAGCGCTCTGCTCAGCCAGCTTGCGTAGCTGACAATGGCGTGCCGCATCAGAGAGGCCTTACCGCGGGTTTTCATAAGGTTCCTCTGAGAATGAGACAAGAAGGATTGATTTTATGCCTCCTATTAGTATTGCAGGAAAATATAAATCGGTGATAATTAGGAACGGCATAATGCGTAAGCTGCAGCTGGCAAGACCGGGCGCCTGTGCTGATGGAGGCAACGGGAGAGGCAGCAGCCAGCTCTGCCTGCTGTCCGAGTCCCAGTTACGTTGCTGACTTCGTAACTTGTATGTTTCCCTTTCAAGGAAAAGTTCATCTGTGAAATTAATTTTTCAAATTTTTCATCACGAGTACAGACAGATTATCATTGACTGGGATATGTTTACCAATAAGCCATTGACGTCTTATCTTCAACGTGTTCTGTGTATGGGGATGTCTGAGAAGACTTGGCGCATCAGGCAGATGGTAATTGCATGTGGCTTACATCCCTTTAGCTACTGTCTTCCCTGTTTCTATGCTAAGACTGATTTTATCCTCATGTAGTTGTTTTTATCCTTCCAAACAGCAATAATGTAATTATGTCCTCAGTTTCATACAAAGTTGGGATTTTTTCCTTTTGAATTGCTTATGATCCTGGCAGCTGCAGAACGAGCGAGACTCAGGCTGACGTCAGACCCTTAATAAAAAAAGGCTTCTCTGCTCAGTTTTTCAAGAAGGTGCCACCAGCTCTCCTGGGCTGTGCAGATGTGGGACGGTTCCCCCCCCACAGGGCTGACACGTGGCCCCATGGCCGGGGGTGTGCCACGTCCCTGTGGAGGAAGATCTCGGAGGGCAACTTGCAGTCCATGCAGCGTACAAGTAGTTTTGAAGCTCTCCATTCTGATCATCGCTGTTGGTGGAAAACGAGATTTTTATCTGCAATGGAAAAGTATAAAATGGTATTTCCAACTTCCCCTTTTAGAAATTTCGACTGATTAATAATATATGAAGAAGATTGGAATAACTTACTGACTGGGCAGTTTCTGAAACAGGAAAAAGCTTTTCTGTGCCATGGACGTTTCTCATTTTTGGCAATGCCTATTGATCATGTTGGTGCACAGTACCCACAGATCACCCTCACCTTTCAAAGTGTTTGCGTAAACCAAGAAAGCTGCGGTTTCTGCTCGTTGGCGTCGCTGCTGCTTATGTGTCACCGAGGTGGCTGGAAGTGCTGCTGGGACATTGCTGCAACAGCAGTCCTTCTCCTCGCTGTGTCTGGGTGGGACCAAGCTGTGTGGGAGTGTTGATCTGCTGGAGGGTAGGAGGGCTCTGCAGAGGGATCTGGACAGGCTGGATCGATGGGCAGAGGTCAACTGTATGAGGTTTAACAAGGCCAAGTGCCGGGTCCTGCATTTTGGCCACAACAACCCCATGCAACGCTACAGGATTGGGGAGGGGCAGCTGGAGAGCTGCCCGGCGGAAAAGGGACCTGGGGGTGCTGGTTGACAGCCGGCTGAACATGAGCCGGCAGTGTGCCCAGGTGGCCAAGAAGGCCAATGGCATCCTGGCCTGTATCAGCAATGGTGTGGCCAGCAGGAGCAGGGCAGGGATTGTGCCCCTGTACTCGGCACTGGTGGCACTGGCACCTCGAATCCTGTGTTCAGTGTTGGGCCCCTCACGACAAGGAGGACATTGAGGTGCTGGAGCGTGTCCAGAGAAGGGCAACGGAGCTGGGGAGGGGTCTGGAGCACAAGTCTTATGAGGAGCGGCTGAGGGAACTGGGGGTGTTCAGTCTGGAGAAGAGGAGGCTGAGGGGAGCCCTCATCGCTCTCTGCAGCTACCTGAAAGGGGGTTGTGGTGAGGTGGGTGTTGGTCTCTTCTCCCAAGTAACCAGCGATAGGATGAGAGGAAATGGCCTCAAGTTGCACCAGGGGAGGTTTAGATTGGATATTGGGAAAAATTTCTTCATGGAGAGGGTGGTCAGGCATTGGCACAGGCTGCCCAGGGAGGTGGTGGAGTCACCATCTCTGGAAGTGTTCAAAAAACATGTGGACGTGGCACTTCAGGATGTGGTTTAGTGGGCATGGGGGTGTTGGGTTGATGGTTAGACATGATGATCTTGAAGGTCTTTTCCAACCTTAATGATTCTGTGATTCTGTGAGCTGGCGGCTGGGCTGTGCTCTACACCCTGGGGCACCACAGATACCAGCAGGTTTTTGGGACATTCCCATCCAAGCTCAGCCTGGGTAGGTGGGACGCAGACGGGTGTGCAGGGTGTGACCCAGCTCTGGGGGGACCAAGCCCACTGCCCCTCACTGAAGAACTGCCTCTGTGTCTGCCTGTTGGTCTGCAAAACAGCAGCGGTGTGTTTGCAGCGGTGTTTGCTGCTCAGAAGAGAAGTGAAGGTGTTGCAACCGAAGTATAAGTAAGGAAGATGAACACTTGGGGTAAAAAAAACAACCAAAAAAAGCATAGATGATGAGTCCTCATATCTTCTGAGTGTTGCCATGCTTATTTGCCCAACAGTCCCTGGGCAGTGCCTTTACTGAATTGCTAAATAAATTGAATGCTTTGAACTCTATTGGGCTCTGCTCCCCACCCCCCCCTTCCTTTATCTTGAATTTTGTGCTTTCTATTCTCCACTCCACGAAAGACCGCAGCACTTCTAATAAGCCCTTGTGAGCGGGTTGCTTTCATTTCCAAAGGAGGCCTATCTCCGCTGACAGATGATGAAAAATGTCTGCAGGCAGAATGCTGGAAAAATAGCATTTTTATTCTTTGTGGGCATGCTTCTTGTCAGTTCCATTATCCCTGTGTGCACCAAGATGGTTATTGAAGAGATGAGCTGTTAATTCTTGTGCTTGGAGGTAAAGCTATTTTTGATAGACCTTTTTTTAAAAAAAAAGAAAAAAACCAAACCCTTCAAAAATATTTGAAATCTGCTTCAGTAAGTTAACAAGCAAAACTGCTGAATCACTGCTCCTTCTTAGTTGCAACTATTGAGTGGAGTTAACTGAAGCACCGTGAGGCGCATACGGATGCCTCCTTCGGAAAGTGGTGAGCATGTACAGCTCCTTCTGGGATTGCGCAAGTGTGCCGAGGTGTAGAAGTCTGCAGAGAATTGTAGATCACTTTGCTTTCAAGATCTTGAAAGATAATCACAGACGAAGAGTTCTGCTGCAAATTAAAGCAGCCTCTTTCGCTTTGGTAGAAGCATACGAATTTCTGCCCGTGAAGGACAAAGGCGCATTTTGTTTTTTTGGTGCTTGATTCAAACCAAGCTTGATTTCATGGAGTGAAACCAGTGGCTCGGAAACGGCAGGCGAGGGTGATTTCAGGTACTGTTTGGCCTCTCTGTGGGGAGAGACTAAATTCAATAATTCTATCGCTTGGAAAAGCGGTAAGCAAAGAAGGATAAACTGAGGATTTGTAAAGGCATAAATAGGCAGAGAAGGTCGATTAGAGATTCACTGTGTCTCCCAAAGTAAAAACCAATAAAAATGTGAAATAGCAAATCCAAGGCAAATAAAAGGGGCGCTTTTCTTGCCCACAGTGCTCAGTGAAGTCATGCGGTTCATTGCCAAAGAGATAAATAGATTTAAAACGGGAGCACACAAGCTGATGGCGATCTGTTGAACACAACGATCTGGGTACAGCCCCCGCCCCAGCACAGGGAAAGCTGCGGACGAATTGTTTTTAAACCTGTGTCTTCTCTTTGCTGCCATGATCTATCAGTTTCTCCGAGGCAGCGTACTAAGCCAGCCAGACCTCTGTCCTGGTCTGGGAAAGGATTTGTCATCTTGTGATTTACTGGAAGCCTTTCCCGGAGGGGCACAAAACAAAGGAAGGTTATTGGGTTTGGTGTACTGAATGTACCATATTAAAATCTGGAGGAGGCTTGAAGACACTTCATCTAATCAGTTGTGCTGTCGATAGTGTTTATTCCTCTGGGTTTTGTAGTTCTGTTGTAAATACTTGACAAACAAGTTTTTCTTAATTTATGTGCTGAATCGTCAGCACAGACTCTGGTTTTGGTCTGACCTCCTCTGGCTCGTTTATTCTTTGGCTTTAGCTGACATTTCTCTTTGCTCAGTCCCCCACAAATACTTCTACCTTTGTCCGCCTGTGCTCAACCCTTTAAATATTCTTAAAGAGCATTATTTCTCTATTTTTCATCTGTTTAGCTCCTGAAAGTTCTTCTGTTTCCTCAGGCATATCAAGGTACAAGTATAGTTCACTAAATTATTTTGTTGCTTGGATTTTATCTAAGTTTCCTTGAAAGGCTGTAAAAACTATTTCAGAGGTTTCAAAGCAAATATTAAAAACAAAAACCAACAAGCTGCATATGCTGTGGATATTTTAAGTCCAGTTAGTTGTGTCTTGCGGTGTGAGGGAAGCTTTGGTGACCTTCCGAGATCTGCTCCATCCCTATTCTTCTCTCATTTTCATTCTTTCCTCTTACGTTTAAACAATGATAAGTAGACTGCAATTTCAAGTTCATTAATCAATGTGATTTACAGAGAAGAGGAATCTAGGTCTCTATCTTGTTAAGGGTTTTCACAGTGTGAATTCTTAATATTAGAAGATTGAGCTAATACAATCTTTGTGGAAAGAAGAAATGAGGTGTGTATTTGTCATTTGCACCTGGCAGCAATAATAGGACTAATGTGATAGCAGCTATATGCAGACTTTTTTCTCTATTTTGTTTACCACTTAAGATGTGTATATCTATATATGCATATAAATGTATGTGTGTGTATATATGTCATTACATATGCGTGTGAAAGTGTTTTTCTCCTGCCTTTTTACTGGACGGTTGTGTGGATCGGAAGCTTGTCCTTAGGTTGTCAGGATGGACAGTCGTCTTTCAGCTCCGCAGTACACGTTGCCCAAAACTCGTCCGCACTGAGAGCAGAAAGGCTTTCTGCTGTTAGTACCCAAATTATTTGAGCTATGACTAAAAGGAACTTATTTTAAAAAATTACAAAATTACTGAAATAGCTTCTGTCTTCTTCAAGGCACACATCTCTCTGACAGAGGATCTCTGATCTCTGAAGCACAAGCCATCTTGTACTTTTTCAAGGATACACCAAGGAAATGCCGTGTAGATGGCATCAAATCTCCCTGACTCTTCCAGGTATTGGTTCTGCTCACCCCCCCTCAGCTGAGGGGTGAGGACAGAGACATGAAAAACATAACCTTTGCAGTTCTGAAGTATTTCAGTTTCTTCAACTTTCCCTGGTAGCGGAGTATTCCCTTAAGTATTTCAGATATCTAAAAAATAATTGGTTTGAGTTAGCATCATGTCATGTAACTAATATACAGGAAAGATACTGAATGTACTTTGATGGTTGCTGAGGATTAAGACATTATTTATAATTTCACTGAAATATATTTAGGGCTGTGTCAGAGGTACCTTATGAAACGGTCATGTTTGTAGAGCTGGCAAAAGGCTGGTAATGATGGACTGAGACTCATTTCACTCTGTGAAGAGGAATATGGTCAAGGTAAGTTAGTAATCTTGAGTATAAATCAAAATATGGTGTTCTAATTAAGTTCTTATAAAAGTGAATTAATTTGGTATATAGAAATAATTTTCCCAGTTACTTAAGCCTAGAAATCCTCATTGGTTTTCCGTATGTCCTCTGTCTCTCAATAGAGGCTAGTTTTGGACCTTGTGTTGGAGGCTTGTTTCCAGGTGCCCCTGCCATGGGTGGGGATGCTTTCAGCTCCCCGAGTCCTCGTGCCGGCCATGTGCCGTCTGTTCGATACCCCCTCCTCTGCGTCGTCCTGCGTCACGGGCACGCAGAGGGTCCCCTCTTCCCTCTGGAAATGGGCAGATTTCCTGGTTTCTAAACTTGAGTGAATCTTGTTTACGTTGTACAGTCTGTCAGTGCCAAAATAGATCAGTGGACTTGACTGGCAGGAGAGGCTCCCCGGTGCCTTTGCCAGCAGCGTAACAGCAAGTCCCCACCGCTGCCGGAGGGATGGTGTGTGCGCTGCGGCATGCTGCTGGGTGAAAGCCTTGAACGGCGCTTTTTGGGTAAGAGCTCATGCAAAGCAAGTCAAACGCAAAGGAGTTCAGGGGTTTTTGCTGTACATATGGTGAAAAACACAGCCTGTCCCCGTGCTTAGAAGCAACATGAAGTACAGCATGAGACAAAATTGCCAGCACCTACGTCCCTGAACCGCAGGAAGGTATTGTACAGTACATAAAAACTCGATCAAATTACCGAGGAGTGGTATGAAAGACCAACGCAAGCGCGTAGAGATCCATCAGCGAGGCCAGATTGCAGAATGAGGCAGAAATAGCAGAGAAGAGTGAAGCATGACATTGAAGCGAGCGTACCAACAAGAGGAAAGTCTGATAAGGAGTGAGGTGGGGTTTTTTCAACACGAAGAGCAAATTAACTCTATCCCAGCTGAAACCAGGACACAGATGAGTCAGAGTTTTTTGTTTCCTCTTTGTTTTTAGTAGTCACTAAAGATTTCAACATACCAGCAGCAGGAGCACTCCCAAAGTATTTATGGATCAGACATGCTAATAAGCCTATTGATAGACAGCTAGGTAGCGTTTATACAGAAAGATTAAATACATCTGTGGGCTTCTTCCGCACTGGCTTCAAGGACTGTGGCTATCTCGGAGTGCCCCCTCGGGTCCCCGTTACAATTGCAAGTTATTTAAAATATGAGCCTGGTGTTCAAACATGACAGCACTGCCATTTACCTGTGGGTTTGGGCTGGGGATGGCTGCTCCTGATGGGGACATGTAGCTCTCTGTGGGTGAATTGGCTTTTTCCATCAGGGGGGGAAAGCCTGGAGGCAACAGGGATTGGAAAATCTTAGACCTCTCCTAGCTGGAGGATTTGCATAATTTTTTGCCCCATTTGGGCATTCCCTGCTCGTGAAGAGCCATCTTCCCATTACCACTGCAGAGGGATGGGGTTGTTACTCACTGCTGAGTCATTTACAGGCAATAATCTTCACAGTGCTATCTAGAAGAAGTATAAAAGCTGTGTAGAAAAGGTAGTTTTGACAGAAAATTCTAAGTGGTATTTTTGAAGATGTGCTTTGTAAAGAAAATGCTTGCTTTGCTCATTTTAGCTTACAAACAACCAATACAGGTGGAGTAATTCGTAATCAGCAGCGTGCATTCACTGATTGTGGCCCCTTTTACCATCGGTACATTCTGAATACTTAAGAAACAGATTTTTTTTATTTATTTATTTTGTAATCCTCTAGATGAAGGGATTCTGTGTTATGTTTACATTCCCTGATTGAAAGGTATGTGTGTATATGTGTTTTACATAAAGATTTTGATATGGAAACTTGAATGCAAATTTGGTATTTCATAAAATATTCTGAACAGTTTGAAGTATGCTGTACTTCCTACAAGGAAGGTAAAGCCAGAACATAAAAATTTGGTGAAATGACAATAACAATGCTTGGAAAAACAATAAAATTGTTTTGTTTGCTTTGAATAAATAACAGATCATTTGGTAGAATTATTTATAGTGGCTTTGTGCATTTAGAAAGCCGACTTTGGTAACATCCCTGGTGGTGTCAAAAGTTTTCTAACATCTTTACATTTTCAAAACTATTCAGTGCTACCAGAAATTCAATTTTCTATGGAAAAAATAGGTCAAATTGAGTATTTGCAAAAGATCTTCATTTGCTAACTATTCCTGCCGTCTCTAGTATTATGTTGTTTACTTGGTTCTTATTTTAGTATTTTACGTATTGTTTGGAAAATGGAGAGTGTTGTTTTTCCTAACTGGAATATGGTTGGATTGTTGTGTGCTGTGCATCTGCTGGGTTTGAGGCAGCTGAGGACTGTTTCTTACAGAGTCTCTGCATTCAAAACTTGTTTATTCAAATATGGGGCAGAAAATGCAAGAAGAGATGGTCCCAGGTGTGGATTCAAGTTACACCTCTGAAAATGTTAGTGTATATGTGGTTGTTAATTCATAAACCATGTGCATCTTCTCTAAAGATTTAATAAGTTGAAGCTGCTGCATTTTAACCATAGCAGAATTAAATATGTTTCTCTATCATGTAAGCTATGATTGAAATGTCATCTGATAGTACTTTGCTTTGAATACAACCATGGGAGTGGAAAGTCTGTTTAGGAAATTTCTGATTAGTTTTATAATAAAGTTCAGGACAGGAAAGTCTCTTTGAAGTTCTATCTTTATGGACCTTGGTAAACAATAGAAGAACACAAAATCTTGTAACGAAAATTAGTTTTGCAGATGAAGGAATATATAACTCATGCTTTCAAGGAGAATAAACAGAAGTTTTCAGGCTGAGTTTAATCTGAGAACCTGTGATGGTACACTGCAAAAGAGGTGGGATTTCTAATGAATTTATGGTGCGTTTACACTGGAGCATAACATCCTCTAGGGCTGTCTGCCTGTTATTTGGGCTTAGAATATGAAACCCTCCACTGTTGGTATTCCACACATTTTAGGGAGATACGATTTTGATGTATGGCTTGCTACAAGGAGAGGCAGCAAATTTACTGTCATAACAATGACACTGCTAATAACGGGTAGCTAAATTCTTTTGCTTGTTTTTTTTTTCCCCCTGAATAATTTGTTTTAATGAAAAGTTTCCAATTTCTACAGGAGAAAATTGTCATTAGGATATTTTTAGCCACTCCCGAAGTATTTTGGCAGAAAATAAATACATTTTATTGTCTGCCTTACTACTTCAGAGATGTTTCGTTTGGGTGCCTCGTTGTGCTCCTCCAGCTTTCGTGCCACATGGCAGGTTATGACACGAGGTTCCTGGCGTCCCTCTCCCTGCCCAGGCAGGCAGGTAATGTATGTGCTGATGCTGTATGACGGAGAGGTGGTCCTGGTCTTCTGGATAGAGTCTGTAAAGGCCGTGGAGCTAAATACGGCTTTGGAGGCAGAAAAACCAAGAATTCCTCTTCCAGAAGATTATTAGAGGGAAGGATGCCACAAGGACAAACTTCCTTCACCTTCTCGTCGCTCCTTTTCCTCCTCAGAGCCCCATTCATCCCTTTTTTGAGGAATTCCTTCCTTTCCATTTATGTTGTGTTCCTTGGGGAGAAAGACATCGGCCGAGCTCCCTTCTGTGCTTCTTGCCCGTTTTTCCATGGTTTCAGCAGTCAGGCTGACGCTGTGCCTGCTCCCTGCTGCTATTTAGATAAATTTGTGCCCTCTGCCTCTTCCAGCAAAAAGGAGACAGGACTTATTTTCATAGACAAATTTTCAGCTTGAGGAACTAGCTCTTCAGATTGCAGGCTCCGAGGAGTTTTGTCGTTTCTCCAGAAAGTGATGACATAGCAGAGTTTAGTTGCCAGCCGTTAATCCCAAACATTTCATGTTCGTATTACAGGTTGTGTAAGTACACCTGATGAATTCGGTGTTAATAGCGTACGTAACGTATAAAGGTGTGCGTACCCGTGCCATGCAGGTTTCCAAGCACTCCCGGGGGCGAAGCGTGGCTGCGGGGAGGCGCAGCATTGCGCCGGGAGGCAGCCGAAAGCCCAGCGCGGCTACGTTCTCTCAGGCTTGCTTTCTTTCCCATGGTACGTCTAAATGGTTTCGACTGTGAGATGCATTCTCTTAAGATAAAATTCTGCCCATTAGGGGCATATATAGCAGCGTAGTCATTAATTCCTTTCCCAAAGCCAGGCGAGAGGAATCAGTAGCTCCGCTCAGATGTAAAAAATGGGTATCTAATAGCATCTCAAGCATGCCTTTAGTGCGGGTGCCGGTGCTGCAGCCTGGTTAGCTCCCGGGAGGATGCTGCTGACCCCGATACCCGTTACCCACCGAGCCTGTCATCCTTAGGAAATCATGTCGGACGCAGAGGGCTTCGGAGTCACCGCGTTTAAGATTGAAGGATCTATCTGGTAGCAGTTTCATCTTCGCATGTAATCACAGTGAAAGCTAATAATTTCTTCCTGTTGCAGCACGTAAAGGTGCTACTTCTGATCAAAGGATAAAAAAATATATCGGTTAATACTGTAAAATGTTCTTCGCTCAACTGAAGCATAAACTAGAATTGCAGAAACAAAATTTCTGTGCCGAGCCTGTAGTATTTATTCTTAAAAACCGTTTATGTAAACTTATGCTAGGTTGTTCTAGCAAGCCCTGATGTCCGATTTGCTTGGAAAAATCATAGTTTTTACTTTAAAAGTGTACATTTGGTAGAAAAGGGTTTATTCTTCTAGCATTTAAATTGTTTTGGTTGCAAAAATAAATTATTTACTTACTCTTCAGCTAGTAGAGAAGCTTTCATAAGTGACAGTCTTTCAGGATATTAAGCATCAAATGTTTCCAAGTAATTTCGATACTAAAGATGAAAAATGAATGTGATGGCAGAAAAATAAAAACCAAGATCCCCTTCATTAAGATAAAATTATAATGTTGGAATATGGCATAGACATACACAGCTTGAAAGGCCCTGTGAGCACCAGTTACTGCCCAGTACAGCCCCAGCAGGACACGGAAGGGCTGAGTTCTGCTTATTCATGACAGGAGCAAGGAACAGTTATTGCTAAAGACAAATTGATCAGTGTTAATTAGTCGGCCTCAGTCAAGAGACTGATTTAAAGTGTGAATGGAAAAGCAGCCGAAGGTTCAGGTGTTGCCTATTCTGTTGTTGTCCCAAAGTCAGGAGTAGTTGGAGGGGGACTGGCTGCCTCTGGCTGCATGCCGAGGCTGGAGGAGGAAACTGGTGATGAGTCTGTCATCTTTTGCTGGGCTTTTGCCTTAGAATAATGATTATAATTATTTTTATACATGGGATGTTTCCTTTCTTTTCGTACACTCTTTCCTAAAAAGGCAGTCTGCTTCTTGTTTAATTTTGTGTGCTGGTATGAGATGATACTATAATTTTCCTTACAATTCAAAATTGACTGTACAAATATTTCTCAAAACTAGTCTGTAATAATATCTAAAAGATACTCTCTCAAGGTTTGGATACTATATTCTTCAGCATGGATTTTTTTTTTTTTTTTGGGTCCCTGAAGATTGATTGACTGATCTACTTACAGGGGTTGGGTTATGCTATCACATGCCTGGTAGTTAAAACTAAATAAAAAATAAAAGAAGTTGGTTATCATTAGTTTAATATACATGCTCTTCAAATATTTTCAATAGCTATAAAAGTGGTTTTCCAACCTTTTCTGTCTGCAGGATCTCACAGAGAATCTGATGCTATGTTTTGTAATCCTGGTGTAAATCATTTGAGAATAGTCATTTACTGTCATTGTGATGACGACCAAAAGCTGCAAATGAACAAATCTGGGTTTTTTAATCATCTTAGAAAGGATCTCGATATAAATTCAGATCCAGATAGAGCTAAAACCTCACAGAGGAGCATAGAGAAAATTGTGCTGTGTTACTACTTTTTTTTTTTAACATTCCTTGCTTAATGCCCAAAGTTGCGGCGCCTTGTTGGTGAGGAAGACAACTGCCTCCCGCATACGGAAAGTTGCCTTTTGCTCTCTTGTGTTACAGCTGTTATTTCCCGAAACCAAGAAGGACCTGGAGAGATGGGAAAGGCAGTGCTCATTCCGAAGGATGACCAGGAGAAGATGAAAGAGCTGTTTAAAATCAACCAGTTTAACCTTATGGCCAGTGACTTGATTGCCCTGAACCGAAGTTTGCCCGACGTGAGGTTAGACGGGTGAGTGCTGCGGAACCGCGTGTCTCGGTGCCACCCGCAGAGCCGCGGCACGGGCTGCACCCGCCTCCGGCCCCTGCGAGGCGCAAGATGCAGCGTCGTCTCGAGGTTAACGAATGGGCGTTATTAGCGCTGCTTGCCTGAGGAAGCTATTTGAAAATGCCCGGATTTAGCGGTTCTAGATTTGGCTTCTAATGCAAACTTAGGAAAAGAGTTACTGCGTCGCAAACGTTATTATCCTGGGCAATTTATTTTGTGGGCAGCTGAAAAATTGTCAGCTTAGAGCAATCAGTTTACATTGCGGCACGTAGCAAGTTGCCCTCTCATGTGTCTTATCACCTGGAATAATTTAAATATTTTTTCTTCAGGGAAAATTTTATTTCTAAGGTTTTAAAGTGATAAAAATACCCATGTCTATTTAAAAAAATTTCATAATTATGCTGTCAGCATTGAAAACCTGCCATTTTAATACCGATAAAGAGAAAATGGTACCAATACGCAAAATAACCTGCAGGAGGTAGTTTTCTTTTAGGTTTCTCCATATCCATTACAGAATAATCAGAATTTTATAGAATATCTTTCAAAATGTTTTGCAACACTATAAAAACTGAAGGAGGTTTTGCAGTTGGTTTGGGTGGGGGGAGGGGAGTAGTTTTTTTTAAGTCTAGTAGCTTATAATCATTATTTTTGAGTGAAGCCTGAAGTTTGTCCGGTGACTTTGAGACTATGGAATAGCTTGGGGAGTGTTTCACAGAGTCCACTGAATTATTTTTAATGGAATTTACATATTATTTTTTCCAGTCACAACAGTGGGCTTGTGTTTACTCGTCTATTTGTGCAAATGTGCATGTTTATCTCCATTTAAATAGGGATTCCAATTGCTATCTAAAGGTCTTGTAACAAGTTATGGTACTTAAAAAAAAAAAAATAAGTCTAGGTCTTTTTGCAAACCGTGTTTCCAGCAGTCACAGAATTTCCTCCTGTCTCCCTGTAGCAGTGGTAACGCTAGCTGATAGAGTAGGCTATCAAGCCCATTTTAACTTGAAACTGTTACATAAAGGGACATTCTCCTAAGAATCCTTACCTGAAATTGCCTGTGTGGAGGATTATCCAAACTTAAATACTTTTGGAAGTAAAATTTTAGAGGTAGGACTTTTTTTTTCCCCACTTAATTTTTTTAGAAACCTAATGTTGACTGAATTGTATCTTTCTTCAATTCAGTTTTTTTCCCTGTTCTCCTTCAGCTACATAAATGGTCTGATTTATAGGTAATGCAGCTTATAACAAATAAAAATGTTGAGAAATATAAGCATAGATAAATATATACAAGTGGTCAGGTCTTCTAAAATCTCCCATTACTTTTGCTTTTTAAACTGAATTGTCACTTAGCTGGAATTCCGTTTATTATGGTGTGGTTGAAATTAAATTCTTCAGGTTCCCATGAAGTTTAAAATGAAATCAATACTTTGTTCCCTGGAGATTTTGTTTGCAAATAATAACAGTAGAAGCACTACTTTAAAAACAGAGCTTGTCCACAAACAACATAGGTGATGCTTCTCCGTCATTTGTAGTTCAGTGGTGCCAAGTTTCCATGAAACACCACCTCAGATCATTGCCAGCAAAGACTTATTTCACGAAATGGAGGTATTGGCAAAGCTTTCTTGCGTGTTTGTTCTTCATCACTTGCCTTTTGCAAGAGTGCCGAGGGCAGCCACGACGAGCTGGTGGAGCTGCCTTCAGTGTGGAAATGATCCCAGCAGGCTCGGGGCATCTTGCAGGCTTTCTGGGGAGCGAGGAGGATGCGCTGCGCTGCTGGGCTGGGTTTTCCCTTGCTGCTGCCTGTTTTCTTGTACCGTGATGCTCTAGGAAGGTGGCCCAGCTCGTATTGAACCGCCCGGTAGCGGTCAGTTCCGCGTTACGCGCTCCTCTCTCATGTAGCCTTTGCAACCCACGAAGAAACGAGACCCGAGTGTTGCACGCACTGGCACGAGGGGGCACTGGCAAAGCCTCTTGGTCGGTTCTGGAGGGCATTCCCCTTTCCCTGGGAGCAATCCTTGAAAAGAACGTGCATGTTGGAAAAACAGGTACAATGTTCAACTTAATGACAATGTTCAACTTAATGAATAGTTCTGCTCAGTCTAAGGGAGATGAGCTATTTAACGCTGAGAGAAATCGATCTACGTGCATTTCCTTAATGAAAAGAAGTTTAGTGTTCTTTGTTGACGGGACAGGAAGTATTACGAGATTGGGAAAAAAAAAATTTTCTTTTCTCATTTTCCTCTTCAGACAGATGCTTTCTGTACATATTCTGTCTTTAGGGAGTATTACATTGTTCTGAAAGCCAATTTATAATGCTTTGCGATTAAAGAAGAATATGATTTTATGGTTAGACAGAAAGACATATTTTCGTTGATGTGGGGGACAGAGGCATCTGATTTGCATTGGGTGTCTAACTTACTGCACCTTTCACATTATAAATGCAAGCTTTTATTTCAGAGCTCAGGAAGCTTTCTGTGGCAAAATTGGATAAATGGAAGAAAAGTAAAAAGCAAATGTTCTTGTTGGACGTACTGCCTAGTTGGAAATTCGTAATAACCTGTATACTTCGTATAATTCTGTGTTATGAGTAATCATAGAATCACAGAATCGTTAAGGTTGGAAAAGACCTTCAAGATCATCAAGTCCAACCATCAACCCAACACCCCCATGCCCACTAAACCACATCCCAAAGGGTCATGTCAACACATTTTTTGAACACCTCCAGTGATGTTGACTCCAGCACCTCCCTGGGCAGCCTGTGCCAATGCTTGACCACTCTCTCAGTAAAGCAGTTTTTCCTAATACCCTGTCTAAACCTCCCCTGGTGCAACTTGAGGCCATTTGCTCTTGTCCTGTTGCTGGTTCCTTGGGAGAAGAGACCAACACCCACCTCGCTACAGCCTCAAGGTATAAGTGTATTAAATCAGTGTATTGGCTGTGAAGCAGCTGCACTAAATACAGCAGAAGACTCGAGGCCAGAGAGATGAAACTTTGCTGGAAGATCGTCGTGGTAAGTTTGACTAATTGCGGGGCAATAGCAGAAGGGGAGCAGAACGAGGACAGGCTGCGTCTGCAGCAGGGAAGCGGCTGGCGCAGCACGCGGGGATGGGATCAGCCGCGTAGAGCTCTGCATCGCCACCGAGTTATTTGCAGATTGTGTGCTGGGAATGGCCAAGCTGTTCTCCATTTCTGTAATGATTCCGGGGGTTTAAAGGAACGAAGGTAATTTATACAGGGCTAATTAACTCTTGGCATGACTTGACCTTTTTATTGTATCTATCACATGTCAACATTTCGCTGCGTGTAAGTGGCGTTTTCGCGTTTCTCTGAATGTATGCCATGCCATTAAGTCGCGGTCTCCGTTCTGGCTGCCTGCGCAAGCAATTAAAAGGATTCATATGCAGTTGGGGTTGTGCAGGGATCTCCGGGGGCGGAGTGGAGTCACAGCTACTGGCAGTAGTCCTGAGCGCTGCTCCTCTGTCTTGTACGAGATGTCCCTGACAGATGCAGTGACTTGGGCTGGTTTAAGATTGAGATGTTGGAAAAGTGGCTGAATGCCTTTTTCTCAGTGATGTCCTCTTCCTGCTCTCGGTGGTGTCAAGTATAGGCTTGAAGCAGAAAATTATGTGCCTGACTTCCCACACCCTGTCTTCAATGAAAATTCAGGCTCAGCTTGCCCGCTGGTCCTGCATTTAGAAGGTGTTATGATTTTCAGCTGTGGTTTAACCCTAAATGCAAAGTCTTATCTCTTGGTGAGATTTCCCACTGCCTTTATATCTCTACTAGAAATATTGAGATTTGTGCATTATAACATTATGTCTGTGTAGCAAATGAATGTTTGCAAATAGATGTAAGAACTCTGATGAGAAAGAAACAGCCCAAGAAAAAGAAGACTCTTGTTGTAATTGCTCATTCTAGAAATAAATTCTGCGGTTATGCTACGGTACATTCATTGGCAAAGCCATTGGGAAGAGGGCAGTGAAAGGGAAGTACACTAACATGGTAGCTTTTTCATTGTTGTGGGGGGTGTATAGATAGTTGAAGATGTCCCTGGACTAGATGACCTTAAAAGGTCCCTTCCAACCCAAAGATTCTATGATTCTATGATATGATATGTATATTATATATATTTTACATATGCTATATATATATTGTGTGTCTATACATAGAATTAATCCATTCCTCTTCTGTTCTTGTTCTGCCTTCCTCATTCCTTTTCTGTCTTTGATCCTCACTGCACTTTTTGTGTATTTGGGCAATTTTATCCCGTCCTCTTGATGTGGGCGTACAGGTTTCTCTTGCTTTGCCAAGGCTGCCGCTGCCTAAATAGTGGTTTGCATGTACTTCTGGGAGTACCGACTACTACAGGGTACAGACTTGGAGTAAGGATCAAAGATGCTCGTCGGTCCTTGGTACTTGTATCCAACAGCAACGGGTAGTACCAGGGCTCTCGCTGTTTGGGATCGTTGCTGCTTGTTGTACCTCCAAATGATCAAAATAGTGCAGCAGCGAATGGAAGAGGTATGTGTAAATGGTGTCGGAGTCTAAATAAGAAACACATATGTAAGGGAGGGGAAAAATCTGAGGGAATCTTAGTTTTTTTGACATTAGCACATGAAAGAGCTCCTGAAAGCTTCTATGACTTTTTGTTTCTCATTAAATGCTTGATGACTGTGAGCTGATTCTGGATTTACAGTACTTGTGTTTGTAAGATGAGGGATACACAGTACTTGTGTTTGTAAGATGAGGGATACACAGTACTTGTGTTTGTAAGATGAGGATATTTTTTTCCCTAAGGAAAAATGTAAGATTTCTAAAAAAAAAAAAAAACAACAAAAAGCCAAACTTTAATTTTATGAGTTGCAGGAAGAGAGGGGAGGCTGGGTTGGTTGCTGGCTAATGAGAAATCCTCTTTACAGTTTTGTGAAATAAGGCATCTGTCTCTTATCTCGTCCTTCCTCCAAACAGGGATGTTTGTGAATAGTCCTGACCTCCATGAGGTCAATGAGAGCTTGCTCCGACTTCTGTAGCAATGAGTTCTCTCATCAGGAGACCACTAAATCCACCTCCCATGTGCTGTAACAAAGCAGTATGACTGAATCCCATTGCATCTGTGCTCCTGTGTTGGTCTTGCGATTCCAGCTGATGAATGCGACTGTCACACTAACAGTTTAGCTTGCTTCCCATTGCATCTAGTGTTGTCTACAAGAGAATGTCCCTCGATTGCCTGAGTTCTGCTAGTAATGGCCAACTTGAAGACCTTAATCAGTGTCAGGTCTAATTTGAAGTAGCTATTGATTAAACCTTAAACCCAATTTAATTCAACATAGAAATGTTTAAATTTATTTCTAAGTATTGTCTCCGGCAAGGGAAGAAATCCATCTTCAATCTTTTCTGCATGAGTGAGGTTGCAAGTGCTATTCTACAAATTGTTAAACCATTATAATTGGATTTTCTTATTGAAACTTAAGTTGACGTTAGCTGTTGCGTTGTGTTTGTGTGTGTGTATATGTGCCTATGAGCGTACATTTCTGATCAGAAACAAACTGACACTACGATTTTCTAAACAATTACCACGGCTTAAATTCGGTGCCATAGTTTTGGGTTGGCTTCTTCAAAGCAAAAACCTTGATAGGTGGTTCCCAGGTGGGGGAAAAAGGCCCTGGAAGAAGGAGTGTAGAAGCAGTAATCACTGCCTCTGAAAATTTCCTTTGTGAAACATCTGTGAAAGTCCTTTAGTGCCTCCAACTCCATGGAGCTCCAGGGAGCTTTGATTTTTTTTTTTTTTTTTTTTTTTGGTGAGACCACTAGTTGTTCTTTATGCAATTTAGCCCTGATAAGGGAGGGTAAATTGTTTCATTTTGTGATGTTCACATCTAATCCATTTGTCTTGCACCAGAAAGTGTTATATTAGTTCTTTTTCCAGCTCTAAGTTGTGGTGAATAAAGTATATGAGTTCCTTTGTTGCCAGGTTTATCTGCTTACAACTTCGTATAATTAAAAGCTAATTTATTTTTTAAGATTTTACTGTGTATATACAGTTACGCATAAAGAAACTATAAACCACCCATGAACAAGCAAGCTCAGGGAGAAATCAGTAATTAGTTTTGGCTAGAAATTACTTTGAAATGACAGTTTAGAAATTATTGCATCTTATTTGGGGGGGAAGAAAGTCACCCAGGGTGAGAGAGTACATACAGGTAATTTGTATAAGATCAAAGCCAATTCCCAATGTGTAAATTAGCTAAAGACTGTTAAGATTAAAAGAAGAAAAGTAATTTTCCAGCAATGAGAAAAATAGGTATTCATGAGTCAACAGATGGCTTGTAAACTGGTTTTATGAGAATTTCATCTGTACTTTCCTGTAACAAAAGGAACAATTAATATTTGTTGCTCTTTCCCCTTTGCTGCTGTTTCTCCCATAAAAGTTGGGGTTTTACTCCATTCTCGCTTTCCGTGCTGTTGTACCTATGTGATGCCAGTCCCTGTTCACACTGCTGGCTGGAGCAGAGGCAGGACCTGTCTTGAGAGTATGACTCAATTCAAATTAGCTTAACTAAGCTCAGAAAAAGAGAGGAGATATTTTGGTCACATTTCTAGATAAACTTAAGTTGGCATTTGTAAAATGTGCCCTTGCTGTGGGAGCATCTTGGTATATTTTGGGAAATTCCACTTAGAAGATCTTTTCTAACCATTTGGTAGCTGGTGTTTCTAAAGGCAGCTATAATGAACCGCAATAACTTACCAGGTTTTTAAATCATCACTTGTATTGTGGCCGTGCCCCTTGGAAGCATGAGGTGCAGCTATAACTCAAGAAATGCTTATGGCCCTTTCTTTGCTAGCTTGCCGCCTTATTAACTTCTTTCTAATTGTTGAACTCTCAATTTCCCCATACTGCCAAAGCAATAGAATCATAGAGTCATAGAATCATTGAGGTTGGAAAGGACCTCTAAGGTCATCAAGTCCAACCGTCAACCCAACACCCCCATGCCCACTAAACCTTGTCCCGAAGTGCCACGTCCACACGCTTTTTGAACACTTCCAGCGATGGTGACTCCACCACCTCCCTGGGCAGCCTGTTCCAATGCTTGACCACTCTCTCCTTAAAGCAGTTTTTCCCAATACCCAATTTAAACCTTCCCTAGTGCAACTTGAGGCCGTTTCCTCTCGTCCTGTCACTGGTTACTTGGGAGAAGAGATGAACACCCACCTCACCACAACCCCCTTTCAGATAGCTGTAGAGAGCGATGAGGTCTCTCCTCAGCCTCCTCTTCTCCAGACTGAACACCCCCAGTTCCCTCAGCCGCTCCTCATCAGACTTGTGCTCCAGACCCCTCCCCAGCTTCGTTGCCCTTCTCTGGACACGCTCCAGCACCTCAACGTCCTTCTTGTCGTGAGGGGCCCAACACTGAACACAGGATTTGAGGTGCAGCCTCATGTAGCAACCACCACAAGATTCTTAGACACAGGGTTGCTCCTAAAACTAAAAATTTACTGCTGTCACAGCTCTGATAGAGGGTAATTGATTCAAGGAAACCTCTGGTCTCTTCCTAGCACTTGAGAGCTGTTGGAGTGTGTCTTCACCGGTGGACTTGGATGGCTCCCAGGAGCCACATTCAAGACAGACCAGCAGTTTGCTTTGCTTTACACTGTTCAGCAAAAAATGCTGTTCTTCAAATCGATTCATCAGATTGGCAGTTAGCTATTTGTGATCTCAACTAGGAATGAGCAATGCATAAGTAAGAATATTCTCTCTATATATGTATGTGCCAGGCGGAGCCTGCTGTATGTGACAGAACAGCCGTGGATACAAAGGGAAGATGTTTGATTTAAACACCATCAGCAAAGCACCCTTGTGTAAGAAGAGAAGATGATGTGAATGCTCGGTAGAGGTATATTTGTACAACTCATTTAAATGGAAGTGGCTTACTCTTGTTAATCTGAAAATGGATTAAACTTCTCTACATCTGGAGGTCTACCAAAGGAGCAGAAATGCTGCTAGGGAGAAGGGATTGCATCTGGAGGTTGTGTAAGTCTTTTTGGCTGTTGACCTAGTTAGTTCTTTATACTTAGTACTGGATTTTATTTGTAGACATTGATACACATGAGTCTTTGAAGATGTCCTTTGTTCCGAGAACTTCCAGAGTTTGATTTCCACAAAGATAAACCTACTTCTTGACACAGTGTTTCATGTGGACTGTAGTCTGCTTTGAAGTAAGGCAGTTAATATGAGGAGATATGATCGTGAAATAGAAGTCAACTCTTTACTTAGTGTTAAAGTAATTGAAAACATATTTCAGTTCCTGGCAGCACTGCTATCAGCTTGGGACAGTGGCCTTACTAGAGAGGCCCCCAAATATCACTCTACTAAGTATAAAGCATGATTTTATTTATAGAAAAATTGATCTAAAGGAGAGATTTTTATTTCCTTTATTTATGGCTTCAAGTGGCTTTGAATACTAGTAAATGGTTAAACAGTTTGTATAAAAGAAAGGAGAACCTCAGTGGTGTTTGGCAGGTATCCTCTTTTTTTTTTTTTTTTTTTTTTTTTTCCTTCCCTAGTAATGATTTGCAGGTTGTCTTGGAAGTCAGCCCCAATAGGACCTCACCTCCTTCCTACCATATCTTCTCCCAGAGACTCTGCAGGACAGCTGGCATGCAGCTTTTCCCCTAGACCTTTCAAAATGGGGATGGTGAGGGTGCTTTATTGGAGATTTTGATTTGCATGGCTTATCTTTTAAAAATGTATGGCTATTTCACATTTTTAAAGTATGTCAAGGTTATCCACCTTACAAGGATAAGCACATTCCTAGTTTTCCTGTAAATACCCTAAATAATGTAACAATGACGATAGGTTATACTGGTAGGTATTTAGTCCTCATGTGGTACGCACTTTGGGAAAATATCACAGAATCACAGAATCACTAGGTTGGAAAGGACCTTTAAGATCATCAAGTCCAACCATTAATCCAGAACCACCATGTCCCCTAAACCATGTCCTGAAGCGCCACATCCACACGTTTTTTGAACACTTCCAGGGATGGCGACTCCACCACCTCCCTGGGCAGCCTGTTCCAATGCCTGACCACCCTCTCAGTGAAGAAATTTTTCCTAATATCCAATCTAAACCTCCCCTGGCGCAATTTGAGGCCATTTCCTCTTGTCCTATCACTAGTTAAATATGTAGTATTGAAAGCCAAAGTATGCATATTTCTGTTAGATCGATCTTGTATCACTTCTGTTTTTCCTTCAGCAGCTCGTCCCAGGACCATTCCCCCACGTACCCACAGGCTGGTCCTGACCCTTGCTGGCAGCAGAGTCGATCCTGTGAAGTGGCTGTAACTCAATTTTCTGATTTAATAGTGCGAGGCTGTTCAAGCATGAAATTGCTTCCTTCATGTAGAGCTGTCCCCTTTGCCTGGCAAGTCAAGGCTCAGAAACGGATGGGTACTGTGATTGCTGCTATTGGCCCAACTAGTTGTTGCGAGGAACAAAGTTCAGCTTTTATACATGCCTGTAAGGAAAATATGGGAATGAGTCTCTAGATTCAATTGAGCAGTGAGAACAGCTTGCAAAATTATGTTCAGCAGCAAGAAGCAAACTAATCCTAGTTTTTTTACTAAAACAAGAGTCCTTAATGATTAAACAATAGAATCATAGAATCATTAAGGTTGGAAAAGACCTTTAAGATTATCAAGTCCAACCATCAACCCAACACCCCCATGCCCACTAAACTATGTCCTGAAGTGTCACGTCTACATGATTTTTGAACACCTCCAGTGATGGTGACTCCACCACCTCCCTGGGCAGCCTGTGCCAATGCTTGACCACTCTCTCAGTAAAGTAGTTTTTCCTAATATCCAATCTAAACCTCCCCTGGCGCAACTTGAGGCCATTTGCTCTTGTCCTGTCACTGGTTCCTTGGGAGAAGAGACCAACACCCACCTCACCACAACCCCCTTTCAGGTAGCTGCAGAGAGCGATGAGGGCTCCCCTCAGCCTCCTCTTCTCCAGACTGAACACCCCCAGTTCCCTCAGCCGCTCCTCATCAGACTTGTGCTCCAGACCCCTCCCCAGCTCCGTCGCCCTTCTCTGGACACACTCCAGCACCTCAACGTCCTTCTTGGAGTGAGGGGCCCAACACTGAACACAGGATTCGAGGTGCCAGTGCCACCAGTGCCGAGTCCAGGGGCACGATCCCTGCCCGGCTCCTGCTGACCACACCATTGCTGATACAGGCCAGGATGCCATTGGCCTTCTTGGCCACCTGGGCACACTGCTGGCTCATGTTCAGCCGGCTGTCAGCCAGCACCCCCAGGTCCTTTTCTGCTGGGCGAGGCATGTTGTTATGCTTTTCATTTTTTTTAAGGGGATGGTCAGTGAGACAAGCAAAGGCCATGCAGCCTGTTAGATGATGCTTCTGCAACCAGATCACCAGTATAAGCTCATCTCTGCAGGCAGCTGAGCAGTAAGCGTGGCCAGTCAAAGCATTAAAGATCCTTGGTTCAGGTTTTATCAGCAGATATACTGAGGGCTTTGGCATTGCAGGGTGTCTCCAATTAACTCCAAGCACAAATAACGAGCGATTAAAAGCATCTGGCCGAGGCAGTCCTGGCCCTGCGGTAGAAGCTCTGGCCACAGCTCAGGTGGGTGTCCGTTCTGCCGTATCTGGTCGCGGTGGATGCGACACTGGGCAGCTTCTGATCTGTCCCATTCTGTTGGCATTGTGGTCTTGTTTTTTGAACCTGCTTGTGGCATGTGGAGAAAACTCACTTTGTTGCAAAGGAGTAAGCTGAAATAGTTGTGAGAATGTCAGGAAATGAGGCTGTAGCAGTAATTCATGCTCTTGCTTTATGTCCTCCCTGATGGAAGCTGTCCTCCAACTTGGTTACGTGCGTTCATTCAGAGAAATAGGCTACTCTCTAACTTATCCTGTAAACTCCATTAAAAATGTATGCATTATTTTTACAAGAAAGAACGCAATAAAAAAAGTAATTTCCCACTAATTTATGTGGTACTGTGTGCAGGCTGGAAAAAGCACTTTGAATTTTGAAAACTGCATTTGGAGACTTCCAGAAGTCTACTGACTTACTGCTCTTGACTTGCTTTATAGTACAGTGCTAATCCTGGTGAATTTACAAAATGGGCTGGCTGGCCGTTCGTTCAGACAGCGCGTGGACGCGTGGGGATGACAGCAGAGGAGCAGTGATTTGCAGAATCTCACCCCTTACCTGGGGCCTCCAGAGCTGTGTGAAAGCAGAAGCCTGTGAAAATGACTTCTTTGTTTCTTATATTCTTTATTGCAGGTATGAATAAGAGATTTGAGGATTCAAAGTTAATACTTTGGGAAGTAGGGGGACGTTTGAGGTTATCTTGGTGAATTTTAAGGAAGATCGGTGACAATATAACAAAAAATGGCTCTGGAAATGGAACAACATTAATGATGAAAAGCCATCCAAGAAAGCCCTTCGTGATCTGATCTGTAATTTCCATTACAGATCTTCGATTTTTATTGGAAAATGTGGAGAAAGTAGAAAAGGGCCAAAAAAGAAATAGTCCCCTCTACACCATGTTGTTTGCTTTTAATAATATGGTGCTCTATTATTGTGTTCTTCGTCAAACATAAAAGGAACTTTGAGCATTTAGCAAATGACTGCTGCAGTAACTTCTAAAATATTAAAATGGAGTTTGGGGTTGAAAATCTCCAAGGAAGCGTTGATATTCAAGGCTATACCCAAAGCTTGATGAACAGTGATAGCTGAAGGTGTGAGTGAAGGGTCTTTGCTCCTACAAACTGCAAACCTATTTATATTCTGTAATGAAACACCAAAGAACAATTTTCATAAGGTATTTTCACATCCATCATCTGCTGGGTATAAAAATTGGTTAGCTTTGGAGTATTTTGATGCAGTAAAATTCAGTAAGAAGCGTAGATGCAATTCCGGCACAGTTCTTCTTTCCTCTAAGGGAAATAAATTCCTGTTCAATTATATTCTGTTTACCTTTCACTTGCATAAATTTCAGTTTAAAATAGGAACTGGTGCAATTTAATGCTGCAGCAGAATCTATTCCGGGGTAATGCATTATTTCTGTGGGTTGAGAGTGGTAGTTCTCCACAGAGCTGTCAGCTGCAGACTCTTCCGCAGTTCCTGCAGAGCTGAGAGCTGCATGTGGCAAAGGGGAGACACAACGGATCAAGCTTACATTAATGCTGTTTCTGGCAGGGAATTCAAACGCTCAAACAGTCTTTTCTTCTGTTCATAATACTGTACCATATATTTCATTTTCACACTTTCAATTCCCTAAGTAACTTACAGATTCTATTTAAACTAGATAGGAAGAGTCTATTTCAGGCAATAGTACAAGAGTTATCACTTACTCCAGAAATAAATTATTGGTCACTGGGGGTAGTTAACTTACACGCCGAGACGTGATTTTTGGAAAGCAAAAACCAAGAAGGAGCAGCGGTGATCTGCACGTGGCACGATTAACAGTTTTGAAGGGACAGTTTGTGATGCGGCAGCGTTCTCTAAATGTAGTTTTCCGTAAAAGTGCTGGCCAAAGGCCTGGCTTTGGGGAGGTCTGTGGGATGTTTTAGCAGCTCGATGACTGGAGTTACGCCAGTGCTGCATTTGGCTTCCCGTGAGGTACTTGGTGTTTCAAAACCACTTTAGCAAAGAGAGGTGAGGGTTTTGGTTGCCATTCTTTGTGGAGGGAAAGCAGAAATGGCCTCCCCTTGCTGCTGAATGTTGTATAAGCTGTTGTTTTGCCAGGATTTTTTTTTTAAATTAAGAGCACCTTTCCTTATGTTTTTAAACCCTGTTCAAGATTAGAGGAAAATGGAAATACTTTCAGTATATGATATGCAAGTGTGCTCTTGAAAGCCAGGTTCAGCAGAGCACAAATAACATTTGTTATGTGCAATTAGCATAGAATAAAGCATCCTAATGTGCCTTGGCATATAATCAATACGCACTGATACTATTTGGCATCTTATGAGGTATCCGGACGCGATGGTGGCGTGTTTCAGGTCTAGAGGGAGATAAAGAAACATGACCGGCCGCCAGCTCCGCTAAGCAGTGATGCGTTCGTCTCCGCAGCGGTGAGTAATACCCGAGCATCGAGGCCGCGCATGCTGACTTGCTCCCGGGGAGCATGGGGGGTGATGAGAAATGGCAGATCTCAGGCTTTCTGCATTTCATAATAACGGGAGGTATGCCTGAATTTCAACTCTTGCACCACAAAGCTGTGGGGTGATGTTGGAGAAATGCCATGAGAGAGCACCCGGGTAGATGCCCGAGGTGCCAGCGTTGGTGACTGGTGCTGATAGGAACATCTCAGACTGTTACTGAGTGTTTCTTCAGGGCATCCAGCGGCTCGGGAGGTATCGCTGCCTGCTGAAGAACTGCTTCCCGAAGCAGGAAGGCTCGTGACTGCGCGGGGACAGTGCACCGCAGGGTCCCAGGGACGGCTGCTTCTTGAGCCTTGAGCTGTGGTTCTTCATATGGCCGAACTGGTGTTGCTGTGGGATACCGTGGAGCCTTCTGAGGGGGAAAGGTGCTTTTCTTGAATTGGCTATCTAGAGGTTTTTTAAATGCCTCATTGCAACGGGAGCAGTATGCTACAGAAAATGCACTGTTGCAGAGCAGCTAAGCCACGCCAGCCATCAGCTGCAAGGTTTAAACACCAGAATAACCTAGAAGTAGTCTATTATGATAAGCAGTTTCATAATCTTTTTCAGGGTGTATCTTACCATCTGTTTTCATTAGGAAGGTGCTGGGAGGGGGGAGAAGGATGGTGATAGGCAAGCAGCAACGGTACGGCAGGGTCTACCCGTGTCCAGTCTCTCTCCGTTGCAACTCACGATCCCTTCAGGTCATCCCTCCACGTGCTTTTCAGAGAAAAATTCCGCGGCGCTAATCAATATACGGTCTTGAGCTTTTGGAAGGCTTTTGACAATATTGTATAGCTGAGGTGGAGTGCTTTGTCACAGGGATAGCTTTCAAAATGAAGTCCCTGAATTCGGAGGCATCAAGGCATGGTTAAGGTTGTCCAACATCTACCACTTTCGCACTCCAGTTGAGGTCGCCTTTGGTTTCTGCTGTTGGCACAAGTGCTCCTGCACCACCCTGCTGCCCTCCCCAGCCTCAGCCTCTGGTGACCGAGAGCCCTACCTTGAAAATACTAGTTTTTAAGTTGTCCTATAAATACTTGAGTTTCCCTGAGCTCCTTTGAGAACTGTCAAACGTTTTCCTAAGAATTGGCCTGTGAGATATTATTCCAAATAAGAACATGTTTACATAGATGGATTTGTTTTAGTGATAAGCTGTTTGAAGGTGAACTCTTTGTGTAAAATTAGTCTTGATCATTCTTCAAAAATAACGTGTGTGAACGTGATGCTAAATTAAGACAGCAAAAACAACTGCAAGGTATAAAGTTCACTGGAAGGTAACCACACCTATAAAAAGATGAATTTATTGATTTAATTCGCTTTATAACTTCTTATGTTTTGGCAGTTTGATTAACTGTAGTGTTGTCATTTTTAACAGGCAGTTTTTCAGAGGATCTTGCTGCATAATGATAAATTCATCACTTCTGCTTAGGCCACTCTGTGGTATAGGTTTTTATGTGCCTTACTGTGAAATTAGGAGTGGGTTTTTCTCGTGTCTGGCTACTGCTTTCAATTTCTGAGCTATGACCTTGTACCGTACGCAACCGATAGTGGTGGAGGCAGGGTGTAGCTATGGGGAGTAGCGGCCGCCTTGGACCGACGGATGGCTTGTGGTTGCATTAGCTGACGTGAGTCATCGGCGCTCAGGAGATGTGATGCGCCAAGATCGCGGCGGTGGTGAACTGCAAAGAGGGGGCAGCGGGTGCGTGCCCTGCTCCCCAGCGGTTCTGCCTCTGGGGCTGACGGAGAACTTCTGCGGGGTCCAGCAGCTTTCCCGAATCGCCTCCCGGCATAGCAAACGGCTACCAGCTGAGAATTAATGAGGTAGTAGATAACATTCAAGATGATCATATTAGCTGGAAAGAAATACGGCAGCAGGTTGTGATATGACATAGGTTTTTAAACTGGACTGATTTTAAAATGCAAGAATTCAACAGGGAAAGAGACAGGAACTAAGGGAAAAAAAACAGAAACAAGTGCAAAAAGAGAAATTACATGTCACTAAGGCAAAGAAGAAGTGAGGAGCTTACATTTCTTTCAGATGTTATCTACTTACTGCACATATTAATGCTTTTGCACCATTGTAGATTCTTTATAATGCTGGAAATGGTGATTCCAGTGGAATGTAGTATTGCATCAGTATATTCGAGAACATTGTTCATCATAAATAGTAAATACCTTTCTGTGAGGAGAGAGACTTTACTGTCCCACAGAGATTACTTAAGGTTTCATATGTGCATATATGTAGTTTTTTATATGTGTATAGATAAATAAAACTATCTATAATACATACTTATATAAATATATATGAACCTCTGTATGTTAGATACTTGAATAAATATGCTGCTCCTGTTGCACATGTAATATTAATCAGAACATAAATGTGAATTAAAAGCAGGGACAGAGACGCAGTGTGTGGCAAGTCAGGAGTTTATTCATTTAGCACTGGGAAATGGTGCACTCGCCCCTTTTCTCTTCCCATCACCTCCGATTATTGAAGACTGCAGCGTGCACTGTTACGGGTTTCTCAGTCTGTCTACACCTGGAATGTGGGATCCCCTCAGGGTGTTCTGACCAGCAGCTCCTCCATTTCGCTGCATTTCCAGGCTGTTCCATGTTTCTCTTATCCCAACGTGGCTGTGACGCCTGCCTTGCTCGCTGCGTGCGGGAGTAAAGCCCCAAAGGCACGTTCTGCCTTGCCGCCGCTGGGGCTGCTTGCCCTTGCACACGCACCAGTCCTGCGGCAGACTGGTTTCCAGTGCCCTGTTGGAGTGTCCAGTAAGTCTGGTCACATAGAGGAATCGTACCAGTGCTCTGTGTTACCAGCCGTTTCTTTATGGGTGTTAATATTTTGTATTTTCACTAAAGCAATAAAGGGTAATGACTAAATAATTATGAAAGTCCCTCAAGTCGTATAAACTGCAAATGCTTAACACAGTTCTATGTGTTCCCAAATGCATCATATAAAAATACTACAGAATAAATTATATATAATAGTTATAGTCTCATTTTTTTCCCTCCAAATACTTCGCTTTCATGCATGATCTTTTGCATTGAGTTGCTTCCCTGAGAGCTTCAGCACAGTTCTGGAAGGGATAAAATCACAGTGCAACCCTTCATGCTCACGTAATTTGCACACAGTCAATGGGAAGGATGGTAAAAAAACCAGTGTCTCACTCTGTTTCCATGTTATTGGTCTTGGAGAATGTGTTTTTCTCACATTTAAACAGCTGTATTTACCTCATGTGTATTCATAAAGAAACATCTGATGACTGCATGGGAAAAACTGATGTTTCTGGGAAGATACTTCCAGTGTCAATGTGTGTTGAACAATCAGTGCACATTGTAAGCAGTGCAGGGGTGGCGGAGAGGGAGTCCTTGTGTTCGATGGCGTGTGAGTAGCGGATGACTTATTTATCACTTCTTCGGCGCGTGGTGTGTTTTTGAGTTAAAAAAAACGCAGCGTTGAGTCGCTATCGTCATTTCGGTAAAGGGACGTGAAATGTTTTTATCTTCCGTGCACGTACAGATGCTTTCAAGTGAGCAGAGTGCGAGGCGAGTGTCTGTTCGGGGCTGAGACACCACTAGTGGTGTGCTGCACGGGCAGAATGGAAATTGGTGGCATCTGAGCCTTCCTGGGGAAGGACGCGGGGCACCGCAGAGCCCAAATCCCAGAGGCGTTACCCCTCTGACGGGACGTGCTCCACCAAGCTGCTCAGCCCAGAAGACGGTCCCCGGGTGGGTGCTCCTGGACGGGGCGGGGACGCGAGAGCTGACCCACAGCGGAAAGCTGTGAATTTGTTGCCGCAGTCGTTGAGGGAAAGCGGGGGAGCGCGAGCGGCCGTTGGCACGCAAGGGCTCGCTGTGGCTGGGAAGGGGAGGTTTGGGTGCGCCGGGTCTCTCCTGACCGTGCCCTTCTCCTGCTGCTCTTGCACCATCGCTAGCACCTCGCTGCCCATCTGTGCGCGCGTTGGCTCACTGACCGCGCAGCAAACCTGGCCGAGAGCTGGACTTGGCGGCATCCTGGAGAGGAGAGTCGGCGTGCGAAGAGGTGTAAAGAGCATCGGGTTTAGAGCGTGGCAATACGCAGCCGGGAGCGAGGTCGGGGCGTGATACAGATTAGTCACGTTTGTATGGATTGTGATTGTTTTCCATTGCACATCTTGTAAATGGCAACGAGAATTACTTCAAGAGCAAGAATAGTGATTATATACGCACTGTATGGTTGTATTATTACTGATCTTTGTTGTTTAACTTTGAAAGTGAATCGAATACTCATGAAAATTGCTTTGAGTGAGTTTAGTGAAAACTAATCAATGTCTCGCTTCCACCAAAGAGCAAAGGCATGTTGGTAGAGGCATAACCTTCTCATCCAGAGTAGTCTCAGCCTCACGCCAGTCGCTATTTCAGTCTCTGGGTCTCTCTGCTGCTTGCTTCCTTACTTCATCTCCCTCGTCTTTAACTACCGAGCTGGACGTGGCAGGTTCCCCATGGAGCGGTGCCCTTGCTGATTGCTGGGAAATGCTGAAATAGGGCCCAGGACAACGGCGAGGGTGTAAGTGTGTAAATGGGGCACTGTGCCTCTTCGCTAGGAAATAAAGTAGCAGCTCTGCTGTTAGGTGTGGAACAGCTACATCAGCAACCTAAGGATATTTTTTGTTTAATTCAAGCAATACATGTTTTCACCGTGGGAGTGATGGTTCTGGACTCGAGCCACCCCAGTGACCAGTGCAGGAGCCAGCTGTGTTACACACACACTCATCAGTTAATGAGCTCTAATGACTTCTTGTCTGTGCACAGTTTGCCAGCTCCAGAGCAGTTGCTTTTTAAAAATTTGGTCCTTAAGTCACTGTCTTCCTGTGGTGAAAACTTTCCAAGGGAGGGAGGAAGGAACAAAACATGAAATACGAAATATGCCTTGAGCTTCTGCCCTGGAATCTTTAAGGTGAGGTTAATGTATTGCTGTCCCGTGACACTGTGTTTCTCTTGCAGCCAAAGCGCCCAGAATCAGCATATTGCCCACATAACTTAGGTTGTCATAATCTATGTTGTGCTTATGGCTTCAGAGGGAGCCCAAAAGCCTCTGCCTGTCTGATGGCTGAAGCACAAATTAAACAACCCAAAAATATATCTAAAAATCTCAGCAGATCTCATTCCTGGTGTCTGAGAGCTGGGATTGCAAGTGCCTGTCGTTCGCAACGCCGATGCCCAGTTAATGTCTTGCCCTTGGCCTCTGTTTTGCAAAACCAACTCTCTGCTAGTGCAAGTGGGTTTCCAGAAATTCCCAGAAAGCAGAAAAGGGTTAAATTTGTTGTGGAGCTGCTCCTCTTGGAGTGTCGGTGTGTTTTTCTGTCTCTCCACTTTGCTGTGTGTTGTGGAGGTCAGCACAGGGCACAGCTTGCCATCCAGCCTGGA
Organism: Phaethon aethereus; assembly: GCF_964289735.1. Lineage (NCBI taxonomy): Eukaryota > Metazoa > Chordata > Aves > Phaethontiformes > Phaethontidae > Phaethon > Phaethon aethereus. The sequence goes on along the minus strand of NC_138580.1, from coordinate 1,717,721 downwards.
CTGAACGTTTCCCTTGGTGGGTTAAATGCTGCAATAACGTCTAATAAACTATGGGTATGCAATGATTTAATGCTATAATATGGACAAACTACCAGCATTTACATTTTCTGCTGAAATCAAATGACCCAAATTAAACAAAGTGAAGAGATTTAATTTAGTCTCTGATGAGCAGATGCGATATCAACAGATCCCCGTACATCGCTTGGTGTACCTGGGGAGCTATACATAGCAGACCTACAGAATGAACTGATCTGGAATTGAATAATCCTCCTCCACAGAGGATAATCCCACCACATAATTGTCTGTGCAACTAAGGAGGGATGTGCAGTAGAGTCTTTTGGTCTGGATAGGGACAATGTAATAAAAAGAGAAGGATTCTTCACTTTATGGTATGGTATCTGATGTAGGGTCATTGTGAGAATTTTGAAGAAGGACGTATAGTAAGGATGATGTTCGTGGATTTTTATGGGCAGATTTATGATCATTTAGATTAGTGTCTCTGCTGCAAAACATTGGACACGCAACCTCTTCATGAGTGTCCTCAGCTCATCTAGCCCTTAGCTTCTCTGGGTACTGTAAGATACCTTGGCGATAATAAGAGTGAATAATAAAACTGCAAACAAGGAAACACCCTTTTCTCCTCCTCTCATTTTGATACTGCTGTGCATTTCTGCGTATTTTAAAACATAATCTTGTGCGGTACTTTTTTTTTCAATTTCCAAAATTTTATCAGTTTTAAATGTAATTAAAATGACTTGGGAAATACAGGACAAGCAGAATTTATTCCAGCTTTGTATGTACTTTGAAGTATGATGTTAAGCTCTGGAAGACAACTCTGAACATAAACAGCCCTGAGCTTTGTGCTAGAGCCTTTCTGATTTTCAGTCTTTGATATCTGACTTTCAGATGCCAGGGTTGGCATGAGACGCCTTCGTGTGCGAGGAAAACCTTTACTGTGCCTTGGAAACAAATAAATTCAAAGTGCCCTTTTTTGGACATACTGTCCTATGGGGCTCACCCTCCTTTAGACACCACTGGGTAAGCAGAGGGTGTCATCGTGGATGATAACTAGTAAAGGACTTTTAGTTGTTTGTCTGAAGTCTTGAATCTAACTTGTAATTGATGGGTAGTTGTATGATGAATGAGATCGCTGAGGTTGTGAAGGTGGGATGGCTAAGTGGTGTTATGGTAGGTGATGTTTAAGAAAGAAAATGTACGAACAAGTTGACTTTTCTTCAGGGACATCATTCATTCGTTCTCTTGGCCCTTGATAGAGAAGTTTTCAGTAAGGAGGAGGCTACTCCCGAACAAGTACTGCATTGGGACTGGTTGATTTTTCAAATAACACAAACAACAGGGATATGCTGAGCCTGCATCACAGTCAGAGAATGTAGGGTATGTAAATGCTAATGAATAACTCACTAATTTAGAATTTTTTAGGGAAGTTTCAAATTTGTGGTATTACAAAGAAGCACCAAAAAGCTATACATAATTTCTTCTCGCTTTACCTGCAGTTTAATTCACTAGTGTGTGTGTCGCTGCTGAAGTACATATGTACGCGCTCAGCTGCCCCTTCTGGAAGGGCTTTCCTGAACCGGGGTCACAGTGGGAACAGTAGAGCCAGAAAATCATACAATAGCAAAATATCCCCCCAAAAACGTGGAAATTATTTTAAGTCGCAATGATTAAGAATCCATATTAGGTGTGTTTAAGTGATGTGACTTGACCTGTGTTGACAGGTTGATGTAGGCGTGTTTGTATTTTTGAAGTGTGTCTAAGGAATGGAAAGAATATGCAGAATTTTGGATTGTCTTTTGTAATAAACAAATAGCTTTAATTTTGCTTCCACAAAATCAGCAATGTTTTGTATCTGTTGCTCACTTTGTCTTAATTTCTACATTTTCCAAACACAGGTGAAATTATTGACCTTTCATTCTTCCACTGAATGGGCAGGTAGAATGCCCTAGAAAACAGTAATTAATTTCTTCTTTTTGAGAAACCACCAAAGATGGGAAGATCTCAGAGGGCTGTGTACTTCAAACCACAGAATTTGGGATTTGTCACAATAAAAGACTTACTTGACCTAACTGTAAGCGCTCGACACGCTTTATATTAGTTGCCCCGTGTCCTGCGTGCAGCTAAGGGTTTTTCTGTTTGCCATGTCAGGAGATACTGAGACTGTTGGATGTGGATTTCTCGGCGTACCGAGCAGCAGGGAGGAGAGCTGGGGTCCAAGGGAGCTGTAACACAGCGGGGCACAATCCTCTGGATACTCTGCCGTGTCGTCTTAGCCAGAAAGCAGAATTTGATATTCCCTCTGCCTTTGGGCTTCTGGCTTGGGAGCTTGAAGAGATCGGTAACCGGTTTGAAATGTATCCTGCTCAACAGGCTTGAAGTCCCTTTTCCAGGCTGTCCTGTTGGTAGAGCTCTTTAAGGTTTTCTTAGAGATTAACCCCCCCTTTCATTCTGTGTTTTTTCTGTATTTTTTGGCAGGTGCAAGACAAAAGTCTACCCCGACGAGCTGCCCAACACAAGTGTCGTTATTGTGTTTCACAATGAAGCCTGGAGTACTCTGCTTCGGACCGTGTACAGCGTCATAAATCGCTCGCCGCACCGCCTGCTTTCTGAAATCATCCTGGTGGACGACGCCAGTGAGAGAGGTAGGTTTTGGGAGAGAGGAGTGCCATTCCACCGCGTGTGAGGGTCCCGCAGAGAGGGCTGTGGAGTGCGGCTCCCTTTCATCAGTGCTGAGCCGGCCCTGTGCCTCTCGCCGGGCATCGCCGCTCGCCGCTGGGGCCAGCGGACGCCGGTGGTTGTGGGCAGAGGTAAAGTACTCTTACCGGTTCTGACAGAGCCAAAGGTTGGGTGTCGAGTCATAAGTCGCGTGTACGGTGCTCCTATCCAGCAAGTCCCGAGTGCTTTTTTGCACCGTGGTGTATCATGTCACATTACTGTACAAGACAGTCCTTTTTCATCTCTCTCTGTCTCTCTTTTGCTGTCTCTCAACCCCCCCCCCTTCTGTGTTTCAGGTTTTCGGAATGTCCAGGTGGAGCCGATTTCCTTGTAATTCTCCTATTTATGGTTCATTTCTTTTGGTCTTGGCTTTTTTCTTCTTTTTTTTTTTAAACCCAGGGTTTAGAAAGAAAACTGTCTGCATGTAAAACTGGTATTACCTGGAAAAGGAAACACATTACAGTCTATAAATGGAATCAATGAAATGATGAATTTTCCTGGAGTAGCCAAATGTGTATAATGGCAAATAAAACATATAGCTGCCACTGTTCAAGAGACAGATGATGCAAGCTAAGTCATCCTTTATTTCTGCCCCATGTAGCGTTAACTTAACTCTAATTACTCTGCTGGATTCCCCTGGTTCAGAAAACAAGTAGGCTTAATGTTTCTCTGGGCCAGAAGGCGGAGGAAGACTTTAGCCCAAGTAACTACAAGTCTTCCTAAAAGCAAAGTTTTGGATTCCTAAGGGGCTCAAATGGTGAAATTCATCAGGAATGGCAGTATTTGTATTTAACCACAGACAAATTAGCAAAAGTGTAATCATTTCGCACTCACTATTGATTGCTGCTTTATTTCAAGGAAACTGATCATGACATTTAAAACCGCTGTGACATTTCCGTGAGGTGCTCCGGCAGATGTGTGTGCGTGCATGGGCTGTTTCCGTGTGGCTGTACCGAACAGGGGGCCAGTGTGAACCTCCATCCCTTGGCTCTCGGTCTGCAGAGGAACTCTAAATATGTCAAAATGTGTTTGCCGTGTCACGGCAGTGTTCGTGCACGGCAGTCCTTGGAGGGCTGAGCATGACGCATAAACTCTGCGGTTATATTTGGAGTCCTCGGTAGTTGCTGAACCTAGCTAAAAACAATGGTTTTCTTCTGTTTGTTTGTTTGTGGTTTTTTTTTCCAATTATCTTTGGCAGAGTTTTTGAAGGCCTCGTTAGAGAATTATGTGAAAAATCTGGAAGTCTCCATAAAAATCATTCGGATGGAGCAGAGGTCAGGACTGATCCGCGCGCGGCTCCGAGGGGCAGCAGCCTCGAAAGGGCAGGTGATAACGTTCCTGGACGCGCACTGCGAGTGCACCCTGGGCTGGCTCGAGCCGCTGCTGGCCAGGATAAAGGAGGACAGGTACGGGTGGCTCTCCTGCGTCCGGGGGCGGGGGACCTGCCTCCAGCCCATGCCTTGGTTTCACTGTGCTGCTAAAAAGTAGAAATGAAAACAATTCATTGCTCTGAAAATGAAGTTTGGTTGTTCTTTTCTTTTTAATCCAGAAGATAAAGTATTCTATAATATTTGTATGAAAATCTAATTTCTAAATAAATATGCAATAAGTTTTTTATTCTTACAGCAGGATTTTTGTTGTTGACAGTAAGAATGGTAATGCCAGTAACGGTAGCAACTTGTGCCATTTACTTTCACAAGGTCTAGCTGTTGCCCACCCTGATGGCCATCTTTCTCCCTTTTTTTCTACCAGGCATGACTTTTTGTCTCTGGGACCTCCATTACTCTGTGAAATTTGCAGTCTTTTCCCCGTCCCCCTTTTCCCCATCTACCTTTTCCCCCCATCCCTGTTCCTCCTTTTTTTTTTTCCCCTTTTTCCTTTTTTTTTCCCCCTTTTTCCTTTTTTTCCCCCCTCCCTCTTTTTTTTTTTTTTGTTTCAGTAGACAATGCAAATTTCCCCTTTTTTGTGAGTAAGTGCATAAAATCCCTGCAAGTGAGACCTGAAAACCACGCTGTCCTCCCTGGGAGCGTTGCAGCAGCCAAGGTCCTCGCTCTGCTCGACGGAGCAGCAGCTGCACGCGTGGGCAGCACCAGCCCGCCTAAGCGCAGACCTGGGAGATGGCTTTGTTCTCTCTTAGGGAACGCGTCGCAGGCGCTCCGCGAGACGTGCATGCACACGTGATTAAAGCCAGCGCTGCTCGAGCCCCGCAGCCCCAGGCAGAAATCGCCTCCGTCGCGTTCGTCGCGACGCTGCCGGCCTCAGCGAGGCGTTCAGGAAGGTGCCATGTCATGCACGGAACCGCCAGGAGAAGTTACCGGCCCGGTGCAGCTCCTGCCGCTGGAGCGAAGCGTGCAGCGCTCGCTCCGGCCGGCGCGGAGGCTTTGGCGGAGCAGCGGGAGCCCGGGGCAGGGCTGGGTGGCAGCAGCTTTCCGCTCTTGAGAGTGCAGCGAGGAGTCGGTGTGGCCAGAAAACAGCAGGGAAGGGGAGTTGTGCGCGGCCTCGTTTCCGGAAGGATAGTCCTGTGCAGAGAGGTGGTAAATGGGGGTTTATGCAGAGAAGCCTCAAAACACAACGATGGGATATTCAGCATAACAAGAAAAATTACTTTGTTTAAAAAAAGCGGATCTTTCTCTTACAGGAAGACTGTTGTCTGCCCAATCATTGACGTGATCAGTGATGACACATTTGAATACATGGCTGGATCAGATATGACTTATGGAGGGTTTAACTGGAAACTTAACTTCCGCTGGTATCCGGTTCCCCAGAGAGAGATGGACAGGAGAAAAGGAGACAGGACCTTGCCTGTAAGGTAAGGAGAGTGAAACAAGGGTACTCTGCTATTTGACTCTACTGTGTACGTGTTTATGTAGGTAGTAATGCTTAATACCTAAGATTTTGCTGCAGTATCAGAGAATGCATGTCAGATAGTTGTGGCACACTGTTCAGAGAAGAGCAAAATCTGACCTATCCTTAATGCTGCAGTGTAGTTATCAGAGCTGAGAAAACTCATTTATATCTTCTTTTCAACATTCACTAATTCAAAATATTACCTGCTTTTTAAGTTCCTTCTATCTTTGACTTCTGCAAGTCTCAAGCCTGTTGACCTTGTGTTTGCAGATGTTACTGTTTTTTCATAATTTAAGGCAAATATTAGAACATATTCCAAAATACACATTTTTGAATGTTGAACCCCAGTATTTGGTTGTGAAGGTTTGCACTTAAAATGCATGCTTTTATTGCCTAGAAAATAAACTTGATGACTCGGCACACTGGGTCAAAAATGATCTAAAAGTATCTTGTGAATTCCCATGATAGTTCCTGACTTCTTTCATTTTATTGCTCAAACCACGGACTGTAACAAAACCTCTAGAAAAATTTTAAATTAAGCTGAAACAGAACAAATTGAATAAATTACTTGCAATGGGTTATTTGCTCAGCTCTGATAGCTTCTGTGGTCTTCATGAAAAGTTAAAAAAAAAAAAAAAAAAAGCAAGCTTTCACAAGTGGATGTAATGGTTTCAAACCTGTTTGAGACATATGATGAAGTGGACAGAATTCCAGTCTTGCATAGCCCCCATTGTGCGCAACAGGCAGATAAAGGGAGAGCCAACTCAGGGGACAGCAGTCCCAGCCCGGCTTTGCGAAACACTTCCAGGTAAGGCAGTGGATGGGCGAAGAACAGCCTTTCAAAATTACTTATGCTGGAAAATGGGCAAAATCTGTCATATTTTGTCCTGCGAAGCCTGGAGTCAGGGGCAGGGCTGGATTTTTTTAGATTTCATTCTCGGGAAATGATCTCAGGAAAAGCGAGCAGGATCCCCGGGAGCAGGAGCAGACCCTGTTGTTAGCAGAAGGGGGATGAAGCTATTCTTGAGCCAATAGAACTGTTTTTCCTGTGATCTAAAATACTATCACTGAGCTGTGAAGTCTGCCAGCAGCTATTTCGTTAAAGCTGAGGTGTGCGTTAACGTCGGTGGGGGTAATTATGCTAACGAGCTGCACAGCCTCACGCCGTGTCACTCGCTGTGCTCTGTTTATCCTGTCTGTCCCATGCCAAATCAATTCACAGGCACAGGGAGTTTTCAAAGAAATGCAAATCCGAGTTCCGATTTCCTTGAGACGCAGTAGTACTCAGAGTTAATCCAGAATCAGACATGTAATTGACTTTTAAAATTATTAAAACAAAAATAGCTGCTTTTTTTTTTTTTTTTTTTTTCTCCCCCCTCACCAGCTTTTAGCGGGTGATTGCGTGGGCTTTTTGGGATTCTCCTGGTAAGATGGGTGTTAGTGAGCAGAGTGTGGGTGAAGGGGTCGGAGGTTAATGCCAGGTGCCATAGTTGTCACTTACGCAAAGGCTTTGGAGTGAAGAGGTGGCTCTGAGGGTGTGTAATTGTGCTGGCTTAAGACCAAAGGGCTGGCTTTTAGACGTATAGATGCCCTTTCTGACCACATAGTGGAGGCGTTTCAGTCCCTTCGGTGTCAGGAGAAGGTGCCTCCTGTTCCATTTTCCCTTTTACCCCATGGGAGGGGAACAAGCAAAGCAAGTGAGCCGTGGAGCTGCCCGGCTGTCAGGGCCTTGCTGTAGGAAACAACATTTAATAAGTCATCAGCTGCTTTCAGTGCTAACCAGTACTTCCAAATGCTCATCAAATGCAGTCCAAGAGACTGCAGCGGTACATCAGTCCTGAGGGGTCAGAGACACAACCACAAATTGTGTATCCAAAGAGAAGAAGTAGAATATTTCAGCTAAGTTAAGAATGGTTTTGGCAGCTGCTGCCACCTGCATATTCAAAAAATGGGGGGAGAAAAATAAACAAAAGCCCAACCCATACCAAAAATTTAGAAACAAATTGGTGAGTTCATTTTTTTTATTCCATATTGCTTTCCCCATTCCGTAACATTATTTCAGTCTTGTGTAGGTTGAGTATGTCTTTATTCATATTTTTCCTTTGTAATCAATAGAATAGGTATAGAATACAAACATCATTGGATTATATATTGGTGTGCATGTATGCGTAATATAACCATTACACTCAAATTCTGCTTTTTCATTACATTAAAAACCCATGCAGTTGACAAAAGCTTTTCTCAGAATACATATCTTCCATAACAACATTGACAAACTCCTCCCTTTGCTTTTAAGATTTCAATTCATAATGCATACATTTTCAAACTATGAGTATTTGATATCCAATTCATTATTTATGTATAATTTGTGTTATTGTGTAACACATAAATAAAAAATACTGTATATTTGAACGGAAAAGAGGCAGATAGCTTACCGATAAGAGCTTGCTAGTCGCTATGAAGAGAGTGCAGCCATCACGTAGGCTGTGATCATTAACCCCAAGGAAGTTAAGGGTAGAAGGAGCTGTACTCTCAGAAGAGGGTGCCTGATCCTTTCTAGTTAGGAGACGTGGAACGCTGCTTGCTGCTTTGCCTTAGGGAGTTCAAGGAGCTGTTAAATTCCTAAGTTAGGTATTTGAGTCAGATATCTGCCTTTGTTGGAATCTCTAGATATACTGGGAAAAGGTTAATTAATTCAGTGACTGGTGGTAGAAACCCATAGCTAATTGTCATGCAGTACAGCTGTGAAAGAGCTTTCTCACTGACAGCCATTACAAAAGCTAGGTTGGTTGTCGTATTTTTAAGCAAACTGAAGGGTGGGGATCCGTAGGTGCCTCTCGTAGCAGCCAGTGCTGCCTTGCCGCGGGCAGACCGGGTGCTGATCCGAGCGCCCTCCGTGACCGCCATTCCTGCTCCTCGCACACTAGTCCCTACCTCTTTTGCCCCTTATTTTCTTCTGCTGGTTCTTAAACCCCAGCCTGGCGTCCCTTCTCTTGTTCTCGGTTTCTTCTTCCTTTATCTACTTTTCTCTCAGGTCAGCTAACGCCACGATAGCGTGCCCTGTCCCAGCGTAGTCTAAAATGGTGACTCTTCCCCAAGGACTCACGGGTTTTGCAAAGGCAGCGAAAGCCCTTCCAGTTTGCAACGCTGCCGGTTAGAGGTGGCGGGTGAAGGTGGGCAGCGCTAACGGTGGGGAGCTGCCACCTCCACCCCGACCCCCCTCGGTACTCCCCGTCCTGGGGGAGGAGAGGATGGAAATCCCTGGTCATCAGGTACTGGGATTTCTTGGTTTTGTTTTTGTTTTTTTTTAAAGGTACTTACAGTTTTTTTACACGTACAATAATCGGAAGTGAAAGTAACACCAGGGAGCTTTCATTTCGTGAGGTGTCTTTGCTAGGACTGAAACTATAAAGTGCGAACAGGAAGGGGACATTCAGAAGAAATCCCTGAAGAAAACATTGTTCCTGGAGGCAGAGCTGGTCAAGACAAATATTTCATTCTGTGAGGTTCGTTAGGATCAGTTGAAACGTATTTTTTCAGGTGTATTTGCAGAAATCACATGTGCACTGTGGCTTTGGGTGCAAACGTTACCTGAGCCGTGGAGCTTGCAGGGAGCTTTAGGGGTACGTTTCTTGCTCTGAAGGTGCAACAACCCCCAAGGACTCATGTCAGTGGGTACATATGTATTTTCTTTTTTTTGAGTAGCGAAGGCTATTCATTGCTGTTCTGTTGCACCTCAGGATTTTGTCTTCTTTCCACGTAAATGCTGTAACTTCCACTGTCACTGGTGCGACCTCCGGCTTTGCAAACTTTGTAAATGATTAGACCTTGTCAGACTGTGTTATTTTAAGTGCAAAGCCCGTTTCTGTTCTCAGAGGGCTCTCTGGGAGCAAAACTGGGGTGGTTGCCCGGTGCAGAGGTGGAGCTGAAAACTAAAACTTCCTGCGGATGATCCGGTGGGCGTGGGTAGATCGGGGAATTACCAAAACGCAGAGCCCTGGGCAGTGCCGTTCCTGGTTCAGTGTAAACGCTCATGGGCAGTGCCAGCTAAAACCAATGGTCTTGCTTAGTATTGTCTTCTCTTTCCACTCAAAAATCCTTGCACAGTATTTGTACTTTGCGGAACATTCTTTTTCTTTGAATGAACTCATTTCTCCTTCTGTGATTTTTGCCTGCGGCGCTAGAAAACTTGCCTGCACTAAGAAAACTTTTGCCTGCACTAGAAAACTTGCCTGCACTAAGATAAGTTTACAAACATCTTGTCTTCTTAAATCTACAGCATTAGAGAACAAAAAGTGTTTCCGTGCTGGGCAGTTACAGTCTCTCCACAGCATATTCCTATGGAAATGTCCATATTGCCCTTATTTTTAAGCTGAAGACACTCCAGGCTAATACTTATAAATACTAAAAATAAATAATAATACTTTGTTCTGGAAAAGTCTCTTCTCAGGCCTAAATTGGTTATTGGGAGGAAAAATACAAGATCATGTATTAGGAGCGTATTTTATTTATCTTCTTATGGCTGATTAAGGTTAGAGTTGTCTTCCATTAATGCTGCCTAGGTGGTGGACAGCGGTGTTTGAAAGCTGGCGTAAACGTCTTATTCCAAGCGACCTAAGTAGTGGTCTTGTTCGATCACGGTGCTGCTGGTGTGACCATTGGAGCCCTTTGAGCGACCGCGCGGGGCGGGGAGCTCGGAGGCTGCGGGCTGTGGTGGCTTTGGGGACCCCCCAGCCTGGGACACCTGACCTGAGCATCCCTGGCCATGGCAGGGGCTGGAGTCCCCTCGGGAGCGGCTCCGTGCCAGCCCTCCTCGCTTTCCCTCCCTGGCGCGGCGTGCTGGGTTTGGGGGCGCGGGGGGTGCAGCAAACCCGGGGTTACTGAGGTACCTCATGCTGTGCAGCTCCTCCTGCGGGAAGTTACAAGTGCAGACGTGCCGGAATGGGAATCCCGCTTGCTGCCAATAATTACAGAAATGAGCAGCAGACGTTGTCTCCAAAATAAAATGAACAGTGTGTTTGAATGGTGATTAGAGCTAATCATAACATACCACTGTAGTTGTTAGTGTGACTCCACGTAGGCAAAATACAGCTAATAGGAGCAAAGCTGAGGAAGAAGCTGTAGGAACCCTTACTCTTTCTAATGCTACTGCTTCAGCTGTTTTTACAGTGAGAGCTCTGCAGATCTGTTTGCGTAACATTAAATTTCTGTAACAGAGAATAGTCCTGCCTGCTGCGTCTCAGTTAGTTGAGAACCCGTGGCATGTATTGGTGCATAGTTACTTACATTTTACAGCATGAAACTCAGCACTCCCAATTTCGGTTGGTGAGTTATTAGGAAAACGCTGTTTGTTTTTCATAAACAGCTGCTGATGGCGTTTCAGAAGAACGCAGATCTGTGCGTATGGTTCAGTTGCATCATTCAAAAATTGCTTAAGACTGAATCCTTGCAAGAAGGGGAGATTTTGTACCATCAGTCAAAGACTGTCTTCCTTCAGGGAAAGAAAGGAGGAGGAAGGAGAGGAGGCAGAGGATGAAGGTTTCTGTTGCAGACAGAGGAGCGGGGACGATTTTGTCGGTCTGAAACCGGTGGCACTGCTCACTTCAGTAAGGCTAGTGAGGATGGGGAGACCAGTGCAGGTGGGAGCTGAGGTTTGTTCACGCAGGGCACAGGCTCATCGAAATGGTGGTGAATTGCTGAGAGTCCTGTGGGACGTTGCCCAGTTGTCGGGTGAGTGAGTAAGCCAGGTACCGACACAGCTTTTGGTATCAGTGGAAGTAGTTTTGCGTAGACTTAGAGAGTTTCTAGGTAATCAATAATAGAAATTTCTTTTAAATATAGTATTTTTGCATTGGTAATCATCTGGGACAAACCCAGTTCAATTAAGAAAGATCTCAGAGTCAGCTTTCTTTTCTTCTCCCCGTTCTAGGTGGTATTTAACTTGCCCGATACCGGCCAGGTCACGCCACCCGGCCGTCCCGTCGGCTCCACACGGTCGCAGCGTAGCTCGGCGCAGCTCAAGGGGCCAGCGGTGCTGTTGGTGGCAGCAACCTGGCCAGGCTGAGGGCAGCAAAGCGGCTTTGAAACCTGGGAAGGTTTAGCCTTGTCCAAATGACAGACAGTTAATTAACTGAGCTTTCAGTCCTGAGAGCCCAGGGAGAAAACTGGAAATGAAGTGTTGGTAAACGCAGGGTCCCGTGTTATTGCATTGCTAAACCGTGGGGTTTTTTTCTGGGAATAATGATAGTCAGCTCTTGCAGAAGGGGAAGTAACTGCCCAGCAGGCAAATTACCTGGATTTGTTGAGTTTGAGGGTAGGCGAGGACTTCTTACTGCCGGGGCTGCGTCCGGTGCCACCGCGGGAAGAGCTGTGTTCTGCGCTCTGCGCGCGCCTGCGCGTGACACGCACGCTAGCCCGTAACGTACTGCTGCGATCTGTCTGCGAATCGGGGGGTGCTGTAGCTAGCTCGTGTCGCACGTAGATAACACGAAAGCTACTCAAGGGAGACCTGCGAAATGCCCAAGCGGTTCAGGTTCGGCCGCGGGCGGGAGCGCCTGTGATGCCCTTCTTCCAGCCTGTTCCTGCGTTGCACGCCAACCGTTTTGTTGCTGTTGACTTGCTTTTCAGAAAAATTCTAGGAGCTTGTTTTATATCGGCGTTGGCACGGGGCTGTCTCCCCTCGCAGGAGCTGTAGGTGGGCAGAGCGCCGATGCTGGAAGAGCTGGTGCAGGTGCCTCACCTGACGGCTGCGCGTCGGGTATTCCTGGCGGTCTCCGCAAGCGGTTTACCAAGTAAAATAACCCAATGAATGAGTTCATTTTTCGTGACCGGATCCTTCGCAGACAGGCGGGAGTTACTGGCACGTTCGCGTGCGGTTGTACTCGTCTGCGTTGAGCCAGCGTTGGGTTATGCTTTTTCAAAATCCAGTCTCCACTTTGCAGCTGCTTTTGACGCCGAGGACGGGAACACGGCTGATACTTGACCGGCCGGGCTTGATCTGCGCGCATTAACGTGCCCGGGGGTCCTCCCCAGCGAAGCCCGTAGGTGCGGGGACGCCGAGACCCCAGCAGACCCCTGACACCAAAGCCCCGCCGGCGGGGGGCTGCTGGGGCCGCCCGCGGCGCAGGGCCGGGGCGCGGCTCCCGCGGCAGCGTCCGCAGGGACGCGTCTGGGCTTCACCCCCCGCTTGGGGCAGCCCCTCTAGCTGCGCGCTGGGCTCTGTGCGCCCGCGCCGCGGCCGTCGCGTTGGGAGCCGAGGTGCGGCGGGTGGGCGTCGGCGCAGAGCGCGGGGCCGTGTTCCTGCTGACGGGGGTGAGCGCTGCTTTTTCCTTATTTCACCCAGGCTCCAGGTGCCGAAAAACACAGGGCAGATGTTTACGGGGAAACGGGACATCTTTACACAAAGAGAAGTTGCACTCTGACTGGATTTGCCTGTTGTAAGGATTTATAATCCTGTTAAGAGAGATTATGCCTGGTAATTTTATGCACATTTAGTCTCCCTCTAAGGCAAAGCCGAGGCATTAAACTCTCTTCACTAAGCATTTCAGATTGGATTTGAACTGCTGTTCTGGATGCAGAAGGCCAAAATTCCATCCACTTTACCATTACAATGCTCCTGAAATAATCTATGGAAATGTGATTTTGCGGGTAGGAAGCAATCCTGCAGTTCTCACTCGGGCAGCGCTCTCTTCGACTTCAGGGGGAGCTCTGCCCGAAAGGCAAGCGCACAGAGCACGCGGTCGAAACTGTATTATTGTTGTTAGTAGTTTATATCTAAGTTGCTGTACATAGAATATATTTATAGTCAAAATGTCTGAGGTAGTGAAATGTACTGTAGTGTCACTTAATAAATTCCACAGTGTCTTTCAAAAGGTATTTTTTCTTTTCTTTCCTTTTTCCTCTTTTTTTTTTTTTTCTGTTTGTTTTCAACTAGGACCCCTACTATGGCTGGTGGCCTATTTTCTATTGACAGAAACTACTTTGAAGAGATAGGAACTTACGATGCAGGAATGGATATCTGGGGTGGCGAGAATCTTGAAATGTCTTTTAGGGTAATTGCCGTTTTCCTTCATTTTCTGTCAACAAACACAGTTGTGCTGTAACGGTTCCTACGCCGCGGACAGGGCACTTCTGCTTTAGCTGTCATGCGAGTCGTGGGTTAATTTAAATTCGCAAGATATATGGGAATGCCTCATTGTAGTATTTTGGTCCTTTTTACTGCATGAAACATTTTATTACTGTTTGGAAATTTTTACACTTTCAAAATAATATATATTTTAGTAATGCCTTTCTTTATAAATGAGGCTTTCTGTGAGCTAGTGCAAATTCAAACTGACAGAAACAAGATATAAATTTGTTTAGTGTTAAAAAAAAAAGAAAATATATGTTTTAGCAGAAGTTTTTGAAAGTGTGTGTCATCATGAACTTGCAAGTTCTGGCTGGGATTTTAATTCTGTGTGAGAGCCGAGCTCGCAAAGAAATTTCACATCCTGCAGAGAAGTGACTGTGTCTCTACTGGGGGTAGGTATGTTGCCCACGACAAGAATAAAATCCTCTTTGAGTGAAATGCATTTAGTAATTGTCCTTCAGACATAAAGGAAAATTGGAAAATTGAGTCTTTGATAAGTAATTGTTTGAAAGGATGTTGAAAATTACTTTGAACATCTCTGATGTATCACAATTTATGCATTTTAAGTAAGTATGCAAAATGAACCCTGGTATGCCCATCGAGTACCCATAGCACGTCCTGGGCGTAGCTTTCCTTCCTTTTTTTTTTTTTTTTTTTTTGTCTTTTGTTTTCAGCCAGGGCTGGTAGACTATTTTCTATTGGCAGAAACCACTTTGAAGATTTTTGTGAAGCAGTTATTTCTAGAGAAGATAAACCGTAGTTTTGAAAGCATTTTTCAGGCCGTTTACTATAAGCTATAATCATTCACTTTCCGGTAAAATGGAAGGGTAGAGTTACTACTTCTGAGCGTTAATGTTTTACATCAGTGGATTTCAACATTTTTTGTTGTATAGACCCCTAAAAATATTCCTTGGATGTATATAGGAGCTTATTTTCAACTTAAGTCTTGTTAGTAGGCTTGTTTTTCACATCTTTAGAAGTGATCCCTGGAGCAGAGAGTGACTAGCATTACTTTGAATTAAATATGTGCCTCTCATAGACTAAATCTGCGTATTACTACTGTTTGTTTCTCACCAAGTATCGGAGTGTGTGATTTCTGTGAAGTGAAGTTCACCTGGTTCATTGAAATTTTAAGATCAGAATTGCTGATGCATGTTAAACTGTGACGGAGGGAACCTCGAAGCAGTTTGTTATTGCTGGCGTTTGTTACCGCTTACACAAAAATCTTTTGCAGGACCAGTTCCAGGTCATTACTGTGGAAAGGTCCCATTCTCATTAGTGAGGAGACTAAAATATTTAACTCTACTTCTGGAAGAACACTGGCTTTTCATCATAAAAATTATAATCCCTGAAAAAAAACAACTCAAAGGGGCAAACAAGGCAATTTTTGTTCAGAGTCCATATTCGAGAATATATGGAAGTTGATTCTCCATGGGCTCCTTCTGGCAGTGGCTATTTTTGTTAACAAAGATACAAATATTGATCATTTTTCTGTCGGGCCTTGCAAGCGCAACAGAATAAACTAATTTACAATTCCACAGCCTTTTCCCGCTCCCTGGCGTAACAGATTCATTTTGGCAGAAAGCATTTGATCTTCTGCTGAGAGCAGCATGTGAGCACGTATTCAGCTTCCAGCATACGGTAAAGAAATGCCCTAAATAGGATATTCTTAATGCATACTCTTGCTCGAATAATGCTAATGTACTTTGAGAAGCTTTCCCGAGAAGTTTAGCAATTTAATGGTGGTGTTCTGTCTTCATCTTCCGCTGTTCTGCGCTGGCTCTTGGCAGCTGCCTGAGAAGCTCACTGGGGTTCCCGGCACGGGTCAGCCGGCTCCCGGTCGGGATGATTTGGGGTTTGCGGTCATGTGTAGGGCAGGTTGAGCTGGTACTTCTGCCTTGGTACAGTTTCTCTGGTTCTGCTTCCTGGGCACTTCTGTAATATATTTTATATATATAAAAAAATAATACTTGGAGGGTTTGTTTTTCTCCCCCCCCCCCAATAATCATTCCTTGAGTCCTGTTTCAAATCAGACTTGAACCCTGTTCCAGTGCTTATGAGAGTACGCCAGCGATGGGTTTAACTTACACAAATTTTGTGAAAGAACTGTCATGAGATCTTAATTTCAGCTTTAAATTAAAAGTCTCAGTCCAAAATCTGTGGAAAGACAAAGACCAACAGTAGCCGTGCTCTCTGCAGAAAGCCTCAGTGATAAAAGCAGGGAGGCAGCTCTGCCATTATTCTTATTTTACTCGTTAAGACTGAGGGGGGAAGCGAGGAGAATTTTCTCATGAACTCTTCAGGTGTTGTATTAGAGAACTTTATGTTCTGGAAGATTTTTCCCACTTAAACTTCAAGAAACATTACCAGCCTGGAAAGCATGCACCAGCCTAATAAGAGGGCATGGTGTCAAGGAAAGAAATAAGATGATGTGCTTCCAGCGGCGGGACATGACCATGGAAATGCCAGGCAGCCACACGATGATACTTCTTCAGAAATTTAGAGCCTTCGTCTGTAAAGAAAACCAACCAAATAGTCAAATGCATCAGGTACGACTGGATCAATAAAATCCTGAGGCCTCTGCATTTAAAAACCTATCTGATGTAAAACAGCTGCAGAAAACCAGTAGCAAAGAGTGCCGAGGGGCTGGGGGGTTCCTCCAGCAGCCGTGACGGTCCAGCAGGTTTCCGGCGTATCTGGCCGCAGCTGGGAAAAGACCCAGGCTAACTCCTGGTCTGGGAGGTTGTTGCAGTGGGAGTCTGCCATCAGGACGTTTCTGGAGCTCTTGTTAGACTGGGTGGTTTTATCATCAAACGGGAGGGGGTTGGTTCTGGTCTTGGTCCGGTATTGGGAACACAAAACCGAACCCCGCTGTCTTGTTAATCCTTGCACCCTCAAAAAAACGTTACAAAGGGCCGTTGCTCCTTGCTGAATGACGCCTCTTGGAGGGTGTCTTTTGTTCACGGCAGTGGGGGAAAACACAAAAGTCCTGGCAGGAATCTCTTACAGCTGTAAGAGTCTACTTTAGTAAATGAAAACCTCATTTATTCTTAAACATTTACCATATTTTTATTCATAGAATTCAGTAAACATTTTTAATTTTCTGTTAAATTCTCTAAGTGGTTTTTTCCCCATTCAGAGAATGCCCTGAAAACTTGATAGTCAGAAAGGAGCTCATAGAGCTTTGGAAAGGGTATTAAAAATAATCTGTCCGTCAGAAAAAAAAAAAGATTATTCTTTAGAATAATCCAAATAGGCCAAAGCAAGGCTCGAGAAAGCAAATGCTTACTTGAACAACAATCAGATGCTGTTTGCTTTCGGTGTTCTGGCAGCTGCTAGAGGTGCAGAAGAGGGTATGCAAACGTTTAAATGTGTGTTTCTCACGTCGTGTGATATATTAGTACGTCGTTCTCCGTCTCTGAAAGTTCTGGGTTTACTGTCGTAGGAAGTCTTAGAGTGAATGAATAAGGAGCAAGGATGTTTAGTTCGCTTGTAACTTGGTGCAGTAGCCGATCTATAGAAATAGTCATATTCTAGCGTGCGTAAACGGCAACCACGTCGTGCAGGCTCCGCATCGTGCAGCAAAAGGGACCGTGCTGGTGCGAGGAGCCGCGCCCGGCCACGCCGCAGCCCCCTCCCCGTGTCCCAGCCACGGCGGCTGCTGCTGCTGCTTGGCGGAAATCCTGACGCGGCTGGATGCTTTCCCAGATCTGCGCCAAGGGTTATTGATAGCGACTTTTCAGCCTGAATGCGTGTGAGGTCTCAACTTTCAGCTGCAAAACTCTAGGTGTAAGAGAGCATTTAAACACGTTTCGGGAAACGGTTTCAGCAGGATCGTTGATTCGGGTGACGGGAAGACCGGCGCGGTGTAATTACGGGCACAACGGTGTGTAACTCCTGGTGAGGCTGGAAAGGTTGCATGTGTGCGACATTATTTTCAGAAGTACACCATGACATTGAAATTAATTTTGTCTGTTGGTGAGTGGAATTTGGGGTATATAAGTCCCTAATCACCTGGCAAACATTGAAAATCTATGTCCGTGCTTTTCAATATTCCCTAGCCGTTTGACTACATCAACTAATTTTAGGAGTACAGTTTGCTCACAAGTTGTATTGGAAATATATTTATATGCTTACATTAAAGCATGCAACATTTTTGCCTTCCTTTGGTCTGCATTAATTTTCCTGTGTGTCAGGATTCTTACATTTCTATAGGGAAAATATTCAAGATACACTGGTTCAGCTGATTTCATTATAGAGATCTTCGGTATTAGAGTTTTTAGAGTGAGAGGTTTGGGTTTTTTCCTAATTGTCACTTACGCATCGCTGCGTAGCAGCCAACAAGTTTAAACTCACTTAACATAACTGTGCTTACGTGTTAATTTACTTTCCGACTGCAGTAATCTTTGGGGATTTTTCTACCATAGCTTTGATCTGTGCATATACGTGAGAGAGGTTTAATCTAACGCTATCATCAATAAACACACACACACGTACCAGAAGAACCCCTTTATGTAAAGAAGTATTTTCTAAAATGAAGTAAATAGAATTATTAACGTGTAAAGCATTTGCTTTTGGTGTTTATATGTCTGTAACTTGAGATTTTAGCTTCATTTTACTCTAAACTAATGCTAAGAGAGTATTACATCTCTTTTGGAGTTAGTTTTCCATACTTTGTCATAAAAGGAATGGGCAAGGAAGGCAAATTATGGAAGAGAAAAAAATGCTGCCAGCGGGCTGCACAGAGATCAGACAGAGTTTAATGCAGTCGTTTTATGCAATAATAGGAATGGTTTTAAGATGCCTCTGAAATCAAAGGTAGTTCTAAATAATTAATGCCTATATTTAAAAAGGGATAAATTATGTGGGCAAATACATGCCTTCGTTTGAATTCCACGGCGTGCAATGTTTTACCACTAACTTTGCAGGAATTAATATTTGTAAGCAAAAAGATAAATAGAAAATGGGTTAGTCTCGCATGGTTTTATTAGAGGCTAAATTATAACATGCTGGGTTTGACAGCTCATTTTTCAGACCAAGGAAATGCGGCAGATCAGCTGGATCTGTTCTTCACCCAAACACTTCAACAAGGGGCACTCTGGAAACTATCTCCTGAGTCAGGAGAAGATGGAGATTGGTATGAACTGAGTGGGAAAAAGGGTGGTGCTGAAGGACAAGATGTCAGGCTGGGGACAGTCACTCTGAGAGTTCCTTAACAACAAGGTTGCAGCTGGGTCTGTTTATTTTTACTAACAAACTCCTGGAACGTGCTGGATTGGAGGATGCGGAGAGGGACTTGAAGTATGATTGAAGTACCATGGTTGGAAGAACACCTGATTTTGGAGAATTCATTCAGGTGGAAGGAGAAGGCTTAAACTTCAGAGGAGAAGGGAAGGAAGACACCTTCAACCTTAAAAATGATGATGTGACAATAACTGGTTTAATGAATAACTTGGTGTGAAAATTAATTTTTTCTTTTTTTAAAACAAGATCCATCCATCTTATACCGGAAGAGTTGCAGTCTGGCTGTCTTTAGTCCATCGGAGCTACTACGATGACTGGAAGGACTGTAGTAAAGCAACAATGCATGAAATCGTTGCCGTGTTTTAAAGAATCTATGCGTCTTGAAGGAAAGTTACAATTCATTGGAAATATCCGATTCCCAAGCTGTAGGATCAAGTGCATTGTTTCCCTGGAAATTTTGCTGGATTAGAAAATATAATGGATGTTAAAACGAAAAAGACTGCAATAAAATTTAAGAGCAGTTTCTGTACCTTGGAGTATCACTCCTTAACCGTTATATCAACTTTTGGAAAGTAGTCATTTTACCAGGGAATATTCAGGAATGTTGCTTTGCTTTTTTAATAATATTGAAAAGATAAAATCCCTTTTCTTCTGAACAGAGTGCAGGTTCATCTGCATTCCTCTGACAACTGTAATAGACAGCAGATTGTACCAAGGACAGCCAAAAATGTACAGGAACACACATTTTAAAGAATAGTAGCGTGGGAGGAATTTCCTGCCAGGGGAGGAGAGCAGGAGCAAGCTGGGGGGGATGCGGGTCCTTAGGCAGAGCCCGTGGGTTAAAGCGTGCCTAACATTGCTTGTGCTCGTTACTCTGCTTTGTAATTACTCCCAGGTTGCTTTGTAAACGTATCGCCAATGTATAGATCAGTTTTCATGCGGGCTCCCTTTTTGGTACAGCTGTGTGTTCCTCAGCATCATCAGCTTGAAGTTTCATCTGAACTGACTGGTTGTTGCTGCGCTGCAAAACACGAGATCTTAAACGCAGGAATATTTTGGTGTTGTCATCGCTTATCCCAACAGAGTACATCACTTAGCATACTAATGTAATTATATAAAAGGATTTAGCCCTAATTAAATAAAATCTGCATTAAGTTACTATGGTAACTTAGGTCTGTGTCGAGGAGCTCTAATTATAATCTGTACTGGCGCTCCTGTTTAAAACACCCAGTGGCTCTTAAACTCTGTGTTTTATTATCAGGAGGTATTGTAAATTTTAGTCCTGCTGGCTGCTTGGGAGGAAACTAAAGCAGAGGGTGGGACGAGCCTAAATAAGGAACTGGGCAGTTGGCGATACCTTTGCTGATGCCAAAACTGTCAGTGAACCTTGGTGAAGAGTGAATCGCAAGGGATCGATACTGTCTGGCAGAACAGCAAAACTTCCTAACCCTGTAAGCATCCGATGGAAACCGCTGTTCGCCCCTGCTGTTCACCCGGCTGCCTCCAGTTCTGCCAAGTCGGACCTTCAGCCCTTCTTTAGTTTCTTCTCAGAGCCTGGAAAGGTGGGAGATCGCAGAACAGCGGTTAATACCCAAACTGATGTTTATCAGTCATCTGACAGAAAAATATGTTACTTCATTTAACAACAGGGTATTAAAGTCCAGGATTATATATTTTTTTAAATACTTGTGCAGTCGTATTGAAGGCACTGAACTTACCCAGAGTATAGATTTTGGCTCCAGTAGTGGAAAGGGACAGTTTGCATCTAGGAGATGTTCATCACATTCTCTTCTTTGTCTATAACTTTTTTTTTTTTTGAGTTGATCATGGTACTCGCCAGCATATGAACCAAAGAACAAATGTTTTGCATCTGTGTTTTACTTCTGTGGCTCTGTGATGTTCAGAGTACCTGCGCTTGCTGCTTTCTGTTGCTGTCTGTGATACTAACCGAGATCTGCTATGCCTTTGCTCAGGATGGTCATGAACATGATTCTGCTTTGAAAAATACATACTTACATATATATGTGTGTGTGTGTGTATATATAAAAAAAGGTAAAAATTCTTCTCTGTTTCTTTAAATATTTTGAAATCCTGGAAAATTCAAACACACAGATGACATCCCTACCCTACACGTAATCCACGGTAGGATGGCACCTTTCTAAGATGGTGGTTTGTGTACGTTTATGCTGTAAGGACCCGTAAACGAGCAAACCATTCACACAAGCTTCCATGTTGCAGTTAAAGTCTGGCACTTTCATTACTGTCAAGAGTTGTGCCCCTGCTGTTTCCCTTAAAATTTTACTTGAAATTCCCTGTTGAGTTGTGTCCTGGGAAGTAAATCAGGAGATAGCGGCTAACCTGTCTGTCAGAGTCCCTCCTGCTAGAAATTCAGCATGATCTGTATGCGGTTTAGTCAACGTTTTCTGCATATTTTAATTTCAGATTTGGCAGTGCGGCGGCTCCCTTGAGATTGTCACCTGCTCGCATGTTGGCCATGTTTTCCGAAAGGCAACACCTTACACCTTCCCTGGCGGCACGGGACATGTCATCAACAAGAACAACAGGAGACTGGCAGAAGTCTGGATGGATGAGTTTAAAGACTTCTTCTATATAATATCCCCAGGTAAGAAATTATTTTCTGATCATATTATGATCTGTCAAGCTGTCCAAAAAAAGGAAGGTGTAAATGTAGGGCACATACAGGTTAAGTGTAGAGATGGGTGCATGTATATGTACTAAAAGGTGAGACACAACAGCAAAAGTGCTTTTAAAATTCAAGAAAATGTCCTTTCTGTGTGTCAAAACCTTCTATATTCTGTTCCCAAGGTAATAATATTAGTTAAGGCTCCTCCTCTCCTGTGGATCATAAGGGTTTTTTTCAGAATGTTATTCTCGTAACGTTAGTTTGCAACTAAGTAGGAAAGCTCTTTGACGCATTTAGTCCAAGAAATGCAGAATTTGGCCAGATTATCCTCACGATCCCTGAAGGTCCCTTCAGAAGGCGCCAACCAGAGGGACAGCAGAGGCGCTCTGGGTCACTGCACGGACAGCAGGAGCCCTTCGGAGCACAAGGCTCGGTGCCATGAATTATCTTCACCACATCCTTCTGTCTCACCACTGCCAAGTATCGGTCCTGAGGAGAAACACTCTCTTTTAAACACACGGATTTCTATTCCTTTTTATTGGTGATTTTAATTTATATTTCAGTATAGTGCACACATATATCACATACAAACTATGTACAATGTAATCACATATATCACACACAATTGTATGAGAGAAAAAACATATTCCTATTTGATCTTACAACGGTTGTTAAGGGTTATATTGTGGGTAAATATTTTGATGAAATAACCTAATGTTGTTACGTTAAAGCTGGGGTTGTTCTTATCTAAAGGTAATTATGGCCTCCGTAGGAGTGAGCTTCATGGAATAGATACATTAAAAATGGAGCGGGATCTGGGGATTTCGTTAGCCCCCATGCCACTCTCCGAGGTCTCCCTCTGAAAAGGACATGTGGTGGTCAGCTCGGCATGGAGCTGCCTGCCCCCGGCGCTGCCTGGGCTGGGCAGAGCCATCGCTTTGGTTTGCACAGACGGTCAACGTGTGCCCATGCGGTGCCATCGCGTTTTAGTCTGACCTTTTTTTCTCTTTATTTAAGCATCAGTTTACTTCATGCGACTAACTCTTAAATAAATCTTGGTCTTTAGAATAATATAACAACTACGCTCAATGTCTCTTACGTGGCAGTTTTCATTTTTGTACTTTTACAATTTAAAATTTACCCATTCACTTGAAAAATGAGTCTTGGAGACAATTCAATTTTTATCAAACTCAGAGATTTAAACGTTATTTATTTTTGTCTTGAACAAATACAAGAATCAAAAACTTTAATGAGTGGCCATGATCCAGAAAAAAGAGCATGCACCTTCAGTGCTGGCTCTGGTAAAGACGGTTTTGCACCTGTATTTACGGTAGTCCTTTAGTCACAGCCAACCTCTTAAAGCAGGCATTTTGAGCTAAGCCTTTTCTGTCTATAAACAGGACCAGTAGTTCTATTTAATTTGATTTGGCTGAAATAAATGAAAAAATAAGGATAAAATACTTTATAATGTTATTTTTCTTTTAAAGATTTGTATATAAAATAGAAAGCTATTCTGGGTGGGTTTTTTTTACTCCAAACAGCTTTACTGATACCTCAAAATTAAAAGGTTAATAAAAACTAAATTGCTTCAGTTCAAAAGCCAGAATATACAATATCTCTTATATGAAAGCCAATAATTTTTCATAGTATTTATAAATTATTATTTAAAATGTCTGTGGTAGAGAGTAGCCGCAGACTACGTAAGCTGTTGTTACTGTTATTGTGTGCTCTGGGGTAATCTTCCTATTCTTCCATCTTTAAACTTTCTTGCAATTTAAATTCTGTAGCAACAGCATCAGTCTAAATTTTCACTATCACCAAGAAGTAAACCCCGGACCGTATTATTACCCGTATGAGTTTTGCATTTCATCTCCAGCACACTTTGCTGTTATTATACCCCAGCTCATTCCGGCTGCGGACCTGCTTGTTTCCACGAGCTGTTTTGGTGCTTTGATTTTTCCAGCGGCTCAGGACGTCTCAGTCAGTCATCGGTGCCAACATGTAATCACAAGCTGTGAAGTCGGAAAGCTCTTGGTTTCTGCATGGGTTATCGCACATGTCCTGTGGCTGTCGCAGTATGTGCTCATAAAATATTCTGAGTCTGTCCTGGAAAACCCTTATCAAGCCAAAAAATTTAAAGCACTGTAAAAAAAAGTCTATGCACATCTTAACTGCCCTGTTAATGGTATAAAATGGTATGAAATGTTAATGGTATATGTACATGAACTATAGATCTATGTAAATGCGTATATAACCAAAAGATGTGAGCACAAAACAAACCTTAAAAAAAAGTCAACGGACTGATGATCCCCGTCAGTCAGTGGTGTGGGTTCGCACCGAGGCTTTTGGGAAGCGTCCGTAGGGCTCTGCCTCCAGCTTGGGGGAAGGGCCGTTGCGTCCTAAGGGAGAGAGGCGCAGGCAGATCTCCTCTGTCCTTTTGAAATACCTTCTCGGGTGCATCTTCTGGAGGTGCTTTGGCAACAAGGAGGAACGTCTGGTCACCTCAAGAAAAATAAGTCTGTTCTCTCTAGGGAACAGCCCGTGAGGAAAGGTTTCTTGGTCCGGTAGGAGGGATGAAACCATGGAAGGAGACTGAATGTTCCTGCCTTCAGGACCGGTAACAAGAGCTGAACTAGCCAGTGAACCACCATCCCGCTCCAGCCCGTGTTTCGTATGGGTGGCGGCGGGATTCCTGGAGGGCAGAGCAGGGTCTCCAGAAGCCGCGGGTATCTCCAGATCCTCCTTGTCCTCTGCTGTCTGTGTTCTTCGGAGCCGCTGCGAGGAGGAGCTGCTGCCTCAGTCTGGAGGAACCTTCCGCTATTAAAGCGGCCGGTGTTTGTCATCACTCATAGCGTGTCTAAACAGACACCCCGTGCCACACCTCATGGAAGCGCGCTGTAGATTTCACTTGCACTGGATTTAACAAAATGCAGGGGATAAACACACCACATTGATGGGGTCCTCTTAAATATGGAAATTGAACTTTGTGTGAGCTGGGCAGGATCGTGTCCCGTTGTAATTGGTAATTATATCTACCCGATTAAAGCTGAAGGAACAGGGCACATGACAGAAAATTCTAACATTATTGGTTTCTGTTCTGCACAAGAGGAAGGGAAAAAAATGGAAAAAATAAATAGAACGCTGACAAATGAATGTCTAATATGGTGTAAAAGTGAACTCAAAACCCATGTAAGATGCAGTCAAGTTCAAACCATAAATACATCACATGGGATTAGCCATTTTTTAATTCAGTTCTCCCTTAAGTTCTTTTTTTGTGTGGTCTCATAATACCACGTTCCCATTGCATTTTGTGGCACTAAATGAATTCCCAATAATTTACCCTGAAAGCATACATTTTCTTAAGTGTGAGACAGGCAAGTACTACCAATGTATATTCACCGCACAGCGCATGCGGTGAATACATTGCACACTCTGTGCTTTTATATTCTGCCTGGACAGCAAGTTTTTCTAGGCTGATTAGGAGTTAGTCGCTTTAAAGTGTTTAGGTGAGCTCAAGCTCTAAAAATACCATACCAAGGGCTACTTAAAATACAATACGCTTTAAATGAGATATTAGCAACATGCATTTAAAGGCAACTAGGATAGTGATATGCATGGTGGGATAATGTAAAAATTCCAGTTTCAAAAAGAATGCCAGACGAAATTGCTGCTGTGTAGTTTTCTAAGATGTGTTAACATTTCAGCTTAAAAATGCTCCCAAACTGGTCATGTTTTAATTTTCAGATTCCGAAATGCAACACTCCAAATCCTGGATCCGAACTCTTTTTTTTCCCGTCTCACTTTCTCCTTCCGTTGCTTTTCTTTTTGTCTTGGGATCTTCTAAGCCAGAAGTTTGGTTATAGCAGGACTCCCTACAGGCCTTGGGGTTTTTTGTTTTGTTTTTTTTTTAATCCTTTCTTCCACAGAATTTCTACTGAGATATTCTAAGTTGTTACAGTGAGGAATTTAGTGCTGAGCAAAATGTTAAATTCAGATGTAGAAATTAAAATAAAAAGTCCATGGAAAAATACATCCAATTTAAGCCTACCTTTGACCAGCTTGACTATTTCTCCAGCACATCTGCAAAACCTGGAGCAATGCCCCTCACTGCAGACTTCTGCTGCTCTGCTCCTTCACTGATTTGACATGTCAGACCTCCGATGCAATAACTTAATTTGGAACCACTCAATTAAAAGAAAATGAAACTCAGGAAAGTGCCAGCAAGAAATACCTACTTCCATCTGTCGGAACACACATGTTGCAGAATGCCAGGTAAATCGAACGATGAAGTCATACCTCTGCAGATCTAAGGATTTTAAATCTGACATTTAGTTTTGAAAGGGGATGATGTGGAGCGTGTTGGATGATATAAATCAGGACCTTAATCCTTTCTGCTGCTGGTTCCAGCCTGGAACTATCCGTACAGTGCTGCTGTCGCAGGATGTTACTTGGTGGGGCCATCTTCTGTCAAGGATGGATGGATGGATGGATGGATGGATGGATGGATGGATGGATGGTTGTGTCATCTTCTGAACTGGCCAGTACCCCACGGTTCAGCTGGGTAGAAAATGCCCACTATGGACGTTTGGAAGCATGCAGATGCTTTTGATGGCAGAAGCCATTGTGAAGCTCTGACTAGAAGGGCACCTGCCATGTAAAAGGTCAAATGAATGTGCGTTTGGAAGTTTCCTCGTTAGCGCTTGTATCTTGGACAGGAATTACAGATTATTTCCTGTTACATTGGAGAGGACCTTCTGAAATCACTGTGGATAGTCAGTTTTGCAGCTACCTTTACAATTTCCCAGCTTTCAGCAAGCGGCGGGGGAGGATTTTGTCAGCAACATTTTTTAACTTGGATGTCCAATATTGGACTTTCTAGCCTGCATTTCATCAGCTGGTTTCCGAGGGGAGAAGACATCCCTTCTCCCATTGAAAAGACCAGTTCTTGCCTTAGGCCATTTTAATTTATGCTCCTAAGCACAGATATAAATGCAAGCCTATCTTTAACGAATCATTTTTCAGTAGTCTGATGTCCGGCGGCATGCCATGCATCGCAAATACCGCTTTCCACAGCGATTCCTTCGGGAGGGAAGAGCCGCTAGCGGAGGCATCATTTTCCTCCCGCCACCTGGGGAGGACGTTTCTCTATCAATTTCCCTATCAACATTTCCCCAGGGTTGGCACAGGGCTGGGGTCCTTTTGCCTTTTCTTTTATATCAGTGTGATGCAAAGGTGGCTCTGAAAATGCAGTCTCCATCCGAAAAGGTGGGAAGATAACGAGACACAAATCAAAACCACCCTGCAGCGTTTCAGCTCTAGGTGTGGGACTGTACAGGGGGGACATTGCCTCTGCACCCCCAGGGTGTCCGGATTTGAGCGTGCCTTTGGCTACTGGTCATAAAAATAAGACCTCAATTAGATGAAGCAGAAGGGGCTTTTCTTGCCAGCATTTACATACATGAGAATTTGGCTACCTGGGGAGGGGCAGGAGGCAACCATGTTTTCAGTCCGTTTAAATTGCTCTGTACGTTCGTGGGGGGTTGTAGCACAGTGTTTGGATTGTGCCGGGGCCTCCCTTGAAGAGCCCTTGCGCAATCGCCGAGGAGACCCTCGGAAAGCCACGGATTACCACGTCTCCCCTTTCATCAGCCCCCCACGCCCGGCGGGGAGATCATCCCGGCTGCTGGATTGCGCTGTGCGTTGGCAAGCTGTCCCGGGGGAGGGTCCCCTCCCCGCTGCCCGTGCTCTCCTGACCCGCCCGATGGGCTTCACCCTTCCGCCTCCACTGCGCTTGGGTGCTCTCCTGGTTGATGAGCATCCCTGTGGGACAGGCATCCCAGCTTCAAGCACGTTAGCCCGGCGATGGCAAACCACCCCGGGCAGCTTTTGGCACCAAGAGGTGTGGTGGGTCTTGATGGCTCGGCTTCAGCTCTTCTTAACCGCAGCTCTGTGGGCTGGGGTGCAAGTTAATAATCCCTAGGTCATTTGCTTGCGGTTCTTATTTGTAGGTACAACTGCGGAGCCAATGCAGGATAAAATGATTTGGTTTTCGTCACGACAATTTTCAGTGAAACCGGTTCTTTTTATTAGAAAAGTTAGGGTGAAATGCCAATGCGCTTTTTGTATTTGTTGTTAGGTTATTAGTTGTCTTTCTATGAACAAAACTGCTATTCACTTCTGAAATGAGCACAAATCAGCAGAAATTTAGTGCTTCTCAGTATGCTCTCTCTTTTTTACCAAGTTGAACATTTGCATATTTGCACAAGATTTTGATACAAAATTCAAACAGAGAACCTACGGACAAAATTTTACTGAAACAGAAAGGTGAAATTACGTCAGTAAGAGTGGTGTTGGCAGGACAAGATTTGTTTAATTCCAGATTTAATGTCTGTTGCTGTTTCAGTCACTGGAAAGAATATCGGTATAGGTCTCTAATCTTTTTTGAAGCTATTTGTGAACATGTTGTATTAAAATGTGATGATGATGTTCCCCAGAATTAAGAAGCAAGTGGAGGAGAAACGTACTTGGGGGTTTTAGAAAATGAAGTTAATAACATTTTAACTGAAAAAAACCTTCTCAATAAAAATATGTAGGAAATAGTAGATTTCTTTTTAATAGGTCATTCCTAAATGTCAGAAATGGTTTCCAATATCATTTAGCTGCTGTTTTATCCTTTTGTCTGGCACGTGTTTCTCCTAGTTAATTCATCTGAAAAATACAGATCTCTAGATAATTCTGTTAGAGAACAAAGAGAGTTGCATTTTAGTAATTAGGTCTCTGAAGCTATTATCTATTAGCGCACACTCATCTACCCAGTTCTCCTCTGGGACCTGATTAATTTGATTTCCTCGATGATGTCCTCAGAGAAAGAGGAACCGATGGTTGTTCACAGTGGCGTTGTGGTAAATATATCTCTCGGCATAATTAGGATGAACACCTAGTAATCATATTTCGAGGTAAAAGTCGTGATCAACCGAGTTATGAATTGCTTTCGTGAGGCTGTCTTCTTGTGAAAATATAACCCCATGGAAGAAAAGCCCATCTGAATTTTTTCAGGGTCGTAAACATATTTAAAATTGTTGCCTTCCCTTATCTTTGTAGAAGCTGTGTGTGGATAAGAATAAAATCTTTTATTTCTGCCACCCTTGCATTTAGCCATCCTATATGTTGCCTGTGTGTTCCTGCCACGTGTTCAGGTGAGTTAGGAACCGGGATTTTTAATACATCCAACCTAGATTAAAAAAAAAAAAAAAAAGGAAAACCATGCAGATTACATTCTGTGCAAAATATTTTTAATTGGGAAAAAAGGCTTAATTTGTCACATGATGAGAGGTTGGAAGAGCAATTCTTGTAGAGAAAATACTCTATTTGTGTCATTTGGCATCAGTGTGTTTTATTTTCACTGTGTGTTTTGGAGTGAAGAGTGGCTTTGCTCTCTGTCTGGAGCGGGGCCCCAGGTTTGTGGAAGCTCTGTTCGCTGAGGCTGCGATGGGTTTGAAATGCGAGAGTAAGGTCACAAAATGTACTTGTAATAAGGAACGCTTACCTTTTTCTTTTAGTATAAATATTGCGTTTGACAAGGCGTTCTGAATTTTACTTGGCAGGAGCCTAAGAGTCTGCAGCATGATTACAGCCTGACACTGTAAGAGCCAAATAATTCAGGAGACTCTAAAAAAAAAAAAAACAATCTCAGAAATGCTGGATAGCCTTCAGATGGGATTAAAGGAAGTTCTTTTCTTAGAAAAGAAAAGAAATATGTGAATTTATCCTGAAAAACAGAGGAGCTGCTGCGTATTGCCCATGTTAGAGTTGACGTCAGTGGCGCTCTGAAGCCCATCTCCTTTATGACAAGGTAAAATGGTGCCGGGTGATTGCGCTGACAGAGGAGACTTTCCTCCTAAATCAGTACAAAGCCTTGCAATTTTCTGACTTTCTGAAAGAAAGTGTTCTTTCCTGACTCCTTGGGAATGCAAAGTACCCAAAAGCGGGATGGCTGACCTCATCCCGGTGAGGCAAAATGTGCCCGATGCAACATCAAGCTGCGAAGCAAAGTGCTGCATATTCACTTGCTTTCAGCAATTCGCTCTCCTTCCCTCCATATCGGTGCCTTTTATTGGCATCACTAATAAAAAACCCTAATAGCTTAATAATAATTGATCTCTGTTAGCATATTTAGCAGTCAGCTTGCTGTTGCTGTCACTATTATCCATTAAATTGCTAGTGTAATTGCTGTAAACCAACAGTGCAGGATTACTCTGCAGGTAGTTTTTTGCTATTAAACCAACACTTTCCCTCTCGCATGCGAAACCACGCGCTTTATTTTCTTGTTTCCGACACAGGTAAGTGTGTATGTGTACACCCAGGTGGATTTGCGGGTATGTACCTTCCCGGGCGGCTCCAGTCGCCCAGCACACCGTTCCGAGCAGCCTTACTCACTTCTTTGTCGAATTGTTCCAGCATAGCTTGTCCCACTCAGCCTGTACATTCCTAGATGTAGGCAGTTATGTCAATTTATGCATTAAAATACTGTGTCTAATCACTGAATGGAAATAATTGCACACACAGAATAGGCCTGCGTTTGCACAGTCAGCTGAAAAAGATAATGCACTTAATAGTTCGGTTTCTCTGTACACTTAGTGCATTGCTAAACCACTTCTTAAAAATCAGTCAGTATTCAATTCCCGTGTCCTACCTAGCCTATTAAAGTAAGGCTAAAATGCAAAGTTACATTATTTCTCAAGTACCTTATTTAAAGCATTATTGGGAATTTAAATATAGTACTTTACAGTTTTAATTTGGGATTACAAGATAAGTGCTTGTGTTTTACTTAGATTTACTCAGCAGATGATGTGCAATCCTCCTTCCGAGTGTAATTACATAATTAGGTTGATAATGACTGTATCACTTTAGGAAGTAAGAGCTCTTGATAAACATTTTTGCTCTTCCCTTACCTATTTAGCATTTTAGTGCTAGAGGACTGCCCGAGCTGCAAGTGCACTAATTCCAACATAAGTTCATTTAACCTGTGGCGTTATGGTCCGGCAGTGAAATACACGTGGCCACCCGGTGCGCCTGCGTGACAGCCCAGCCCTGCAGCCATCCGGCTGTGAAAGCACTTACCCAGGGCGAGGAGGATTTTCCAGGGGAGCAAAGCACTGCGCTGCTGAATTGGGCTGGTCCTTCCCGTAGTCTGCCAGGGATGGGAAATGCGTGTGCTAGGAAGAAAAAAGGAAAAAAGAAAATGAAATGGAAAATGAAAAGAAAAGAAAATTAAAAGAAAGAGAAAAAAAAAAGCAAGCAAGCAAGTACAAAATTTAATACAACTTTTTCAGCATCATAGTTCCCAAAGGTCCCGTCTAGGTTGCTCGCTCAGCCACGTTCGGCGGTAGGGCTAGACGCACCATGAGCGAGGGATGAAATTCCCTGCGGTCAGTCAGCCTCAGGCTGGGCATTAATTCTGCCCCAGGCAGGCGCGCGTGCGTTCACGTGGGCACTCCTAAGTGCCAGAAATGTTCTTCGACCCCGTACGCATCCGAGGCGGCTCGTAGAGGCCTTACTGGGATAGCCCTCGGAAGCGGCGCAGTGCGGGGGCAGCTGAGCTATTGCTTCCTGGACCAAAAAAATACCTTTCTTCTCTTCTCTCCTTATATTTAAGACACTAAATCTGGAAAACCTGAATCATAGTGATAGCCCTTACTTAGTGAGCTGCTCTGAAAAAAATGCCAAACCCACAAAAAATATTGAATAAAAGCAATTGCGCTGCAAGATAGTTATCTTTATAGCGCTGTTCACCGTTTCTTAACTTCTCAAGTGAAAATTACACATGTCTGTATATACAGACATACATTTTTCGCACAAGTAGGGGAGGAGGTGTCTGAAGTGAGAGCCGTGCCAGAGCGGGGGTTACCTCTGAGGCCGCCTGTGCTGCGCAGAGGGGGATGCGGCGGCGGCGGCGCGAGAGGCGATGGCTCCGGATGAGTCCAGGGAGGTCGTGCTGCCCCCGCCCGAAATGACTGTTTGGCTGGCATTATTAACGCTGATTTTTAACACGCACAAACTTGACTTTGGTTTCAGAAGGAGACGCAGAAAAAAGACTGGAGCAAGTCCACGCTGGTATTTGGAATTAGATCGTGCCGCTGCCACCAGTTGGGAATGGCGGGCAGTTACAGCAGTAGCCTTCCCGTTAGACAGTGCTGGAATTCAAAAGCGATTCCCCCAGCTTTTCTCCGTCTCTTTGCCAGCCTCTTTCCCGCAGCGGCGTCTTGGCGGGAGCTGGTGAAGCGCCCGGGCGCTTTCCCACGCGGAGCGCTCGTGGGAAGAAAGGGCAGGACTTGCAGTGCCTCAGTATTTAGCTGAATACTGCGTTACCACAACGGCGGCTGCCTTGAGGGTTAGTGTTGTTTGACTTCGTTTTTGGGGTCATCTATCTTGACTTAATTCAAAGGTACTTCTGAGAGGGGGTGTGAGAATTTGGGTTTTCCTGTCTTGCAGTTGTTCCAAAGGTCTTGCCTTGTTAATACTGCCCTAACCTAAAGCTGCAGTTAAAAGGGAGCTTAACACCTTTCTTCCTAGATGTGATCCCTCTTCTGTGTATGTCCTTGGTCTTTAAAGGAGAAAGATGACGTTTGTAGATCAGCAAACACAGAAGTGCTCCCGTGTAATTAACATACACGAATCAAGATGGATCAAATTTGTGTTTTATCTTTCGTGTCATTTATAGCACTGATATTTGCAAAGAGCATTTTATTAAATTTGTAATGAAATTGAGCTTAAAGAGTGGGTTGCCAGATCAATGCCAGCCAGCCAGGGCCGCCTTAGCTTATTTTTTCCTAAAGGTGTCCATTGTGGGGCATATTACAAATCTCTGACGACTTAATGTAGCTTTTCAGCTGAGAGAGAAGAGTAGAAAGAAAGCCTTGATTACTTCACACGCAATACAAACAGAGTAGGAAAAATAAGACACTCATGGATGCTGCGTACTGTGCCCAATATTGAAATACCGAGTAATACAAAACATACATTCGGATACACTGAGGAGGGAGGCTGGCTTTGTATTTTATCTCTAAAATCATCACCCCGAGTTGAGAAACAATCCCGTTCTGTAGGGTCGCATGGAGGCTCAAATGGAGACTCACGGTACCTACAAAATAGAGATTGATGGCTGACTTCCTTGTCTAGTCTTAATGCAATGAATGTGAATAGAAAAGACACGTTTAGTTTGAATACAGCATGAATATAATGATCTTTTATGAAGGTGTTGGTAATTTTTCCAGCTACAAAAATACATTTTTTCACATACGCTTATAACTTAAATCAGTTTTAGCCTTGATGGTCCCAGTAGCACAGATTTCACTCCTGTTACTATTACGTGTTAGTAAAAAAGACAAAATTTCCCAGGAACACTTAATTTTCCATATTTTTTTTATTCCAAAGAAGAGTTGTAATGTAGGTTTTCACGTCAAAATTCGTCTAGTACCTCAGTAATTTTCCTACTTAATTTTTACTCTTCGGTGCTAGGTGTTTACAGCTAAAATCAGAGGTTTCTTTTCAACTGTGCCTTCTCTTAGCTTTCCTGTGATATGGACTGGAGAAACATCTTAATGCAGGATTAATTTTATCCATAATAATGTTCCCATTGAGATCTATTTCAGTAAAATTGATTTTTTTTTTCCCTTAGTGTCTGGACAAAATTACCAGAGTAAGAGTTAATAAGCCTCTGTCTTTCTCTGCCTCTAAAATATGCGTGTATAAGAATTTTTAACACATTTTTAACACATAAGTATTTTTAACACATTACAGGCATCTTTATAGGGTAAAACAACATTTAAAGTCTTAATCTTTTGCCATAGAATAGGCTTTAAAAGTGCAACATGCTGTCATGCAATGCTCTATTTGCAGAAATATTGACAATATTGACTGACTTTCTGGAATGATAAGATTTTTTTATCTTAGAAATTGTAAGCGTATTTTCTCTGAAGTATATGTATCTGACATTTTCCCATAAAAAGCTCAGAATCTTCATTCCATACCGTATTTTGTATTATGAAGCCATTTCCTGTGTTTATCTTAAATCACTGATGAATTGATATAAGGACTTCTCAGGAAGGGGGCGAGGGTGGGCGGTGGGTTGGGTTTTTTTGAGTTAGCACAGTTTTTTGTTTGTTTTACTATTTAATGAATTACATGGGTTTTTTGGCAATAGAAAAGAGACATCTCAAAGAATGAACGTTTTGGCTCATTACAAAATGCACGTGTTATCGATTAATACGTCTGGTTTTGATAAGATATAACACGAGGGTCCCGGGAATTTAGAAGCGTGCAGCATTCCGTGTGTTATTTTCTGGAGTGCATTGTAAGGAGCTCGTGAAGCACCGCAAAACCTGCCTGGTGTCCAGGCGTTGCCCCGGCTAGCTGGGGAGGGTGGATCGCTGCCCTCGTGCCGGCAGAGTGACGATGTGGGCAGGGAGCCCCGGGTTCTCACTACACGAGTTTCCCAAGCAGTCACCCTCTGTTCCCCTTGAAGGAAAAGCAACAGAGCGTGCTGGAGCGAAGCATCTTCCCAGGCATTGTTTGAACCACATTGATACAGCAACTGGTATTTTTCCATGTGCTGTACCAGGCATCCTGGTGCTGCAAACTCATTTTTAATTTAGCACTTTGCCGTCTTTAATCCTGGGAGAGACATAATAATTTTGAATGCTGCTTTGGTAGTACAAAAAGGAAAAATCAGACTAAACCACCTCTATCTCTGGAGGTTCCTGGTGGGCTCTGGCTTGGTTCTTAGCTTCCTCATTTAAAGGGGCACCTCGGATAATGAGCTGGCTACCGTGCAACGCAATGTAGGTTTTCAGAACTCAACTAGAGATGGACGTGCATTGACTGGCTTCTCTAGTCACATCGCTCTCCCTTTGAATGCATTAGACTATCAGTTCAATGAAACAATGGTTTTCTCTTAAGCTTTTCAAGGCAGCAAAAGATAGCAAAAGCCTAATTTGGATTAAGTTTTCAAAGTGTTATTCTTACGTGAAGAAAATGATTCTCAGTTCTGTAATTTCTGTTTCATTCCAGGTGAAATTTTTTTCATCTTTATCATCATGAATTAATGTCTTGTTCTGCAGAAATGGTACATCTAGCCAGTTTTGAAACTATGTCCTTGTTTGCCAATTTGCAGGACATGCCCATTAGAAAAAATGCATCTGTAATGCAATGCTACAACCGTTTAATTTGTTCTACTCGAAACGCATCTGCTGCTCTGTTAAAACAATCTGCTTCTTTCCTGAGATTATTTTGCACCCAAGGACATTTTACTTACATTTTCTTATTTAAGTCTAAGCAGACCTACTAGTCATTAATTATTTTATCCTTCCTCTGAGTCCCGCCGATTATTTAGCAAGTAGTGACAATAACTGGGTATTGGCTCATAATAGCTTGGTTTTAAATTGAGCAGAAGGGAATATAAAGGTGTACTGGAGATCCATACAAATGAGGTCCTTGCTTGAAGACAAAGCAGGGTGTATGTGCTAGCATCGCTACGTGCAATGTGAATGAATGCTGCCAAAATGAGCCAGCCTAGTTCATGCAAGATGAGGAATATATGTAATAGAGGAGCTTTGGGAAAGGAGAACCTGTCAGGGTTTTAGCAGGGAGTATTATGAAAATGTGTTAGGAGCCTACGGAGAGAAAGGGAAGGGACAGCTTGAATTGGCGGAGGGATTCATTCCAGACCCTTGGAGACCTGGGTCACCACCGTGCAGTGGCGACCATGGTCTTTGCATCTGTTGTGAGATCCCAAGACCTGAAGAGCCTTAAGATAAAGCTACCCCAGTGAGATGAGCATGCCAAACCCACCAGACTCCTCATTTCTATGGCTAAGTTTTATTACAATGTAAAACTAGGATTTATTTTGCAGTAGTTTGTTTCATTACAGAAAACTCAAGTATGCAGTTGAGTCAGATTGAGTGGAAAAAGCTTTATTGCTTCTTCTATTCCAGCAATTTCAGGGCTGAACCAAATGGGGAAATAGAAATCCCTGTAAGAATCGTAAAGCAAAATAGAAACAAGGTGTTTGGTGAATCCACAGGGTATTTTCATTTGGAGACAGCGTTTCTGATTTGGCTTGTAACTCAAATATCAAAGCGTGTGCGTGCGGTGTGGGAAGGCTGTGTTGTTTGCGATCTCAGACTGTGACGGTGTTAATATCCTTTTTCCTCATGTTCAGCTTCATCAGATCCCCACAGTACAAAGCACTATGCAACACAGACATTGCTTTTCTCCTAACACCTCCAGTGCCTTCCCATGAGGAAGATTAGCTTAATTATAGATAGGGATTGAGTAGCACAAATAATAACAGTAGTGCACGTCTCTTCCTCCGGAAGAGGCAACAATCACAGACCTCCACTCCCTCTTTCCCATAAAAGCTTGCCCAGAAACTCTTTTTTTTTTTTTTTTCCTTAAATAAAGCCTCTTTTCTGGAAGCAAAGATGTTTTCAGCTCAGTCCGGCGTAGCGCACGTCACACAGATAGCTTTCCAAGTCAGGCAAGCTCTCTTCTTCTTCCACCATTGGTACCTATAAATGACAAATACTCTGCAGCAAAACTGGTGTCACAATCCTGTTCACGCTCGACCAGGTCCGGGGGTTGCAGTCTTCAGTGGCTGTTGTGTTTGATCCTTTTGCAGTGAATACAGATGGACACAAAGCAACGAAACAGCCGTAAGGTGCTACTTAATGGAAGCACAGGGGTTAGGCGTTTTAGGTGGTATAAGTTAAATTAGTGACTGCATGGTTTTAAACTAAAAGAGGGCAGATTTCTACTAGATGCAGAGAAGAAATTATTCACAGTGAAGGTGGTGAACCCCTGGCCCAGGTTGCCCAGAGAGGTGGTCGATGCCCCATCCCTGGAAACATCCCAGGTCAGGCTGGACAGGGCTCTGAGCAGCCTGGTCGAGTTGAAGATGTCTCTGCTCATGGCAGGGGGTTGGACTGGATGGCCTTGACAGGTCCCTTCCAACCCAAAGATTCCATGATTCTATGAGTTTTCAATTAGAGAAAAATTGGCATTTGAAAAAGTGAAATATTAAATAACAACTGTAATACTGACCTGATACTTTTCTTCCCCTAAACAGAGTCAAATGGAACTCTGTGATCAATCTCCTTGATTGTAGAGCAGATGATAAATTACCTCTGTTTCTTGGGGGAGAAAAAAAAAAATAATCTTTGAGGTCTTTAAGAATTTTATAAAACCTCCCCAAATACCTTTACTGAACATACTGTTAGCCCAGAAGATGTATGGAGAGTTGCAGAGCAGACGAAGCCTCCCATCCGTCACATCCATCCTGTACAGCCCCTGTGTTCCCCTGTGCCATGAGCTCAGCTGTCCCTTGCATTTCTCTAGGTGGGTTGTGGTTGAAGGTTTTGTTTGAATACTTCTCTTTACTGAAGGTTCAAACTTCATGCTTTCCTAATGCCTGTGTAAGTGCCACTTAATTTCTTGGCACCAAGAAC